>NC_081407.1:663273135-663898135 GCF_030272615.1 Cryptomeria japonica | reverse complement strand
GTCCAATCTTGTTGCATGCAAAAAATTTAAAATGTAATTTACCTCTATATTTGTCGGTACCTCTAGGAAACCACTTGGCCAACAATGCTTGAATCTGAACCAAACTGTCTTCATCATCAACTTCTCTGCTAGATCTAGATTCATAACTATGACTGACATCTCTACTTTTTCTCATAGATGGGTTAGAAATAGAAACTCTAAATGCTAATTCAAGTTTCTGAATACTACCATCATAACCATTTAATTCAAAAGCAGTAAGCTTACCAATGATGGAGTGAAGGGTTACCTTAGTTTTGTCAATATATTTCAACTCTTGAATGGCTTCAAGTCAGATAGCATAGACCGGTAGCAGGGTTCTCAATACCTTACTAACTACTATGACAGCATCCATTTTACCACCAACACTCTTGATCTCACTAACTATCTATTTTATCCTCTGAACATATTATTAGATATTCTCACCTTTAACCATCTGCATGTCATCAAACTTCCCTCTTAGACTCTCTTCCTTGACAATCTTCACATGTTCATCACTACTATAAATCTCTTCAAATTTATTCCATACCTTATATGCAGTCTCTAGACCATGGACATCAACATATTCAACATCAGACAAAGAACAGATAATAGCCTCTAGTGCTTGATTGTTTTCTTATTGCTCTTTCTTCTGATTGTCAGTCAAAATCGTAGTAGGTGCAACATATTGAGTATTAACATGTTCCTAGTATTGATTTTCAAGACTCTTGATATAAATTTTTATTCTCACTCCATATCCTATAGTTCTCTCTATTAAACTTTGGGCCTTCCTTCTTCATCATGATCTACAAGATTTTTACCTCAAGCTGTTAGGCTTAGACCTTAGAGGACTTGAGATTCTCTGATACCAATTGATGGTATGATGAAAGAACAAGGATCAGGTCAACTGCTAAGAGGGGGGGTGAAGCAGTAGATAGAAAAACTGATAAAACTTCAACAATCTCAAAATCAATCTCTCAAAGTAAACATAGAACTATCAATGCAATATCTTTGTCAAGATAAAATTGTCAAGTTAAACTGGTTGACTGTTACAATAGATAACAGTAATCAACTTGTAACTTACAAACATCCAAATGATTTTACTTGTATAAGTAAAAATTTATTTCATATTGTTGTAGGTTATCATGACTAATCAAAATGGATTAAGTAGTTAAGCAAATCAACCATAATAAAACATAACCAAAAAATATTCACCACTTGACACAATATTTTTTATGTGGAAACCCAAATGGGAAAAACCACGGTGAGATGAAACTCACAAGATAACTATCTGAACTATTCTGAAGTTTTCCCTATTAGGAGCCAAGCCTGTTAAAGCTTTTACAAAAATTCCTGTTAAGAATTGGTCCTATTAGGAACCACCTAGTTAAGGGATTGACTATAATGCCTTGTTAGAAGAAATACCCTTTAAGGAGTAACCTTTGTAAAAGATTTAGAATCCAAGCTAATAGATCACCTTGATAGAGGATTTGAATAACACCAAGCTTGTTAGAGCTTACCCGGTTAGGGGATTTAACTACTGTAATTGTTCGAAAACAACAAGAGTTTGCTGATCTATTTGAATAGCACTTCACTTTCTTGTTCAGATCCTTTTCATGCTCCTATTTTCCTTTACTGAAACTATAGATACATGATCTGGTTTGACAACTACACACTCAATTCAACTTTGCCAAAATTGAAACAAAACAACTCATCGACCTTCTAAACAAATCAACTAGGTTGGTAACACAACAAAAACCTAATTCACATAGAGATTACAAAAAAGTCGATTCAATTATGACCGTTGGATTACATAAAAATCTCTACACATCATTCAATAAATCCTTAACCCTCCTTGATCACTACTTCATCAAAATTAGTAACTCGTCACATGCTTTGCATTACATGCAATATACTTGTTCATTCCCTAGACAAAAAACTATTACCTCAATGTACCAAAATCACTTTGAAACTCTCTTCATACAATTTGCATACATGTTATAATCATTACTACTCATCATCATATCATAAACCACTAAAACTAATTCACCAAACTTAATAGGTTAGGGTTTATCAAAACAATAGGTAGAGTTTACCAGTTCGACTCTCCAATACTTAGCAATACCGGTTCACTCCACAAACTTACCTACTAGTTACGGTTTCCTTTCACTATCTCTTCCTATTGGTTACAAAATAACATTACAATAATATCATTACCAGCTAATTGACATCAATGACAACATAACATATTATTAATGCAATCTTCATGCAAATGCCAACATATATGATTGTGGATACTTTTGTACAACAATTTGAGGAGGTCTCGTTGTGTTTAGAGGAGACATGTGAGTCTTTGAATATTGTTCTAGATTATTTTTCCAATAGATCTTGGAGTGATTTTTTCAGTAGTGTGGATCAGTTCACCACCTTTGGAGGGGGTAACCTTCAACATCGACATGGGGACACTTGAGCAGTTTTCAGAGATTTCATTCATGATGAGTTTTTTTCCTACCTCTTCGACTTCATGGATACACCTTTGGTTTTGTTTCTTCCTAAGGGGAGGAATGTTGTTTGACATTCGTGGAGGAGTTTCTTCATTCATGTTCGAGATTCTACCATAGGTGCAGATTCTATATTGAAGGGGGCTACCTAGCTTCTCTTCTTCTCTCATATGGGGGGGACTTTTTCCTCACATGAGTTTTTTTCCTTCTCATACTTTTATGAGAGTTCTATGTATACATTTTTCATCTCTCTTTTGTGGGAGGGTTTTCTTCCCATTGGGTTTTTCTCTCTTTCCTTGCTTTGTGAGATATTTCATTGCATTGGTTTGTGTGCATTTGTATTTGTACATGGGTACCTAACAAGGGATTGGGTTTTTCTCTCTTTCCCTTCTTTGTGAGAGATTTAAATGTATTGATTTGCATGCATTTGTAGTTTTACATGGGTACCTAACATGGCCTAGTAGCCAAGACACATCTTGTATTACTTAGTTGCATTGTAGACTTAAGTGCATTCCCCTAAGTTTCACTTAAGGGGGGGGTGTTGGTGTAATTAATTATTCATGTTGGATATTATTATATCTTACTTTCATTTACTTAGGATAATGCATTTCATAGTAGTTTGGGTATGAGACACTTGGGTGTTTGTGCCACATTGGGATTGTGTGTAGGAGAATTTCCACCTTTTGTGGTCTTATCTTTTTGTTACATTCCACATTCTGTGGGTGATCCACCGCATGTGGAATCTTATATTGTTTCTCCTACCTACCCTTTTTTCTCATTGAGCCACATGTCATGTTTGTGTGCTCACATATCCATATATCCTTGCCTATATAAGCAGGCTCATATTCATTATATGTAACATTTGATTGATTGACTGATGATCTAGTTGATCAGTATTTTCATCTTGATAGGATACAGTTTATTCCTATCAATATTTTGCCTCTCTATTTCGCACTTTTTATTGAGCTCTTGATCTTGGAAAAATCTCACAAAGTGCCACCAATATCTCCAACTTTATAAGAGAAAAAGGAAAGAAACTCTGTAGCAAGGGGAGAGAATCTAACATACCACCAAACTCTATAAATTGGGCATCCAAAAACAAAATAGAAGGCACTCAAATCTGAGAACAAAATCCCCCAATATTATCACCTCAATGGGGACAAAGGGAGGGATAAAAACCATAAAAACAACATCATAACCTTTCCATCCACAAGAATGAGCACCAATAGCCTCCCACTAGCTCTTGCCAACAAAAACCATAGTCTCTGTCTCCACCTCAATAGAAGAGAAGGTATCTCAAATACCCACCACTTCGACCTCAATAAAATACGAGCGCACCTCAATGGGAAAATCTAGAAATAACCCAGAGAACTAAGATAAAAGTGACAAGACCAGGAAGAAAGAGGCAGATAGGATAGAAACAAAAATAGGGCAAAAGACCCTTGTAGCCTTGCAGCCCAAACCCAATGTGGAAGGAGACCCATCAAAGAAAAAACTAGAGGGGGAGAAAATCTTTGGCTGCAAAGATAGATCCTCTTGGATCCCAAACACCCATAATGATAGATGCCATCAAAGCCTCCCCAAACCTAGCAAAGAAGACCTAAACAATAGCCGCAGAGATGCCAACACCGCCCCTCCTATTAAGTACATGAGCAGAAACGATGAGGGAAAGAGATGAAGAAAAATATGATTCTTCATCCATAAAATCCCCTTCAACACTACTATAACCATCTCTAACCAAACTAACCACAACAGAAGAATGGCAATAATAAAACAACACACCCCACAACTAGATACATAGGTAGAATAGGATGCATCCAACCCCAACATCATCATCCACATCTTCCTCCTTGCCATCAAACTCCCCAAAAACCCTACCACTCACTCCTACCTTTTCTCCCTCCATTCAAACCCAATGATGTAATGAGTGGTGTTCACCTGAGTCTAGTGTTGGTGCTTCTTCCCTTGGAAATTCATCTAGTAGCTTTGGGTTAGGAGGAGTTTTAAAGACAAATATATTTTCCCCTTCTATTCATGAAAGAGATACATGTGGTGGCTTGTTTTTTTATTGTTGGTAATAGCTTTGGTGGATTGCATATGCTGAAGTATGAAGTTTAGTTGACATCAATATGATAAGAAAATAGTAAATTGGTGGCAAAATCCTAGGCACATCAAATAAGATAAATATCAAATCATTTGATCATTTTTGCATCATGCGTTGAATAATTTGAAGAGTAGAGTAGTTTGCATAAAAGGTATTTTTCACAGTATTTTCTCTATATATTCTAATAAACTAGTAATAGGTGAATTCGTTGGACACAATGGATCACTAAGAGGGGGTGAATCAGTGATTTAAATAGGTTTTACTTAATCAAAGCTATATCGGTTCAGTGTGAGATACACAAGATGCAAATTGATTACCAAAGAAATACAAACAATGTGTTTAGGAGAAATAACTAAAGGGTTAATACATCACACACATCAATATGAAACACATAACACCAAATGTACAAGGAAAACCCAATGTGGGAAAAACCTTGGTGAGAATAGCTATTGGAGATCTTCTACTCCAATCCAGCCTCACAATGAAAAGATTTAATTACAAATTTTAGGCCACCAACCAAAGGAGCACCAACCCCTAATTTATGAGCACCAACTCAAAGGAGCACTAACCCCTACACAATTTATAGGCTACAACCTAAAGGAGTTACAATCCCTACACTAAGAACCTACTCAGTGAAAATAATATGAAAACTCAGATATACAAATGAGATCCTTGTTGCAAATGAAGTTTTGCAACCCTTCAAAGCTTTGCACTACTGGTTTGTAGCTTACTAGTTTTTATCAGCTCAATACACATTGCAACTTAGCCTTTCTGCTGGTTCTAACTCTTCTTAGTCTTCTCTCCCTCTATTCTTCTGAATTCAAATCACACTTGGTTACTCTCTATCAGATATCGCTTCCTTCATTTTTTCACCTCTGCATTCTATGCTCACTCTACCAGTTTGTTCCTTACACTAGTTTACTCTGCTTCTCCTCATTGGTACAGTCTTCACTCATAAACACTTTAAGTGTTTATCTCTTCGGCTCTTAGACAACAACTTCACACTCTCATTTACTCTTCAATAGGAACACTATCTATCTTAGGTTGCCACACTTAAACTAAAGATTTCTTGCCAAAAACCAATTCAAACAGAAGGTGGCTATGGTTTCCTTCTCTCGACCAAATCTGCATCCAATCTGATCCAATCCACCTTGGATCGCACACCTACATTGGGGGAATAAGCCATCATGCTTTTCCATCTGTCCAAAGTATGTTTTCCAAAAATAGAAAACCTGACCATGATTTTTGGCTTTGAAATTTGTCAACTCATTTATGATCCAACTATTTCCTTCTTGAGGTCCTCTTACAATCTAATTTCCTTGCTTCGATCCAGGTGCCAACAATGAGCTAATATTTCTATGTTGTTCATTCTTCCTTGAGCCGCATCAATCTGTTATCGACCTGTGATTTGTGGTTGTTTCATTAATGTTGACTAACTTCTCCAGGAACCATGTCAATGGAAACTTCGCTGACCTTTGAATGTTTACCACCTTAGCTCCATGTGGCATCACACCAGCATACACAACTCACCGACAAAAGGTTAGTTTAAAATTGAACATTCAACAAACTCATACCGGCACAAGCCCTTACTAGTGAAACCTTCTATTGCTGCTAATCGGTAGTATACACTACACCAGTAGCTCAACTTCACCTCTGGTGGTTTGTGATCTCTTTGTCACTCTGCCTCTTTATCACAAAAAAAACAACCAACCTTTATACCGGTTACAACTTTTCATGCCAACACACAACTGCATATCACCTCTTATCAGTGATGTAACTAATGGTCTTAATACCTACTTGTCATCCACCATATCTGTTGACAAGCCTTCATGTTAATCTTCATTATGCCATTTCAATATTCTTCATATTGGTTATGTGATATCTCTACCAGTAGCTTGCAATACTAGTTGACATCAATGACAGCTCAATGCCAACAAAATATAGTTGTTAGAATGTTCATAAAATTGAGATAGTGCAATTAGAGGAATATAATCATGAGAAAATCATAAATTTGGGAAATTATTTGTTGAGTGAAGGATTGCAAGAAATCAAAGATTTAGAGCATAAGGGTTTGGATGTTTGTAGTGAATTTTCATGGTTTGTAGATGAGGAGATGATTGAATTTCTTTTGAACTATGTCAAGGATGATCATATGGTGTCGGAAAATCCTTATCAAATTTTGAAGGAAGCACTACTTGTAGTTTTTGGTTTGTGTGATAATGAACCCATTCTGATGAAGAAATCAATCAAGAACAAATAAGTTGAAACCCTAACTAGCATCATAGGCGATCAAGGGGCATTAATAATTGATTCTATAATCAATCTTGTTATGAGGTATGTTGCATATGGAATTTCTTACAAAATCTATTTTAGAAACAAAGAAGGATCCACTTTTGCAATTGTAGTGTACATTTCTCATCAAATGATAAAATAAGGAAAAAAATTATTTGTGTGAGTTGTTGTGAACACAATTTGTAGAAATATTAAAAGGAAAAAAAATCAGGGATATTCATTTTAGTTTGGCACTTTGAATGTATGCTTAATGTTTTATTTCACAAGATATTTACCCTTGAAGGGGAATATAGTATGGAAATCAAATGTCTTTATTGGAAATAAAATCTATAGATATTTAGCATGTTTGGTTGATAGAGGTCAGGCATGCAAGAATCACTTCATAAACCTTAAGAAGAAGCTATTTTCTGGTTTAGTTCTTAGCATTATCAGTGCTCCTGAGGAGGGTACCTCCTCCAATAGTAGAAGTTTTAAAATAAGAATTGTTGTAACCTCTTAAAAATTGATGAAGAAGTTTCAATGTAAAGAAGAATAAATTATTTCCCTAGATGATCTAGAACCTCCTACCATGGCTAAGGGAAAGTTATCTTTGGTTAAAGATAGTTAAGAGGAAGATGATCCATCTAGTGTTGAGAACATTTTGAGTATGCTTAAGGAAGATGATGGAATGAAGAAGATTGAATATTTGTGTCTTGAGTGGTCCTCTTATGATCAGGATCAAATTGAAGAAGTTCTAGTTGACTACTTGGTTCAAAACATTGTTGATCTTAGTAATCTTTTAGGCATCTTGTCAAATGTTCTATGTGAAGTGCCTAAAGATATATTGAAGCAACCTCTTGAGGAACTTGTTGCAAAAGATAAAGTTCAAGATGACATGGAAGAAACGTGTGTATATTCTCAAAAGAGATTATCAAAAGACATTAAAGATATGAGAGACTATGCTACAAAAGTTGGTAGAGTGTACAAATATTGTCTCTTGTGGCCAACATATATTGAAAATTTTAAGGCTAAGATTGACTCTATTGAATTGAAGTTGAATTTCATGCATAAATCATTTGATATTTTCAATGATGCAGATAGTGAATAATGGAAGAAAATTAATTCTCTATAGTCCGAGCTTATATTTTATTAGAGAAAGAAAGATGTGGTGAATGTTTTCTTTAAGGTAAAAGAAATGGTTGAGATTAGGTTAGAACATATTTTTGGTCTCATTATTGAAGCTAAGAAGTGTGTGCATAACCCTTATGTTCTTACTTCCTTATTTGAAGCAATTGATGAAATAATTAAGAATAAAAGTTTGAGTTTAATTCTCCATTTAGCAATAAACTCTTGGAAGACTTCCCTTCTAGAATTGAAGGAGAAGTATACGGGAATTTTTCAGAAGTATAAGTGAAGCATTCTTTCTTTTGCAGTGCAAATTTTCTTTTGGTAACCATTTTTTGTTACCCTTATTTTCCTTGATTTCAAAGGGGGAAAAATATTGACTTTTGGGGATATTGTTAATATTGAGTTTTGAATTTTGGAATCTTGGAGAAATAAGGAAGTATTATCTTAGCAGGAGTTATGGAAGGTTTTTTATTTAAATATTTTTCCATCAATGACAAAGAGGGACATTGTTAGAAATAATTGTCTTAGTTGTCATTGTTGTCAAACTCATTGATCTAGATTGGTCTAGATATATTGTAGAACAGTGGAAGATAGGTATGAATGTATGTATGTATGTATGTATGTATGTATGTATGTATGTATGTATGTATGATGTAGATGGAATATCCTAGTTATTGTTAATGTTTTGCAGACATGTTGGTTTCTCCATAAATATGTACTGTGAGTATAAGGATATATTTATCTTAACATGAGAGATTTGGAGTTGATTATGGAAATTAGTTTCATGCTCTAGTCATTCATGCAGTCTGATAGTATGCAGTTGACTTATTTTAGAGGTCCATTCCTCCAAAATTGTGTCTTGATGAAAATACGGTAGTGCATTTTGGTTATGCTTTGAGATTGTTGTATTTTTTGTGTTGATTCTCTAGAAGTCACACTCTGGATATTGTGCTCCAAAAATGTATTTAGTTATGCATTGTTGACTAGCTTTTAGTGCTTTAGTTTCCTCCGATTTCTTGAATTTCGATGATAGCCTTTTGATGATTCATTGTCCATATCTTTAACCTCATAATGTTGAGTTGGATCATGTTCTTTATGCTCCAGTAGTGTGTTATTGTGCAAATTCAAGGATATTCTCTTTCCTAGTCAAGATAACCTTGAAATATTATGTTTTACTCTGGTGATTGTAGTATGTAATTTGATCATTGAAATATCTTTTTAAAAAATGTTATTGAGGATAACTTGTTGTATATTATTATTGTTATACACACACACACACACACACACACACACACACACACACACACACACACACACACACACACACACACACACACATATGATGTATGAGACAAATGAATTGTAATACAATAATTGAAGAGAAAGGGGGTAAAGAATAATGCGGAGAAGTTGATGTTGAATGAGTAAAAGAGGACAAATCTAGTTCAATAATATCTTGGTCCAAGCAAATAGTGAAGATATTTATAGAGTCTCTTAATCAGATCTACTACCAATAATTGGCATGTTGACTAAACTGAATATGAATTGATCCCATGTATATGTAGATGCAATTTTCTTAGTTCATTTCTTTATTTTCTGGTAATGAACCTATTTGACAGTGATCCGTTGTAATATGGGAACTTGGTGTATTTTGTAATCCCATATAACTAGTTATATTATCTTGTGAGTTAACCCTCTCAATGGTTTTTCTCATTTGGGTTTTCCATGCATAAAAATTTGGTGTCTCTCTTATTGTTGTGTATGTTGTGTATTTTTCTTCTATTGCTTATTTCATTTCAAACTAAGGATATCTAAGGTCAAGATAAGTTTCAAATTATCTATGCAATTTTTTTTTGAGAATATTGATTCACCCCCCCTCTCAGTATTCTGATTTCTTCAACATAATCAAGTAGAGCACAAAGTAAATGAATGGAGAAATTAGATAAAGAATTATTTTTTCAATGGAAATTGTCATTGTTGCAAAAAGTTTTTGCACAAGGATAGCGAATGTCAAAGAAGAATGAATATAAATAAATATGTCAAATCTTTCAATAGATATTGCTATGTTTGTAATGGATATGGGCACAAAAATGTTGAATGTGGGATGAAAAAGAAATTTAGAAGAAATGAGAAAGGGAACATGATGCAAAATGGTTTGTTATGCTATAATGGTAATATTGTTGGCCATATTGAAATTTTTTGTAAAATTAGTAAAGGAAAGACCACTGGTCTAGAGAGTGTTGTGGATTCTAAAGGAAATGGAAAATTGTTTTGGTTGAAGAAATTTGAAGAGAAGATGGAAGGAAATGTTAAAGGTAGTTCAACATCTGCTATGGATGTAGTTCCCTCTTTTTGTAATTGACTTAGATAGGTGGGTCTGAGGGGGATCCTTGATATAAAATCTTTCAACCCCTCTTGGTTTGATGTTAGGTTTCCTCACAATATGGTATATGTATGTGATGATTTTTTGAAGGTTTTAAGCATATATTGTGATCTGGATGTGATTTTTGATGGTTTGACAAATAGTGTATTAGACTATTTGAAAACCTAACTCGTGAGTATTGATTTTTGTGATTACAATCATTTGTGCATATACAATTTGAGAAACTAAGAAGAGTGAAGGATTGAATTCAAGAAAAAGTGTGAGAAAGGATTGTAGAGTTGTGATTTGATAGGATGGCAAAAATTGTAATGATAAACCTAGAGCTAAATAGGACTTGAAACTCTTCATTTTGATAGATGTAGATTTGTTTGGAGCATTTTTTGGTTTCAATGATCATGTTATTCACAAAGGAAAAATATTAGTAAATTAATGTTAATATAGATGGATACGATCATGAGAAGATTAGGTCTTTCAAGGATAATTATTTGACTAATAGTTCGCAAAGGTTAAAGAGTGAATTTGGCAACCTAGGGCACAAGGGTTTAGACACTTAAATTTTTTTTGTAATGATTGATGATGGATGAGTTATAAGAATTGTTTTTACCAAAATTCATAGTGATTATATCTATCTTGACAAAAGTAGTTTGACTTCAAAGGAGCTACTACAAATTATTTTAGGTTTGTGCATGAGTGGAGAAATGCTAGCACTGAAATCTATAAAGAATGTTGAAGTGAATCATTTGACCAAGCTAATCTAAAATGTAAGAGCATTAAAGATTGATATTGTTAGGGATGTGTACATTAGGTAGACGATAATGAGGATATCTCATAAGGTTTATTACAAGAATAGAGAAGGTTCTTGGGCATGAATTGGTGTGCATGTGGCTTATCGGATGGTTAAGGAGAATACAAAATATGACCTATTTGAGATTCTATGGTGACAGTTGTTTCAAAATATCATAATGTAAAAGAGTGAGATGTATTGATTTTGGTATGGTTCTTTGTTGTTTGTTTAGCTTTCTATTTTCTAAATGTGTTGCTTGGTGTTGAGAATGTTGCATGAAGAAGCAACATGACAACTGGGTCACAAAATAAAAGTTATTTAGATGGAGTGGATGCAAATTTGAAATTATATAGAAATTTATTTTAGAATCTCAAAAGATATTTTATTTTCAGGAATTAGATTCCCCATAAGGTTATAGATTGGGATAAGAATGACATTGTAGTTTTAGTGGACAAAAAAAACTAGTTTTTTGTAGTTGTGGTTCAAAGAGTTTCCTGGGGAACTTTGTTACCCTATGAAGTGTCTAAATATGAATGCATGAGCTTAGCAAAAAAAAAATTAAAAATACTAAATCATCTGAATGTAGATTAGTTTCAAGCAAAAGAAGAGATTGTGAGAAGATATAAAGTGATAAGTCTAAGAAAAGAACTAAGAAATCAAGGAAGCTATCTATAGAGGCTTTCATCTCTATCTCTAAAATTTACAAGAGATGAGTAAGGGTTTTAGGGAAGGACACTAAGCCAGTAAATATTGATAATGATGATGTTGAAGAGGAGATGAAGGTAGAATACAAAAAAATTTAGAGTGGGGAAGTAAAAAAGGAGCAGAGAGATCCTGATGAAGTAACCAATGATGATGAACTTATAGAAGAAAAGGACCTTGAAATGATCAAGAAGCTTGGTGGAGTGTAGAATATTAGTAATTAATGTTACAATTATGTTTCTTATGAGAAATATGTTATTAAAAAAGAATTTATGAAGTATTTGGTTCAGAATGATTTGGTTGCTACTAATGTTGTTGACCTTCTTCTAGAGGACCTTGTGCAGATACTTTTAGAAAGAATAGCTAAAGGAGATGACAGTGGTGCTATGGAAGGATTTACTAAAAAAAATATGTGAGAAAGGACGATAGTAAAGTGTAATAAATAACATCAAGTGTTAATTCTTAATTTAATGAATTTTAGGAAATCAATGGAGGTTTCTCAAGTTTTTTATAAATTCTATTTAAGGTGAGTCGTTTCCACATTAAAGTTCAAGGATGAGATTGAATGAAATGAGTCCTAGTTAGTAAAAATGATTAATAATTATAAATTCTCTATAGGTGTTTATGATAAAGAAACTAATAAGTCTTGAGAATTGCATAATCAATTAGCTTTGAGAAGGAGACAAAGAGATCACTACATGAGGATGTTTGGTGACATGTGAGCTGACATGGAGCTAAAAATTTATTCCTACTCAAGACTATTGATGAATGTAGAAAATGATGCTAAAAACATAGACTCTTTTGATGATGTGTTGAATAAGTGTATTGAATTTTATTGTCAGAGCAATATTCTTGTTGTTGCTACTCATTCCTAGAAAGCATCAGTAATTAGGTGGAAAAAAAAGTTTAAAGTCAATGATTTTTCATGTTTCTTTTGTTTTGACTTTGTCTTTTATGGAAAAGAGGGAGAAGAATGCTTAAAAAGAAAATTATATCTATTTTATATCTATGTTGGGAGGAGAATACTAAAATATAAAAGAGTGTTACAAGTAAGTGCAAGAAGCTATGTCCACTTAGTGTGGAAGTTTTACACTTACAAAAAAAAGGCAAATCGCACGAAGCACATGAGAAATGAAATGGGATCCTGTTATAGTTTAGGGTCCCCAGTCAAAATTTGGAACGAGATCCCATTTCATGTCGGGATCCCAAGCCTAAATCTAAGAAACAGTATCCCATTTTTTTTTTATGTATTAAAAATAAGCTATATATATACATGAAATATAACATTTAAGTATAAGTCACATTTCCCTTTATCTTATACTTTAAATTATATTTCATGTATATATTGGCAGGATGTTTGAGAGTGGTTTCAGATCTCTAGGAGTTATAATGCAAATTCTAGATTTTAGGAGATCTTATAAATTTTCAAACAGTCAAATTTTAGTAATCAGCAGTTCAACATTTTCTAACTCTCTTTATCTCAATCTCTTTATCTTCCTTGATATATAGACTCATATCTCTTCATATCTATATTTGCAAGATATTTGAAAGTAGTTTCAAATCTCTAGGAGTTATAATGCAAATTCTAGATTTTAGAAGATCTTATAAATTTTTCAAACAGTTAAATTTCATTAATCAATGGGCTCCTATCAACATTTGCTTGTTCTCTTTATCTCCCTTGAGCTCTAGACTCATCTCTCTGCATAGCACTCTTCCTCTATCCCCTCTCTACCTCTATATCTATTTTCTCTCTCTATCCCAAAATCTAGACCTATCTCTCTATCTCTCTCTCACATCCCTAACTCTCTACTATTTGTCTCCTCTCTCTAGATACACACCTCCCCTCACTCCCTACCTACCTCTATTTCTATAAATATATAATTTTCTCCCTCTCTCTAGGTATCTTTCTCACCCTCCCTTCTAACTTATATTTCTCTACATATATCTCTCTCCCACTCTCTCTCTCTCTCTCTCTCTCTCTCTCTCTCTCTCTCTCTCTCTCTCTCTCTCTCTCTCTCTCTCTCTCTCTCTCTCTCTCTATACCTCTCCACCCCTCCCTCCCTACCTCTCTACTTTCATCTCCCCTCTATCTCCTCTCTACCTCTCTATCTCACTCTCTCATTCATGTCCCAAAATACAAACCTATCTCTACCTCTCTCTCACATCCTTAACTCTTTACTCTCTATCTCATCTATCTCTACACATCCCCTCACTCCCTACCTACCTCTATATCTTTATATATACCTATCTATCTATTTCTATATACCTTTGTCTCCCTCCCTACCAACATATCTCTCTCTCTCTCTCTCTCTCTCTCTCTCTCTCTCTCTCTCTCTCTCTCCACCCCTCCCTCATTCCCTCTCTACTTTTATCTCCCTTATATCCCCTCTCTACCTCTCTATCTCACTCTAGAGAAAGGTAGAGATATAGGTGGGGATGGAGAGACATGTAGGTTGAGAAAAAGGTAATAGAGAGAGAGTCAGGAGAAGTGAGATTGATAGAAGTAATAAGAGAAGGTTTGAGAGATAGAAGAAAAGATAGAAATGGAGGTCTTTCAAGGAGGGACATATATAGAGAGAAAGAGAGAGAGGAAGAAGGGATATAGTCAAAAATTGAGAGGGGTAAAATAGATAGAGAGAGGTGGAGATAGAAAGAGAGAGATAGAGATAGGTGATATATACAAAAGCTGAGGGAAGACCTGGAGTGAGGGAGAGAAGGGTAGGTATTTAAATAAAGGTCAGGTAGATAGATATAAGTAGCTATAGAGAGAATATGGAGGTGGAAGGAGGGAGGGAGAGAGATGATGGGAGAGAGGGAGAGGTGAGATAAATAGTAGAATGGAGGGAAGTAGGTAGAAAATTAGGGGACATAAAAGTAGATAGGGATGGAAAGAGAGGTAGGTAGAGAGAGGGAGAGGGAAGATCAAAATACTAGGAGGGAAGATAGATACCCATATCTAGAGAGAATCAATAAATGCATAAAGGGAGAGGGGAGATAGATAGTATATATAGATGGGTACTTGATAGAGAGGTGGAGTAAATAACACCTCTCCTTCCCTCCCTCTCTTTGAATACCTCTCCTTCTCTCCCTCACTCCAGCTCTCCCTGCCACTTTTGTGTTAGGATTCCCAAAGATACTGAGGGGGGGGGGTGAATCAGTATCTTACCAGTTAGTGAATTTACTTGATTTAAAACATGTAAAGCATATCAATACAGTGTACCGGTAAAACAAAAATAATGCAATAAACAAGAACAACAACATCCACATAAAAAGCACACCATAACATAGTAGTTTAATGAGGAAACCCGATGTGGGAAAAACCTTGGTGGGATTTGTGACCCACAATATTCTCTTACTGGCCAATAAGTGAATATTACTCTTACAATAGGGGCCTGCACATGCAAGAAGACCAAGTGCCTAGAGCTCACTGCTCAATTACAAAATGGGAAGTCACACTGACTTACAAAATGGATTATGCAAATCCAATGTCTTGTATTGCTTCAAATTAGCATCTGCTATGCTAGATCCAGTATCAGTTTTAGCTCTTCTACATATATAAACCCTTAACCTATAATTCGCATAATAGGTTAGCCTTATTTCACCTATCTTCTTACTACAAAATGTTCTACAATGATCTCATACATATATGAGTCATGTTACAACTTGCCATGTCAGCTTACAATGATTTTATAATTAATTACAAAATATATTATAAACAAAATTCTTGTAGGCCTGGGTGCCGGTATTCTTCCTTTTATTGTCGGTGTTCTATGTGCCGGTGTAGAGTCTGTTGTTCCTGGTGCTGGTATATTGTCCTACCGGTATCATATGATTGCAAGGTTTCCATCAATGACAAAACCTTCAATCACCTACAATTTCTCATTAGAGTGTGCATTTGCCAACAATCTCCCCCTTTGGCATTGATGGAAACACTCATGAGAAAAATCCAAAAAGTGTCATCCAAAAATGAGTCTGCCAGAATTGTCTTACCAAAAATATGTTACCAAAAAAAAAATGTGCTCCCCCTGAGCTGATGAGCCATTTGCTGATTATTTTTCTCATTACCACTACTCCCTATTTGGCATCAATGACAAAGTTTGTCAAAGTGTCAACTGAGTGTGGTTTCCAGCTTCATCCCTGTAAGTGGTTGGTTACAATCTAAAAAAGGTCTGCCAATACCAGATTCGGGCTCTCAGTGAACTGTTCACTATCCTTTAATGCGGGTTCTATCCTCTGAATTGTACTGATGAGGTGTTGCATTTGTTATCCTAGTGTCTTCTATCCTTGAACCAATGCCTCAGATATCTCTTTTCTCAAGGAGGAGAGGTAGTCCAATTTTGGACTAAGTCTCCATTTCAGATCTTTTGCCTTTCCTTTTATTCTTTCCTTCTCTCTTTCAAATTTCTGAAGTTCTTCCTCAAAACTTTTTTATTTTCTGCTCAACAACTAATAATGGTTCTGATGAATTAATGAAATTGTCAGCTAATTTATTTATTTCTTCCTGTACCATACTGATCTTCTTGTCTATATCTACTATCAAAAAGTTTGTTTTACATGTATCTTTGTACAATGTTTTAAATTATTTTAGTGTTTTACATAGTGCCAGTAAAAGAGTGTCAAATAGTCTCATGCACTTCTTTATTTCCTCTTCAAAGAATTTATGCTTTTCTTTCTCAATTTTTCTTTGAATGCTTCCTCATTTATTTGTTCAACTATCACAATATTGTCAGTAATATAATTAGACAATGTGTCAAGTTGATTTAAAGAATCTTTATTATCCACATTACACTTGGGTGATATCATTTTCAAAATTGGGATTGTATCATCAATAGCTTTGTATGCTTGTGCACTGCACTCAGTTATTTTCTTGATTGAATCCAATAGAACTTCTGTCACATTTGTTGGTTTGAATTTTGCCATGGAAGAACCAACAATCTATATTCCGACAGTGTGAGGAACTTCTTTTCTTGTAGTGACCTCTGGTAGGTCAGTTTGTGTTTGCATTTCTGTGAGCAAAGGTTTGGGTTTCTTAGCTGTTGCCAGTGGCACTGTCTTTGCATGAACCTATTCCTATGAGGGAGCTTGTTGCTCTACTTGTTTCTTAGTGTTGTCCACTGCCAGTTTTTCCTTTGTTCTACCTATTGCCAGTGGCACAGTAGATGAATCATTATGTATATCTTTGGATTTTTCCTTTGCAATGTCTAGGGTCACTGTAATGTTTTCTACCGGTGGCTCTATTGCCACATCTGATTTCCCAATTGATTCCTTATCTACCACAATATTGACTTTCTGAGTGTCAATGTTCATTGTATATAACGCCTCAAAATCAAGATTTTTATCCTCATGTGGTATGTCCATACTCTTAGTAGTCGGTTGATTGTCAGTAGTAACTACAGGTGGAGTATCTAGAGGCAGTGGGGGTAAGTTGTCTATTATCTTTATACTGGGAGGTCCACCAACCTTGCCTTTTCCTTTGTCCCTATCCTTTTGATATACCTTGATGGGTTTAGGGATTTGATACTCTTCCTGCTTCTCCTTCTCTACAAGGAATATATCCCATGCATTAGCTATCTCTTTTGTTACCTCATTCACTCTACCTACCATCAATGCTACATGTCAGTGAGCAGTTGAAAAACCTAACCGGTTAGCCTCAGAGATCAACTAATATATCTCTTTAGGTGAGTTGATAGGATGTACAGCAAGTAGTTTTTCAATCTTTATTTTCTTATCAAGCTAAAAAATAGCTAGCCTTCTAGATTCTAGTCTTTTATATAGATCTGCCGGTATTTCATCAACAACTTGCATCAAAAATTTCTTGTAAATATCTAAGTGTAAGATTACACTATTCTCTACTTTCTCCTTGTCATCAACTGATAGTGTGTTATATAGTTTGTTAATGTTTTTCAACTTTCCATCCTCTATTATTTCATGGAGAAGTTTATCAATCAAAGAAATAGTTTGTTGAGTCTTCTTCTTAGGGATCATCTTCTTGTTTGGAGTTAATTTATTAGCTAGAGGCCTCATTGCCTGTTGTTTCTGTCTTGTTTTTCTAGGAGAAGGTGTGGATACTGGTGAAGATTTTCTCTTCCTCTCAACTCTTTTAAATACAACTAGTATGTCACTTTCTGAAGAAGTTCCAACTAGTGAAAGGTGAGTTTCCGGTTGAGGTGCTTCTAATTCATCTTCAGTAATACCGGTTCATTTTAGTACACCTTCCTCAATAGCTTTTGCTTGTCTGGGTCCTTTTCTAATAGTTGCCTCAACATTCTTAACATTTTTCTTGGATTGAATTTTTTTTTCTATAGTTTCAGCACTGCCAAATACTTTTTCTTTAGGTTCCTTAAGTGCTTCCAGGAGGGCTTTTGCATAAGTTTCTATTATGTTGTTATCAGTCTCATACCCCATTTTAGTTACCTAGATGGTTGTAGGAATAATTGCTTCTATCCGAATCTCATCCTTCTTTATTACAAAACAAATTTCATCCTTATATTTGTCCACAATTGCTTTTGACAATCTAACTCTAGTTTTCATTTAGGCCTTCAATGCTTGAAAGTACTCATTTATGTTCTTTCCCCTATTCTCTCTGATGTTGTTCAGTAAATATAACAATTGTTTGCCTACCGGTATATCAAAACCAAAATTTCTAATACCAATACCGGGTACTTGTTTGGTTATATGCAGCATTAGACAAACTAGTAGGTTTCCAAATCTGAATGTTCCCTTTTTGTCTTTCTTTATCTTTCCCAAATTATCAGTCAGTTCATCTTTGAGCCATTTGCAAACATCTATTCTTGCGTTATCTTTTACCATATCATAGGCACTTTTAATGCATAGGCTAGAGATTTATTTGCATGTGTAGTTTTGTAACCTAAGATCATACTGATAAATTTGACATTGATATCCATTGCATCATTTACCCTTAAGGATCTCTTATTAGATGTTGCACTGGTTAGGTTTATCACTAAGTCATTTGAGACCTTCTTAGTTTTGTCTAGTCTGTTACTGGTAGAAGGTAACCCTGTTACAACTTTGACAACTTCTTTTGTGATTTTATGAACTGAGTCCAACCAGAAGAATTCACCATGAACCCTGCTAAGCACAATCCTTATGACATCCTTGGGGAAATCTGGGATATTGAGAATTTTTGTAAAACCTAGGGTTTCTATTATCTTGTGTTTAGTCTTGATATTACCAGATTCATCAAAAATTATAGATTTATACATGTTTTTTATTTCTTCATCACCCAATTCCTCTATATGACAATGTATATACATTCTAGGGTCTTCAACATAAACTACTCCCTTAGGAATTTGAGAGAATGCACCAATGTTATCATCTTTCTTAACAATTTCAGGAACTAACTGGAATATGGGTCTAGGGTATTTAATAATTTCAATAGAAGTAGGGTTTGCAATAAATTTAGGAGTAGATGAAGAAGCCATGGTTATAAATACCTTTATCTACCTTAGGGAATGTTTGATTTGATGAATTGCTTTGCTTTTTGCTTGGAATACCTTTGCTCGGAAAATTTCGCGCTCTCGAAAGTTTGAATGCTTGTGAATGAAAATTGAGCCAAAACACTTGCTTTATAATGTTATTTTCTTCACCTACCACATTTAATACTTGCCAATTAAGTAATGAATTAAGTTATCTGCCAGTATAGAATTAATTTCAACATCTTATCATTAACTGAGGGAATAATAGCATGTTTTTCATTTAGTTGCTAAACCCCCAAAGGAATTTTCTTCAATTAGATGAAAAGTCTCCTACCAGTGGAGTGTTACTTTGTTCTTTTGGTGGAGGAGTATTCCTATCAACATTTAGATCTGACTTTCTGATCCATTGTTTTCCAGAATTATTGCTTTACCTCTTCAACCTTTTCTTTACCCTTCAAACTAGCACCATTATTATTTGCCAGTGATGCCTTACTTCTATAGAATTTTGCAATATGTCCAATCTTGTTACAAGCATAATAGGTCACATTGTTTTTCTGGATCGCTTTCCCATATCCTATGCCTATTTGTGTTCTGCATTGATTAGATAAATGTCCAAATCTTCCACAAACATAACATCTTACATTCATTCTGCAATTCTCTGAATTATGACCAACCTTGTTGCATTTAGAACATTGACTGGTGGGTGTATTAGTGCTTTGATAATTTCTAGATCTACACTAATTTTCTCTATGACCATACTTGTTATAGTTAAAGCATTTTCCATTAAATTTATAAGTATTTGGTTGTCTTACCGATTTTCTATGATCATGTGTGTTTGCAGTACTAGAGCTTTCACCAATTTCAAAGCCAAGGTCATTTGTATCACCATTAGGTTTCTGGTTCTTCAGCATGTCACCAAGTTCTTCTGAGCTTTTCTTGAATTTATCCTTGTGTTGATTTGTAGTAGCCAAATCTCTTTCCAAGATACCTTTCTGTCTCATGAGTTCATTTGAGTCATTTTGTGCATGCATTAGATCTGTCTTCAACATATCATTTTCATAACTAAGTCTTGTGTTTTCATTTGCAGCATCATTCAGTCTTCTAGTCAAGTCTTCTTCATTTTTCTTTCTATCTTCAATTTCTTTGCAAAATCTCATAGTCATATCCTGGATGTCATTCTTTGTTGTAATGTTCTCTTGTTT
Organism: Cryptomeria japonica; assembly: GCF_030272615.1. NCBI lineage: Eukaryota > Viridiplantae > Streptophyta > Pinopsida > Cupressales > Cupressaceae > Cryptomeria > Cryptomeria japonica. The sequence continues at coordinate 663,877,609 of NC_081407.1, read as the reverse complement.
TAGCTTGTTCACTAGATCACTAAGAGTTTCCTTTTCATCACTCTCATTTTGCATCTTTTCACAAAGTTCTCTTCTCTTGTTTCTTACAATAGTAAGATTTTATTTAAGTGCTTGAATAATATCCTAAGCAGCCTTTAGATCATCTTCAAGTTTGATATTTTTCAACTTTTCTACATCATAGTCTGAAAGAGCTATTTCTAATTGCTTCATCAAGTTTTCCATCTCTGCTGGTGTCAAGATCTTCCTCAAGCTGTTAGGCTTCTGAAAATAGAGGACCAGGCTCTAATACCAATTATTAGGATTCCCAAAGATACTGAGAGGGGGGGGGGGGTGAATCAACATCTTACCAATTAGTGAATTTACTTGATTTAAAACATGCAAAGCATATAAATATAGTGTATCGGTAAACCAGAAATAATGCAATAAACAAGAATAACATCCACATAAAAAGCACACCATAACACAGTAGTTTAGCAAGGAAACTTGGTGTGGGAAAAACCTCGGTGGGATTTGTGACCCACAATATTTGCTCAATAAGTGAATATTACTCTTACAATAGGGGCTTGCACATGCAGGAAGGCCAAGTGCCTAGAACTCACTGCTTAATTACAAAATGGGAAGTCAAACTAACTTACAAAATGGACTATGCAAATCCAATGTCTTGTATTGCTTCAAATTAGCATCTGCTATGCCAGATCCAGTACTAGTTTTAGCTTTGCTACATATATAAACCCTTAACCTATAATTCACATAATAGGTTTGCCTTATTTCACCTATCTTCTTACTACAAAATATTCTACAATGATCTCATACATATATGAGTCATTTTACAACTCGCCATGTTGGCTTACAATGATTTTATAATTAATTACAAAATATATTATAAACAAAATTCCTGTCGCCCTGGGTGTCAGTATTCTTCCTTTTATTGCCAGTGTTTTGTGTGCCTATGTAGAGTTTGTTGTTGCTGGTGCCAGTATATTGTCCTGCCAGTATCATATGATTGCAAGGTTGCCATCAATGACAAAACCTTCAATCACCTACAATTTCTCATTGGAGTGTGCATTTGCCAACATTTTTTATATTTCATCTATCTCTATCTCCTTCTTTGTCCACCTCTCATTATCTATTTCCCCCTCTAAACTTATGACTATATGCCCTTTTCCTCTCTATCTTCCTCTATATTTATTCATACATCCCTCCCTCCTTCCCTCCACCTCTCTACTTACCCTTTAGGAGATCATCTGACCCCTTTTAACATCCTAGTAAATGACATGAGCCCTTACGACACCATATTTCCCCTTAAGATAATATGATCTCCTAAGGGGTCATATGGTGTTCTAACACATGTGTGGCCCCTTAGGACCTCATATGACTTCTCATGACATCATATGACCTTTTTTAACATCTTGGTATGTATGACATTACCCCTTAGGATAATATGATGTCCTAAAGGGTCATATGGTGTTCTAACACATGTGTGGCCCCTTAGGACCCCATATGACCCTGAGACACCATATGACCCTTTTTAACATCTTGGTATGTATGAAATGACCCCTTAGGACACCATATTATCCCTAGGGACACCATATGACACCCTAAGGGGTCATATGGTGTCCTAAGGGATCATATGCTGCTCTAACACATGTGTGGCCCCTTAGGACCCTATATGACCCTTTTTAACATATGGGTATGTACGACATGACCCTTAGGAAACCATATGATCCCTAAGGACACCATACGACACCCTAAGGGGTTATATGGTGTCCTAAGGTGTCATATGGTTCTCTAACACGTGTGGCCCCTTAGGACCCTATATGACCTCTTATGACACCATATGACCTTGAACGACACCAGATGACCTTTGATGACACCATGTGACCTCTAAAAACACCATATGACCTCTTAGGAAATTATATGACTCCTTAGTACACCATATGACTTCTCAGTACACCATATGACCCCTTAGGTAACTATATGACCTCTTAGGACACCATATGACTATTGGCAATTGACACTCATCTCATTTTGGAGTGTTGTCATTAATGGCAACACATATCATTTTGGGTTGGAAACTTAACTGGTATTCATTATTTGGAAACTGTCACTCAAGTCATTTGGCATACAAAGGAACCGACAACTAGTGACAAGGGAAATGGGCAAACAAGGAACCGGTATATGAGGCTAACATAGGAGATTGTGTTAGATAATTCAAATAACCAGAAGACAACTAAGAGGAGGGGTTGAATCAGTTGTCACAGATTACCAAAACCATTAGCAATTTTAAACTTTAATACCAAAATACAAAACATTAATACCAAAATAAAATTAAAAAAATTAAGAATAAACAATAATCACAAAATAAATACCATCCACATGATACCAAGATTTGTACATAGAAAACCCGATAAAGGGAAAAAACATGGTGGGAAGCCTACCTACAATCAGATAATACTTCTATAGTAAGTATGTGAATTACAATTGACAGGCCTGCACTTGTAGGAAGGCCAACAACCTCCAGCACACTGCTCATCACAAAAGGAGCCTCACTGACTACATATAAATCTAGACTACAATCTGAAGAAGTGTTGAACTGCAAAAGATAGCATCTCCTATGCCTGAGTACAATTCTAGTTTAGCTCAATACCAGAGGACTAAATCCTCTTATATAAACCCAATTCGATCTCCAATAATTAACCAACTCCTCTGCCTAAATGATATTGCATTATTCACACATTACATTCATTGACCATGACCTCTAATAATAACCATGATGATCTATAATGAGATCTTACATCTATATATACAAACCCTCGACTATAAACAATCAAGTCGGCCACCAGATGATAAACCAATTACATAATTACAAACCATGTTGGCCTTAGACCAAACAAATAAATATCAATCACATAAAATATCCTAGAAATACATCAATAGGTCATATCAGATATTACATTAAAGCCGATCCATAACCTAGAATAAGCAGGACCCAATATAGGTCCACACGCTACAACAATGATCTCCATCTGCCATGTCTCAAACATGATGACCAACAACATCTAGAAACTCCATAAAAAGCTACACCAACACCACTTATGCAATTCATCAAAGATCTCCATCAAAAGATCTATCAGTGAAAACCTTGCCGGAACTAGAAACCAAGCTTCTAAGTAAGCAGGATAGCATATGCTCTCGAGACCAAAACTAATTGACCAAATATGAGCATGAGTATCATGAATAAGCTAGTTCCATCACTAAACTATACTAGAGCCTACCAAATTATTTCAGATCCAAGTTAACCAGAGACCACTCGACCTACCAGGACTAGAAGGGTGTCAGTAAAGAATCGAATCAACTAGTGTTAGAATCAATGACAAAACATCAATGCAACACATAATCAATTCCACCAAATGGCCAATAGATTGATCCAACAAGTTTACACGACAGCGATCAATGACATTGGTCACGAAGTTTAATGTATTTATTTTTATTTAGACCGACATGTAAATAAATTGTAATATCATTGTAAGCTAACATAAAGCATTTATGATTATGATTGGGAAGGGTATTTAAGTCAGTCTAGTTAGGTTATTTTGAAGATGTATGGAATATATAGTGATGGGATATTAAGGAAGCGATGTTGATCAACTAAATGAGAATATAATATTTTGTAGTCGGTCTTGGTTATTGGTTTAGAGGTTTGGGAAGCGAAGAAAGTTATTGGTAAGGGATAACATAGTGAAAACCGATACAGATAGTTCTTGAACTGGAACTCATCTAGCATAGTAGATGCATTCTCTGAGTTTAGAATTTTGTTTGTATCTCCATTTTGATATATGTAGTCAGTGAGTCTCCTTTTATGATGAGTAGTGTGCTCTAGGTAGTGTTCCTTCCTACATGTGCAAGCCCCTATTGTAATATTTATTCATTTGGCCAGTAGATAGATATTCTGGGTCATGAATCCCATTCTGGTTTTTCCTCTTTAAGGTTTTTGAAGTATAAATATTTGTGTTATGTTGTTTATTCTTGTGGTTGTATTGGTCTTACTTGTTGTTACTTTCTTCTATGCACGCTAGTTAATAAGTGGAATTTTTAATAAGGCTAAAAATACTTTAACCAATACAACACTGATTCACCCCCCCCCCCTCTCAGTGTTCTCAGATTCCAACCATTGGTATCAAAGCCTGGTGTCTTGGAATAAGTTTAACAACTTAAGACAGATCCTGAATCCAAAATTCATGAAGATGAGTATGGAGAAACAACTTGAAGTAGAACTTGAAGACTATGATGTTGAAAGGATAAATAACTTGAAGTTACAAGAAGAATTGAACTCTACAAAGGAATTTATTCTTATCCTACAAGAGAGATTGTCATCTATTCAAGCTAGAAGGAAGGAACTTTTATAGAATTAGGATGATGAAGAGAAGAATGCCCATAAAGAACAATGTCAAAAGTTGAGTTAGGAGAATAGTGTCACGAAGAATAAAATGCAAGCCCTAACTATGAGGATGTCTAAGGAGATTGAAGACCGGAAGAAGAATAAAGAAAATCTTGGAAAACCTCTAAAAGGTGGATCTGAAGAATTCATTAGGTTGACACATGAGAATGATATATTGAGAACCGAATTGGTGCAATCCCAGAACAATGAGAAAGAGTTGGAAAGCTTAATAATAATACTAAGGGGAGATATGGATATTGATAATGAATATAGAGACAAGTTTAAGACCATTGATGCAAAGCTTGATGAGCTATTGAAGGATCAAAGGTGCAAGGGAGACACTAGAGGTGTTGGATTTGAGAATGGAGAAAGCCTTGGTATTGAAAATGAAGTTGAAGCAACTGGTCAAAAGGAGAATCCACCTATCAAATAACCAAAAATCACCAATAAGGAAATCCAATGCATAAAAATTTAATGGTAGATTATTTGTTTGCAATAAATTTGGTCATAGAGAAAGTCAATGCAAAATGGAGAAAATTAGAATAATAATTCAGTCTTTGGCCAGTGATCAAAATGTAAGAAGTATGGATAGGACAAAAGATTGTAGAATGAATGTGAGATGTCATGCATGTGGAAATTTTGGATATATGGTAAATAAATGTAGGTCAAGGAATGACCAATGATATAACAAAACAATTTAGAAAAAAATGTCACTTGCTATGCATGAAAAAATAGGACATATTGCTAGATTTTGTAGAAGCAAAAACAATCTCGTAGGAAATAATGAGAAAGGAAAACAAAAGGTTGATGATATTAGGAAGGAGCATGAGAAGAAATGGGTTAGGAGATCTGAAGATCAACCGATAGAGATAAACAACCCTATTACTCAACTGATAGAGCAAAATATTCCTGCACTAGCAAGAAACTCATCCAATAACTAAGGCATTAGGCTTGGGGGGAGGGAAATTAATGATAGATATTTCATTACCCCTAGTAACAATATAAAATCTTGTTTCATATTTTGGAGAAGTCATTCTAAAGGTTTTCTAGTATTTAGATGATGGATTTTGAATCAGGTATGATCTACTGGCATGTATTTATGTTAATGTGAAATTAGGGTTTTCGCAGATTAAAAAGGAAATGTTGGTTCATTTTTTTATTACACAACATTCAGAGAAAAGTAGAGCAAAGCAGAGCGAGTTTAAGGCAATTCAAGGTGATCAAAAGCATATTCAAGCAAATTCTAATGCATTTAGAGCAGATTTTCAAGAGCTTTCACCGACAAAGGTTGTGAGGTATTTTATCAGTTTCTGAGCTATCTTTTGATTACAATGGCTTTTGGATCAACTCCCACTCTAGTAGGTGTGACTACCGTTGTTGTTGTTGACATCAGGGATCATCCATGCCTGATTTTCAAGAAATACCCTCAGATTGTGAAAGTTGATGATTCAGTCGCTGCATTTTGTACAGTTCCAAACAAAGTATTATATGTTGAAGATGTTCATGCATATATTAATTGCACTATGGAGGATTTAGGTTCTATTGAAATCAAAACAATGTACATGACAAATCTACTGGACATGAATGGGTCGATGAAACTGGAACTCCAAATTCTGAAGGATTACGATTTTAAAAACATTTTGGAGATGCCAAAATTTGTAGATGAAATGATCTGATATGTGTTGAGTCATGTCCATAGGGAATTCATGTGGCTAGACCAGCCTTACAAAATCACTAAGGAGGCTTTTCGTGCAATCACTAGTTTTCCCTAGAATAGTCAGACTCTCGAAAAGAAGAAAATATCTAACAATGAGGTGGAGAAGTTAACCGGTACAAATTTTGACAACTGGTCAATGAGGATAAGCACTAATAGAGATAAAGTTGTTCAATTTACAAGCATGATCATTGGTTACAAGGTAACCCAATCAAACCGGTTGAACTCTATTTCCAGTTCATGCATTTACTGTGCTCATAAGATGGTCAAAGAAAATGATAAGTATGACCTCTATCAATGGATGTGTGATGAGGTAATTTTATACCTAGGAAAGATTAAGGGTGAGAAGAAAAGTGTTTTTTGGTATAGAAACCTTGTTGTTTGCTTGATACTTTTCTTTTTGAATGAGTGACCGGGATCTAGTAAAATACAATGAGAATTTGATATACTAGTAGGGAAAAAAATAAAAGATGCTATAAGAGGTTTGGGACAGGACAAGGAGAGAGAATCCATTTTATGGGGTTATTTCAAATCATTTCAGAAAGCAATGAAGTAGAGAAAAAGAGTTCCAAAACATATAGTTGAAAAATATTCAACCAAAATCTACTTTATGGTGAAGAAGGATGAAACATTGATGGAGTCAGTGCAACCATGAAAGATCTAGATCACTGAGATAGGCTATGAGGATAATGTTTAGATCTTGGACTTATATGCCAAGACTCTCATTGATGCCCATGTTGATGAAGCTAAGAAAGATTTTGGGACAACAAATCAAAAAGAACTTGAAGTAGAAATTAAATTAGCAAGAAGAAGAGGGAAGGAAAGATAAATAAAGTTGGGTAGGCTTTGGAGAAAATATCCTCAAAGATAAAACAAATCATTGGACTAGCAGAAGGGTCATCTTTGGAAGTAGTTAAGGCTCCACTAGTAGCAGCAACTGACAAGGGTACACTGAATATAAATAAACTAGAAACATTTATTACACCTATTGCTTCTGGATCTAATAGAGAAGAAGAACCCTCTAAGATCCCCAATAAACATGATACAAGATGTAGAGGTTATTAATGTGGATACAGACAATAAACAAGATGATGATATTGAACCTCTGACAACAAATGCACATATAGAAGAGGCTAAGGTTGAGTAGGTTATTGCACCAAATGGTAAATCCATCGGTGCTAGTCAGTAGGTTGGAGAGTCTAGTCATTCATTGTTGGTACTTGGCTCATCCAATCAAGTTGATTTTGGACAGAAGAACATTGAGTAACTGAGTAGTTTTGAATTGATGTTTGTTGTAGCTCATAAGTTAAGGAAGGATTAGAAGACAAGAAAGTCATTGAGTAGGCCATTCTTATTTTGTAGTAGCTTGCAATAGAGTATAAGGTATATCAGATTGGAAGCCCATCTGAAAAATTGAAAGGTTTGACAAAGAACAATTCTAAAGAGTTTAAAACTCTTCACCATGTATCAAACTGACAGTTAATAGAGAGGTACAATGCAGTCATATTGGTAACTTATAATAATATGATTGCATTTGATAAGACTAATTTGACTAAAGAATTAAAAAATATTGATGAGGCTCTCATTCAGTGTAGTGATATATATTGATCTTTCTCTAACACATCACATTTAATAGAAGACCTAGGTAGTAAAATAAAGGTGGATAAGAAGAGAATTGAACAACTCCTAATCAATTTTGATGTTGCTGAGTCATTGACCAACTCCGTTGATGGTCAACTTTTTCTTTTTGAATCTGAGATTTCAGCCCCAGAGAAGGATAAGGACATAATCATCCAATGGGCTAGAGAGTTTAGAGGATTGGTTAGTCCCCAATTAAATAATTTATTTCTTCATAAGAGAGAGTGTGTAGGACAGATGGGAAAGCCCACATCGATAGACCTAGCCGAGTTAGAAATTCATGCTTATATGTTTAATGGGTTAGTATCAATTTTGAGTACCTTGAAATACGCCTGGGATACTTACTTGGCATTTTTGAAGGGTGCTTATCTAGACATTTTCAAGCACATACAGATCCAATAATCACAATTTTTCTTTCATTATTTCATTCTTTATTTACCTTGGCTTTGTCATTGATGTCAAAGGGGGAGAGGTTGATATGAAAAATGTTAAGGGACATAAGAAGTAATGTATAGCTCAGGGGGATTTTTGGTCATTTTTGGGAGGAACTGGAACAACACTTTAGTGATCCATTTTTCACTGTTGCCATCAATGCCAAAGGGGGAGATTGTTGGCAATTGAAACTCATCTAGTCTAGTAGTGTTGTCATTGATGGAAACACACATAATTTTGGGTTGGACACTTAACCGGTACCCACTAGTATTCATTTTTTGGCAATCAACATTCAAGTTATTTGGCATACAAAGGAACTGACAATTGACAGATAAGGGAAATTGAAAAACTAGGAACCGATATATGAGGCCAATATAGGAGATTGATTTGGCTGGTTTACACAATAGCGATCATTGGCATCGGTCATGAAGTTTAATGAATTTTCTTTTGTTTAGGCTAACATGTAAATAACTTTTAATATCATTGTAAGCCGACATAAGGCATTTGTGTTTATGAATGGGAAGGGTATTTAAGTCAGTCCAATTAGGTTATTTTAAAGATGTATGAAATATATAGTGACGGGATATTAAGCGAGTGATGTTGATCGATTGAATGTGAATATAATATTTTATAGTCAGTCTTGGTTATTGGTTTAGAGGTTTGGGAAACAAAGTAAGTTACCGATAAAGGAGGACACAATGAAAGCTAGTATAGACAATGCTTGAATCGGAACTCATCCAGCATAGTAGATGCATTCTCTAAGTTCAAAATTTTATTTGTAACTCCATTTTGGTTTATGTAGTTAGTGAGGCTCCTTTTGTGATGACCAGTGTACTCTAGGTAGTGTGTCTTCTTGCATGTGCACATCCCTATTGTAATATTTATTCATTTGGCCAGTGGATATATATTGTGGGTCACCAATACCATCATGTTTTTTCCTCTTTGAGGTTTTCCACGTATAAATCTCTATGTTATGGTGTTTATTCTTGTGGTTGCATTGTTATTACGTGTTGTTAGTTTCTTTTATGCATATCAGTTAATAATTGGATTTGTTAATAAGGCTAAAAATACTCTAACTGGTAGAACACTTATTCGTCCCCCCTCTCAGTGTTCTTGGATTCCAACAATGACCCATTTTAACATCCTAGTACATGACATGAACACTTAAAACACCATATGAACCATACTAAAAATTAAATTATATTTATTTTATATCTACATTGGGAAGATAATACTAAAATATGGAAGAGTGATGCAGACGATATGGTGATTCTCTAGCTAGGGGTGGTTTCAAGCAAACATTTTTTGTTGTTTACTATCAATGGCAATGGGGGAGATTGGTACAAGTATATTTTTGTTATCATTGATGTAAAATTATGTGGTCCCAATAGATTTTAGTTCAGACATAATCTAAGTTAGCTATTATGGTGGAGTGTTTATGGTTATGTTTTTGGACTGAAGGTCACTATGGATTAATTTCATGGTTTGGACATAGATAGTTTCCATTGTTAGCTAATATGTCTGGTATTAGTATGTCCGACTATTGATTTGGTTGCTTATTGATGATGAGGATAGTTCAAATCTTTATTTTTGTGGTCTGGGTGTTGGTTTTGTTTGGTCTAGACTTTCACTATTGTGAGATGATATGATTGGTACATGTGTTCGGGTTATGTTATTAGAGTTAGATGTAACATATTTTTTTGGTTAGGTGATTGCGAGTGAAGTAATATTTTGGTCTAGTGTTTCTTGTTTAGGTCTGAATTATGTTTTATTTATCTCATATATTTGGTTTGGTTGTATATCTTGGGTCATAAATATGTAGACACATTACAATATTTCTTTTGGTCAACTTGGTAATGATGTTTATGTCCTAGGATTAGTATATATTTGATTATTTATTGAAAGGAAAAATGAAGAGTGGGTATATGTGTGATACAATGGTGAATTCATGTAAGGATGTGAATGTGATTGAACTTGCTACATCAGAAGGGATTGCGATACAAACTTGACTATTGATATAAGAGCACTAATCCAGAGACTTGCAGATTCAGCTATTTTACTAAGGTCAAAGTTTGTACTATAATAGAAACTATAATCAACATACTAATATTCATTTATTCATACAATTCCTTTCTTGAAAGTTGTAATATTGTATCTTGCCCTATTGTAGTTACCACCAGTGTGCAAGTCCTCTTATTTTATCTTTCCCTAAAAGTAGGTAGCCTTGGTCTACAAGTTTAAAGTAGTGAGCTCGCTCTCTTGTAAATCATTTCTTTATAGTGGATCATTTCTATGAATTATCACTCACTATTGTGTTTCCAAGTTTATTTTTTCAATGTGTAAAATTATAGTGTTCATGTGTGAAGTGTGTAAATGATTTCATGATGTCATTTAATTATAGATGCAAGATTGAAATCTGCAAAATTTATTTAATGTTGATTCTATAGTTTGGGAATCACTGACTCTTATACCAAAGGTATTTGTCTTACTAAAAAAATGTTTTTCAAGTCATAGATGGTGATTCTACATTAAAATATTTTGTTGTCATCAAGTTCAAATTGCTTCAATAGGTCGATCCTAGGAATTGGTAAAATGCATGGATAAGTTATTACTCATTCCTTACTCCAAAACTCACACTTTAACAACCTTCAACTCCATTTGGAAAGAATAAAAAATAATATCTATAAAATTATCATGGTATGATCAATATCTAAGTAATGGGATAAGTTTTTCTTCTTCCTCCATTTGGTGGAAACACCTACTTGAACTTGGCAATGCTCCACTTGCTTTGAACAAGATCCTTAAAGGTAAAAATCTATTTTATATAAATGCATTCAAGTTTTTTAAGACCTCTAAGATCCTATTGAATTTAATTCAAAAATATGATAAAAACTCAAGAATCAATTGAATTTGTCCCTATAAGTATATCTTAATTTCTCCAAATTTAAAAACTTGTTTTTCTAGAACTATTGGATTTGTTATCCACCACTTACCATGCTAACTTTCTTACAGATTGGAAATGGAAAAATAATTGAAGCTTCTATGATTTTCCTCTCAAATTGGTCTATAGACAAATAATTACAACCTATCCATCTTAACTGTAGATAGGATTGTAGGCTTAATTGTTCAAATTCAATCAAATTAAGTGCCCTTATTTGGAAATCCAAATCCAAAGCACAAGACCAATTGATCACCTAGAAGATACTTCATGTTAAGGTCCCTATTGGTGATCATATCTCCTTCATCTCTCTTGCACCAACCTATCCTTTTTGTGCCAAAAAAGAGACCATCAATCATGTATTTTACGTTTACCCCCATGCTTAACACCCGTGGAAATATTTTTTTTCCAACCTCTTATCACTTTTTTTCTTTTCTTTGTCCATGGAAAGTTGTGCTACTTAGTCTTTCCTTGCACTTAAATATAATTTCTCATACCTTTAGATAGATTATTTGAAGAACATTTAGAAATTTCATTGCCTAACTGCATTCTCTCACACTTTTTATAGCATTTAGTTGGAAGATTTGATCATCTATGTCAATCTCTCATCTCATCCCAATATTTTTCTTTCTTGCCTACTATCTAACCTAGACCTACATTCCTTTCTTTATTCTCCATTGAGATGATGTAGTTATGTCTAGAGATTTCTCTTTGATGAAGGATTGTCTACATTATACAACTCCCACAATTACATCTACTTTGAATAACCTTAGGTCTAATGGTAACAATTGTTATTCTTCTAGAGATTTGTGTTCTTTGGTCTTCATAGACTATCATGCAAGAAAATATTGCAAGGATTTATCTAGCAAAAATGTCAACAAAAAAATTAATGTATTTTGTATCTACAATACAATCTACAATTGCCACACTCATCTTTGAGAATGATCATGAAAATTAGAAAGCAGAGTGTGTTAGACAGTTCAAATAACTGGAAGACAACTAAGAGGGGGGTGCATTAGTTGTGACAAATTACTTGAATAATGAGCAATTAAAACTTTAATACCAAAACCCAAAACATTAATACTAGAATGCTTAAACCAAATACCAGAATAGTAGTTAAACCAATTAAGAATAAACAATAATCATAGAATAAATACCATCCACATGACATCAAGATTTCTATGTGGAAAACTTGATAAAGGAAAAAACCATGGTGGGAAGCCTACCCATGGTCAGATAATATTTTTGTAGTAAGAATATGAATTACAATTGAGGGGGCTAAACTTGCAGGAAGGCTAATAGCCTAGAGCGCACTACTCATCACAAAAAGAGTCTCACTGACTACACAGAAATCTAGACTACAATCCAAAGAAGTGGTGAACTGCAAAAGATAGTATCTCCTATGCCTGAGTACAGTTTTAGTTAAGCTCAATATTGAAGAACTAGATCCTTTTACATAAACCCAATTTGATCTCCAATGATTGACCAAATCCTTTGCCTGAATGATATTAGATTATCTACACATTACATCTCTTTTCCATAACCATGATGATCTACAATGAGATCTTACATCTATATATACAAACCCTCGACCATAAACAATCAGGTCAGCCACCAGATAATAAACCAATTACATAATTACAAAACATGTTGTCCTTAGACCAAAAAAATAATATCCAACACATAAGACATCTAGGAAACATTTTGAGAAGTCCAATCAACACGTTACATTAAATCAACCCATAACCTAGACCAACCAGAACCCAATATAGGTCCACATGCTACAACAATGATCTCCATCCACCTAGTATCGAACATGATCACTAATAGCATCCTGAAACTCCACTAGAAGCTGCACCAACACCACTTATGCAATTCATCAAAGATCTTCATCAAAAGCTCTACCGGTGAAACCCTCGTTAGAACTAGAAACTAGGCTTCTAAGCAAACAAGATAGCATTTGATCACTAGAACAAAACCAACTTACTGAATATGAACATGAGTATCACAAATAAGACAATTCAATAATCAAATCATGTTAGAGCCTACTGTATCATGCTATATCCAAACCAACCAGAATCCACTCAACCTATAAGGACTAGAAGGGTACCGGTAAGGTATCCAAACAACTAGTGTTAGCATCAATGACAAAAAATTAATGCAACACATAATCAATTCCAACAAATGGCCAACAATCTCCCTCATTGGCATTCATGGTCACACTAGACGTGAAAAACATCCGAGTACCAAGAAATGACAAAAAAGTCTCTCCCAATGGAAGACAACCAACAATCTTCCACATGCAGATGTAGAAATGAATCTCTGAAACAAAGACCAAACCCCCATGTTAATGATATCTTTGTAAATCTTTGAATAATACATATATCCCCCTATCAATATCCCTTGCCTTTAGTTTTTCTTTTTCACATCAATATCTCTCCCTCTTTGACATCAATGCCATAAATCTGACAAAAATATTAAAAGAAAAACATAAACTATTGAATCTCAAAGCTAACTACTCCCCCTGAATAGTAGCATCCCCACATCAGTGTCAAAATGAAAAGTATCTCTGATAATACATACTGGACTGATGCCAAACTGCATCAATCAAGTCTCTACTGGAGGGGTAAAAAATCCCAATCTATCCCTGAAGTACTTAAATGATTCTTTAGGAAAAGGTTTAGTGAAAATATCTGCAATCTTCTCTTTAGTGTTCACATAAACCAGTCTAACTTCATTTGCTTCGGCTATTTCCTTTAAAAATTTGTACTTGATAGATATGTTCTTTGTCTTAGAATGAAATACTAGATTCTTTGATATATCAATAGCAGTAGAGTTATCACACTAAATAACTACCGATCCATTACAATCCACCTTTATATCCTTTAACATTTGCTTCATCTATAGAACCTATGTACAACTAGTAAAAAATACAACATACTCAGCTTTAGTAGTATATAAAAAAGTACATGACTGTTTCTTGCTGATCCATGAAACTAAATTCTTTCTAAGAAAGAAAGCTCCACCGGAAGTACTTTTCTGGTCATCAACATCTATATATGCACATAATGTAAAGTTATCATCCTTAGGGTACCACAAACCATATTTTGAGGTACCTTGCAAGTATCTAATTTTTATTTTCACTGCACACTCATGATTTTCTCTAGGTTCACTCTGAAATCTTGAAACAATACAAACAACATTGATTATGTTAGGCCTAGTTTGTGTCAAATAAAGCAGACCTCTAATCATAGATTTGTATCTTGTAGGATTTACCAATGCAGAAACTAATGACTAATGATGAACAACAAATACCCTAACTAGTACTGAGAGAGGGGGGGTGAATTAGTACATACAAAAACTTCTCAACAACTCATCCAGTTAAAAGGATGCTAACTGGTTGTCTTCATTACTAAACTTAACCATGGCAACACCGGTTAAATATAGTAAGACTTCAGACAACATAAAAAGGTAAAACTGAACACTTCAAATACATTAAATACTTGATAACTACTTCACCCATAAACATATGCATGTGGTTTATCAGCAATACCATAACCATTAGCTCTGCATGCATAATCACTTAAACAAAGAATACTCAATCATCACATGAAAAATTCACAACTCATGACACATATTTTTCACATGGAAACCCAAATGGGAAAAACCATGGTGGGAATTTGAATACCTACAAGATTGTTTTGAACTATTTTGAAGCTTGCTCTGTTAGGAGCCTAGTCTGGTTAAAGACTTTACAATAAGGTTCTGCAAGGAACCGATCCTGTTAAAGATCACCCAGTTAAGGGATGGCTATATACCCTGTTAAAGGTTGAAACCATGTTAAAGGTTACCTCGCTAGAGGATTTAAAGAACTCAATGAACTTGAGTCACCTAGTTAGAGGATTTATAGTAAGCCTATTAAAGCTACCTGGTAAAGGGATTTTCCTTCTGTTCATAATGGTTAGAAGACAATAGGTAAAACTCTAATCTAATAACAACACTATATGCTAAGGTGGATCCTTTTCAATTCCTCTACTCTGCAATCACACTCTGGAATTTTCACTCAGTTGTCTGGAAAGTATCTCATCACTTGGATACATACACAACTTTTACCAACAACAATAATATCAAAACTCATCAACCTTATAGACAATAATTAGGTCGATAACACAAACCCCAAACCCTAAGCATCTTAGGTTTACAATTACAAGTGGTCCAATCCTGACCATCCAAACAAATTTCATAGAATGAAACAATCTCAAACAGATCACAAGTCATTCTGCATCATCCATTCTTTACCGCACATATAAATCAGTAACCCATCACACTTTCTTCTCATACCACTAAGAATGTTCATTCTTGAGGTAGACATTTAATGCAATCGATCTTCACATGCAAGATCCTCAAGGAAATCCTTCACGTGCACAAAACTGACATGGCATCTCAATCTAATCCTTATTTCTTAGCTAACTCATCACATAATATCATCGGTTGCATCGCACAAGCTAGATTGCCAGACCAAAAACCCTAAAGTTGAGACTACCAACCGGTAGTCACACTTAGTGAAACCCTGACCCAGTTCACTACATCTCTTCATGCTAGTTGACCTGTACCACTTCCAAGCTTCATACTGGTGCATACCGGTGTACCTGCTTGAGCACATATTAACATAATTGACAACATACTTTGTCACCGCTTCATCATATGCCAACAGAAACATCTTTCCTTGTCAATTTCCCACTTGTAAGCATATGAGTACTTACTAGTTTAAAATCTCCCATACCAAATTTCTTCAACAATTCCTTAGCATACTTAGTTTGACTGATGAAAATACCTTTATCAGTTTGAGTAATCTGCAAACCTAAGAAAATTTTCATTTACCCAATCATAGACATTTCAAATTCTTTCTCCATATTCTTATAAAATTTCATGCATAACATATTTTCACCTTCAAAAATAATATCATCATCAAATACTTCAATAATTAGTATATCATCATTAGTGATTTTATAATATAAAATATTGTTAGCACTACCCTTAGTAAAACCAAGCTTCAAAAGATATTTATCTACCTTTCATACCAAGCTCTAGGTGCTTGTTTCAATCCATATAAAGCTTTCCTTAACCTACAAACCATGTTTATGTCATCTAGTAGTGAAAAACCATCATGTTTCTCAATATAAATATCCTCATCAAGATCCCCATTCAAAAATGCACATTTAAAATCCATCTGATAAACCTTGTAGTTTTTATAAGTAGAATAGGCAAGAAATAATCTTACAGCTTCAATCCTAGATATAGGTGCAAAAGTCTCACCATAAACAATTCCTTCCTTTTGAGAATAGCCTTTACAAATTAATCTAGCCTTATTTCTTATAACTTGACCATATATATTCAATTTATTCCTAAAAACACATTTAGTTCCAATAACATTCTTATTTTTAGGCCAGGGAACCAAAGTCCATGTTTTGTTTTTCTCAATCTGATCTAATTATTCTTCTACAACTTTCAACAAATATTCATCTTTACATGCCTCAATTACTAATACCTTTTCAACTTATGAAATTAAACATAGCTCATTAGTTGTCAGTCTTCTTCTTGTCATTACTTCATTGTTCTTATCCCCAATGATTTGATCTTCTAAATGATTCAATCTCACATACTTAGGAGTCCTCTAGCTCTCTATTCCTCTTTTGTGATCCTCAGTCATTGTAGAATTTTCTGATACTATCAGAGTAACTGGTTCAACACTATGTTTCAATAAAGGTCCTACTAGTTCAGATATAATCATTTCCACCACTGGTTCCTTCTCATAAACTCTGATTTAACTTCTATTCAACTCATCCACTTTGACATTAGTACTCTCCACAATTATCTACAATCTCTTGTTATAACATCTATATTCTTTTCTTTCATTAGAATAACTAATAAATATGTCTTCATCACATCTAGGATCAAATTTTACAATGATATCATCTCTCTTGATATAACATTTACTACCAAATATTTTGAAATACTTAACTATAGGTGTATTGCCAAACCATAATTCATAAGGTGTCTACCGGTTTCTCTTTTGATATGTACTCTATTGAATGTGTAAACCACTATGCTCACTACTTCTCTCCAGTAGATATGAGGTAGACTAGGTTCCATCATTACTGCTCTAGCAACATCCAAGATAGTTTTGTTCTTTCTTTCCACAACTGCATTCTACCGAGGTGTCCGGGGAGCAGAAAATTGCCTTCTTATACCATGCTTCTCAGAGAAGTTTTTAAACTCGTCGGATGTGAATTCTCCACCATGATCTGACCTCAAATATTTAATCTTCAATCTCGTCTCATTTTCTAATTTATCCTTAAAGATTTTAAAATTTTTAAATGCTTCAAATTTATCTTTTAGAAAAGTAACCCACATCATTCTAGAATAATAATCAATGATTAGCATGAAATATCTATCACCTTGAAAATTTGTAACTCTAGCAGGACCACACAAATCAGTATGAATAAGATCAAGAAAATCATTAGATTTATCTTGTACACTCCTAAAAGAGGTTTTGACCTATTTAACCATTTACCATTCTTTGCATACCAGATTATAGAGCTTCATAATCTTAGGTATATCTCTAACTTCCTTATTTGAACTGATCTTTACAATGGAATGAAAATTCACATGACACAACCTTTTATGCCATACCCAACTCCCATCAATTTGTATAATCAAACATGTCTTCTCACCGAAGTTTAGATGAAATATGTTACTTTTTGTTTGTGTACCAGTTGCAATCTCCAAACCAAATCTGTTAATGATTTTGCATTTTCCATCCTTGAAATGTAATTGAAATCCCTTATCCACCAACTGTCCTACACTCAAAATATTATACCTTAAACCTTCAACATAATAAATATTGTCAGTATTGTTCTTACCAGCTAATGATATAGTTCATTTTCCTTTGATAATACATGATTTGTCATCTCTAGTTCTAACCTGACTGCCATCAAATTCTTGTAAAGATAGAAACTTCTCTTTATCTCTAGTCATATGATGTAAACAACCATTGTCAATTACCCATTCATCCGTGTCTTCAATTTTAGCAGCAAGTGCCTTCTCTTTAGGTACATTCTCTTCTAGTGCCGGAATATCTTCCTTGATATCCAGGAACACCCATTCCTTCCCATTGCTAGAACCACTAATAGAATCTTCTATCGATTCATCATCATATTTAGTAATGCCTTCCTCATCCGCTATGTAGCATGACTTGAATCTATTTTTCCTATACTTATACTTATTCTGATATCTAGGGTAAGGCTTAAAAGATATTTTAACTCTTTCTTCAAGTCTTCAATTCCTTTCAGGACATCTAGATGCAAAATGACCAATCTTATTAAATGCAAAACATTTAAAAGGTTCTTTTCCTTCATACCTATTTCCTACCAATCATTTAGGGACTCTTCTATCAAATAGTGCTTCAAGTTGCTCAAATTATTCATCTTCTCTCTTCATATCATCCAATTCCTTTGCATATAAAACTTTCCAATCTTGTTTACTGGTTAATGATGTAGATGCATGAAAATCTGGTTTAGTCTTTACAGCTCCAAAATGTCCAAATTCTTCAACCTCAATAGCAGATAGTTTCCCAACCAAGGTATCTCTATTCATAGATCTATTACCTATTGTTATCAACTCATTAATAGTAGTAGCCTTCATTTTGTAAGCTAGTGGTAGGGCTCTCAGTTCTTTAAAAACAATTTCATCTTTGCTCAGAGTTCCACCACAACATTGAATTCCCATTACAATCTCATTTACCCTTTCCATGAATGTAGTAATCCTTTCATCTTATTCCATCTTCAGGTTTTCATATCTCACCCAATAACCATCAAGTTTAACAATCTTCACTATAGGGTCACCTTTATTAAGAGTCTCCAACTTATCCCACCTAGACTTTCCAGATGATTTGTTAGTTAATCCCATTATTTGTTGATCAGAAAGTGCACACAAGAGGGCTTCTCTTGCTCTACAATCATTCTCAAGGTCCTTATCTAGGTTTTCCACAAGAGAATTTCTAGATGTTGGATTATAAGGTGTGACACCATTCTGTATGATCTCCCAAATCTCCTTGCCAAGATATCTTAGATGGGTCTCCATCTGAATCTTTCATACTATGTAATTTTTTCCATCAAGCCTAGGAATATCTCTCCAAAAGATAGCTCCAGATGAATTGGATGAACTTGAACTATTAGTTGATATAGGATCTTCCTCAAGTGGTTAATGTTTCTGCAGAGAGGACCAAAGCTCGGATACTGATTGTTAGACAGTTCAAATAACCGAAAGACAACTGAGAGGGGGGAGGGTGAATCGGTTGTCAAAGATTACCGAAACCATTAGCAATTAAACCTTTAATACTGGAACCCAAAACATTAATACTGGAATGCTTAAACCAAATACTAGAATAGTAGTTAAACCAATTAAGCATAAACAAAAATCATAGAATCAATACCATCCACATGACACCGATATTTCTATGTGGAAAATATGATAAAGGGAAAAACCACGATGGGAATCCTACCCATAGTCAGATAATAATTTTTGCAGTAAGTATGTGAATTACAATTAAGGGGCCTATACTTGTAGGAAGGCCAACAACCTAGAGCACATTGCTCATCACAAAAGGAGTCTCACTGACTACATAGAAATCCAAACTACAATCTAGAGAATTGTTGAACTACAAAAGATAGCATCTCCTATGCCTGAGTATATTTTTGGTTAAGCTCAATACCAGAGGAATAAATCCTCTTACATAAACCCAATTCGATCTCCAATGATCAACCAAATCCTCTGCCTGAATGATATTACATTATTCACACATTAAATCCCTTTTCCATAACCATGATGATCTATAATGAGATCTTACATCTATATATACAAATCCTCGACCATAAACAACCAGGTCGGCCACTAGATAGTAAACCAATTATATATTTACAAAACATGTCGGCCTTAGACCAAAAATATAATATCTAACACATAAGACATCCTGGAAATGTTTTGACAAGTCCAATCCACACGTTACATTAATCTGGTCCATAACCTAGACCAACCGGGACCGAATATAGGTCCCCATGCTACAACAATGATCTCCATCGGCCAAGTCTCAAACATGATCACCAACAAAATCCTAATACTCCACCAAAAGCGGCACCAACACCACTTATGCAATTCATCAAAGGTCTTCATCAAAAGTTATGTCGATGAAACCCTCGCTAGAACAAGAAACCAGACTTCTAAGAAAACAAGATAGCATCCGATCACCAGACCAAAACCAACTTACTGAATATGGACATGAGTATCATGAGTACACCAATTACATAACCAAATCATATCGGAACCTACCAAATCATGCCAGATCCAAACCAACAGAAACCACTCAACCTACCGGGACCAAAAGGGTGTTGGTAAAGCATCCAAGAAGCTAGTGTTGGCATCAATGACAAAACATCAATGCAACACATAATCAATTCCACCAAAAGGCCAACAAAGTGGTATCATGAACTCCTTAGTGTAAGTTAGACTAGGATTATTTGCCCCAAGATTACAATCTATCTCTCCACTTGGGTGTTTGACATAAAAGGTCATGTGGAACGCATGGTATAAATGCATCTAATGGTCACACTTTGTATTTTTCTTATTAAAAGTGTTTTTTTGTAATAAAAAAAATGATCTATTAAAAAAATTATTAAAAAATTGGAATAGTGCATCTTAAGTTTTAAAAATCTTATTTACAAAGATTTATTACTTCTAATATTTATAGCCATGAGACTATATTTTGTCATATTTTTGTATTTTATGTTAGAGTTTAATTTATTATTATTTTACTCTATGTTAAAAATTAATTAGAATATATTTATACAAAGATTTGAAATAAGTTAGAATTATCATATTATTTTAAAAAATATTTTTTAAATAAATGAAAATGGTTTTTTCATCATTATATGTTTTTTTTTTATTATTTAAAAAAATAATGGAATGTTTCCAAATTCTTTAATTTCTTTTCAAAACACACATCGGGCAAAAAATATAGAATAATTTGTATGAAAAATTTAAAAACTAATTAACATATCACTACATGAACCATACTATAGTATTATGCAACCTTCTTTATTTACAAAATAGTACATTCTATTAGGAAAAGCATATTGTAAATTGCACCAAGACTAAAATTATATTTCTATGCATCTTTTAAAGTACTTCCCACCAACAAAAACCAAACACCAATATAAGTGTACCTTATATTTATTCTAGTTTTTATCTTCCAATGCCAACAAATACTCAAAAAAATAAAACAAAATTTCAACTTTGCTAGTCCATAATTCTACAATTTCATTAATATATGCTAATCAATAATTTACAATTCTTGACATCACAATGAAATAATAGTTAAAAAATAATACTTGATATATTTGTAGTATTAAAATTATTTCTATTTATTAAAAATGAAGTACAACTTAATATTTGTTGGTATTTTGGATATGTTGATATGGTTTTGTCATTGATGTCAACACCTATTAACACTTTGGTTAAACACTTTGGAGAACTCGCAATGTTCACCAAGCAGCAAGTGACTTATGTATAGTCACCGGTATCTAGTTCACCAGCAGTAAATACTATACACCAACGCTTGGAATGATATGGAAAACACCTGGTTATGTCGAAGACATCATTTGGACACTTTGTCTTGGACATTTATTCATTGGTATATTCGTGATTGCATATTTGCTGGTACTGGCAAATAGGTCTAGGATAAGCACTGATAGGCTTATCTATTCTAGATCAGCATGGCATGCTATGGAGATGATTTATTATTGTTGTAAATGCATTAATCTGACATGTTATATCGGTTATTGCATCAGTTATTGTTTTATTTGTAAATTGATTTCATTGTAATGTCTTTTAGAGCCAACCTACTAAAATTGGTCTTAGGTTATGGTATATATATGTAAGATCTTATTTGTAAGATCAAGAGGTGATTGGGAAAGGAATTTTAAGAAGGTATATGCGAGATTAAGAAGAGCTATACACGTAGACATCATTTGAAGGTGAAGCAAGGTTTTTGTAAAGGCAATCAAAACTGCACCGTTATTGAATACAACATATGAAGATGTTATCTTGAGTAGTACATCATCATTGGATTTAACCATCCAATTGTAGTCAGTGTGACTCCCATTTGTGATTGAGCAGTGAGCTCTAGGCACTTGGCCTTTCTGCATGTGCAGACCTCATTTGTATACACATACTATCTACAATAGTACCATCTGATTGTGGGTAAGGTTTCCCACCATGGTTTTTCCCCTTACAGGGTTTCCACATACAAATATTGGTGTTATATGTTGTGAATGTCTTTCTCTTTCTGTTTCATGCATTAATCTTTACCGGTACTATAATTAACTAATAAGTTGTTTACCGACATTAAGTTTTGGTTTACCGGTACTATGCATTAAGGTTAGATAAGTTGTTTTGGTTTGAATTTATTTGACAATTGATTCACCCCCCCTCTCAGTTGTCTTCAGGACCTAACAATTGGTATTAGAGCATAGTCCTCTTTGTGTAGATGTTTAATAGCTTGAGGAGGTCCAATGTCTTCTACCTATTTCAGGAAGGATAGTCCTAAACTTGATGGAACCAACTATGGGATATGGAAGATCGGGATGGAAACACATGTGAATTGCATTGGAAAGGATATATGGGAAGTTACAAAGAATGGCTATACTGCTCCTACTCAAAGTCAGCCTAATCCACCAAATTTGACTAAAGATGAAGAAAATGGTTGCAAGGCAAGAGAAGCACTGTTGAGTGCATTATCAGATTAGTAAATAATGAGATTATTAGATAGATTTACTTCTAAAGCTATTTGGGACCATCTGGAAACATTGAATGAAGGAGATTCCACAGTCAAAATTGAAAAACTTGAAAGCTTCCAGGTCAAGTATGAAAATCTGAAAATGGAAGAAGATGAAAGAATTTTTTCTTTAATGGAAAGAGTTAATGAAATTGTTTTAGGTATTAAATGTTGTGGAGGAACCTTAAGTGAAGATGAAATTGTTTCAAAAGTTTTAAGAAGATTGCCACTAGCATACAAAATGAAAGTTACTTCTATAAATGAACTGAAAATAATGCCTAATACATTAGTAACTAGGGACACATTGATTGGAAAACTTTCAGCCTTTGAAATTGAAGAATTTGGTCCTACTGCTACTATAAAGACAAACTTAGCTTTCAAGGCTTCAACATCATCTGCATCATCATTTGATAAATCTGATTAGAAAGCTTTTGATCCAAGAGAACTTGAAGAAAGCAGGAGAGAAAATGAAGAACTTGAAGCACTATTTGCAAGAAAAATGCCTAACGGTCTAGTTGGAAGTAAGTATGAAGGTAAAGAAACCTTTAGATGTTTTAACTGTAATAAGATTGGTCATATGGCTTCAAGATGCCCTGATAGACATGCAAGATTGAAGGAAGAAGCTAGAAGAACATACAAACCTAACCCTAAATATCAGAGATACAGATTTAAGAAGAATAAAGACAAATCTTGTTATCTTGTTGATGAAGGAGTCACTGATGAATCTGATGAGGATCTGACAGACAATGGATGGGTCTTTGTTGCTATAATAGAAGATCAACCGACACCTACTATTCAACCAGTAGAGTAGGCCCTGGAAGCTAAAATAGAAGTTAAGGATGAATGGATCATTGATTCAAGATGCTCACAACATATGACTGGTGACAAAAGTAAATTCTTGACTTTTCAGGAATATAATGGAGGTCTAGTAAGATTTGGAGATTATAAAGCTTGTTTGATCAAAGGAAAAGGTACAATATCTCTTAATGGTAAGCACAATACTGATAATGTTTACTATGTTGAAGGTTTAAAGCATAATCTTTTGAGTGTTGATCAATTAGTTGAAAAAGGATTTCAGTTACAATTCAAGAATGGTAAATGCAAAATTATGAATAGATCTGGTTTGGAAATTGTAACCGCTAGTCAAACTAGAGGTAACATATTTCATTTGAACAACAATGAAAAAGACATGCTTGATTGCACATATTGATGAAATTTGGCTATGGCATAAGAGAATCTATCATGTAAATTTTGATTGCATTGTGAAAATTAGTACAACTAAGGCAGTAAGAGACTTACCTAAGATTGTTAAGCCCCACAATCCAGTATGTAAGGAATGTCAATTTGGGAAACAAGTAAGAGCTCCTTTTAAAAGTATACTAGAAAAATCCAATAATGCTCTTGATCTAATTCATACTGATTTATGTGGTCTAGCTAGAACAAACCCTACAAGGTGATAGATATTTCATGCTAATCATTTATGACTATTCTAGAATGTGTTGGGTTACTTTTCTCAGAGAAAAATCAGAAGCACTTGGGAAATTCAAATTGTTCAAAGCAATGGTAGAGAATGAAACAGGTAAGAAAATAAAATGTCTAAGATCAAATCAAGGAGGAGAATTCACATCTAAAGAATTTAATACATTATGTTAAGTTAATGGAATCAGAAGACAGCTATCAGTACCTCGGACACCACATCAAAATGGAGTTGTAGAAAGGAAAAACAAAACCATCTTCGATGTAGCAAGAAGTATGTTGTCAAAAGAAAACTTACCACATGTATATTGGAGAGAAGCAGTAAGCACATCAGTCTACACATTCAATAGAGTTCACAACAAAGGTGAAAGTGGTAAGACCCCTCATGAACTATGGTTTGGTATTACTCCTACTCTTAAATATTTCAGAATTTTTGAAAGTAAATGCTATATTAGAAGAGATGGGTATATTGGCAAATTTGATTCTAGAAGTGATGAAGGAATATTTATTGGTTATTCATCTAAGAGCAAGGCATATAGATGTTTTAACAAAAGATTGCAAAAAATTGTTGAAAGTACAAATGTAAAGATTGATGAACAGTTTAGAGGAACTTCAAGGTATATAGATTCTGAACTGACAACAAAGATAGTGACAAATGAACCTACATTGAACACACTGGTACGGAATGAAGATCTAGTTACGCCTGTATCATCTAAAAATTCCACTATAACTGAAGAACAGCAGCAAACAAAGACACCTTGGTATGTAAGATTGAACCACTCTGAAGATCAGATAATTGGGAACAAATTTCAAGGAGTTATGACAAGAGGAAGACTGGCAAATGAAGAAGTATGTCTTATTTCTCAAACTAAACCAGCATCAATTAATGAGGCATATGAAGATAAACACTGGATTAAAGCTATGGAAGAAGAATTAGAACAAATTGAGAAAAATAACACATGGACATTAGTACCCCGGCCAAAAGACAAAAAAATAATTGGAACTAAATGGATATTCAGAAACAAACTCAATGAAGATGATAAGGTAATCAAAAATAAAGAAAGACTAGTGTGTAAGGGATATTCATAGAAAGAAGGAATTGACTATAATGTAACCTTTGCACTGGTAGCTAGAATTGAGGCAGTTAGATTATTCTTGGCTTTTGCAGCACACAAGAACTACAAAGTATATCAAATGGATGTCAAATGTGCATTTTTGAATAGAGATCTTGAAGAAGAAGTTTACATTGAACAACCTGATGGATTTTCTTTGACAAATAACAAAGATATGGTTTGCAGGTTAAGGAAAGCTTTGTATGGGTTGAAGAAGGCCCCAAGAGCTTGGTATGCTAGATTGGATAAATACCTTTTGAAGATTGGTTTTTCTAAAGGTAATGCAGACAACAATTTATACTATAAAGTGACTAATGATGACATCTTGGTTATAGAAGTTTTTGTTGATGATATAATCTTTGGAGGAGAAGATGGATTATGTAAAGACTTTTCTATTGAAATGCAAAAAGAATTTGAAATGTCTATGATTGGAGAAGTAAAATTCTTTTTAGGATTGCAAATTTCACAAACTGATAAAGGTATATTCTTAAGCCAATCCAAGTACTTGAAGGAGTTATTAAAGAAATTTGGCATGGAGAACTCTAAACTGGTAAGCACACTTATGACTACAAATGACAAATTATCACTAAGGGATGAATCAACACCTGTTAATCCGACTAGGTACAAATCTATGATAGGAGGGCTACTATATCTAACACAAACAAGACCTAATATCATGAATGCAGTATGTATTGTTTCAAGATTTCAGAGTAATCCCAAAGAAAATCATGAATCAGCAGTAAAAAGGATTTTTTGGTACTTACAAGGCACTACAAATCTTGGTTTATGGTATCCTAGAGATGAAAACTTTGAATTATGTGCATACACAGATGCAAATTGGGCAGGAGATATAGATGATAGAAAAAGAACCACTGGTGGAGCATTTTTTCTTGGTAGCAGATTAATTTCTTGGTTGAGTAAGAAACAAAGTTGCACATCTTAATCAATAGTAAAATCAAACTATGTTGCAGTAGTGACTAACTATGCATATGTATTATGGCTTAAACAAATGTTGAAGGATATAAAGGTAAAATGCAAAGAACCTATAACTATCTATTGTGATAATACAACAACAATTAATATATCTAAGAATCTAGTACTACATTCTAAAACTAAACACGTTTCTATCAAATTGAATTTTTTGAAAGAGAATGTTGAAGCAAAAGAAGTAAAACTAGTTTATGTGAATACTAAAGAGCAGATTGCAGATATTTTTACTATGCCTTTTCCTAAGGAGACTTTTGAATATCTTAGAGATCAGCTTGGGGTCATACCCCCACCGATAGAGACTTAGATAGTTGATGTTTGTCGTCAACTAACAAAACTAACAGAGAAATCTTTTACTCTAGCTTTGATGAGGAAAGCTACTTCTTAGGGGGAGTAGTTGGCATACTGAAAAAGTTAGTATTTTGTATTTAAACCTAGTTTTTGTATTGCTTTGGCATTTGATGTCAAAGGGGGAGAGATTGATATGGAAAAACACATTATTTTTTAGGGAGAGATTATTTATTAAGGGAGAGATTGTTACTCTCTATATCTATATTTTGATTTCTGGTTATGATCTCTTTTGGGAGATTATTGATTTATTGGTATTTGGCATTTCTATTTTGGCACTTTGATGGTTTTTCCATCATGTTGCCATCAATGCCAAAGGGGGAGATTTTTGGTATTTTGGATATGTTGATATGGTTTTGTCATTGATGTCAACACCTATTAACACTTTGGTTAAACACTTTGGAGAACTGGCAATGTTCACTGCCAAGCAAGCGACTTATGCATAGTCACCAGTATCTAGTTCACCAGCGGGAAATACTATACACTGGCACTTGGAATGATATGGGAAACACCTGGTTATGTCAAAGACATCATTTGGACACTTTGTCTTGGAGATTTATTCATTGGTATATTCGTGACTGCATATTTGTTGTTACTGACAAATAGGTCCAGGATAAGCACCAACAGGCTTATCTATTCCAGATCAGCATGACATGATATGGAGATGATTTATTATTGTTGTAAATGCATTAAGCTGACATGTTATATCAATTATTGCATCGGTTATTGTTTTATTTGTAAATTGATTTCATTGTAATATCTTTTAGAGCCGACCTACTAAAATTGGTCTTAGGTTATGGTATATATATGTAAGATCTTATTTGTAAGATCAATAGGTGATTGGGAAAGGAATTGTAAGAAGGTAGATGCGAGATTAAGTAGAGCTATACACGCAGACATCATTTGAAAGTGAAGTAAGGTTTTTGTAAAGGCAATCAAAACTACACCGGTACTGAATCCAGTATATGAAGATGCTATCTTGAGCAGTACATCATCATTGGATTTAACCATCCAATTGTAGTAAGTGTGACTCCCATTTGTGATTGAGTAGTGAGCTCTAGGTGCTTGGCCTTTCTGCATGTGCAGACCCCATTTGTATACACATACTATCTGCAGTAGTACCATCTAATTGTGGGTAAGGTTTCCCACTGTGGTTTTCCCCTTACAAGGTTTCCACATACAAATTTTGGTGTTATGTGTTGTGGATGTCTTTGTCTTTCTATTTCATGCATTAATCTTTACCGGTACTGCAATTAACTAATAATATGTTTACCGGCATTAAGTTTTGGTTTATCGGTACTATACATTAAGGTTAGATAAGTTGTTTTGGTTTGAATTTATTTGACAACTGATTCACCCCCCCCTCTTAGTTGTCTCTGGGACCTAAAAATATTAAGTTTTCTAAATACAAATTAGAAAATTTAATTCCAAATATAATTTTTACTATTCTGTACTATCTACATGCAATAAAACTCATATATTAAAAATACCAAACAAATTGGATATTAACTATGCTACTCAATAGTTATTCTACAATACAAAAAAGTCAATTTGGATATATTGTTAGTCAATGTTTACATGTGTTATATTCAGGATTTTCTACCAGAAATTTTTGTGCTAAAGAAGTTGCCTTTACTAGTATGATTGACAGTTTTTTGACAATTTTTTTGTATGAAATGTATGCTATACATTTCTCTACATTATGTTTTTTGGTATTGTAGTTTTGAGTTAAGTCAATAATGTCCTCAACTTCATTTTGTTTAGTTGACAAGTATTCTTGGGCTCCGAAAGCATGGTTTTAAAGTTCGATGGCATTTACCCTGGGTTTGGCCAACCTTGTTTACACTTCATATTATCGATCTGATTATTATGGATTGTTGTATAACATGTTTCATGTTTATTTTGTTCTTAGTTAAGATTCGTTGTGGTGCACTTTGCATTCTTGTCCACCATGGGAATGTTTAGTGCCAACCTAATTTGAACTATGTTTGGTTAATATGCTTAGCCGACCTTGGTAGATTTTAGAAATGTAAGGATGATATAAATAAATGATAATTTGACAAGGATGAAATAGAGGTGTGTTTGAAGAGAGATTGAATGTGTGTTGTGAAAGAAAGTTAAATGAGATGAAGGTGTGTGAAAGAGGATCTATCTCCCTGATTGTTTGTTGATTGTTGTTTGAGTTGGTGAAAAGTGTTGAGTAGTGTGGACTTTCATGTGTTAGCTACCAGAAGCAGTGAGCCAAAGGTATCTATTGATCTTACAATTATAGAGGTAGATCAGTAATGGATTATTTCTCTTTTCTTCTTCTTGATTTTGGCAGTGAGCCCTCTAGTAGTGAGTCTTTCCTTCTTTCTTTCTCTTAGATAGTGAACCCTTTGATACTGAGACTTTCTTTATAAAATTCAATTTAACCAATGTCACCCTAATATGTATTCATATATTAAGAATATAATTCTCCATGGTTTTCTCCTAATAGGGTTTTTGACATAAAATCTAGTGTTTCACTATGAATGGTGTGCTCTAGTTTTCATATCCTATCATGATCATATCTTTGAATGGATTAAGTGCTAAAGTTAAGTTATTGAAGATCTAGTTCAAAGGAAAAGGTTTAAGATTTATTTATATCTCATTCACCCCCCACTCAATTATCTTGTGCATTAGAACATTCAACAAAGCTCTCATCCATTCCTCAAGAGAATCATTTAACCTCTCTTTTGATACTAATGTAGGAACAAATCCCATCCTTCTTCTAGAATTTTGACATCCCTCACCCCGTGTAAACTATCAAGTGATCTATCCTTAAAACCTCTTGGCACATACACTAGATATGTAACTCTCTTACATTGCAATTTATTTATCAAATCCTCATCAATCTTTCTTGGAGCCTTTTTTATTTATTTTGATATACTAGGGTTCCACAAAAATTGCTCAAACTCCATCTATCTTTCTTCTATAGTTTATGCTTCAATTAGACATGCAATCCTGACTAGAATTGCATATGAGAACTGATAAATTGATAAACAAATAAATTGACTTATGCTTAGCTGTATGTCACCTATAAAACCCTAATATCTCTACAACTTTTCTCAAAGATCGACTTAAAAACTATTGTTAGGTGAAAGAAATTTGGTGGAGTGAAATAGTCTTATAGATGTTGATAATAGCTCATAACACTTATTAAACTTATCTCCTGCAGTCACTTCACCATTAGTCCTCATTCACATATAAGTAGATTTCATATTAGTAATTGTTTGTCATGTTTGAATATGTACCATTGATCAACAACAATCACATGGGAATGGATTTCTATAAGTAAAAGATCAAGATCCTTATAGATCTTCACTAATCTTTGATCCATGTTGGCTTCTACCTAGACACATGTCACCATAGTGGGACATTAGAGGCATGACTGGGTTTTGACACATCTAGCTCCTCAAGGCCCCATTCCAATGAAAAGGCTTGAGCATACACCAACATATCTCTAACTTCTAACAATCACATGTTTTATCAAATTTTCTACATGCTCTTAGGGGCTTGATGGCTTTGTGATGCTAGAGGAACATGAGGTACCATAGACCATTGATTTGATAAGGAAAATATATTAACCGTTAAGAGAAGTCACTATGTAGAAGGGGTGGATGACCGATGAGACTAATATGACACGAGGTTATAACTTAAAATTGGAAACCCTCTACTGTCACTAAATTAGAAAATATAACACAAGCTTTAACGAACAAAAGGAAATTGGACACCAAGGGTTTATGGTTTAATGGCAATTAGGACCTAAGGAAAATGACAAACTAGGATAAAAAATAGGTAATTTAGCGAATTTTTTGAGTTGCTACCATAATCTTTCTATTAGAATCGAAGAACATTGAGAGGGGGGGATGAATCAATGTTTTGTTGGTTGAGTAAATTTTATCCTTATTAACAAATCCACTTATTAAATGGTAAGCATGAAAAAAAGTAACAACAAGAAATAACAGTGCAACCACAAGAACATACACCATAACATAGAGATTTATACGTGGAAAAATTGAAAGAGTAAAAAACATGGTGGGATTGGTGACCTACAATATCTATCCATTGGCCAAATGAAAATAGGGCATGCACATGCAGGAAGGTCAATAGCCTAGAGTGCACTACTCATCACAAAAGGAGCCTCACTGAATGCAAACACCAAATATGGAGTTACAAAAAAAATTATGAACTTAGGAAATGCATCTTCTATGTGGATGAGTTCTGGTTAAAGTACTATATGTATTGGTTTTCACTATATCCTTCTTTACCAGTAACTTTCTTTGCTTCCTAAACCTTTAAAATGATATCTAGGACCAACTACAAAATATTTCACATACAGTCAATCAACATTGCTCGCATAAAATTACATTTCTATATGTTCATGTATATCAAAAATAACCTAACTAGACTGACTTAAATACCCTTCCCAAACATAAACATAAATGCCTTATGTTGGCTTACAATGATATTACAATATATTTACATGTCAACCTAAACAAAAATAAATTTATTAAACTTTGTGACCGATGTCGTTGATCCTTGCCATGTAAACCTGCCAGATCAAACTCCTATGTCGATCTTATATACTAGTTCCTAGTTTGTCAGTTTCCCTTTCTCGTCGGTTCACTAAATGTTGAATATCTTGAATGTCGGTGTTAGAACCATGAATACCAATGAGTACCAGTTATGTGTCCAAACCTAAACTGATGTGTGTTGCCATGAATGACAACACAACTAAACTGAGTGAGTGGATCAATTGCCAACAATCTCCACCTTTGGCATTGATGGGAACACTCATGTGAAAAATGGATTAATGAAGTACTGTTATGGCTCCCTACCAAAACCTCCCAAAAATGATCTCAAAAACTATTGGAAGATTGCTCCCCTTTATTTATACATTACTTCTTATGTCCCTTGACAGTTTTCACATCAACCTCTACCCCTTTGACATCAATGACAAAGGTTGGGGAGATGAATAATGAATGAAAGAATGAACTCAAAATGTGATTACCAAATCAGATGTGCTTGAAAATATATGGGTAAGCACTCTTCAAAAATCCTATGTATCCCAACCTGTCTTTAGTGTGCCCAAAATGGATACAAAACCATTAAGGATATATGCATGAAGCTCTTCCTTTGATAGGTCTACCAAAATAGGGTTAGTCATTAACTCTATACTCTCCCTCTTATGAAGTGATAAAGTGTTCAACCAAGGGCTTACCAAACCTCTTAATTCCCGTGCACATTGGATTGGCCTATCCATGTCCTTCTTCAATGCAAAAAATTAGATTCGGTTATCAAAATTTGACCATCAATGGTGCTAGTCAGTGACTGAGTATCATCAAAACTGTTAGCTAAATACTCTAATCAGGCCTTTTTTGCCTTCAATTTCACCTCTATGCCCACTATTAGTTTTTCAGTGTTAGTACATGACCTACATATATTGTTACACTCATTTAGATCCACATCAATCTTAGATAGTTCATCAGTTAACTTAGCCTTGTCAGATGAAATCATGTTATCACAAGTGACCTTCTAGGGTACATTATACTGCTCAACCAATTGCCAATTTGACATTTGTTGAAGATTTTGGAACTCTTTAGCAATGTGTTCAGTCAAACTCTTGAGCTTACCGCAGGGACTAGCAGGTGTCATACTGGTATAACCTGAGACTAGCTGCTGCAAAATAGGGTCGACTTGTTGAATCACTCATTTATCTCCAGACACTTCCTTAACTTCTGAGCTACAAAAAACATGAGTTAAAACTTGCTCAATATTCTTTTGTGCAAAATTGACTTGACCGGATGAGTCAAGTGCCAACAATGAATGACTCTCAAAAATTGTGCTAGTATCTCCAACCTGCTGACTAGCACCAATGGTTTTGCTACTTGGTGTAGTAACCTACTCAACCTTAACCTCTTATGTATGTACATTTGTTGTCAGAGGTTCAATATCCTCAACCTATTTATTTTCTATATCTACATCAATAACCTCTATATCTAGAATGTTTTGTCCCTGCTTATCCTATACAATTTCAATATTATCTATAGGTTTCTCTATATTTTGTACAAGTGGTTCAACTAGAGGAATATCCTCTATTAGTTTCTGTTCCAAAAATAATGTATCCATTCCCAATATACCTTTCCCTTTACCATCTACCGAGATGTTGGGACTGTTAGAATTTGGAGGGGCTTTTGATTCTAGTGATGTAAATAATTTAGGCTTATCAATAAAGAATTTCACCCATGCTTCATGGGTCTCCTTAACAATTTCATTAACCCTACTAGCCATAAGACTCACATGCCCGTGTTTACTCTGGCAAATTATTTTATTTGCAAAATATAAACACTGTTGCATCTCCTCATCAGTAATAGCACCACAAATAGTTAATAACTCCAGTATTTTTATATGTGTATCTTCTTTTGCCGCAGATAATCTCCTAGCATCTAGTTTATTGTACAAGTTTGTTGGTATTTTATTTTCTATCTCTATTAATGTCTTCTTATATATATCTAAGTATAAGAAAAATGATTCCTCAATTTCCGTTTTCTCCTTATCATCCATATGTACATAGTAATGCTAGATTTTACTAAAATTTTTATCCTTAGTTATTTGATCTATTAATTCTGCAATTGAGAGAGGAGGAATGACTTCAATACTCTTATTGGATTCAAGAGCTATATCTACATCTTATTTATTCTTCTTGTCGGGAGTAGATGTAGTCTCCTTAACCAATTTCCTCTTCTTTGTGGGCTTCCTCTCCTTCAAAATTTTCTTTGGAGGTATGGGAGGGGTGACCTTTACTTTCTATTGTTTCCCTTTCTCAATTTTCTTCCTTTGCATCTGTATATAAGTCTTGGGACTCTTTGGGGGCTTATCTTTATTATAAGAACTGAATGTAATAGGGGCAATGTATGCTTCTTGTTTCTTCCTCTTTAACACATTCATGTCAGTTTTTGCTACCGAAGATAACCCTTCAGCCAATCCAATGATCTGTTTTATCTTAGAGGATATCTTCTTTACATCCTACCCAACTTTCTTTATCTTTCCTTCCCTCTTCCTCTTACTCAATCCAATTTCAACTTCATTTTATTTTTTCTTTGCTTTCTTTGCTTCATCAATCGGGGCATAAATAAGAGTCTTGGCATACAAGTCCAAGATCTAAGCATCTACTTCATAGCCCATATTAGTGATCCATATTTTCCTTGGTTTTACTACTTCCATCAATGTTTCATCCTTCTTTACCATAAAATAGATTTCAGTTGAATATTTGTCTACAATATGCTTTGGAACCCTTTCTCTCTTCTTTATTTGTTTCTGAAATAATTTGAAATAACCCCAAAGAGTGGAGTCCCTATCCTATCCCAGGTTCCTTATAACATCTTTGATTTATTTTTCTACCAGTATATCAAATTCCCATTGGGTCTTACTAGTTCTGGGTAACTCATTCAAAAAGAAAAGCATTAAATAGACAACAAGGTTGCCATACCCAAAAACAACCTTTTCTGGCCCTTAATCTTCCCTAGGTTTATAATTAGTTTATCACACATCCATTGACATAGATCTAAATTTTCATTCTCCTTAATCATTTTATGTGCATAGTAAATGCATGAACTGGAAAAAGACTTCAACCAGTTCCATTGGGTTACCTTGTAACTAATGATCATGCTTGCAAATTGAACTGTCTTGTCTCTGATAGTGCTAACTCTCATTGACCAGTTGTCAGATGTAGCATCGGTTAACTTCTCCACTTCATTGTTAGATATTTTCTTCTTTCCAAGGGTTAGACCAGTCTGGGGTAAATCGGTGATCACACGAATATCCTCCTTGGTGATTTTGTGGGGCTAGTCTAGCCATATGAATTAGCCATGGACTCAGCTCAGTGCATACTAGATCATTTCACCTTCAAATTATAGCATCTCCAAAATGTCTGTGAAACCCTGATCCTTTATAATTTTGAATTCCAGTTTCATCGACCCATCCTAGTTTAGCAAGGTGCCCATATACATGTTCTTAATCTCATCAGGAACCTAAATCCTCCAAAGTGGAATGGATATATGCACCGACATATTTGGCATACAAAACTCTGTCAAGAACCTTAGAGAATGTGCCAACTAAATCATCAACCTTTTCAATCTGAGGGCATTGTTTGAAAACTAAGTGTGGATGGTCCTTGATGTCAACAACAATAGGGGTAGCCATGCCTACTAGAGTGGAAGTTCAACCAAAAGCCATTGCGAACAAAAGATAGTTCAAAAACTTATAAAATACCTCACAAACTTTGCCGGTGAAAGCTCTTGAAAATCCACTTTGAATGCACTAGAATTTGATTGAGAATTATTTTGATCCCCTTAAATCACCTTGAACTCACTCTAGTTCACTCTGGATTCTCTGTGATAAAAAATGAACCAACAATTCCCTTTTATTCTACAAAAACCTTAATTTTTTGTTAACATCAATGCATATCGGCATATCAAAAATCATTGTCTCAATTCCGAAAAATCTTTAAATTCACTTCACCAAAGTCTAAAACATGTTTTGAGACCACTAGTAGGGGTAATGCAATACTATCATCAATTTTCCTCCCCCTAAGGCTAATGCCTTAGTTACTAGATGAGTTTCTTGTCGGTGTAGGAATGGTCTACTCTATCAGTTGAGTAACTAGGTTGATTGTCTTTGCTGGTTTATCTTGATATCTCCTAACCCATTTCTTCTCATGCTCCATCTGAATATATTCAACCTTTTGTTTTCCTTTCTTATTAGTTATGTAATGGTGGAGAAATGGTGAATGATAGATCAAGAAGGAAACTACCCTTTCCCTCAAAGAGAGATGAGAGTTTCACTATTGATTACCCTTCAAACGCTTTTCACCATGTTACATTAGGAAGAGGAGAGTATAATTCACTAGATTCAAACTCTCCACATGAAAATGGTAAATTGAATTCTGAATGAATGGGGAATGTTAAGTTGATCCCCTCTTCCTTGTTTGAAATGGAAATGAAATTGATTAATTTATGTAGTGTAAAAGTGACAAAGAACTAATTATAACATGAGATCAAAATATGGATGAAGTTGTGCACCTGAATTTGGCAATAATATGTCAAGATAAATTTGTCCTATGAATTTGAAGAAAATTTGCCTAGACCGTGGTGAGAATATACACGATCCTCCAAAAAAAATCATGAAATGAAAAGGGTTTTTTTGCCTATGCAAATGGAGCTTGAATCTAAAAGTACAATTGTGCACCTGCAACTTAGACATAGAAAAGAGAGGAAAATGGGTTAGGATTGAGGGTTCACCTTTAGGTCAAACCACAATTTTGGAATTAACCAAGCAATGAAAAAAAGTACTTGTAAGTAGATGTAAATGAAAGACTGAATTGTAAATCACCTCAAGGGAGGTTGTGGTAGCAATGTTGATAGAAATGTTTGTGTGGAATTGAATGTTGTAATCAATCTCCTCTTTAATGGTTGAATCCTTGACTTGAATGCAAAACCTAGCCTTGAAGGGAGGCTTGAGAATTCTCAATGCTGGAAAATAATGTTGGAATGCCCATGAATGCTTGATCACTTGTGCAACTTGATCCACTCCAATCTTATCCAACTTAAACTTATTGAACTTATGAAAATGAGAGGATAGATGCCCCTTAAATACATGTTGGTGGATTTAATTTTCATCAGAGGCTGACATCAGAGGAGTTTCTCGCCTAATGCACAACCAACAATGCAACCCTAAGAAGGGTCCTATCCCAAATAGGGTAGGGACAAAGGTGCCAGACCCCTATCCTAGGAGGACAAGGGTACCACTACCCTGTCCAAGGTGGGATAGTGATGCCATGCCCTTTTCCTACCCCTTTCTCTAGGGCATAGTGTGGATGAGGTGATGCAGTGGCCAAGGAAGAAGTTATTTTTGAGGGTTGAGCAATCTCCGATCTCCAATCAGGAAAGAGGATTCGATCTCACATGTGTGAGGACCCTAATGTAGTTGAAAATTGCTAGGGTCACAATTTTATGACACTACATTTATCCACCACTTTAGCGGGAGTATAAGCATACATGAATATTGTTGGTAAAGTACAATGAAACAAGATTGAAAGACTTTTACCACGTCAAGGAGACAAGATGTGCCAAGCCCCCAATGGACTTAGGATCTTACAACTTCGATTGACAAAGTAAAAGGGAAGATCAAGAAGGGGAGAACCATGACTGTAGGTAGAAAAGTTACCTTCACTATGAGTCATGAGAGCAAGGATACCAAATATTATGAAGTAAAACAAAGTTCACTAAGTAATTCTAAGGATCAAAGAAGGAAGATATGAGAGGAGTGTATTCCCCCACGTTAAAGTGACTCCACATGCCTTACTAGGAGAGATTTCTGTAAGGTAGGATACTATTGCCATAAGTGCAGAGTATGATAACATGGTGACATTGTATGTTGTCATTGATGTCAATAATGCTCAAGTGTGAACTGGTAACATGCTGAAGAGAACCGGTCTATTAAAGTTAAGCAACTGGCAATGTGAACCAGTATAATGTTGTAAACTGGCATATGTGCAAAAGGTGAAGTGGTGTGTTTGTCCAAGTGAACTGGTATGTCGAAGTGAGAACCGCAACTGGTATGTTAGAACGAGAACCAGTATTCAAAAATTTTTGTTTCAAGGGTTCATATGGCATGACTACCTATTGGTAGTCTTAGTCTTGAGGTTCCTGATTGAAGTGTTCCAATCATATGTGACTCAATCGATGACATTTGTGTGATGAGTTAGCATTGTAATGAAGAACAGATCATGTTGCCACATCAGCCTTGTACACGTGAAGGATCTTGCATGAAGGAGATTGCTCCTATCTACCTCTAGAATGTGTGAAGTCTGTAAATGGTGAAAATACGTGATGGGTTATCAGCCGCCATGAATGCGGTAGAGAACGAATGTTGGAGAATGTCTTGAGATCAATTTGAGATTGTTGCATTTAATTCAATCTGCTCAATGGTCAAGATTGAACTGTTTGAATTGCTTAATCTAAAAAACTTTAGGGTTTAGGGTTTATGCTACCGACCTATCTATTTCCTATAAGGTCGATGTTGTGTTTCTTTCTAAGGTTGTTGGCAAATGTGGTGTGTGTATCTAAGTGTAAATATATGTGATTCTTGCCAGACCAGATAAGATGATTGATACCTGCAGAGTGTGAGTGCAGAAGGAGAAGAGGTACTAAAGTGGATCTACACTAGCATTGAGTGCTATTACCAAATCATTGTAATACCTATTGATCTCTAACCACCTCAATAGTTGGAAAATCCCTTAACAGGGTAGCTTTAACCAGCTTGATGTAAATCCTTTAATAGGGTGACTCAAATCCATTGAGTTCTTGAAATCCTCTAACAAGGTAACCTCTAATAGGGTTTAACCCTTAACCGAGTATTTAGCTATCCCTTAACCAGGTGATCCCTAGAAGGATCAGTTCCTAACAAAACTTGTAATAATTCTTTAGCCAGACTAGGCTCCTAACAGAGTGGACTTCTAATGAGTTCAAAAATAGCTTGTGGGTATTCATCCCCACCATGGTTTTTCCTAGTTGGGTTTCCACGTAAAAAATCAGTTTGTCATGTGTGGTGTTTTTCATGTGATGGTTTAAGTGATTTCTGTCTAAAGGTAAATCATGTTGAACTAGCTCTTATTATATTTATGATGATAGATTACATGTTCATGCATAAGTGTGAAATGGAAGTGTAGTATTAGGTTGAGTGGAAAGCTAAGTGATTAACCGGTTAATGCTTGTCATAGTCATTCTTAGCTTTACCGGTTGTACTCTGTTTCAGACCGGTGTTACTGTTTGCCCATCATTTGCAGTGTTTGTTGTCTAACTAGTTTTAGTAAAGTGTTTTTGTCTATACTGATTCAACCCCCCCCTCTCAGTACCGGTTTGGTACTGACTGTTCATCATTGAGTTATTAATTGGTATCAGAGAAATCCTCCAGGTGCTCTATGTTATAAGATTAACCGCTTGGGGAAAAGATCTTATTGGAATGATGAAGAGGGAAGGTCCAAAGTTTAATAGAGATAATTTCAAAATATGGAAAGACAAAATGAAGATATACATCAGAAGCATGGGTGCTCAACACTAGAGCTATGTTGAGAATGCTTATGTTGTCCCTATTGGTACTCTCACCGATGACCAAAAGAGAGATATGCAGGAGAATGGGCAAGTCATGGAAGCCCTAATCAATAGCTTATCTAACATTGAGTTTATTGATGTCTAGGATAAAGATAATCCCAAAGAAGTATGGGATACTCTTGAGAATATCTATGGCAGTGATGAGCATGTAAAACAAGCTAAGGAAGAAAGCCTTAGAGGGAAGTTTGAAGACATGTGGATGGTTGAAGGTGAGACCATTCAACAATATGGAATAAGAATCAAGACCGTTGTTGAAGACATCAAGAGTGTAGGAGGCAAAATAGAAAACTCCACTATTGTAAGCAAAGTCTTGAGATCCTTATTACCAGTCTATGCAATAAGGGTTGCTGCTATTCAGGAGTTGAGGTCAATAGACAAGACTAAGGTATCCCTAGACTCCATCATTGCAAAATTAACAACCTATGAGCTAAATAGTTTTGATGACAGTGTTCTAAAGACTAAATCAGCTTTTAGAGCATCTGTTGCACCATCTAGAAAAGGGAAAGAAGCAAGCACCAACGGTGAACCAAGACAGAGCAGAGAAATGGATGATGAGGACATTCTGATAGAATTTTAAGCTCTTCTTGCCAAGAGACTTCCTAAAGGAACTGGCAAATACAGAGGAAAGCTCCCTTTGAAATGCTTTTCTTGTAACTGAATAAGACACATTTCTATAAACTGTCCTAATAGTGACAACAAGGACAAACCAGAAAGGTTCAAGAAATTCAAAGGAGGAAACCAAAGAAACTATTTTGTAACAATTGATGAAGGTGTCACAGATGAGGAATCAGAAGATGAAGAAAATGAAGATATTGTGTTTCTTGCAGTCAAGGAGGATGTGTCAGACAAGAAGGCTCTTGTCTCCCACTTTGATAATTCCAATGAATGGGTTATTGACAGTGGTTGTTCTCACCATATGATTGGTGACCAGAGAAATTTTATATCTCTGGAAGAGTATGATGGTGGTGTGGATCATTTTGGTAGTGATGCACCATGTATAGTCAAAGGCAGAGGATCCATCTCTCTTAATGGGAAGAGCAGTGCTAACAATGTGTATTGGGTGGAAGGTCTCAGACACAATCTATTGAGTGTTTCTCAGTTGAATGACAATGGACTCACTCTAGAATTCAAGAATGGAGTGTGCAAAATCAAAGGAAAGAATGTGAATTGGTGGCCACTGGTATGCAGACCAAAGGTAACATGTTTCAGCTAAATGAAAATATTAGTACCTGTCTTATGGCTAAGTTTGATGATAGCTGGATATGGCATATGAGACTATGCCATGTAAACTTTGATAACATTGTGAAGGCTAGTAAGATCAAGGCAGTTAGAGGATTGTCAGTGCTAAGCAAACCGAAAAATCCTTTGTGCGGAGAATGTCAATTGGGGAAAATGTCTTCCTCAACTTTAAAAGGTAAATCTTTCATTGCAGACAATTTACTTGATCTTATGCATACTGATTTGTCTGGTCCTATGAAAACTAGGAGTGTGCAGGGAGATAGGTATTTTATGATTCTTATAGATGATTTCTCAAGAATGATGTGGGTCACATTCTTGAAGGACAAGTCTGAAGCCTCTGGAAAGTTCAAATCTTTCAGAGCATTGGTAGAAAAGGAAAGTGGTAGGAGAATCAAATGCATTAGAACTAATCAAGGAGGGGAATTCACTTCCAGTGAATTCAACAAATATTGTGAAGAAAATAGCATCAAGAGGCAACTGCCTACCCCCCAGACTCCACAACAGAATGGCTTAGCAGAGAGGAACAACCGAACTATGGTTGAAGTGGCTAGAACTATGTTGATCTAAGGAAAGGTTGCTCGCACCTTTTGAAGAGAAGCGGTGAGCACTGTAGTCTACACAATGAA
This sequence comes from Cryptomeria japonica, assembly GCF_030272615.1. NCBI lineage: Eukaryota > Viridiplantae > Streptophyta > Pinopsida > Cupressales > Cupressaceae > Cryptomeria > Cryptomeria japonica. Next base: position 663,836,577 of record NC_081407.1, on the reverse strand, counting down.
CCAGGTACTCATCAAGAAAGGAAAGGATAAGACTCCTTATCAGTATTGGACCGGTAAGACACCAATGTTAAGCTACTTTAGAGTATTTGGTAGAAAATGTTATATCAAGAGGAGTGAACATCAGAGCAAGTTTGATGCAAAATGTGATGGGGGAATATTCCTAGGATATTCCACCAAGAGCAAAGCTCTCAAATTCTTCAACAATAGGACTCAAAAAATTGTTGAAAGCATCAATGTTAGAGTTGATGAAACCTCAGAGAAATCTGAGGAAATCAACAGTGAGAAAGTAGGAGATGAATCAGTAGTAACCTTCTGGGAACCAGTTACAAAACAACCAAGCACCAGTAACAGTGCTCCTACACCGGTGGATGATGATGCCGATGAGGATGAGGATGAAGAAGAAAAGAAAGAGGAAGATGTTAAGAACATACCTAGGTATGTCAAACTCAATCATGATCCAAAGTAGATCATAGGAGACAAAGATGTAGGAATTCTTACAAGAAGAAAGGTCAGAGAAAACTCATGTATGATCTCTAAATTTGAGCCTAAATCATTCAAAGAGGCACATAAAGATGAAGACTGGATCAAGGCAATGGAAGAGGAACTTGATCAAATAGAGAAGAATGGTACATGGTCTTTAGTACCCAGACCGGAGCATAAAAATGTCATTGGAACCAAATGGGTTTTCAGAAATAAGCTAAATGAGGATGGCATAGTGGCAAGGAACAAAGCCAGACTAGTATGTAAAGGATATGCCCAAGAAGAAGGAGAAGACAATGGAGAAACCTTTGCTCCAGTAGCAAGATTGGAAGGAGTTCATATGCATCTTGCATATGCAACTTTTAAAGGATTCAAAGTATACCAAATGGATGTAAAATCTGCATTCCTAAATGAATTACTTGAAGAGGAGGTGTATATAGAGCAACCGGATGGGTTTGCCCTATCTGAAGATAGTGACATGGTGTGTAGGCTACATAAAGCCTTGTATGGTCTAAAGTAGGCACCTAGAGCATGGTATGAATGCTTGCACTCCCACCTTGTGAAGATTGGATTTGAGAGAACAAGTGAAGATAGCAATATCTACTTGAAATCAAAAGGAGATCAAATTTTGATTTGTGAAGTATTTGTTGATGACATAATCTTTGGTGGAGATGACAAGATGAGTCATGAGTTTGTAGATGAGATGAAGAAAGAATTTGAGATGTCACTCATAGGGGAGATTAAGTTCTTCATTGGACTGTAGATTCAATAGATGAAACATGGAATCTTTATCACTCAGTCCAAGTATGTCAATGAGGTGTTGAAGACCTTTGGCATGGAAGATAGCAAACTGGTTGGTACACCGATGGTGACCAGTTGTAAATTATCCAAAGAGGATGACTCAGCCTTGGTTGATGAGAAGGAATACCGATCAATGATTGGTAAGTTTCATTATGTAGTGCATAGCAAAATAGATATTGCACATGCAGTTGGTATTACTGCAAGGTTCCAGAAAAGCCCATGAGGATCCCACTTGGTTGCAGTCAAGCGGATTCTTGGATATCTAAAGGGAACTATTGACTATGGATTATGGTATCCTTATAGCAATGATTTCCACTTGAAAGTATTCACAGATGATGATTGGGCTGGTAATGTGGATGACCGAAAGAGCACAACCAGTGGTGCATTCTTTCTCGGTGGTAGACTGGTCTCATGGATGAGTAAAAAGAAGAGTTGTAGCTCTCAGTCTACAATAGAAGTGGAGTATGTTGCAGCCTTTATGAACTCCACCCAAACTATTTGGATGAAGCATGTATTGAATGGCTTCAAAGTTCTTGTATCTGAACCGGTAAGTATATTTTGTGACAATACAAGTGCAATTAACATTTCTAAGAATCCGGTTTTACATGCTATGTGACTCAACCAATGACATTTGTGTGATAAGTTAGCATTGTAACAAAGAATAGATTGTGTTGCCACATCAGCTTTGTGTGCATGAAGGATCCTGCATGAAGGAGATTACTCCTATCTACCTCGAGAATGTGCGAAGTCTGTAAATGGTGAAAACATGTGATGGGTTATCAGCCACCATGAATGCAGTGGAGAACGAATGTTGGAGAATGTCTTGAGATCGGTTCAAGACTATTGCATTTAATGCAATATACTCAACGGTCAGGATTGAACCGTTTAAATTGCTTAATCTAAAATTTTTTAGGGTTTAGGGTTTATGCTACCGACCTATCTATTTCCTATAAGGTCAATGTTGTGTTTCTTTCTGAGGTTGTTGGCAAATTTGGTGTGTGTATCTAAGTGCAGAGATACATGATTCTTGCTAGACTGGATAAGAGGATTGATACCTACAGAGTGTGAGTGCAGAAGAAGAAGAGGAACTAAAGCGAATCTGCACTGGCATTGATTGTTGTTACCAGATCATTGTAATACCTATTGATCTCTAACCACCTCAATAGTTGGAAAATCCCTTAACAGGGTAGGTTTAACCAGCTTGATGTAAATCCTTTAACAGGGTGACTCAAATTCATTGAGTTCTTGAAATCCTCTAGCAAGGTAACCTCTAATAGGGTTTAACCCTTAACCAGGTATTTAGCCATCCCTTAACTGGGTGATCCCTAGCAGGATCAGTTCCTAACATAACCTATTGTAATAAGTCTTTAGTTGGACTAGGCTCCTAATAGAGCGGACTTCTAAAAAGTTCAAAAATAGCTTGTGGGTATTCATCCCCAACGTGGTTTTTCCCAGTTGGGTTTCCACGTAAAAAATCAGTATGTCATGTGTGGTGTTTTTCATGTGATGGTTTAAGTGATTTGTGTCTAAAGGTAAATCTTGTTGAACTAGCTGTTATTATATTTCTAATGATAGATTACCTATTCATGCATAAGGGTGAAATGGAAGTGTAGTATTAGGTTGAGTGGAAAGCTAAGTGATTAACCGGTTAATGCTTGTCATAGTCATTCTTAGCTTTATCGGTTGTACTCTATTTCAGATCGGTGTTACTGTTTACTCATTATTTGCAGTGTTTGTTGTCTAACCGGTTATAGTAAAGTGTTTTTATTTGTACTGATTCACCTCCCCCCTCTCAGTACCGGTTTGGTACTCACTATTGATCATTGAGTTATCGGGATACACCCAAGAGAAAGATAAGGAAGAGAGAATGTTATCACAAGGATTTAGCCCCCCATCAAGTCATAAATCCAAGGATAATGAACACAAAACATGAGGTAGTGTCGCTTTCCTCGGGGTCAGTATGTTGTATGATAACTCATGTATATCATGTATGTATATGCATATAATAATCATTATTCCCCAAAGAAGGATACTACCTTAGAAGAAAGGGAAGAGAGGATGTCTTTTGAGTCAACATGAAAGAGACCAAGAAAAGATCTCAATGATTTGCATCATCCCCAAGTAGACATTAAGGGAATAATACAAGAATAGGGACACACATAGAAGAACAGTCAAAAAAGAGAAAGAAAGGAGAAAGAGAGAAGATCTATAGTGCTAATATTACTAATCTAGCATGAAATTCGCCTCTTGATATTTCTGATCACTATTTTGAGAAGGTGAGAAACATGCTAGAGGAGCGACATCGAGCACAACAGATGGAGCTATCACAAGATCCAAACAAGGACTGTTCATGTTGCAAGTAACTTTGTTCGATTCTAGGAGCTAGGATTAGGGTTTGTGAAAACTCATCTAATAAATTCTTGTCCACATCAACATATTCATGTTCACTATCAGAAGTATTAGGAGTTTTATTACCATTATGAATAAAATTTTCACCCATTTCTTCATCAAAGTTTAGAGAAAGAGGAGAAAGAAAATGAATAGGAGTAAAACCATCACATGTTCTATGAAACTTATGATTTGGAGATGTAGTTTGAACATCTATCTTAGGTGAAAAGGTAATCATGTAACCTATCAGAGTCTGAGGAGATTGAATATTTTGAGGGATAGCTTCATGAGTTTGAACATAGAGCCTTCATCAATGTTCTCTCGCACAACTATTTTGTTGAGTCTTAGTGGAAGGCTGACAAGGAGGAGGAATACTAGAGGAATGTTCCTCTCCTTGATAGTGGAAGGCTAAGAAGGAGGAGGAACACTTGAAAAAGTAGGAATGTTTCTCTCCTTGATAGTGGAGGGTTTAGGTTGAGGTATTTTTGGTTGAACATGAGAAGAAGCAGACCTCTTCTCTTGATAAGAGGAAGGAGGTGGAACTGTGCCATAGAAAGAAGAAATATTAGGTGTAGGAAGGAGACCAGGTCCATCATAAGGAAGAGGTATAGGTCTAAACTTAGGAAGAATATTTTTTTTTCCTTAAGAGAATGTAAAGTCACATCCATAGGTATAGGTTGATGATCTTGCTTAGGAGGGAGATTAGTTCTATCCATGAGGGGAAGAACCTCATCTTGAAGAATAATAGGAAAGTAAGTGTTTGAGATATAGATTGACTTAAGGATAATATCATATCATTCTTCCATTTTTGATAAGATAGAAAAAGAGAATTGCTCCTTGATGGAAGAGATTGAAATTGTTTAGGCCAAAAGAAATCAATAGGAGCACCGGGGCTTCTTTCAGATTGACAAAATAAGCTATGGTTCATAGTTATGATTTTGCCATTATGAGGAATTTTCAGACACTTGTGTATTGGAGAAGCAATAGCCTTCATGGAAGATAGCCAAGGAAAGCTCAACTTCACACAAAATTGCTTAGAAGAGAGTATGATAACAAAATCAAGATCCATGGATTCTGTATGAACTTCAATAAGAAGAGTGGTAGAGCCAATGGTAGGACAAGAGAAGCCATCAAATAGATTCAGAACCACATTAGAAGCATCATATAGTGGTTTATGCAATTGTAAAGTGAAAAGATACTCTTCAATTATGACATTAACCATGCAAGAGGGATCAATCAGGGCACCACAGAAAGGGATATCATTAACCTTTGGAACTATGTATAAAGGGATATTGAGTTCTCTAATGGTCTCACTAGGGTAAAATGTAATACAAGGATCCTTAGGCATATCCTGTGTTTCTACCATATTAACCAAGTTTGGAGCCATAGAGGTGAACTCTTCAGAAGAGAGAGAATTAGGCACAATCACAATAACATTAGAGGTATGAGATGGAAATGGATCAGTGAAAATATTAAGATATTGATTAGGAGAAGCTACTAATTTATTACCTTTATCATTCACACTTGCCATAGATATAGTATTATTATCAATCAAGTCTTGAATCTTAATCTTCAATGCAAAACATTTCTTAGTATCATGACCAAGTTGACGATGAAATTGGCAAAAAGAATTGTTATCAAAATAAGGGGATGCAAGTTTAGATGGATCAATTTGTTTTATAGGAGGAATTTTGATAATATTTTTGTGCAACAACTGAGACATAAGACTATGTAAAGATTCATTCAAAGGAGTAAATTGTCTTTGTCTTTGGAAAAGTTTATAAATAGAAGGCACACCTGTACTAGCATTCACATTGTTGTTGTTGTTTGGATCACTGAACTTGATGAAGCTTTTTGTTGGTTTAAACTTTGCAAATAATTGTTGAACACTCTCCCCCTTATCACTCAGAGCCATAGGAGTGGATTGCTCCATTTGACTCATAACCAGTTGATAATTGTGGAGTGTTGTGCACAACTGTAGAAATGAAGTAAACTCAAACAAAAGAAGCTTTTGCCTGATATCTTTTTGTAAATTAGAAATGAAAATTCTTTGAATATCATTATTAGGTACAAGAAAAGAAATTTGAGCACACAAATGCTTATATCTACCAATCAAATCAGCCATTTTTTCTTTAACACCTTGTTTACAATGCATTAAATTAGTCAAAGTGATTTTAGGACCAATGTTGTTTTGAAATTATTGGATCAAATCATTTTCCAGTTGTTGAAAGGAAGTGATTGAGTAAGAAGGTAAATAGAAATACCATTGTAAAGCCTTATCTCTTAGTGTTCATGTAAACAATTTTGCAAGCAATCTTTGATCATAAGAAAAATTAGTACACAAGGTTTGAAATGTTTTGACATGCATAAGAGGATCACTTTTTCCATTATAGAGTTCCAACTAAGAGATCTCAACATGTTTAGGTGGCATGACTTTAACAATATCAAGAGAAAGCGGGCTCGCAACATCAAATGTGGACACACTAAACTTGGATTGACTCATGGAAGCAATTTGTTGTTGTAAGGAAGATAGTTTGAGCAAGATTGTTAATTGTCATTTCCATAGAAGAATTGATGTTAGACATATCTAATTGGGAAGATAGTGTGATGTTATTGAAATAAGGCATGGACTAAGAATAAGGTGGTGACATTACGATAAGTAGGCATTGGTGATGATTTGGTAGAAAAAGGGATACTTAAAGGAGGAATAAAGTTGTTGAAGGAATTGTCCCCTTGTGTCACACTGATAGGTTGAGGAATAGTAGGAATACTTATGGAAGACATAAGTAACAATGGAGGATAAAATGAAGAAGAGGGATTTCCCCCATGACCAATTGTTGTAGGGATGACATTTTGAGTTGATGTAGCCATGATGTTTAAGGTAAAAGTAGGAATACTAGCCATAAGAGAAGTCAAAGGAATAGAAGGATTGACTTGTGTTGAAGGTTGTGAATAACCTAGGGTTTCAACACAACTCTTGGTAGGCATGACATTAGAATCAACAATATGTGCAATTCCACACAATATATTAATTCAATTCTTATCACTTTGGATCATACATTTAAGGCCTTGAATTAATGGAAGAGCTTAACTATTAGGGTATTCTTGGGAGATCCATTTTTGAAAGCTATCAAATTGATTGTCCAATGTGGAAAGTTGATCTATAGAAACCCTAGTTAAAGTTTTTGCTTCATGATGGGATTCATCAATGGGGTGAATAGGCACATGATTAGGATGGGAAGAATTAGCATGATCCTCATTAAAGAAGTCACCCAAATTAGGCTCCATCTCCTTGGTAATTAAACCTTGGGAAGCCTTAATTCTAATGCTTTATCTAATAGGGATAGGATAAGTAGGAGTAATAGTGGTAAAAATCATGCACTAGAGGGAAAATTCAAATTTTGAATTTTGGAACAAAGATTACAAAATTGAGTAATGCAAAATTTAATAAAGTAATGATTAAACAATTTGAACTTTGTTGGAAGAAGGGGAGGACATAATTTCCAAAAATGAAATAAAATTGAAAATTTAAATTAGGGCCAAGGGAATACAACTTAATTTTAAAATCAAAATTTTTAAAATTAGGGCAGACTATAATTAGCCTCTTAATTTTAAAAATTTTCTCGAAATTTGAAATGTTGAATTTGGTAGGTATTTATGATTCTAGAGGGTGTTGGTAGTGGGTCAGCATCCCTCGTGGGGATTCTCGACATGGTTTAATAGCCTCCTATGGATTCTATAAGTCTAGTGGTTATATCGGGCATTGGCAAGTTGATCTTTTGGTGCAACAACAACCCTAACTTGTAACAAGTGGTATCAGAGCTTGGTCATAGGTTTGAATCACGCAGGCTATGATGAGTGACACTGGGAAGGGGATTGTTGGTAGTGGGCCCGCATCCCTTGTGAGGATTCACGATGTGGTTTAATAGCCTCCTATGGATTCTATAAGTCTAGTGGTTGTATCGGGCATTGACAAGTTGATCTTTTGGTGCAACAACAACCATAACTTGTAACAGAGGGATCAAAAATTGACAAAATCAGCCAATCTTATGGATTTAGACTATTAAATATAGTCATTAACAGTCTCCCAAAATTTCAAGAAAAAAGGTAAGGATCGTGGCGGGAATGCACATGGTCCATCCAACTTTTTTCAAAATTTTTAGGGATTGATATTATGATGATTTTAAAGCTAATCCCAAAAAATTGATGAATTTTATGACCTCTAGATGGGCGAAATGAAGGCACAAATGTGAAAATAGGACCCTATTAGGGTTTTGAAGAAAAAAGAGGAACTGAATTGCAATTTTGAAAAAGGTCAAACCTAATGGATAAAGACACCTTGGAAAATGTTTAGAAATCTGAATTGAAATGAAATTGATTTGACATTTGCATAAAATCCAACTAATTTTAAAAATTAGGGTTTTATGACCTAACCACTTAATTTTTAAATTTGAATTTTGGGAGAAAGGGGAGAAATTGAAATTTTGAATTGTATAAATGAAGACCAAACTGAGAACAATTAGAAATTTGAAAATCAAATGGAAATTCAAATTCTTCACAAGTTCAAGATGATTTTTGAAAATTAGGGTTGTAACAAGTAACCTCTTAATTTTGTAAATTTTATTTGCAAATTGAACAAGACAATTTTCAGATCTAAGGTAACCACAATCAATTTTTACAAATCACAAGTTCAATTTTAATTTGAAAAAATAGGGTTTTTAATGATCTAACCACTAAGTTTGCAGAAATTTGGAACTTGTAAATGAAAAATATACAATTTTGCTCAAAGGAATGCATATAAGATGTCAAGTTCACCAAAATGTAATGTGGTCAAAAAATGGTGAATGATAGATCAAGAGGAAAACTAACCTTTCCCTCAAAGAGAGATGAGAGTTTCACTATTGATTACCTTTCAAACACTTTTGACCAAGTTACATTTGGAAGATGAAAGGAAATTCACTAGATTCAACCTTCAAAGATGAAGATTGAATTCTGAATTAAATGGGAATGACAAGTTGATCTCCTCTTCCTTATTTTAAATGGAAATGAAATTGATTGATTTATGTACTACAAAAGTGACAAAGAACTGATTATAACTTGAGATCAGAATATGGGATGAAGCTGTGTAGGCAGTAATATGTTGAGATGAAGTTTCCTTGAGAATTTGAAGAAAAGTTACCTGGATCATGGCGGGAATGTACATGGTCCTCCGAAAAATCTGCAAAATGAAAAGCATTTTTATGCCTCTACAAATGGAGCCCAAATCTGAAAGTATAGCTAGAACCTACAACCTACACACATAAAAGAGAGGAAAATGGGTTGGAATTGGGGGTTTTCTTTTAGGTCAAACCCCAGTTTTGGAATTAACCAAGTAATGAAAGAAAGTACTTGCAACTAGATGTAAATGAAAGATTGAATTGTAAATCACCTCAAGGGAGGTTGTGGTAGAAATATTGATAGAAATGTTTGTGTGGAATTGAATGCTAGAATCAAAATCCTCTTCAATGGTTGAATCCTTGACTTGAATACAACACCTAGCCTTGAAGGGAGGCTTGAGAATGCTCAATTCTTGAAAAGAATGTTGGAATGTTTGAATTCTCTTGAATGCTTGATCACTTGTGCAACTTGATCCACTCCAATCTTATCCAACTTAAACTTATTGAACTTATGCAAATGAGGGGATGAATGCCCCTTAAATACATGTTGGTGGATTTGATTTTTGTCATGGGCTGACATTGGGGGAGTTTCTCGCCTAATGCACAACCAACAATGCAACCCTAGGAAGGGTCCTACCCCAAAATAGGGTAGGGACAAGGGCTCCACACCCCTATATTGGGAGGAAAAGGGTGCCACACCCCTTTTCAAGTGGGGATAGTGGTGCCATGCCCCTATCCTACCCCTTTCCCCAGGGTAGAGTGTGGACGGGTTGATGCAAAGGCCAAGGAAGAAGTTGTTTCTAAGGGTTGAGCAATCTCTGGTCTTTGATTAGGCTAGAGTATTTGATCTCACATGTGTGAGGACCCTAATGCAGTAAAATATTGCTAGGGTCACAATTTTATGACACTACAATTTCCTATTGGATTATTCTTCTTCTGGAAAATTTAGCAATATGTCTTATTTTGTTGCATGCATAGCAAGTGACATTGTTTTTCTGAATTGCCTTACTATATCCTTGATCATTTATTGACCTGCATTGATTAGCCATATGTCCAAACCTTCCACATGCATGAAATTTCACGTTCATCCTACAATCTTCTATCCTATGATCATAGTTATTACAATTTGAACACTAATTGGGAACTTTATTATTACCCTAATTTGTTCTATTTCTACAATGTCTTTGCATATGACCAAATTTATTACAAAAAAATCATCTACCATTAAATTTATGTGCATTGGGTTGTCTTATCGGTGTTTCCTAATTCTAGTTGCTTCAACTTCATTTTTAGTATCAAAGCTTTCTCCATGCTCAAATCCAAGAGCTCTAGTTTCTCCCTTGCACCTTTGATCCTTCAATAGCTCATTTAGATTTGTAAGCATGAAAGAAAGTAACAAGTGTTTTGTCGGTTGAGTAACTTTTAGCCTTATGAAAAATATACTTATTAATCAGTAAGCATGAAAGAAAGTAACAAAAAGAAATAACAATGCAACAACAATAACATACACAATAACAAAAAGATTTATACGTGGAAAACCTTGAAGAAGAAAAACCATGGTGGGATTGGTGACCCACAATATCTATCCACTATCCAAATGAACAAATATTACAATGGGGGTCTGCACATTTAGGAAGGCCAACAACTTAGAGTGCACTACTCATCACAAAAGGAGGCTCACTGACTACAAACACCAACTATGGAGTTACAAACAAAATTCTAAACTCAAGAAATGCATCTGGCATGCTGGATGAGTTCCAGTTAAAGCACTATATGTATCGGTTTTCATTGTATCCTTCTTTACTGGTAACTTTCTTCTCTTCCCAAACCTTTAAACCAATAGCCAAGATTGACTATAGAATATTTCACATACAGTTGATCAACATTTCTTGCATAAAATTACATTTCTATGTGTTCCTGTATATCCAAAATAACCTAACCGAAATGACTTAAATACCCTTCCCAAACATTAACATAAATGCCTTATGTCGGCTTACAATGATATTACAATATATTTATAGGTTGGCCTAAATAAAAATAAATTCATTAAACCTTGTGACTAATGTTGTTGATCATTTCCATGTAAACCTGTTGGATCAAACTCCTATGTCAGCCTCATATACCGGTTCCTAGTTTGTCAGTTTCCCTTTCCTGCCGGTTGTCGGAATCCCTGACTTTCTGGTTCAATAAATGTCGAATATCTTGAATGTCAATGTCTAAACCATGAATATCGATGAGTATCGATTATGTAGTAGCCTAAAACTGATGTGTGTTACCATCAATGATAACACAACTAAACTGGATGAGTGTTAATTTCCAACACTTTCAAAATATTACTTTATCACTATATTTATTCTAGTCACTCTATTGGGAGACCAAAGTAAAAGGGGATTGGTGTTGACACCCTCCATGTGATGAAAGAGCCTATTCAACTTCAAGGAACTTTTTTATGAAAATTATTTGGTAGGCTTAGGAAGTTATGAATCCTTGGCTTCTTTATAATGATGCTAGTGTTGATTCCATGTATTAGTTTGATTAGAAAGAGAAGTTATGTTGTTATCTGTTCATCTCTATTAGTTATGTTGGTCTCTAGATGAATCAATTGATTTATCTTATTTGGAACATTCTCTTTTGGTATGGATATGCTTTGGAGATTGAGTTAGAATGTTTTTATGGGTCTCACCATGGTGTGTGTAGATCTACATCAAGTTATTTTCATTTTGTGATGCTTGTGGGTTGGTTGGTTAACATGATTCATTATTTTTCTACATGTTACATTTGTTGATGAATTTCAAGGAAGTGTTAGTATGTGTGGTCAGTTGGATCCAACTTAGGAATATGTGTTTCGATGCATTTGGGTCCCCTTTATCTCCCAGAGTAGACTATATTGAGTATTTTGGTTTGGGTAGCTAAATTTATGTAATTCATGTATATTCTATTTATGGCCTACCTAATAGAGGGTTTCAATGTGTAACCTTGGATAAATATAAGTGCAAATGTTTATATTTGGGTGTGGATTGTTTTGAATTGGATGTGAATTATATGCAAGCACAAGTGTAGAAGTAAAACTATAAATCTTTGTTAGTGATGATCTTTGATGATCATATCTTCAACATGATAATATTTTAATATAGTGAGTGATGTGAAATATGGTTTCCATGATATTGTTTTATGTATGTAGTGGCTCAAGGATACTTTTTGGAAGCTAGTGAGTCCTTTGGACACTTATGTAGTTCCTTGTATCTTACCATAAGATCGTACGCCTTAGTATTGCAAGTCCAAGTTATATCTTTCCCTAAGGTTATGTGCCTTAGTTTTCCAAGTCCAATTAGGTGCAATGAGTTACTTGGCCTTTATCCTAAAACATTATAATCATTCATTCATATTGTGAGTGTGATTCTCACTATGATTTTTTCTTCTTGGGTTTTCCACGTGAATCTAGTGTTCATGAGTTTATTGTGATTTTATGTTTCACATTTTTAGAGATAAGTAAACTATGATTTAATATTTAAAATATAATAAGTAAGTTGTTTTAAGGTTTAGATTGATTCATCCCCTCCTCCCTCTTAGTCATGTGGTGTGTTCAAAAATTTCTAGGACTTATCCCTTCACTTATTTTCACTTTATCTATCCATTCTTGTGTGTTTATAATAACCAATCCTATTTATTGATACTTTATTCTCCATTCTAGGAATATGACAACCTTTTTTCATATCATTTTATGATGATTATATAATTATCATAGTAGATGATAGCAATTTATACCTCTCTCTCTCTCTCTCTCTCTCTCTCTCTATATATATATATATATATATATATATATATATATATGTATGTATGTATGTATGTATACATATATGTATATATGTATACATACATGTATACATACATATATATATATATATATATATGTATACATACATATATATATATATACATACATATATGTATATATGTATATATACATACATATATGTATATATGTATATATGTATACATATATATATATGTATACATATATCTATATATATATATACATATATACATATATATACATATATGTATGTATATATATATATACATATATGTATACATATATCTATATATGTATATACATATATGTATACATATATCTATATATGTATATACATATATGTATACATATATCTATATATGTATATACATATATGTATACATATATCTATATATGTATATACATATATGTATACATATATCTATATATCTATATACATATATGTATATATATATATACATATATATACATATACATATATATACATATATGTATATATTATATATGTATATACATATATGTATATACATATATAATATATACATATATGTATATACATATATGTATATATATGTATATGTATATATATCTATATATATATATATATCTCTGTGTGTGTGTGTGTGTGTATGTATACCCACTTCTTTTAATTAATCATGATTTTACTATGCCTAATTATCTTAAAATAGTTCTTGCTTCTATATTATTTTACATTATCACATAAAAACCTAGCCATTCTTCAAGGTCTACTAATATATAAGGTCAAACAAGTCATAAAGATTTATCTAATGATGAACTCAATGGCATTTTTTTTATTCAAAAAAAATCTATCTTCTCCCTTATAGAATGTTATTATGTTTAATGATAATGATATTTATCAGTAAACTCATGATAGCCCCATGAATGTTATTAAAACTTCAGTTTCTTTTGATAATGTGGAGTGAAAAATAAAATAATTTACATATTATGACTAATTTTACACACCCATTTTTGTGTCTATCCTATTTTAATAAATGTTATATAATAAATATTAATCTATCTATATCCATAAACCCCTTTATTGAGGTACCAAAAAATCTAAAATATAATTCCTTAACTATTTATTATTCTTTTACATTGCTTGTAGATCTATGTTGTTAAGCATATTTAATGTAGGGGCATCCAACAAAATCCTATTTCAATCCACATAGTCACTATAATTTGTCTTACATAAATAAAACGATATATAAATAAACACACACAAATGAAATCTTCAAGATCTAGGAAATTTAGATCAATATCTGGGAAGATAAGACTAACAAAATATCACAATGTTGAGTAGACAATACACAGTTTATTAGGCAAGGTGTGTAGAGATTTTTAATACCTTGCAATATCAAGATAAACATGTCATGAGGATGGATGGGACTAGAAAACACCTCAACTGGGATTGTAACACATTTTATCAACTCTTGGAGCCTGACCATGTAAATTAGGTTGAATTACAAATTTGACAAAAGATTAGGTGTTGGGTCACCTTGTGGAAAACATCTATATATTTCCTAAAGATTGAATATTATATTTAAACATACCTTGGACTAATTGAAAGGTAATTAATAAGTGATTTATGAGTAGCTAGCATTTAGGAAATAAGTATAAGGAGTAAGAGCTAGGAGTTTGAATCTTGTTCTTAATTGTATTGTACCATTTGCATGTAAGTTTCAAATAAGCCTATGGAAACCTATCTGCCAACTAATCATCTACATGCAATAGGAAAAGAATAATTTTTAATAGTTATATTTTTGAAAAAATGATAATCCCTTTTATGTTCAATTTTTTTTTACTATGTTAACTCTTGACTGTAGGATTGGATTGTCCTACTTATTAGTAGGTTTAAGTACATTAAAAAATAAACATTATCATATATAATATAGAGTAAAATAGGAAAAATAAAAAATTCACAATTTTAATGGTTGGAAATTGTTGAATATACTAAGGTAGAATACAACAAAGTGGGGTGGTGAATTAGTTGTATAAAATCTGAAATCCATTTCTTAAATAAAATTTACAACAACTTAACTTTAACACATAATCCATATAAAGATATGAACATGAAAAACTAGAGAACACCATACATAATGAGACACCATATTTTACATGGAAAACCTTGTTAGGAGAAAAACTGTGGAGAAGTTATTTTCACTATATGAACATATTGCAAGGTGTGTTCCCTTTTTCTCCTTATGTTGTGCAACATAGCACTCAAGTTTGTGACATGGCTTAACAACCTCCAATGGATTCTATAAGTCTAGTTTTTGTATTAGGAATGAATAGGTTGATATTTTGGTGCAATGGTAACCACACTTGTAACAAGTTCTATCAGATCTTGGTCACAGGTTCAAACCTCTCGCTTGCGATGGGGGGATTGTTGCAAGGTATGCATGCTTGGTCTCCTTCTATTGTGCAATGTAGCACTTAGATTTGTGACAAGTCTTAATAGCCTCTCATGGATTCTATAAGTATAGTGGTTGTATCAAGCATTAACAGGTCAATCTTTTGGTGGAAAAGAAACCACAATTGTAACAGAACACCTATTAGGGTGATACCAATTAAGGTGATTTTTACAAAGAAAGCCTCATTGCGAGAGGATCACTACAAAAGGGCTCATTGCCTGAGAGAAAGAAAGAGAGATTCTCTATCAAAGGGATCACTACTAGAATGAATAATAATAAAAGAGAAAGAATCCATCACTGATGCACTTCTATAGCCAAAATATTTTTAGATACCTTTTTCTCACTTCTCTGGATAACTAGCATATGAAATATCACACTACTCAACACTTTTCGTCGACTTAACATCAATCATCAAATAGCCAAGAAGATAGATCCTCTTTCACACACCTTCATCACATTTCACTTTCTTTCACCATACATATCCATAACACACACACACCATTATACATCATTTGTTTATATGAAAAGTCTTCCAAGGTTGGATAAGCAACTAACCAAACACAATTCAAATTAGGTTAACACTAAACATTCCTACAGTGGAAAAATAATGTAAACTGGACAACAACACATCTTAAATAGGAACGAAATAATCATCAAACATGTTATACAATAATTCATAATCATCAAAGATAAAACCATGTTTTAGAAGCCCATGAATATTTGCCAACTGAATTACACAAAGCTAAGGACATTATCAACTTAACTCCAAAACTGCAACATCAAAAACCATAATGTGGAGCACGCATTTTGTATGAAAACATTATCAAACACATGCCATCATAGCAATCTGGAGTACCAAATCTAAAATATAACATCTCCATATATATATCAACAACATATCCAAACCACAATGATAGATATGCAACATAGAATATATGTAGAGAAAATTTGTCAGCACAACTATACAGAGAACTCAACATCACTTATACTAATCAGTCACTAATGAAAACCAAGGCATGTTGACATCAATGACAACACATAAGCAACTCATTCTAATCAACCTTGCAACAATCTCCCACTTTGTCATTGATGGTAACACATCAACGACAACAACATCTCTCATACCAAATTCTCCAAAAGCCAAAAATCAATCCATTTCACATTCTCTCCCTCTTTTCCAAACATCTCATCTTCTCATTCTCTCCCCCTTTTCCATCTAGGACAAAGGCTCAGATATAAAAATTGTTAGCTCATTATGTTTGATTCTTCAAAAACATACAATTGTAGTTAACTCCTCGTAAGAGGTAGCACCAAGTCATTAGTCCAGAATAATAGTATTCATGAAATTCATTGAACTAATTTGCATCGAGCTATATGCATAATTTAGTTCAGAAAATGAGGGGAAGTGACCCCTAATTTCTCCTGATGATATTCAGAAGCTTATTTACCAAGTTCTTTGGTAAATATATCAACAATTTGTTCCTTTATAGGAACATAATCAAGCTTCACTTCATTCTCCAAAATATTCTAGCTCAAGAAGTGGTACCAAATTGAAATGTGTTTCCTTATTGAATGCAGTATCAAATTCTTAGAAATTTTTATTGCACTAGTATTGTCACAAAAGATAGAAACAGGTTCATGAAATAATATTCTAATATCCTTCAAAGTTTGTTTATCCATAATACCTGAGTACAGAAAGTAGTAGAAGCACTATAGTTAAATTAAGCAGTAGATAGAGATACTGAGTCCTATTTCTTACTTGACCAAACAACCAACTGAGGTCGAAGAAAAATTCACCCCCACTAGTAGTTTTCCTATCATCCACACAACCTACCCATTCTACATTGGTATAGGCCATTAGAGTGAAATAAGATGTTTTAGGGTACCATAAACCATATTCTTATGTTCCTTTCAATAATTCAAAGATTCTTTTTATAGCAATAATATGTGGCTCTCTGGGATCTTACTTAAATCTAGCCACAAGACAAACAACATGCATGTATCTGGTCTAGTAGTAGTTACATACAATAAACCTCCAATAATTGATCTATATATGCTCTGATTCATCTTTGGTGAATCAACATCTTTACTCAACTTACAACTAGTAGCCATAGGATTACATAAAGGTTTAGCATTCTCAATTACAAACTTCTTCAATATTTTTTTAACATAGATTGTGAAATAAATATACCATCATCCTTATAATTAACTTGTAAACCAAGAAATAAATTCATCTTCCCAATCATAAACATTCCAAACTCTTCTTGTATCTCCCCTAAAATTATATTGGACATACCATCATTTCCTCCAAATATTATATCATCCATATAAACAACTACAATCAAGATGTCATTTTATACAACCTTAAAATAGAGATTCTTATGGTAGTACCTTTTCGAAATCCTTTCTTCAGAAAATACCTAGAAAGCCTTGCATACCAAGCTCTTAGAGATTTCTTCAGTCCATACAACACCTTCTTGAATTTTCAGACCATATCTAGAGTGTCTCATATATTAAATCCTTCTAGTTGTTCTATGTATACTTCCTCTTTTAGCCCCCCATTTAGGAGTGCAAACTTTACATCTATCTAGTAGACCTCAAAATCCTTGCATGTTACAAAATCCAAAAACATTCAAATATCTTCCATTCTTTCTACATAAGCATAAGTTTCCTCAAAATCTATTCCTTCTACTTATGAATATCCTTTAGATACAAGTTTTTCCTTATTTCTCACTATGTGACCATCCTCATCCAATTTGTTTGAAAATACCAATTTATTTCCTATCACATTCATGTCATCTAGTCTTGGGGAAAGTTTGCAAGTTTAATTATTGTCAATTTGTTCCAATTCTTCTTTCATATAATTCATCCAATTCTTACTATTACAAGCATCATTCACTATTTTCAATTCAGTTTCTGAAATTAAGCATAACTTCACTTGTTCTTCAATATCTTTACTTCTAGTGATAATTCCTTTGTTCTTATCTCCAATAATCTATTTCTTTGAATGATTCTTCCACACATATCTCAAATTCTTAGAAGCAATTTTTGAAGCATCTTCCTTATCATCATGTACCTTTTTTTCTTCAACATTTTCTTCTTTAGGTATTCCGATAGATTCATCATATTCATATCCCATCTCTACAAATGCATTCTTTCAAGTTTCTTCATCTACTTTCAAATTTGTGCTTTCAAAAATTCTTCTCAATATTTTATTATAGTATCTATAATATTTTCTTTTAGTAGAGTAGGCAAGAAAAATACCTTCATCATCTCTTGTGTCAAACTTTCCCAAATTTTCTTCACCTCTCCCGATATAGCATTTACTTCCAAATACTCTGAAATATTTCACAAATGAAGTCCTTCCATACCAAAATTCATAAGATGTCATCTCATTATTGTTTCTAATCTCTAATCTATTAAGAATGTATATTTTAGTGTGTATTACTTCCAGTAGATTTCTAGTAAGCTTGATTGATTCATCATTATTCTAGCATCCTCTTGAGTTGTTTTGTTCATCCTTTTGACTACACCATTTTGTTGTGGTGTCCTGAGAAGACAAGTGTCTCCTTATCCCATGATTCGCACAAGAGGTATTGAATTCAATAGAAGTAAACTCTCCACCTTTTTTATACCTCAAGCATTTGATTCTTCTATCTATCTCATTCTTTACCATGACCTTGAATTTCTTAAATATTTCTAGAGCTTCAAATTTTTCGCTTCAGAAAGTAACCCAATTCATTATAGAGAAATCATCAATTAAGAGCACGAAATACCTATCACCTTGTTGACCTCTAATTTTGGTTACTCCATAAATATCAATGTGCATTAATTCCAAGAGCCCAGCTGAAGACTCTTCCTTGATCTCAAAAGTTCTCCTTGTTTGTTTTCCACTTGGTATTATTTGCAAATAGCATTAATGGGCTTTGTGATCTTTAGAAAATCTCTCATAGGTTGTATTGAACTAATCCTCACCACATTATCAAAGTTAATGTGACACATCCTTCTATTCCATAACCAACTCTCAGTAATCTACACTATTAGGCAATATCCACCAGCTTTCCTCAACTAATATACATTTACATCTATCATCTTTCCTTTTGCAGTCATAGTTTCGGACCTTTTTCTGATCTCACACCTATCATCCTAAAAAATGAGATTACATCCATTTCCACACATTTGACCAACACTCAAGATTATTATTGAAGCCTTTAACATAGAAAGCATTGTTAGTATTGTGTATGCCATCAAAACTGATTGAATCAATTCCAACTATCCTAGTTGTCTCATAATTTCCATATCTAACAACTCCTCCATCAAATTTTTCAATCTTTACAAACTTACTCTTATAACTAGTCATATGATTTGAACATCTATTATCAATAATCCATTCATCTTTTTCTCTTCTAGCATGAAAAGTAGATACAACAATACCTTTTGTTTTAGCAGCATCTTCCACAACTTTTTCCTTGACAATTTTATCAAGGTTAGTAGAATAAGATTCTTCCTTTACAGAAAAAATGAACATTCACTATCTTCTTCATTATTAGAATCATCATCATAAATATTTGCATCTCTTTTAACATAATAAACCTTCTTATTGAATTTTCCTTTTAATTCCTCATTCCTTTGAAATTTGTCAAGACATCTAGAAGCATAGTGACCCATCTTTCCACAACTAGAACATTTAAAGGGAAATTTACCTTTGTACTTGTTGGTTCCTTTCTTCATAATTCTCACGAAGTTAAGCATAGTGATCTAGTAGCAATGATTGTTATCTCTATTCTTGCACTAGTAATACCAAATTATCTCATCTCAAAAGAAAGTAAAGATCCATACAATTATTCACCACTACACTTATTCTAACTCTATTATTCTTCTATTAATAAAACTTTATAGCTACAGGGTTTAGTAAGAGGTTTGAGTAACTTTTTCACAACTTCACCTTTTGGTAACTTACCTCCAAGACCTTTGATCTCATTTACAACATCATTTATCTTTTGTAGGTAGCTATTTATATTTCCTTCTTCATCCATCCACATGCATTCATATTTAGTTTTATCATTTTTCTACTTAGCTTCTATAATAGTATTGTTGGATAGAATGGATCATTGAGAGGGGGGTGAATCAGTGATTTAAACACTTTTTCTATAACAGGGATATACCGGTATGTATAAAACAAACTGAGTGCTAACCGGTTACTCAATAAGTGCAAACTAAGTGTGTGAAAGTATTTTCTACAATATCAACATAACTCATACACAAGAATACCTCACAAAACACCAGATATACAAGGAAAATCCAATGTGGGAAAAACCTCGGTGAGAATAGCTGTTGGAGATCTTCTGCTCCAATCCAGCATCACAATGTAAAAGATCTAATTACAATTTTAGGACACCAACCCAATGAGCATAAACCCCTGATTTATGAGGACCAACTCAAAGGAGCACCAACCCCTACACAATTTATAGGATACAACCTAAAGGAGCTACAACCCCTGCACTAATCACCAACTCAGTGAAAACAATATGAAGATTTTGAATACAAAATGAGATCTCTGTTGCAATAGAAGTTTTACGAACTTATAATATTCTGCTCTGCCAGTTTCAACCTTACTGGACTGTGTTTTCTCCACACACTCTGCAACTTTGCTGAGTCCCCTCTCACAATGTCTTTTCAATTCAACTCACACTTGATCACTCTTTATCAAGTACAACTTTTACTAGTTTGTCACCTCTGTGTTCTATGCTCACTTTGTCAGTTTGTTCCTTACACCAGTTTACCCTTATTATCCTTACTGGTACAGTCTTCTCTCATAAACACTTCTAGTGTTTATCTCTTCGGTTCTCCAAAAAAATTTCACACTCTCCTTCACTATTCAGCAACACCGATCGTAGTCTCAAGTCATCATATTTAGTCTTGAGCTTTCCCACCAAAAACAAATTCAAATAGAATGTGGCTAGGAGTTCCTTCTCCCAACCAAATCTGTATCTGATTCGATCGAATCTACATTGGATCGATCACCTGCATTGGAGGAATGCATCTGTACATGTTTTCCATCATCCAATGCATATTTTGTAAAGATAGCAATCCTGACCATGATTTTTGGCCTTGAAATCTGTCTACTCATTTATGACCCAGTTGTTTCCTTCTTGAGGTCTTCTTGCGATCTGACTTCTTTGCTTTGATCTAGGCACCAACAACTCCCTGATATTTCTCTGTCATTCATTCTTCCTTGAGCTGCATCAATCTGTTATCATCCTATGATTTGTGGTTGTTTTATTAATGTCGACTAACTGTTCCAACAACCATGTCGATGGAAAATTCACCAACCTCTGCCATATTGCCACTTGGCACTTGTGATTTGCACATGTCGGCATCCAACTTAGCATTCAACTTACTGACTTGGGTCGGTTCATACTTTATCATCCAACAAACCCTCTTATCGATACAAACCCTTACCGGTATGTTCAACACATTGTGTTACTTTACTCATACTGACCACCTAACACATCAACAACTCACATTATCCCTCGGTATTCTACTTCAATATTGACCTCCGGTATATGTAATCATTTTAGCATTCTTCCTCTTCATCATAAACAGGCAGTCAACCTTCATACCAGTTTATGCTCTACCGGTTATCACTCAACATGATAACACACACATGCATCTCACCTCATACCGGTGAATTCACTGATAGTCTTAATACCTAATTGTCTTCCCCCATACCGGTTGACAAGCCTTCATGTTAATCTTCCTTATGTCAGTTCAATCTTCTTCATACTGGGTTTACAAACCCTACCGGTTGCATTCTGCAATACTAGTTGACATCAATGAAAACTCAATGCCAACAAGTATCATCTCCTTCATAAGTATTTTCTAATTTATCCCAAACTTCATAAGTAGAATCCAAAGATATAACCTTTGTTAATTCAGTCTTAGAAAGAGCACTAAAGATAGCAAACCTTTCCTTTTCATTGTCTTGAAAATCCTTGTTCTCATCTAGAGTGTTTACCCTAATCTGTGGTTTAGTGTACTTCTTTGTAACATACTTCCATATTTCATAGCCAAGAGAATTCAAGTAACCTTCCATAAAAAATAGGAATTGTCAATTTATGTGCCAATAGGATCTCCTTAAGCAATTAATCTTTTCTCTAAGGAACTAAAGTTTTGATACCAATTGTTGAATATACTAATACACAAAGAAAATTTAGAGGGGGTGTTATTTAGTTGTATAAAATCTTAAATCAATTTCTTATCTACAACAACTTAATTTTAATACATAATCCATAGAAATTTATGAACGTGATAAACCAACACACACCATTCATAATGAAACACCCGATTTAATGTGGAAAACCTTGTTGAGGAAAAAACATATAGAAGTTATCCTTAATATATGAACATGTATTAGGGTTATACTAGTTAAGGTGATTTTAACAAAGAAAGGCTCACTTACAGAGGGCTCACTGCTAAAGGCTCACTACTCAATAGAAAGAGAGTCTCACTACTAGAATTAAGAAGAATAAAAGAGAAAGAATACATCACGGATGCACTTCTGCAACCACAGATCTATAGATAACTTTTTATCATTGCTTTCAGTAACTAGCACATGAAGGCTCACACTAATCAACACTTTTCACCAACTTAATATCAGTCATCAAATATTCAAGAAGATAGATCCTATTTCACACACCATAACATTTCAATTTAATTCACCATACATACCCACAACACACACACCATTATATATCAGCCTCTCATATGCAAAGTCTGCCAAGGTCAACTAAGAAAGTAACTCAACACAATTCAAATTAGGTCGACACTAAACATTCCCATAGTGGAAAAATAATGTAAAGTGGACCACAACACATCTTAATTAGGACTAAAATAGTCATCAAAGACATTATACAATAATCCATAATTATTAGAGCAACAATATGAAGTGTAAACAACTAAGATTGACCAAACCTATTGTAAACACCATCGAACTTTAAACCATGCTTCTAAAGACCCATAATATGTGCCAACTAAATAGAATGAAACTAAGGACATTATCAACTTAACTCCAAAACCACAATGCTAGAAACCAAAATGTGGAGAAATGTGACTGCCAAACACTATCAAACATACTAGTAAACACAACTTCCTTGTCACAGCAATCTAGAGCACCAAATATATAATATAACATCTCCAAATATATATTAACAACATATCCAAATTATAATGATAAATATGCAACATAGAAGAAATGTGGAGAAAAACTGTCAGCAGAAATCAACATCACTTATATAAATTAGTCACTAATTTTAACCAGAGAATGTTTACATCAATGACAACACCTAAGCATGTCATTCTAATCATTAACCTAGTAACAACTAGTTTTCATTTTTCCCTATCCAATAACAAATGAACTATTTAGCTATCTCCTATATTTTAGTGTCAAAATAATACTCTTGTTAAGACTTCCTAGAGCTATGCTATGCTATTTTTCTAAAAGGAGGTCAAAACCATGCCTAACATTTTTGTAAGGATATTAGAAATTTCTTATCCTTGAATGAGGTTGAGGAAAAAATTTGCCTTTCTAAAAAATATCATGTCATTAAGGATGTAGACAATCAACTTCTAGAAATTTTGATGCTCATTAATAGGCCTCCTTACCTATTCTAAGAAGAGATCATGCTCAACAAGGTTTGTTGTTCCCTATAAGCTACCATTCTACTTCTCTACCACCAATTACAAGTCAAAATACATGCTAGCATGAGATTTGTTTTCTTCTTAATCTAAAGTAATACTTTAGTTTAAATTCAATTTTTAATTTAGAGCTCTTGATGCCACACTTGCATCCTATTATTCATTGGTGGCAATTAAACATGCTATTACCTTTAATCCTAAGCACTTGTACACTATTATATAACATTCTCTCAATTATACTACCATAACTTGAATTCACAAAGGCTTGTATTGTTTATTTAGTGTTGCAATGGTAGAGCTATGGAGTTATTCTAAAGTGAAAGAATATTTCATAAATTGAATTTTGGATTTCATAATTTATTAAAGAAATTTTGATATCCATTACTTCTCATGATAGGAAGAATAATTTTAATTTTATTTTCCAACACTTTAAAGCTGTTATTTAATTATTGAATTATTCCCTCTCCTTTGTATAACTCATCCATAATTTTCCACTCATGGCATCATCATAGAAAACCACACATGGCACAATCTCTATCTTATTGTTCTTATGTATTCATTATTATAGGTAAACTTACAAAGATACCTATCAAATTTAGTATATGTACATGCAGACAATTCTAGTCATATCATAAATTGATAACCATCAAGAAGAACAAGCAATAGTAAGTTGGAAGCTCAATGGTCTAAGATGTGCCATTACATCTTTTTAATTTTTTTTTACTATAAGATAGTATTATATTCATGATCTCTCACATTTAAGATCAACATAGCTACTATTATATAGGAATAAGTAAGTTATCACAAAGTGTAAATCCATTTTAGTTATATAAATATTGATCACTTGTCATCATCTTTGTAAACATATATCATAAAAAGAATATATATATATATATATATATAAAGCAAGTTCTGCCTAGTGGGCAATACCCATTGTATTTCCAAGTAAAAAACTTAGACGAGGTGATGGAGATGTCACTCCTTCTACAATAACCAAACGAGATCAGTTATACAGATACTTGATCCCATTTCCTATGACCACTAGCCTATCACCTAGTCTTTCTGGAAAGAAATCACCATTATCCTGAAGGAAGGCTTCAAACCATTTTCCTTCACAATGCCTGCTTTGAAGATGGACCAAGCCTTCTACATCTTTGTCTTAATCCGTCCAGCCTATAGAAGAAATAACCTAGTATGCACCCATCTTTAGGATTGGAGACAATCCCATCCAAAGCTTGCATAACCTCTAAGTAAATCCCCTCTTCCACTGTCCTCCACAGGATGCCATTTGTCAACAATGGATGACCCAAGACCTGAACGATTGGCTGGAACAAGTCTGCCACCAATCTAGCGTCATGCACATGTCCCCCAGACCAATAGGCCGGACCCAAAATATCTACCACAGTAGCTTTCTCCTAATCATTCACCTTTTTTAGGAGGTGCTCAATCTGTTCCTCTGGCTTTTCCTCCATAGCGGACACCTTGCTGCACTTGCAGACGATTCCTAAGTGCTCTGCCATACTCCCTTATATTGCGAATGAAGCCAAGGTTGGGTTATAAAAAGAATATTATTATTTTTAAATGAAAATTAAATATTTTCCTATAGACTTTCACTTTGCTTGTAAATATGAATTACTATCTTTTATTTTCTATTTATATAACATGCAAGCTCCATCTTTCACATGAGTGGTTTATCCCCTAGAGAACCTCAAATTATGATCACTAAGCCTATCCAATTATATTATGATAATCTGCACATATTTAACCTTAACATTTCTATTTTCTAGTGTCTTTATAAATATTTTTCTAATCAAATTGAAGATTAGAGGTAAAGTAGGTTTAGACTAGCTTCTTTTTTACAATATTTTCAAAATTTCCATATTATTTGGCTCTCTTAAAACAAGTATTTCCATTGGCACATACTTTAAATTAACTTTGGTGAGTAGTTTTATAAATTCTTCCATTTACCAATGAAACTATTTGTCATCAATTGCATCTTAATTGAGGTTGTCTATCTTCTTATTTTTTAAGAGAATTATTGTTATATCAATTATTTCTAGACTATATAACTCTTTAAAGGAGTGCACAAATATTAAAAAGTGGTATTTAACATTCTTAATATTTACAACAAATATTTGAGAAAATTAAAATACAAGCAAAAAAAAATTAGCTTTTCTTGTCTTCAATAAATACACTTTTTTAAAAAAAAAATTCAAATATTTATTTCATAATTGAAATATTTTTAATGAATCGAATTTTGATATGTATATTCTAAATGTGTTAGGTCTAGATTCGTTCTAACTAAAACAGATCTAGATCACAACTTTTTAGGTCGAAAGTGTGTACTTTGATACTCTAACACGTTACTATTTCTTAGTGCAGGTCTGTTTGATACTAATTCTACAAATTCCAAGGAATTTATTCAAAATCAAATTGTAAAATGTATTGATCTTGCAAAGGGTGGAGTGCATGGAGTTCTTTACGTGGTGTCTGTTAAGAATCGCTTTACTGCGGAAGAAGCTGCTGTTCTGGATAGCTTGCAATTGTTATTTGGGCCTGACATCATCAACTACATGGTGGTCGTCTTTACTGGTGGTGATGAATTGGAAAACGATGGTGTCACATTCCAAGACTACTTAAATGACTGCACACCACAACTCGAGGTTGGATTTTTGTCTCCTTAGATCATTTTATATATGTTCCATGCTACTTAGAATCTACACCTCATGTAGTTGAAAATATAGGTAGATCAATGAATTTCCTTAATAATCACAAATAAAGGAAATTTATTTTGTGTGGCTTTGAGATATATAAACTTAAATAATATTTTTAAGTATTTAATACACAAATTTTGTTAAAATATTTCCTATTTTAATATCTTTGTGATTTTATTTTAGAAATAGCCGATGTTCTATATGTAGGGATTATTATTTATAAAAGGTTGAGGGATTCCTTTCAAAACTTTATGATTCATTTTGTGCTAGTCCATTCCTTAAATATAATGTGTAAATTTTTTTCTAGAATGGCTAGATGTTTTTTCTACCATAAGGTTTCTTGGTTCCTTCAGATCTATGTGGTATGCACTCACATGGTTTCTTGGCACCTCCAATGCTTTATGGTTTTCGTCCTTGCTAGAGAATTTTTTTAGTCAAGTTGTTCCTATAGGTAAAAGGTTATGGGATGCCTTTCAAAATTTGTTGTTTATGGTTCATTCCCTTGACTACATCATTCCAATGTAAGAAGATTCGTTCAAGGTAATGGTTCAGGGTTCCTTATTCAAACCCTTTAGTTTCTCTAATCAAAGCCTTCTTCAAAAAAAGGGCCTATCCTTTTTTGGGTTTTGTGGTTTAGGTGGTCTCATTGCTTGTGAGTTCCCCCCATTGTGCACTTGTGTGATGGTTTCGTAAATATTTGTGCGTATCCCACTTTAACCAATCAAAATAGACTATGCTCCTATAGGTGGGAAAGATGCCAAGGAAATAAACCTAAAAAACTATTTTTTTATGAATGTTTACATTTGTAAATAAATTATATAATTGCTAATGTAGTATAGTAAGATTTTTTATCAATCTTTATATGACATGAAGGTAAATGAGAATTATTCAGGTAAAGCTAGAGATAAATTAGCCTAATCTTAGCAACCAAGATAGAGAAAGAGTGAATAAGGCATAAAGATTGGGGAGGCATAAGACCAATCACACATTTTACTTTGGTTTGAAACTTTCTCCAACTCAAGAAGAAAAATGATGGTATTAATTTATTCATGTATTTTGAAACCTCAAAACATCATATGTCAATGATGATTATAATTTACCTAATATGGAAGTCATACTTCTAATATAATCAGTTGCAATTTGTTTTTCATGATGGATTAATTTAAAAAGTGTAGCCAAGTAAATTTTAAGGAAAGTAAATGATATAAGTTTTAGTTCACTACTTCTTTTCCCAAATATTTCTTTGTAAGGACTCTTTTTGGTCTAACCAATCTAGTCATAACATTTTAAAGACCCTGAAATGTGGCCCTTTTTCATATTGATGAGATAATGGATATATACCTTGAGATGACTTAATATATTTCGTTAATATTATTTGACAATTTGTGAGAATTTAGAGAGATTTTTTAAGATATGTTTAGCATATTTTTTTTTTGGATAAAAATGGCAAAGCCATTAAACTTTTATTAATATTAAGATATTTACAACTGGATTCAAAGGGCATACCAATAGGAAAGAATCCAAAAGAAAATCTCTAGTTGTAGCCCATGAAAAGAAAAGCCTAATGCTACATAAAATGACAAAAAAACACATTACATGTGAGGGGCCCCACAAGTCAAGATACAAAAATTCCCCCAAATACAAATAGAAGTCAAATACATGAAGATCATAATCAATCTCGATACAAGTAACAAATGAGAACAAAATACATCAACCATATAGATGCAGCAGTGAAGAAGCCAAAAACTAGGAGCTCGAGCTCACAAGAGGAGGATCTCCAATATCCAAAGAGGGGGAGATAATCTGCAATAGAATGGAAAATTGAGGAGCATCCAACTGAGTAGCCTATAGGACCAAAAAAGAGTGAATACCCATGAAAGCTTCCAAAGTAGGGTTCAAGATAGATCGAGGAACTAAATCGATGAGCCACTCAAACTGCAACAAAGTATCATCATATGCATCACAAATAAGGCCACATTTGATTAAAGAAAGAAGCCCTCCACACCAGCCATTAGCCAATAACTCATCAAGATATGTGAAGCCACCATAAGGAAAATCACCAAAACCAAAAGAGTAATTAGACAAAGCAATATCCAAAGTATGAGATTAATAAAGGGAGGGAACCAAAATTGTATCAACCAAGGCCCACACCAAACAAGCATCAAGAAGCAAATCTATACAAATAGTAAGTAAACGAGATAGTTATTAATATAATAAGGATCCGGTTAATACTGAGAGGGGGGGGGGGGTGAATCAGTATTAACAATAACTAAAACTTTCAAATTCAAAATAAATTTATCATAGATCTGAAAATATTCAACACATAAACCAATTTTTCTTTATAGATTTCTCACTTATGCAAACTTATTAATCATATTAACCATCGACTCAATATCAGATCAACAACCACTTTTACCAACTCATAATCTGATCAGAATTCTTCAATAACCAATAAACTATCAATACCAATAACCACTTTAAGATCTCAAATAAAGAAACACAACTTTTCTTAACCGATAATCAAAAGTAAAACATGAACATCAAATAAAGAGCATTTCACACATGAACACCATAATTTTTTGATGTGGAAACCCAAATGGGAAAAACCACAGTGGGAAGTTGTACCCACTAAAATTTATACTATTTTGAAGTACGCTCTGTTAGGAGCCTACAATACGCCCGATTAGGAGCGGACCTTGTTAGGAGTCAACCGGTTAAGGGATTTACCTATCACTCTAACTAGGAGCTTAATGATCTATTAGGATCAACCTTGTGAGAGGATTTACCACCCATTTTTAGAGCTGCCCTGTTAGGGGACTTAAATAATTAAGGCATGTTAGGACCTAACTTGTTGAGGGATTTATGCTACTATAGCTATTAGGGAACAACAATGAAAAGTGATCTATTACTTTTCACTTCCAGCTTACTAAATCAGATCTAGTTATTCTTCACAGTCTACAACACTCAGTTAGATCTCTATCTTCTCTAGGATGGCTTAACTCATTTTCCTAATACCACCGACACCTAAAACATTAACTGTGTCATCCTAAATAGACATCTCAATTAGCTCGGGCAATAAACCCTAATTACATCTTGAAATTTATAGTGCGGATCATATCAGATCATTAAAACAATTTACAATGAAATATCAACTGTTGGTTGATCATAACTCATCACAAAAATTCAATTTGTACCAAAGTCAAAACCTCAACACACTCCACTAATCATTTTGTTGTTTCCCAAGAAATTTTTCCTTGAATTGTGCCAAAATAGCATTCTAATCATCTACATGGGTTGTGTTGTGTTACCTCCTTCATGTAGAATCACCGTCAATCACTGTCATAACAAAAATCATTACTAGCTGAGTGAATTCATCACTGGTCCCTAAACCCTACTAAAACCCTAGCAAAAATTTATTATAAATTCAAAACATGTCTTCCTGTAAACATCATAGGATGTGGTTCTGGTCACGTACTCCAATCCACCATAAAATCCTATGTTTCAAACCACAAGTCATCAATCATCACCAATTACCTAATTCCATAAAAACTTATCTGCTTTACTGGTTAAGATCCTAATTCATAGACTTGTCAGTAAACCCTGTCAAACTGTCAAACTCTGGTAGACTAAATCACTTAACCAATAAACCAAACATCAAGAACCATATGTAAACACCATAAAACATCAGTTGACACCAGTTTCCATTAATGACAACACAAATAATTGATTATGTCAAATCTCGGTCTTCTTTCTTCTACTAGTATAGTCATCAATCTTCAATCATCCCATCTACATCAGTTATGCCAATCATGCCAACATTCTCCCCCTTTGGTATTTATGGCAACACTAATCAGATATACAATCAGAGTAATAATTATCGTCTACAACTTTCTTGTCGGAAACACATCATGTTCCCATTCTCCTCCTTTTGTCTTCTTCACTATCTAATCTTGTTCTTCTCCCCAAGGCTGATCATCTTCTCTCAAATCTAATTTTTCTTTTCTTTTCCCTCCATTTTCTTCTCCCTTCTTTTCTTCTCCCCCTTTGACAACAATGTCAAAGGTTGCAATGAATCACTAGTCTTCAATTTTGCTACTACTTCTTCCATCATCTCTTATCAGAGCCACTCCCCCTACGAAGTAGCCTACATTTGCATCAATCCTTAGTGAAAGATAAACATGAAATACATATGATTGATCCATCTCCAGCATCTTAATTCTTCCAATGTAGGGGTCTAACCCCTAATTTACCTCTAAGAAACTCAAAGGTATCCTTCGGTAAGGGTTCAGTAAAGATGTTGGCTAACTAATCTTTACTCTTCACATATTCCATCTTCACCTACTTCTCCTAAACTCTTTCTCTTAGGAAATGATACTTTAACTCTATGTGCTTGGTTCTATCATGAAGTACAAGATACTTATAAATATTTATTTCACTTGTATTCTCATAATAGATAATCAATAGCTCAAACAAATCTATCTTGAATCCTTCTAGCACATGTCTCGTCCATATGGTATGTGTGCAATTCATGGATGCAGCAACATACTTAGCTTTAGTTGTAGATTGAGAAACACATGATTTCTTCTTGCTTTTCCATGCTACTAATCTTCCTCCAAGTAGAAAATCTCCACCGGTTGTGCTTTTCCTATCATCCACATTACCTGCCCAATCTGCATTAGTAAATGCATCCAAAGTGAAATCTCATTTGCAGAGATACCATAATCCATAATCTAATGTGCCTTTGAGATACCGAAAAATCCTTTTCATTGCCATCATGTGACTTTCCCTCGGTTCCTTTTGAAATCTAGCTACTAAGCCAACAACATGAGCAATATCCAGTCTGCTATCAACAACATAATGTAGCTTGCCAATCCTGGATCTATAATCCTTTTCACTAACAATAGGGGTATCATCTAGCTTTGATAATTTGCATCCTATTACCATCGGTGTACTTACCAATTTGCATTCTTTCATACTGGAAGTCTTCAACACTTCTTTGATATACTTACTTTCAGAAATAAAGATACCATCATTCAATTGTTTCTTAGGTCCCAGAGATAACTGAAGGTGGGGGAGGGGGTGAATCAGTTGTCCAATATAATCAAACCAAAATTAACTTAACCAAGACTTAATGCATGATAATGGTAAACCAAACTTTATGGCAGTAGACAGTTTATTAGTTAATTTTAGTACCGGTAAAGATTAATGCATGAAATAGAGAGATAATGACATCCACAATACATAACACCAATATTTGTATGTGGAAACCTTGTAAGGAGAAAACCATAGTGGGAAACCTTACCCACAATCAGATGATACTACTACAGATAGTATGTGTGTACAATAAGGGGTCTGCACATGTAGAAAGGCCAAGCGCCTAGAGCTCACTGCTTAATCACAAATAGGAGTCACACTAACTACAATCAGATGATTAAATCCAATGATAATGTACTACTCAAAATAGCATCTCCATATGCTAGATTCAGTACTGGTTTAGCTCTGATATGCCTTCTTCAAACCTTCCTTCAATCTTGAATGATGTCTGCATGTATATCTCTTCTTATATTCACATATATCTTATTACAATCTCTTTTCTTGCATATATCTTAATCTCACAAATGAGATCTTACATTTATACCATAACCTAAGTCCAATTGAGTAGGTCGGCTCACTAAAAGATATTAAAATAAAATCAATTACAAATGAAACAATATTCGATGCATGATGTTGGCTCAATGTATTTACAATAATTTAAAATCATCTCCATGACGTGCCATGCTAATCTAGAATAGATAAGCCTACCAGTGTATATACTGGACCTATTTGCCAGTAACAGCAAATATGCAAACTCGAATAGGCCAATGAACAAATCACCAAGACAAAGTGTCCAAATGATGTCTTCGACATAACCAAGTATTCTCCAAGTGATTCCAAGTGTTGGTGAACAATATATCCTACCGGTGAACCAAATATTGGTGACTGTGCATAAGTCACTTGCTTGCCGATGAACATAACCAAGCCTCCAAGTGCTGATAGGTTGACAAGTATTGATAGGTGTTGACATGAATGAAAAAACCATATCAACATATCCAAAATACCAACAATCTCCCCCTTTGGCATTGATGGCAACACAAGATGGGAAAACCATCAAAGTGTCAAAACAGAAATGCCAAAAACCAAATACCAACAATCTCCCAAAAAAGATTATCATCCAGAAATAAAAATATAGATACAGAGAGTAATCAATCTCTCCCCAAAGTAAAAATCTCTCCAAGGGATAAAGTCTCTCCCCCTAGGAATAATATGTGTTTTCCAATGTGTTTTTTCATATCAATCTCTCCCCCTTTGACATCAAATGCCAAAGCAATACAAAAACCAAATTCAAATACAAAATACTAGCTCAAAATATCAACTCATTTAGAAAATAACAACCACTCCCCCTGAGAAGTAGCTCTCCTCATCAAAGCCGGAATAAAACATTTATTTGTTAGTTCTGTTGGTTGATGACAAACATCAACTATCTAAGTATCTACCGGTGGGGGTATAACCCCAAGCTGATCTCTGAGATATTCAAAAGTCTCCTTAGGAAAAGGCTTAGTAAAAATATCTAGAATCTGTTCTTTAGTATTCACATAAACCAATTTTACTTCTTTTGCTTCAACATTCTCTTTCAAAAAATTCAATTTGATAGAAACATGTATAGTTTTAGAATGTAGTACTGGATTCTTAGATATATCAATTGTTGTTGTATTATCATAGTAAATAGTTATAGGTTCCTTACATTTTACCTTTATATCCTTCAACATTTTCTTAAGCCATAATAACTATGTGCAATTAGTTGCTGCTGCAACATATTCTGATTTTGTTGTAGATAAAGAAGTGCAACTTTGTTTCTTACTCAACCAAGAAATTAATCTACTACCAAGAAAAATGCCCCACCGGTGTTGCTTTTTCTGTCATCTACATCTCCTACCCAATTTGCATCTGTGTATGCACATAACTCAAAGTTTTCATCTCTAGGATACCATAAGCCAAGATTTATAGTCCCTTGTAAGTATCAGAAAATCCTTTTTACTTTTGATTCATTATTTTCTTTAGGATTACTCTGAAATCTTGAAACAATACATATTGCGTTCATAATATCAGGTCTTGTTTGTGTCAAATACAGTAAACGTCCTATCATAGACTTGTACCTAGTCGGATTAACAGGTTTTGATTCATCCCTTAGTGATAATTTATCAATTGTAGTCATAAGTGTGCTTACCGGTTTAGAGTTCTCCATGCCAAATTTCTTTAGTAACTCCTTCAAGTACTTAGATTGACTCAAGAATATACCTTTATCAGTCTGTGAAATCTGCAATCCTAAAAAGAGTTGTATCTCCCTAATCATAGACATTTCAAATTCTTGCTGCATTTCATTAGAAAAGTTTTTACATAATCCATCTTCTTCTCCAAAGATTATATCATCAACAAAAACTTCTATAACCAAGATGTCATCATTTGTTACTTTGTAGTATAAGTTGTTGTCAGCATTACCTTTAGAAAAACCAATCTTCAAAATATATTTATCTAAAATAGCATACCAAGCTCTTGGAGCTTGCTTCAACCCATACAAAGCTTTCCTTAACCTGCAAACCATATCTTTGTCATCTGTTAAAGAAAATCCATCAGATTGTTCAATATAAACTTCTTCTTCAAGATCTCCATTCAGAAATGCACATTTAATATCCATTTGATATACTTTATAGTTCTTGTGTGCTATAAAAGCCAAGAATAATCTTACTGCCTCAATTCTAGCTACCAGTGCAAAGGTTTCATTATAATCAATTCTTTCTTTCTGTGAATATCCCTTACACACTAGTCTTGCCTTATTTCTTATTACCTTACCATCTTCATTAAGTTTGTTTCTGAATACCCATTTTGTTCCAATTACATTTTTATCTTTAGGTCGAGGAACTAATGTCCATGTGTTATTCTTTTCAATTTATTCTAATTCTTCTTCCATAGCTTTAGTCCAGTGTTTATCTGCACATGCCTAATTAACTGATGTTGGTTCAATTTGAGAAATAAGACATACCTCTTCATTTTATAGTCTTCCTCTAGTCATAACTCCTTGATACTTGTTCCCAATTATCTGATCCTCAGAGTGGTTCAATCTTCCATACCGTGGTGTCTTTGTTTGCTGTTGTTCTTCAGTTACTATGGAATTTCCAAATGATACCGGTGTAATTGGATCTTCATTTTGTACCGATGTATCCATTGTAGGTTCATTTTTCAGTATCTCTGTTGCCGGTTCAGAGTCTATATACCTTAAATTTCCTCTAAACTGTTCATCAATCTTCACATTTGTTCTCTCAACAATTTTTTGCAATCTCTTGTTAAAACATTTATATGCTTTTCTCTTAGATGAATAACCAAGAAATATTCCTTCATCACTTCTAGGGTCAAATTTGTCAATATACTCATCTCTTCTAATATAGCATTTACTTCCAAATATTCTGAAATATTTAATTAGGAGTAATACCAAACCATAGTTCATGAGGGGTCTTACCAGTTTCACCATGTGAACTTTGTTGAATGTGTAGGTCATTGTATTTACTACCTCTCTCCAATATACATGAGGTAGATTTTCTTCTGATAACATACTTATGGCTACATCCAAGATAGTTATGTTTTTCCTTTCTACAACTCCATTCTGCTGGGGTGTCCGGGGTGCTGAAAACTGTCTTATGATCCCATTCACTTCACAGAATGTATGAAATTCCTTAGATGTGAATTCACCTCCTTAATCTGATCTCAGAGATTTAATTTTCTTACTAGTTTCATTCTCTACCATCACCTTGAATAGCTTGAATTTTCCAAGTGCTTTTGATTTCTCCCTAAGAAAAGTTACCCAACACATTCTAGAATAGTCATCAATGATTAGCATAAAATATCTATCTCCTTATAAGCTTCCAGTTCTAGCTGGACCACATAAATCAGAATGAATTAAGTCAGGAGCATTATTGGATTTTCCTAGAATACTCTTAAAAGATGCTCCAACTTGCTTTCCAAATTGACATTCCTTACATACCGGATTGTGAGGTTTGATAATTCTAGGCAAATCCCTTACTTCTTTAGTTATATTAATTTTCACAATGGAATCAAAATTTACATGATAGAGTCTCTTATTCCATAACCAACTTTCATCAATATGTGCAATCAAGCATGTCTTTTCACTGTTGTTCAAATGAAAGATATTACCTCTAGTCTGATTATCGGTTGCAATTTCCAAACCAGTTCTATTCATGATTTTGCATTACCATTCTTCAATTGTAATTGAAATCCTTTTTCAACTAATTGACCAACACTCAAAAGATTATGCTTTAAACCTTCAACATAGTAAACATTATCAGTATTGTGCTTACCATCAAGAGATATAGTCCCTTTTCCTTTGATTAAACAAGCTTTATCATCTCCAAATCTTACTAGACCTCCATTGTATTCCTGAAAGGTTAAGAATTTACTTTTATCACATGTCATATGATGTGAACATCCTGAATCAATGATCCATTCATCCTTATCTTTAATTTTAGCTGTCAGGGCCTTTTCTACTGGTTGAATAGTAGGTGTTGGTTGATCTTCTATTATAGCAACAAAAACCCATCCATTTTCTACCGGATCTTCATCAAAATCATTAGTGACTCCTTCATCAACAAGATAACAAGATTTGTCCTTATTCTTCTTAAATTTGTATCTCTGATATTCAATGTTAGGCTTATATATTATTCTAGCTTCTTCTTTCAATCTTGCATGTCTATCAGGACACCTTGATGCCATATGACCAATCTTATTGCAGTTAAAACATTTAAAGGGTGCTTTACCTTCATACTTACTTCCAATAGGACCTTTAGGCATTTTCCTTGCAAATAGTGCTTCAAGTTCTTCATTTTCTCTCCTGCTTTCTTCAATTCTCTTGCATAAAAGGATTTCCAATCAGATTTGTCAAATGATGATGATGATGCAGATGATTTTGATGCCTTAAAAGCTAAATCTATCTTTATAGTAGCAACATGACCAAATTCCTCAATTTCAAAAGCTGAAAGTTTTCCAATCAATGTATCTCTAGTTACTGATGTATTAGGCATTGTTCTTAATTCATTTATAGCAGTAACTTTCATTTTATATGTCAGTGGCAATCCTCTTAAAACTTTTAAAACAAATTTCATCTTCACATAAGGTTCCTCCACAACATTTAATACCCAAAAAAATTTCATTTACTCTTTCCATTAAGGCCAAAATCCTTTCATCTTCTTCCATTTTCAGATTTTCATACCTGACCCAGAAGCTTTCAATTTTTTTGAATGTGGAATCTCCTTTATTCAATGTTTCCAAATGGTTCCAAATAGCTTTAGCAGTAGACCTATCTAATAATCCCATGATTTGCTGATCTGACAATGCACTCAAAAGTGCTTCTCTTGCTTTGCAATCATTTTCCTCATCTTTGGCTAGATTTGGTGGATTAGGCTGACCTTGAGTAGGAGTAGTATAACCATTCTTTGTAACTTCCCAGATGTCCTTTTCAATGCAATTCAAGTGAGTCTCCATCCTGATCTTCCATATGCCATAGTTGGTTCCATCAAGTTTAGGACTGTCCTTCCTAAAATAGTTTGAAGACATTGGATCTCCTCAAGTTGTTAAACTTCTACAAAAAGAGGACTAGGCTCTGATACCAATTGTTAGGTCCCGGAGACAACTAAGAGGTGGGGGTGGGGGGGGGTGTGAATCAGTTGTCCAATATATTCAAACCAAAATTAACTTAACCAAGACTTAATGCATGATACCGGTAAACCAAACTTATGCAGGTAGATACTTTTTCAGTTAATTTCAGTACCGATAAAGATTAATGCATGAAACAGAGAGATAATGACATCCACAACACATAACACCAATATTTGTATGTGGAAACCCTGTAAAGGGAAAAACCATGGTGGGAAACCTTACCCACAATTAGATGATACTACTATAGATAGTATGTGTGTACTATAAGGGGTCTACACATGCAGAAAGGCCAAGCGCCTAGAGCTCACTGCTCAGTCATAAATAGGAGTCACACTGACTACAATTGGATGATTAAATCCAATGATAATGTACTACTCAAAATAGCATCTCCATATGCTGGATTCAGTATCAGTTTAGCTCTAATATGCCTTCTTCAAACCTTCCTTCAATCTTGAATGATG
Organism: Cryptomeria japonica; assembly: GCF_030272615.1. Lineage (NCBI taxonomy): Eukaryota > Viridiplantae > Streptophyta > Pinopsida > Cupressales > Cupressaceae > Cryptomeria > Cryptomeria japonica. Next base: position 663,798,873 of record NC_081407.1, on the reverse strand, counting down.
TCTGCATGTACAGTTCTTCTTATATTAACATATATCTTATTACAATCTCTTTTCTTGCATGTATCTTAATCTCACAAATGAGATCTTACATTTATACCATAACCTAAGACCAATTGAGTATGTCGGCTCACTAAAAGATATTACAATAAAATTAATTACAAATGAAACAATATCTGATGCATGATGTCGGCTCAATGTATTTACAATAATAACAAATCATCTCCATGATGTACCGTGCTGATCTAGAATAGATAAGCCTACCAGTGTATATGCTGGGCCTATTTGCCGGTAACAACAAATATGCAAACTTGAATATGCCAATGAAAAAATCACCAAGACAAAGTCTCCAAATGATGTTTGTGACATAACCAAGTATTCTCTAAGTGATTCCAAGTGTCGGTGAACAATATATCCTGTCGGTGAACCAAATACCAGTGACTGTGCATAAGTCGCTTGCCGGTGAACATAACCAAACCTCTAGGTACTGATAGGTTGACAAGTATTGATAGGTGTTGACATCAATGACCAAACCATATCAACATATCCAAAATACCAACATTATTGGACTTGTAAACCAATAAATAACTTTATTTCACCAATTAGAGACATTTCAAATTCCCTTTTCATCTCATCAACAAAATTCATAATAATATCATCATTGCCACCAAAAATTATGTCATCTAAAAAAACCTCTGCAATCAGCATCTTGTTTCCATTAGTCATCAAGAATATATTATTGTCCTCACTGGCTCATTGAAATCCAATCTTGATCAAATGTGCATGAATTCTCTCATACCATTCTCTTGGTGCCTACTTAAGACCATACAAGGCTTTATGCAACTTACACACCATGTCCTTGTCATTAGTTAGGGAAAATCCATTTGGTTATTCTATGTATACCTCCTCTTCTAGGATTCCATTCAAAAAGGATGACTTGACATCCATTTGGTAGACTTTTAAACCTTTACATGTAGAAAATGCTAGCAGCATCCTTACACCTTCTAATCTAGCAACCGGTGCAAATTTTTCACTATAATCTTCTCCTTGTTCCTATGCATATCCTTTGCAGACTAACCTTGCTTTATTTATTACAACTTTTCCTTCTTCATTTAATTTATTTCTAAAAACCCATTTTTTCCAAGGGGTTGAGCTTAATTGGTTAAAGCATTGAGTTCTCAATGTCAAGACCCAAGTTCAACTCCCATGAGGGACACCTTTGTGTAGAGTTCTAAGTTGTGACTCTTGGTCTTCCGTCGGTTGTATTTGTCTCATTGTTTAAAGTGGATTTCTAAGTTGTGACGCTTGGTATTCCAATTGTTGTTTCTAGTTTGGTGCTCGAAAGGAGCTAGTATTTGTAGTAAGTTTTCTTGAAAGGAGCTAGTATTTGTAATAAGTTTGTAACGTGGATGCTCGAATCAGTAAAAATGAGCTTTGTGATTCTATTATTCTTAATACAAAAAAAAACCATTTTGTTCCAATGAAATTCTTATCCTTTGGTCTAGAAACAAGTGACCATGTCTGATTTTTCTCAATTTGATCTAATTTTTTGTTCATTGCATTCACCCAATCATCATCTTTCAGTGCTTCCTTAACTTTCTTGGGTTCTATTGTAGAGATCAAACAAGAATTTTCTCTAATCTTTCTCCTGGTCTACACACCTGCATTCTTATCACCAAATATCTGATCTTGTGAGTGATTTAATCTGACATATCTAGGTATAGCCTATGTCGGTTCTACATCTTCCTCTTTTGATTCTCTATTTTCTTCCTCACTATCATCACTTACCAGTTGAGCACCTAATTCTGCATTTGTCAGTTGATCATTATTCAGTGCTTCTAGTTCAATGATCACAATTGTTTCTTTATTATCACCCTTTTCAAGTTATGTCTTTCTTGTACCTTTAGACTTATTTGACAAATCATCCACCTTCACATTAGCACATTCAACAATTTTCTTAGTTCTCTTATTGTAACATTTATATGCCTTACTCTTAAAAGAGTAACCAAGAAAAATTATTTCATCAGATTTTGCCTCAAATTTCTCTATATAGTTATCCTTCTTAATGAAACATTGACTTCCAGAGATTTTGAAATAACTTACATGGGGATTTTTACCATACCATATCTCATAAGGTGTCTTATTGTTACCTTTCTTCACAAGTATCTAGTTTAATATATAGACTGCAGTATTGACTGCTTCTCTCCAAAACATCTTAGGTACATTACCCTATAATAGAATTGTTCTAGCGGCATAACTTATTGTTCTATTCATCCTTTCTGCTATGCCATTTTGTTGTGGTGTCCTAGGAGCAAACATCTATCTTTTGATACCCTATTCATCACAATACTTAACAAATTCATCAGATATGAATTCACCTCCTTGGTCTGATCTTAAACATTTCAAGTTCTTACCGGTCTCATTCTCAACTAGAGCTTTGAATGTTATGAATTTACTAAAAGCTTCATATTGTTAGGATTTATGATAGTCCCAAAGATACTGAGAGGGGGGGTGAATAAGTATCTAATCGGTTAACAAAATTTTTGACCTTATTAAGTATTTTGTATTCGAAAACAATGTACCGATAAACAAGAATTAATGCAGTAAATATGAACAGTAAAGACAACATAGAAAGCACACCATAACACAAGATTTTTGGTGAGGAAACCTAGTGTGGGAAAAACCTCTGTGGGATTTGTGACCCACAATATTCACTCACTAGCCAATGAATGGATATTACTTACAATGAGGTGCATGCACATGTAGGAAGCCCAACTTCCTAGAGCTCACTGCTCAAATACAAAAGGAAGTCTCACTGACTTACAAAATGGATTATGAGAATCCAATATAATGTACTGCTATTAAAAGCATCTTCTATGTTAGGTTCAGTACCAGTTTAAGCTCATACAATAACCATAAACCTTTCTACAAAGTCTACCTTAATATTCACTCTACATATCCATTTTATGTGTCCTCTATCATGTATATATGTCTCTCCAAATGATCTACAAGATCTCATACTTATATGTGAGTCTTATTACAATATGTCATGTCGTCTTACAAAAGATATTACAATTAAATACAAAATATAATATTCAAAATCCTGACGGTTGGGGTGTCGGTAAACATTATTGTCATTGCAAGTGAACTATCTATCGGTGTAGAATCTGTCAGTGTCAGTGCTTGGCGATGCCATAAGATTGCAAGGTTGCCATCAATGACAACACCTTCAATCATCTTCAACTACAATTAGCGTGTACAATGCCAATAATCTCCCCCTTTGGCATTGATGGCAACACTCATGAGAAAAATCCAAAATCTGTCCCAAAAATTGAAGTCCAAAAATCTTACCAAAAATGTGTGCTCCCCCTGAGCAAATGATCTCTTCTGAAAGTTGTTTTTCTCAGTTCTACTACTCCCCCTTTGACATCAATGACAAAGGCTGTCAAAATTGTCAAATGAGTGCAGTTTTAGCTTGAACTTTGTAACCGGTTGGTTACAATCTTGAATAAGTTTGCTAATACCAAATTCAAGCTTTGAGTAAACTTGTTGCTATCCTTCAAAGTTGCCTCTATTCTTTGAATAGTAGCGGTGAGGTGATTCATTTTCTCTTCTAGTGTCTTCTACCTTGAATAAGTGCCTCAGAGATCTCTTTCCATAGAGAGATGAGGTTATCCAACTTTGGACTGAGTCTACATTTAAGTTATTTAGCTTTGCCCTTTATTCTTTCCTTCTCTTTTTCCAACTTTTCTAATTTCTCCTCAAATCCAGCAATTTCTTGCTTAATAACTGATATTGGTTTAGGTGAACCAATGATATTATCAGCTATATTATCAATTTACTTTTGTACTTTGTTGATTTCCTTATCAATGTCCACTAGCAAAAGATTTGTCTTACATGTGTCTTTGTACAGCTCCTTAAATTCCATAATGGTTGTGCTTAGTGCCGATAAAAAGGTATCAATATGTTCTGTGCACTTCTTTATTGTTTCTTCAAAGAATATCTCTTTTTCCTTTCTCATTTTCTCCTTAAATGTATCTTCATTTATTTGGTCTACAGTCAGTATGTTGTCGGTGATGTATTTAGACAATGTGTCTAACTGACTCAAAGAATCCTTATTATCTATGTTACACTTGGGTGCAATCAATTTAAGAATGGGTAATGTATCATCTATAGCCCTATAGACAAATGCATTATAGTCTATAATTTTGTTAATAGAATCTAAAAGTACTTCAGTCATATTTGTTGGTCTAAATTCTGTCATAGAAGTACTAGATGTCTGCCCAACTACCTTCACAATATCCATGCTGCTAGTGTGAGTAACCACTTTGCTTGTCTCGACCACTAGTGGGTCATTTTGTGTTTATATTTCTACTAGCAGAGGTTTAGGTTTCTCAGTAGTTTTTGGTGGCACTATCTCTATGTGTACCTATGAATGAACCTGTTTGTCTGCTTGTGTTTTTGCCTGTTTCACAGTGTTTTCCACTACCAGTTTCTCTGTCTGTACCTCTATGTTGTTTACTACTGGTGACTCGTTTGGTTTCTCTATATTCTTTGTTGCCGGTATCTTTGTCTCTATTGGTTTTTCAATGCTTGTATCAACAATATTGTCAGTAACCATTCCAATAGCCAAGTGTCCTCGTGTGGAGTTTCCATATCCTTAATAACTGGTGTATCATTTGTCTATATTGATGGTGTAACGGAAGGTGGTGGAAGGTTATCAGTCACTCTTATATTAGGTAGTCCACCTACCTTTCCTTTTCCCTTGTCTTGATCCTTTTGGTAAACCTTGAATGTTTTTGGTCTTTTAAGTTCTTGTTTCTCTTTCTCTACAAAGAAAATGTCCCATTTATTAGCTGTCTCTTTTGAGATTTCATTTACCCTGTTGGCCATTAGACTTACATGCCAGTGTCCACTTGAAAAGATTGTTCTATTTGCTTCACTAATCAATTCATCAATTTCATCAACTGATTTTACTGGATGAACAACTAGTAGTTTCTCAATTTTTATTTTCTTATCAAGTTCCATAATAGCTAGCCTTTTAGCATCAAGCTGCCTATATAGATCACAAGGAAAATCATGTACAACCTCTATTAAAACTTTCTTATAAATATCAAGATGTAAGATGATACTATTATCTATACTTCCATTTTCCTCATTGGTAAATGTATCATACAATTTTCTTACATTAGATAGATTGCCATCATCTGTTATCTCATTCAGTAGGTTGTCAAGTGGAAGAATAACCTGCTTTTCCTTTTTCTTTCTAGGTGTCACCTTCTTAGCTGGTGGCCTCACTGCCTGTTGTTTCTTTCTTGCCTCCTTGGGTGTAGGAGAGGGTATCGTTGAAGGTTTTATCTTCCTATCTACTCTTTTAAACTCTCCAGGGATTTCACTTTCTGATGAAGTACCAACCAGTGAGAGATGAGCCTTTGGTTGTAAACCTTTCAAATCACTCTCCTTGATACCAGCGATGTTCATTATGTTTTCCTTTATTTCTTTGACCTACTTTGTTGCACTTCTGATATATTTTTCTCTCTTCTTCCTTTGTTTAAGTGTTTGTACACCACTTTCTATTGTCTCAGCATTACCAAACACTTTTTCTTCTAGTTTTAAAGGGGTTTCAAGTAGGGCTTTGGCATATGTTTCAATTATCTTCACATCAGCCTCATATCCCATCTCTGTTACCCAAATAGTTCTAGGGAGAACTACCTCCATCCAAATCTCATCCTTCTTAATTACAAAACAAATTTTCTTTTAATATTTGTCTACAATGCTTTGTGGTAACCTTTCCCTAATCTTCATTTTTGCTTTAAATGCTTGGAAGTACCCTGTTATTTTGTTTTCCCTATCTATCCCCATGCCGGCAAAAATATCTAACAGTTGTTTCCCTATCGGTATGTCATAACCAAAGTATTTCTTGCCAATACCGGGAACCTCTTTTGTAAGATACAACATTAAGCATACAAGAAGATTGCCAAATCTGAAAGTATCTTTCTTGTCTCCTTTTATCTTCTTCAGATTATCAATCAACTCATCTTTCAACCACTCACATACATCTATCTTAGCATCATTATTAACCATATCATATGCACTTTTGATACATAGACTAGAAATTGAGTTCAGTAAGTTAGCATGTGTTGTTCTATATCCTAATATCATGCTTATAAATCTAACATTCTCATCCTTTACATAATTCACTCTTAAGGATCTGCTATCATAAGTTGCACTAGTTAATGTCATCACAGTGTTGTTTGAAACTTTCTTAGTTTTATCTGGCCTACTATCGGTGGAGGGTAAGCTAGTCACTACCCTAACTACTTCCTTAGTGATTTTGTGAATAGAGTCTAGCTAAAAGAATTCACCATGAACTCTACTAAGCACAATCCTTACAACTTCCTTAGGAAATTTTGGGATGTCAAGGATTTCCATAAAACCTAGGGTCTCAATAACCTTATGTTTGGATTTCACAGTTCCATTTTCATCATAGATAATATTCTTATACATTTTCATGATTTCTTCAGAACCTAGTTCCTCAATGTGACAATGTATGTAGATTCTATGGTCTTCTACATATACAACTCCTTAGGGATTTTTTAAAAAGCACCTAGGGTATCATCCTATTTTACTACCTTGGGGATAAACTTGAAAACTGGTGTAGAGCATTTAACAACCTCTATAATAGTAGGCTTTGCAATGAATTCAGAATTAGAGGAGGAGGCCATTGATAAATACCTTAGTCTGCCTGATAGGTTTGGAAGCTTGAAAGATCTTGCTTCACTTCTCACTATAGATTCCTTCGCTCGGGGTTTTTGTGCTCTTCGAAATTTTTAATGCTCGGTGAATGAAAAAGAGGGAAAAAAAATGATTTATAATGTCTTTTCCTTCAACAACCACAATAAATGCATGTTAGTTAAGTGAAACTTAACACATCTGCCGGTAAAGAAGAAGTTCATCTTCTTACCATCAACTGAGGGTAAACTTGCATTATTTTCAACTTGTTGCCATACCCCCAAAAGGTTTCTTTTCAATTGGATGAAGAATCTCCTACTAGTGGAGTAATACTTTGAGCTATCAGTGAAGGAATAGTCTCATCAACATTTCGATCTCTCTTTCTAATCCACTGTTTTGAAAATTCTTGCTTTACCTCATCTACCTTCTCTTTACCTTTCAAAATGGGTCCTTTGTTATTTGCTGGTGAGGTCTTCTACAAAATTTTGCAATATGTTCAATCTTGTTACAAGCATAACAAGTCACATTGTTTTTTTGAATAGCCTTTCCATATCCTATGTCAGTATGTGTTCTACATTGAACATTCATTCTACAGTTTTCTAAGTTATGACCATTTTTGTTGCATTTGGAGCATTGACCGGTGGGTGTAGTAGTGTTCTAATTATTTCTAGATCTACACTGATTTTCTTTGTGGCCATACTTGTTATAGTTAAATAATTTCCCATTAAATTTGTAAGCATTAGGTTGTCTTACCAATTTGTTGTGATCATGATTATTTGTAGTACTGGAGCTTTCACCAACTTCAAAACCAAGTCCATTAGTATCTCCATTACGTCTCTGACTTTTCATCATATCATCAAGTTCTTCTGAACTTTTCTTGAATTTCTCTTTGTGTTGATTTGGAGTAGCCAACTCATTTTCCAAAATTCCCTTCTATCTCATAAGTTCAGTTTTGTCATGTTCCATGTGAATCAAATCTATCTTCAACATATCATTTTCATGACTGAGTCTTAGATTTTCAGTTCCAGCATCATCGAGTCTCCTAGTCAAGTCATCTTCATTCTTCTTTATGTCCTTAATATCTTTACAAAACCTCATAGTCATATCTTGCATCTCATTCCTCATAGCACTATTTTCTTGCCTTAATTTGTTCACAAGGTCATTAAGAGTTTCCTTTTCATCATCATCACTCTACATCCTCTCATGAATTTCTTTTCTTTTATTTCTAGCAATAGTGAGATTTTTTTGAAGTCCTTGAATGAATTCTTGTGCACTCCTCAAATCATCTTCAAGTTTGGTATTCTTTAACTTTTCTGCATCATAGTTTGCAAGAGCTATTTCCAATTTCTTTCTCAAGTTTTCCATCTATACCAGTGTCAAAATCTTCCTCAAGCTATTAGGCTTTTGAAAATAGAGGACCAGGCTCTCATACCAGTTGTTAGGATTGATGATAGTCCCAAATGAGAGGGGGGGTGAATTAGTACCTAACCGGTTAATAGAATTTCTGAGCTTATTAAGTATTTTGCATTCCAAAACAATGTACCGGTAAACAAGAATTAATGCAGTAAATATGAATAGTAAAGACAACATAGAAAGCACACGATAACAAAAGATTTTTTGCAAAGAAACCCAGTGCGGGAAAAACCTCAGTGAGATTTGTGACCCACAATATTCACTCACTAGCCAATGAATGGATATTACTTACAATGAGGTGCCTGCACATGCAGGAAGGCCAACTACCTAGAGCTCACTACTCAAATATAAAAGGAAGTCTGACTGACTTACAAAATGGATTATGAGAATCCAATATAATGTATTGCTACAAAAAGCATCTGTTATGCCAGGTTCAGTACCGGTTTAAGCTCATACAATAACCATAAACCTTTCTACAAAATCTTCCTTAATATTCGGTCTGCATATCCATCCTATATGTCCTCTATCATGTATATATGTCTCTCCAAATGATCTACAAGATCTCATACTTATATATGAGTCTTATTACAATATGCCATGTTGGCTTACAAAAGATATTACAATTAAATACAAAATACAATAATCAAAATCTTGTTGGCTAGGGTGTCGGTAAACATTATTGTCGCTACCAATTAACTATCTACTGGTGTAGAGTCTGTCGGTGCATGTGCCGTCTGGTGCCATAAAATTGCACGGTTGCCATCAATGACAGCACCTTCAATCATCTTCAACTACCATTAGAGTGTGCAATGCCAACACATATTTCTCCTTAAAAAATTTTAACCCACATCATCTTAGAATAGTATTCAATAAAAAGCATGAAATACCTATCACCAAAATAACTTTTTGTTCTCATAGGACAACAGAAATCAATATGTACCAAATCCAAAATATTTGCAGATGTACACTTCTTGCTTTTAAATAAAATAGAGGTCATCTTACCAATTTGACAATCTTTACAAATCACATTATCCGGTTTAATAATTTGTGGAAATCCTCTTACAACACTTGACTTGCTTACTTTCACCAAGTTATCAAAATTTACATGGAAACATCTCTTGTGCTATGACCAACTATCTTCAATTATAGCAACCAGACAATTGCTTACATTAGCATTCAAATGAAATAAGTTACCTCTAGTTTGCTTCCCGATAGCAATCAGTTCACCATTACCTCCAAGAATTCTGCAGATTCCATCATTAAACTCAAGCAAATATCCTTTATCATTGAGTTGTCACACACTAAATAGATTATGCTTTAGATCATCAACCCAGAAAAAATCATCAACATTACTCTTCGCATTTAAATAAATAGAACTTTTACCTTTCACCATGTAGGGAGAATCATTTCCAAATCTAACAACGCCTGCATCAAATTCATTAAGAGTAATAAACTTACTTTTATCTTCGGTCATGTGATGTGCACATCCACTGTCTATGATCCATTCATCATTGTTTTCTACATGAGAAACCAGTGCCTTCTCATCAAACAATTCCTCCTTCATGGATATAAACACAATCTCTTCATTATCTTTAGACTCTTTAGACTCTTCATCAGTAGCACCTTCATCCACTGCAACATAACATTGATTTTTCCATGTTCCTTTATACTTTCCAAATTTCTCCTTTTTATCATTATTAGGGCAATTAGCTGCAATATGAATAATTCTACTACAAGAGAAACATTTCAAGGGTAGATTTCCTTTATACTTACTAGTACCTCTTGAAAATTTCTTTGCCAATAGTGGCTCAAGTTCCATTAAATTATCTTCACTGTCTTCACTTCCCTGGTTACCTCCATGACTTGATCTGCATTCATGATTCTGACATACATCTTTTCCTTTTCTAGCAAATGAACTAATAACAAAAGCATTAAAGGAAGATTAACTAGGTTTAGTAATAGTATTGTGAAAACTATTAATATCAAAAGTAGTTATCTTACCGATTAAAGAGTCAACAATAACTTTATACTTTGAAATGGATCTAAGTTCTTGGATTGTTGATACTCTAATATCATACTGAGGTTGAATGGTTCTGAGCATTTTACTTACCATTGCATCAACATCAATTTTACCACCAACACCTTTTATGTTGCCAAAAACTTCTTTAATTCTTTGACCATACTGTGCAATATTCTCTCCTTCTTGCATTCTCATGTCATCAAATTTTTCTCTCAAGATATCCTCTTTTTGTCTTTGTACATGCTCATTTCCTCCATAGATTGCTTCTAACTTTTCCCAAACCTCACCCGTAGTTTCCAATCCTTGAACATCAATATATTTTGAATCAGATAAAGTACTTGCAATAGCTTCTAGGGCTTGCATGTTCTCTTACTCCTCTTTGAGTTCATCCAATTTCAAGGGAGTAGTACTAGGAGCAATACATTTTGTTTCAACATGTTTCCAGTATTGTGCAACAATACCTTTAAGGTAGATATTCATTTTGTCTTTGTAGATATTGTAGTTATCCTTGTTGAATTTAGGACCCTCTTTCTTCATCATCCTGACTGCCTCAAAATCTTTTCCTCAAGCAGTTAATATTTCTGCACATAGAGGACCAAGGATCTGATACCAATTGTTAATATAATGAGAATTTTGGTTAGTACTGAGAGGGAGGGGGTTGAATCAGTACTAACAATAACTGAAACTTTCAACTTCAAAATAAATTTATCATAGATCTGAAAACATTCAACACATAAACCAATTCTTCTTTACAGATTTCTCACTTATGGAAACTTATTAATCAGATTAGCCATCAAATCAATATCAGATCAACAGCCATTTTTACCAACTCATAATCTAATAAGAATTCTTCATTAACCACTTTAAGATCTCAGATAAACAAACACAACTTGTTTTTACTGGTAATCAAAAGAAATACATGAACATCAAATGAAGAGCATTCCACACATGGACACCATAATTTTTTGACATAACCCAAATGGGAAAACCACGGTGGGAATTGGTACCCACTAAAATTTAAACTCTTTTGAAGTACACCCTATTCGGAGATTAGTTCTATTAGGAGCCTACAATACACCCAGTTAGGAGCAGACCTTGTTAGGAGTCGCTCGGTTAAGGGATTTACCTATCACTCTATCTAGGAGCTTAATGATCTATTAGGATCAACCTACTGAGAGGATTTACCACCTTTTTTGAGAGGTGCCCTGTTAGGGGACTTAAATCATTAAGGCTTGTTAGGACCTACCTGGTTAAGGGATTTATGCTATTGTAACTATTAGGGAACAACAAAGAAAAGTGATTTGTTACTTTGCTCTTTCAGCTTGCTAAATATGATCTAGTTATGCTTCATTGTTTGTGACACTTGGGCATATCTCTATCTTCTCTGGGATGACTTAGCTCATTCTCCTAATACCACCGACACCTAAAATATTAACTGTGTTGTCCTAAATAGACATCTCAACTAGGTCAACCAATAAACCCTACTTACATCTTGAAATTTATAGTACAGATCATATCAGATCATTAAAAAAATTTGCAATGCAATATCAACCATTGGTTGATCATAACTCATCACAAAAATCTGATCTATACCAAAGTCAAAACCTCAACACACTCCACTAAGAGTTTTGCTATTTCCCAAGAAATTATTCCTTGAATTGCACCAAAATAGCATTCAAATCATCTATGTGGGTTGTGTCATGTTACCTCCTTCATGTAGAATCATCGTCAATCATTGTCATAATAAAAATCATTATCTGTTGAGTGAATTCATCACCGGTCCTTAAACCCTACTAAAACCCTAGCAAAACTTCATAAAAAATTCAAAATATGCCTTCTGGTAAACATCACAGGATTCTGGTCACATACTCCAATCCACCATAAAAACTTATATTTCAAACCACAAGTCACCAATCATCATCAATTACCTGATTCCATCAAAATTTCTCTTCTTTACTGATTAAGGTCCTAATTCACAAACTTGTTGGTACCCTATCAAATTGTCAAACTCAAACTCTGGTAGACCAAATCACCTAGCCAACAAATCAAACATCAAGAACCATCTGTAAACATCAGAAAACATCACTTGATGCCAGTTTCCATCAATGACAAAACAAATAACTGATTATGTCAAATCTTAGTCTTCTTTCTTCTACCGGTATAGTCATCCATCGTCGATCATCCCATCAGCATCATTTATGCCAATCATGCTAACAAAACCATCTCATGAATAGAACAATTTGAATTTTTCACCAACCAATTATTACGAAACACTAATCTGATTGAATGAGAAGCCTTAGAAGAGTAGAGATTAAAAATTTTACCAAGCATTTCATCATCAAAAGAATGGCCATCTTGAAAAATCACCAAAACTCAACGAAACCAGAATTTTGTAGCTCATAGAGATAATAGACTGAGACATAGATGTAAATAGCAACATGAAAACCAACTTAAACACAAAAAAGTTAGTATTATGAAGCCATAAGATAGAAAATAAATAATACGAAGAAGCCATAATTACTCAAACACCCAAAGCCAAATGAAATCTATGAGCAATCTTGCTGAAAAAATCACCTATAGAAGGAAGTGATATTCAAATGCCATGATGCCATAAAATTACTAACTATTTGCTAAGATGGTGGCAATAAATGTTTCACACATACAAGAAGCCAAATAAGTGCAAAAGTATAGCTACTATTATCAACAAGTGACAAAGCATAAAAATTCATGATGAAAGAGATCATAAAGTACTATCCTATCACATCAAAACAAAATCAGTGAATTAAATGGAAGGGTCAAATAAAGAAATTTGTCGTACCCTGCCAATCTCCTTGTATTTGTAAGTACAACCAGCAATGGCTAAAAAAAGCATAACCAAATCATAACAAAAAACATAACATATTTAAAACAACATACAACCATGTAAGCAATGAGAAGTGCCAACTCAACATAGATAATACACATGAGACATACATAATAGACACCACATGGTGAAAACACAATGCATGGGATGTATACCATGAATGCCTCATATCAAATAAGTGTGTTGCCTACCATGTAAAACCAAAGCACACCATATTGCCATAAGAAATCAAATAATTCAAATTCAAAATATGAACCAACAGAAAAGAGCCAAGAGAAAACCATCAATAATAAGAATTAGTGAAAACCCCATATCCTAAAACACCATACAACCATGTAAGAAACAAGAAGTGCCAACTCAACATAGATAAGAGACAGTCAACACCCCTACACATGAGACATACATAATAAACACCACATGGTGAAAGCTTAACACATGGGATGTATACCACATATGCCTCATAACAGGGAAGTGTACTTCCTACCATATAAAACCAGAGTGTACCATATTGGCATAAGCAATAAAATAATTTGGATTCAGAATATGAGCCAAAAAAAAGAACAAGGAGAAAACCATCAACAATAAACATCAGTGAAGAAAACCCCATAACCAGAAACTAAGCACCCATGTTCTTTCCCTTGGTCATGAAATTAATCAAATAGCATAGCATATGTTATCTACTTGAAACAAAATAAATATTAAGAGGGAAAAATATTTTCTCATATTATTTTCAAAGATGTTATAATAATTGACCCTAAAAGAGTGATTGTAATTAAAAGAATTCATAGTCTTTATAACTATCAAACATGTAAAATATTTCCTTGGCTAAATGAAATTTTGAGTAAGGTTGATTTCTAAATTTAATGAGAAGGTAAAAAATTATTTCCAAAATGATCAAGAATAGATATACAACATATTAGAATGGTGATATTGTTATATCTTATAGATATATTTAGAAATATGTTAAAAAACCTCTTCTTTGATCAACTCCAACTTCTCAAAACCCTCTAAATTAATTTTGGTTACATAATTGTGCTACATTAGAATAATGATAATGGTCCTAAACATCATATTTCATTTTAGAAAATATAAAAAAAACTGTTCAATTAAAGTAATTAATAATTTTGGGACATATCTGGTTGAAGAAAAAAATGTTCCAAATGTTCCCCACTATATTGTTAAAGATATCATTACTCAATAGTAAATTGCATCAAGAATGTGTATAATAGAGAAATAAGATTCACAATTTTAATATTAAAATTTAAATTGCAAAACTGTTGAAGGGACAAGGACTAGATAGACATCACAAACCCTAATTTCAAGGTTCTAGACTTTGATAATGTTAATATATAGTATGAAAATAGAACTAGTTAGGAAATTGTTGGCTCCCAAATCAACATATTCTAAGTCCTAAAGGAATAGCCACTAACTTATCAATAGACTCGGAAATGGATTTGGCCAACAAATAAGATTATGTCACAAGACTGAGATCTCCGGCACTTCTGCCTCTACGAGACCAAGGCGGGTGAACCTATGCAATGTCAAAATAAATAATAGCTTCAAAATACTTAGGACATTACATTTATAGCAGACCATCTCAATGAAACTGTACTAAGGAAGATGGATGAAATCTTGGTTTTGTCTTTAAGCTTAGTTTCTAAGCATCTATGCCCTTCATCGAAGGGGGGATTTCTACACTAATCCTACTCCTAATGCAGAAAGGAAAACAAAAAATAAAAGAGATTTGAAGAGGGAATGATTATGAGAATCTGAATAACACAAAACCAATGCCTTCACAACTGGGTAGCAGAGTTTACTTTTAGAGCATGGCTTTATACCCAAATAGGTTAACTTGTAACCCAAAATATCTAAGCATTGATGTCTTGCATCAATACTCATCAACTAAGCTCTCCTTGCAATCATACTTAATTATCCTACATGCAGGAAACATTATCCAACATCTTATTTAAGCAGTTTAATCTCTTCCTTGAAGAGAAGTAAAAACAAGATGAACATCAGACTTGTAGGGACAAAGTTGAACAATCCTTGATCATTAACTTCATAAACAATATTGTTACATAATGGAGGCAACCACAAGAAGAACAAATTTTAATTACATGTACTGTTGATTACAACTAATCCAAGTATGAAGCACTACAAACTGAAAAATATCATCTAACTATTATTACAATCATGTACTATACATAGCTCTCATGGAGCAAAAATTCTGGGGCTTAACTCCTCAGACTAAAAATTAAAAACTAACTACTACTAACTATATTATGCTACTAAAAAACTAAACTCATAATGAGAAAACAATAAAGAGATGCAAAACAAAAACCCAGGAAACCCTAGGTTGCATCCCATTGGCCATTACATTTATAGGAATTTTAAAATTCCCTCTTTGAAATCTACACTTAATTGTATTGGTTGTCCTCTCTTCCCTTGAGCCTGCTGAAGCCTTTTGAAAATCTAGAGAAATCTTCATTTAGTAGCCTATCTAGTTTCAAAATCTACACCTTGTCACAAGCTTGCCATTTTTGCACTACTGACTTGCTGGAGATTTCAAAAATATGAAAAAGTGCCACTTTGGTCACTTGTCACACTCACATTTGTTCACTTGCCAAATTTTTCCACATTTGGATGTTGCCCATCTCTAACTGAAAAAGCTCACCGTTTCCCCTCTCTAATCTCAGAACTGAAAAATACCTCTTTATTGAAAAGGACCACTGAATTCTACTACACTTTCTCACTTAGATCCAAAAATGGCAAAAATCCCCTCTTTGACTGAAAATGCTCAGAAATTTTGTTGTGTATCTTTCTTCTCATAAAATATGCCATATCTAACAAAAATCCAACCTTTGTTGTATCTACTCCACTGAAATATTTTCGCAAAGATAATATTTTTTCCTCTTACATTGAAATCTTTATTTCTTCATATTTCCCTCACTTGGAAAGATCTCAAATTTGATAGAATCCCCCTTTTCACCTACTACATACTTTCTTTGATTTGAAAATAAAACTTTTCCCTTATCAATTGAAAGTGTTCTATCATTTCCTTTTTGTACATCTTTTCTTTTCTGGAGTAAATATTTACCCCTCTGACAAAATAACTTAACTATTGCAGTTTACATCTCTACATACATCCCCCTTCATAGAATTGTCCCTTTTGCACTTTCTTGGTCTTCATGAATATCTCTTACTTGGATAACAAAAATCCATTGCTATTCACACCTCCTATGAGGATAAAATTCACCCCCTTTTAAATCTTGGCCCTTGATGCCCCTCACTGCACACTTTGTTCATTCATTGGTAACCCAAAATGTATCTTTCATCTTAAGACCACAAATTCCATATTGTGCAATTATTCTCGTTGGCAATTTCAAAATAACATTTGACCAAGATAACTTCCTAACTATTTCAAGGATTTAATTTCGCACCCATTTTGCAATCATCGTATTTTATAAGACAACCTCTTTTTTTTTCATTGTTGCCCTAAGATCATGTAAACAAGTGTTTTTCCTCCTTATCTTCCCTTGAAAAGCATGATGAGTTCTCAAGTATGCAATGTTGCTTATATATTAAACCCTAGAATAGCAATAAGGATAGGAAAAGAACTACGTTTACATATGGAAGATAACTTAATTTCATCATTCTATATTCCTCACATATTTCCTTTCATGTGTCATGTAGTAGGAAGGGTATTGCATATCTTCCAAGACACAGGCATAGATGTAGACATGTGTTAATATGTTCATGGAGGTTCCCTCTATTTCATTTGGCTCAACCCAATCTGCAAGTTCCTTAGATACTAATGAATTCATACAATTTTTCATATGCTTCACATCTACAGTCTGCTATCTCACACAACAATATTTCCCTACAATATCACTTGGACTACTTCTTACGACACTAAATGAGAACATACATCATGCCCAAATCCACTAAATATAGAGAGTCAAATGCCTATGCAATGACTCTAGAATTTGCATCTTCTCACAATCTCACATACCAGGGTCATGCATTCTTCAGTTAATGTCTTACATTAGGGCTATCAATCTTTGGTCTAGTATTGCACATTGCCTAAGAGCCCTTGATCTATCTTGTAAACAAGATGCATCCATCGATGCTAATATTTCAAATTCTTCAAAATCCTCTACCACAATAATATTGTTTGTTCTAGTTGAAGTCTCATCCCTGCACGACTTTCTTTTTTAAAAAAAAAAAACTCTATTGCCTTCCTTCATGCATTGAGGGTATTGCAATATGAGTTGTAGCATGGTAATGCTAAAGTGTAACCTAATGCATTTGATCCTCTCATCAACTCCAATATGTGTCGAGCAGAGCTAGGGCTATGCTTGCTATAAATCATGGTAATATAGCCTACACCCCCATTGCAAGCAATGATTGGACCAAACAAACCTCTGCCATCCTTGATGATAGAGTCACTAAAATGCTTCATGAATCCAAGCATCACAACAATGCCTTTTTCATCATGATATCTTCCATTATGTAGTTGTTCCCCCTTTGATGATTACTATAACCATTACCACCAAGAGACCACACCTCTACCAGATCAAACCCTAAAATCTTAACTTCACTTTGCAACATCCTTGGTTGTCTGATGGGGATTCTCTCTCAAAAGAGTTGCACCTTGTTTAAAAGATAGATAAAATATGTTTTAGTAGGATTCCATCCTTATTCACACCCTACTCTTTTCAAATATCAAGTCAATTAATCAGACTCCTTTGGAGTTCTCCCTATCTATTTGTTTACTCCTGTTACTCACAAGCATAACTAGGATTCACTTGAGTAAATCCAACCTCCAAGTTGCCAATTCTCCAATTTACACTTGTAGGGATCTCAGAGGGTGTAGAGAAGGTGTTTCAATGCTAATCGTGTGGTTTTTATTTTGTCTCTTCTTCATTTTCCTATCGCTTACTCTTACTCCTATTTTATAGGCCTAGTAGCCCTAGAGCCCCTTTTAGCCCTACCTTCATGATTTTTGGACAATTACTAAGAAAACTCCCAAAAAATCACCGAAAATATTTATGGAGCTGAATACCCTTTTGGAAAAACTTTCAGATTAAGTGGGTTAGGCTGACTAGTTCTGTCGTACAAGTACAAACACCAAAAATAGCTTTTAATGAGGGTTTAAGGATTGCTAGTCTTCTCAAGTAGGGTTTATTTTCTTCTACACCTTTCCACACCTTACAACTTCTTCTAAGACTCCATTTGGATTCATTCTTTCATGCCAAACATTTGTCACATCCACCTCTTATCTCCCTTGCAAGAAATGACAAAAATCACAGTCATATCCCTAGCCGAGTTATGGTAGAGCTCGCCTAGGATATGATGGAAAATAGTTTCCAAGAAACCTCCAAGACACTCCAAAGATTATATACACTATTTATAGGTTTCGTAACTTGAATCCCAAGGTCCATTGAACAAACTCAATGGAATTTCAAGTTGGAACCATATTTAGGGTCTTAAACCCTTTCTCAAATTGAGAGTAGTGCAGTAGAAGATAATTTGCAGACACACACTAGACCTACAGTAAGAATGAATACAATCACTTCTTGAGAAATACAATAAAATGTACTAAATCACCATGGAAGGATTGTACCAGGATTAAACCATCTGGTACGGACTGTTGTTACAATATGACAAGAAACTTATACAAAAACTTGGAAATTGATTTCAAATATTATTCAAATTTTCTCTTGAATCTTCCCAACCTATGTACAATCATTTTCAAAGAATTTTATATGGCACCTTTCTCATAACAAACCTCTCATTGATTTCCTAGCCACCAATTTGATCAATTTTGCAAAGTTGCTCAAAAAGTTGCAAAAACTTGTCAAGCAACAATGGCAACTTTTGCTCCATTTTGCATTTTTGCAACTTAAGAATTTTTCTTCATTCTAAACCTCCTAGGATGGTTCCCTAACATCAAACTAACATGACCAAATTCTTAATAAGGCCTTACAAAGTCTTTTACACTATAATGCAAAATAATGCCATTTTTGGCTTACAAGGGCACCTTGGCAAAAAATTGAGAAAACAAGCACACCTTGGTGAAAATCACCCTTCAAATGACTTCCAAACACACTTGTGAACCTATCAAAAATCCATTATTCAAACATAGATCCTAAAGATGATCAGTCACTCCAAAATTTATAAATGCATCAACAAAACTAGTTAAAAACTAGGTGCTCCTGCACCATACTCTCTCAATGAGAAATAAGTCAAGTGACTCCTTTAGCCAACAAAGAGAGAGAAATTCCTAGGTTAGGAAAGTCTACTTCAGGTACCCAAGTGGCCTCAAATTCAAGAAGGTGCTTCCACTTGACCAAATGTCTCATATAGTTGGTTTTCCTAGTCTTCTTGATGATTCTTGAATCCAATACCTTCTCAACTTGTAGCATGGATGCAGGTGGCAAGGGAAGGTCTGAAAGTGATTGGGAGACCTATGAGACTCTAATAAATTCCTCTATAAGTGTTCCATTATAATACACCAAGTCTACAACATTAAATATAAGAGGTAAAGCAATGTCTCTAGGTAGATCAAGTTTGTAGGCATTTTGCTCATACTTAGCCAAGACCTTACAAGGTCCAATCCTCACCATCTGAGGATTGCTAGGGACACCTTTCAAAAGACCTTCTTTGTTCAAATTAACCATGACCAAGTCCCCAACAACAAATTTAATATCCCTCCTCTTTTCATCCACTTTATCTTTGATTCTTTAAGAGGTGTCTAGTAAGGCCTGCCTAACCTCCTCATGAATCTCTTTCATGGATTGAGCCATGCCTAAAAAATGTCCACTCTTTTTTTCCATTTCCCAATATCTTTGAGCTCCAACACACCTCTGGGATGAAGGCCATAAACTATCCGAAGAGGACTCTTATCAATTGATCTATTCACACTGTCATTGTAGGAAAATTCAACTTGATGGATGATCTGATCCCAAGCTTGTCCATACTCCTTAGTCAAACACCTAATTAGGTTCACAAGTTTTTTATTTACCACCTTTGTTTAGCCATCCATTTGGGGATGGTAGGCTGAGTTGAAAGACAAGTGAGTACCCAATCTCTACTATAAATTCTTCCGAAAATGATCAATAAACTTTGTATCTCTATCTGATACTATACTGATAGGTAAGCCATGAATCCTAATGACTTCCTTAAAAAACAAGTGAGAAATATGACTAGCATCATGAGTCCCCTTACATGGAATAAAATGGACCATTTTTCTAAATCTATCTACAACAACATAGATGCTATCAAATCCAAAATTTGGTCTTGGGAAAACCAACAACAAAGTCCATACTTGCACATTCCCATGGCCGGTTTGGGATAGGTAAAAGATGATAGAGTCTAGCATTAGAAGAGATACCCTTTTCCTTTTTCCAAACCATACATTGTTCCACATACTTTCTGATATCCCTTTGCATCTTTGGCCAATAGTAGAATTGTGTTTCTCTTGCATCAAATTTTCGCTCATGGACCCTCTAGGTACACAAAGTTGTCTTCCTTTAAAAAAACAACCATCTTGTAAGGTAAAATCTTCATATTCACCATGAAAATGATTTCTAAACTCTTGACAAACTTGGTAGATGGCAACAAAGTCTTCATCATCTTGGTATAACCCCTTGAAACTATCCACTCCAATGCTCCTGAATTGCACTTCTTGAACTATTAGAAACCCTCTATTTAATGCATTAACAACTCTATTGCATGGTGAAAGTATAGGACTGCAAATACTCTACCCATTTGATATGCCTATGATTCAACTTTTCTTGTGAGTTGATAAAACTAAGAGCTTGGTTATTAGTATAAACCACAAATTATTTAGGAATCAAATAATTCCTCCATTTTCTAAGTGATTGAACAAGTGCATATAACTCCAAATCATAGGAAGAATACATTTTCTTGGAATCATTGAGATTTTTAGTGAAAAATGCAATCGGTCTATTGTCTTGACTTAGAACCACTCCAACTACTATGTTGCTTGCATTACATTCTATGGTGAAGAGCTTGTCAAAGCTTAGAAGAAATAGTACTGGTTGAGTAGCCACCTTTGTCTTCAAGAGATCAAACCCTCTTTGTGCTTCTTTTGTCAATTGAAACTTAGTCTTCACACCTCCTTTGATTGTGTCAAGCATAGGTGCAGATATCTCACTGAACCCTCTGATGAAATTCCTATAAAATTGTGCCAAGTAATGAAAAATCCTCACTTCACTTGTTGTCTTAGGTGTAGGCCAACTGATTATGGCTTCCACCTTGGAGGTATAGTTTCATGAACTCACATTTCTCCAAATTGATAGTTAGTTTCTCATCACATAATTTCTTCAATAGAATCTCTATATGATTAAGATGTTCATCTTTAAACTTGCTAAAAATCAAGATGTCATATAAATAAACAACAACAAATTTACCATTGTAATCCTTGAGTACTTCATTCATGAGTCTCATAAATGTGCTAGGGGAATTTGTGAGTCCAAATGTCATAACAAGCCATTCATAAAGTCCTTATGTGGTCTTGAATGCTATCTTCCATTCATTTCACTCCTTAATTATGATTTTGTGGTAACCACTCTTGAGGTCTATCTTGGTAAAATGCTCAGCACCTCCTAAACAATCCATAAAATCTTCAATTCTTGGAATGGGAAACTTATAGCTGATTGTAATCCAGTTGATGGCTCTAGAATAAGTGCAAAGTCTCTAAGTACATCCCTTCTTTGGTGCCAAAATGGTGGGACTTGCACATGAGTTGATGCTCTTCCTTATTAGACCATTATCCAAGAGTTCTTGGATTTGTTTAGCTACCTCTTTATTCTGCTCTGGTGTCATTTTGTAAGCTGCCTTATTAGGCAATGAGGCTCCAGGTATGGAGTCAATTTGGTGACTTATGACATGTTGAGGAGGCAAGGTTGTAGGTGTTCCATCACTTATGATGTCCTTGACCTGATTTAGTATCTACTTCACTTCATTGGGAATGCACACTTTCTTATCCTTTCTTTCTTCTTTTTGTTTCACTACAAGTGCAAACCCCACTCCTTCTCCTTCTTTCAAAGTGTTAATGAACTCCTTCTCACCAACTAGAAGCACATTGGAACCTTTAGATCTGCCCTCTTCTTGATCTCCTATGGACTGAATTTTATAGGTAATTCCATCTTTTTGAAAAGTATAGGAATTGTTTCCCCCATGGTGTATTTCTTTCTTGTCAAATTGCCAAGGCCTACCTAGGAGTAGGTGGCATGCATCCATTGGCAATATGTCACACAAGATTTTTTCCTTGTAGCCTCCTATAGTGAACTCCACCCAAGTTTTTTCATTCACTAGAACATGCTACCCCTTGTTGAGCCAAGTAACCCTATAAGGATCACTATGTGGGATTCTTTGCAGGTTGTGTTTACTTACTGGATCTTCTAACACTATATTATCAGTGGAACCTGAATCTACCACCACTCTACACACTTTACCCATAATCTTGCACTTTATCCTAAATAAGGATCTTCTTTGGCTAGGTTCCTCCTTGAGTTGTCCTTTGATCAAAATTCTTCTCATCATGAGATTCTCTCCAACCTCATAATCTAAACTCACTTCTAATGCCTTCACATTTTCTGCATCTTCCTAAAAATAATTTACTCTCCTCTCACCTCCTTGGGATGAAGAAGAATTCTCAAGACATCTATAGGCCGGGTGTCCTTTTAGATGGCAAGTGTAGCACTTCATTGTGGCAAAATAGGACCCTCTCCCTGATCCTCTAGACCTTCCTCTACTAGAGTTTATAGGACACAACAATCTTAGCTCTTCTTTGATATTCTACCGCAAACCATTCAAGTACCTGGCTTCCTTGATGCTTTCATCTTCCACCACCTTAGATCTTAGATACAATTTCTGAAATTCTTCAGTGTAGCTGCTCATATCTAGTTTTTTTTCTCTCAAATTTTGTCTCCTCTTGTGTAATTGAATTTCATAGTCTTCAGGGATATAGGATTCTCTCACCTTGGCTAGAATTCCTTTCCAAGTGGCAATTGGGTTCTTACCCTCCTTTTTCCTCTCCTCTTGGATGGACTTCCACCAAGTCAAGGTTTTTGTTATTATTTACTAAGTTGTCATTAGTTTTATGTCCAAAGTCATCCTATATACTCTAGTCGGTTAATACTACCAAAATATTCAGTTGGTAAGCACTAAAGTAGTTGGTTACAAAAGAAAGGAGTCACAAAGTTAAGTATACACCGAGTTGTCTACCGAGTAATGTTCTATGTCTACCAAGCAGCAAAGAAGGTATACCGAGTAATCTAAACCGAGTAAAAACTTGTTACTAGATTCAATGAACCTGGACACATATGTGGAAATGTGTTACAAGAATCGAGGAACAAAGAACTGTTATCCCATAGGAAATTGCACTTCAATATTTTGTATGATTTTGAGGAAGTTTATCCAATGAAATAATTTCTATGTTTATTCATTCGATGAATCTTGTTTGTAAGATCAAAGCATGAATAGATCATTGTCCCAGAGATCTATTTACATAGAATTATTTGAGAATAAAAAAAATAGAGACATGTCTCATAGAAGAGCTAAAAGGGAAAATCATAAGAGGACACATTGAGTTGTGACTGCTACAACTGACAGAGATATTCAGAGGTCACTGAGAAAGTCTTCAAAGAACAGTTTAAGGGATAGAGTAAATGGAAGGGTTTACCAGGTTGATTTATCAATTATCGAGGTATGCTATGAGCAAGGTAATTTTATATTGAGCACATAGAATCTGCTATAACATTTCAGATCTAAAGTTGTAGATATTTGTAAAGATTTTATTGAATCATTTGAGTTGTAATAGAAACCTTTAACAGGGTAAAAGACTCTAACAAAGTCTATAAATTGTAAAGCCTTTAACCAAGTGGAACATTTTGTATAAGTGTTGTAAAAATCCTTTAGCAAGGTAGATCTAAAGATCTTGATACTCCTAACAGGGTAAGCTATCAGAAATAGCTAAACATGTAGCTCTAACCAAGCAACCTTTATTATTGGAGTAGTAAAGTTGTGGGTGCCATCCCCACCACAGTTTTTCTCTCTAACAAAGAGTTTCTACGTAACCAAAATATTTGTGTTATGGAGTGAAATGTGTATGAATGTTATTTCTATAATTATGTGTTAGCTTTATATTATGAGATTAGCAGTTTACAATTTATGTTTATCAGTAAGATTGTTTTTGAAGAAAAGTTTTGAAGTACTGATTCACCCCTCCCCTCTCAGTACATTAGCTTTCATTGTTGGACCTAACAATTGCTATCAAAGCTTCAATCTTGGAAAAGGGTTTAACAGCCTAAAGAGAAAGATCTTATCAATGGAAGGCTACAAACAATCTTAGAGAATTGTGAATCTTCAAGAAGAAATGGATCATGCTAATCAAGTGATTGCGGATATGCAGAGACAAATGCAAAAATCACTGAAAGTCAGAAGAAGATTGTCTGATGATTTAGAGGACTCACAAGAGTTGGTGGAACAAATTGAGACATCATCTAAGAACAACATATCAAA
This sequence comes from Cryptomeria japonica, assembly GCF_030272615.1. Classification (NCBI taxonomy): domain Eukaryota; kingdom Viridiplantae; phylum Streptophyta; class Pinopsida; order Cupressales; family Cupressaceae; genus Cryptomeria; species Cryptomeria japonica. The sequence continues at coordinate 663,774,295 of NC_081407.1, read as the reverse complement.
GGAATCTAAAGAAATGATTGTAGAATTGAAAGAAAAGAACAAAGCACTAATTGAACAACTGAAAGCAATGAAAAGAGAACATGAGCATTTCAGCACATAGATGACTGAAAATCTTGATGCATTGAGAACAACTGAAGATAACATAAAGGATATAGAAAGAGAAAAACAACAGCTAGAAGCATTGGTATCTGAAAAGGATGATGAAATCACAAGGATGACTGGAATTCAACATAATCTATCTGATCAAGTGGGTTATGCACATCATGAAGCAACTCTAAAAGAAAATGAGAACCAAGTATTGAAACTTGAAGTATCAAGATTGACCGATGAACTTGAAGTGGAAAAGAAGTCAAAAGAAACACTGAAGAAAAGTTATGAAGCATCAAGGATGTTGGATGAGCAACTAAATATAAGAAGACCCAACAAATATGCAGGACTCGGTTACAAAGAAAAAAACCCTACTGAGAGAGGGGAATCATCAAAGCAAGCTGGAAACAAGGAGAACATCAAAGGAAAGAAGACTATTTGCAACTACTGTGGAAAACAAGGACATGCTACCAACATGTGCCAAATCAGAAAAGGTAAGCAACCGAATGTCACTAGGTCTTATGGTTATTGTTACAATTGCAATAAGTATGGTCACACATCTAAACAATGTAGGACAAAGTCAGCTAGCAATTTTCAGAAGGCAAAATTCAAGGGGTTTTGCAAAAACTACAATAGATATGGTCACAATACCGAGAAGTGTTGGTTTAAGCAGAAAAACAATATGAGGTCTTCACACCAAGAAAATACTAGAAGCTACCAAACTCACACAGATCTTAACTGACAGTATACTACAGTACCACGGGATTACAATACAAGGATATGGTGTGAATGTTGTGGAAGGTATGGACATATAAGTACCAACTGCATGATAAGGTTTGGAATGAACAACTAAAGATCATGGAGAAATCCTGGAATGGCATTCTTTCATTGTCATAAAGTTGGACACTTGGCTAAAGATTGCAGAGATCAACCCAGAGGAGATAATGAAGAGATAAAAATCAAACTACAAAAAATCTACAAAAAGAAGGAAATTGAGTCAAAAAATGAAGAAAGCACCTTACCTACCGAGTTAGGTGCATCTACTTTGAATTAATCAGTAAAGGTATGAAGGGACTACATTCTCTCAAGGTTAGATCTTAATAGTTCCTATTTTATCATATACTTAATTTCAAAATCTTCATAGCTAAGATGCATTAGCAAGTTTGAAATTCTATCTAGTCTTTTGGAGTACCAAAGAAGTCGGTAAGTGCATGAAGCCTATCTAGTCGGTAAAAGTGTAAAAGGAAGTTAATCAGTTTAGTGGAATTGAATGCATTTAATGTTTTCTTACCTAATTGCACAAAGTCCGATAAGGTAAAATGTGTACTTAAAGTTCTTCACGCGGTCATTTTACACATACCCATTATCAAAGAGAAGAGCTAAGTGATTCAAAGGCGATCAAACATCTCTCAAGAGAATTTCAAGGTATTTATATAGTAATATCAAATGTATTTTTAAGCCAGTTAACCAGTCAATATCAGTTGTGAACATCCACTTTATATTTACTAAGTCAAAAGCATTTTCTGGTTAGTTAAAACCCCAAGCTCTTTCGTTAGTAGAAATCCAAGTTTGAAATGGCTCCTAAGTTACAAAAACCTGTTGTAGTTGAGACTATTGAGAAGCCCTCACTGAAGTATACCTTACCTCCCAAAATTGCATCTGAACCCAATGAGAAAACAAAATTTTCTCTTATTCCGGATAGGGTTCTATTGGTTGAAGATGTCAGGTTCTACACTAAGTGTCATGTTGAAGAGCTAGGTCATACCGAGATCAAGGACATGTGTGATGCGTTATGCACTAATGGAATCCTAGATAGCAAGTATGAGCATATCAAAGTCAAGGGATTAACCGAAGCCCTAACCTACCCTTGAGTTTTCAAACCCCAATGGGTTAAATTTGTTTTGAGTAGAGTACATGATGAATTTATGTGGTTAGATGAACAACCGTTCAAAATCACCAAGGAGATCATTCACATAATAACCGGATACCCTATATTCAACCATGCCCGAGCACAAAAGATGATACCACAAAAGGAATTGATAACTTTAACCGGAGTTGAGTCTGATTGCAGAGGTCTTAAATTGAATAATGTTACAGATGCAAAGCTAAAGTTTGCAATTAGAGTCATCGGTTATTGTTTCTTTCAATCAGAAAGAGAAAATAGTGTACCATGTGTAGCTATAGATTTGGCCTACAAGATTATGAAAAAGGGCATGAAGATTGATCTATGTGAAGTGTTGTTGAAAAACCTATTTGAAAATATCAACACTATAAGGAAACCTAAGAAGAATAACTCGGAAAACACACTAAAGTTTGGGTCACTCTTAGTGTGCATGTTTTTTCTATTTTTAGAAATTCTTTCCATTAGTTGGTAACATAGTTTGGGAGTTACAATGACCAATCACCCATCAAATAAATGGCTTTATCAAGTAGCTAGGTGATAATTTCAATGAGATAATGGATGATTTCTTCAGCAAATTTCAAGAAAAGATGCATAACAGGTACAGAATCCCACCTCAGTTAATGGAAAAATATAAGGATGATATATGTTTTGAAGTGGTCACTGACTACTACTATGTCAATGCAGTAGAACCCAAAACTCAATCTTTACTACCTATGGGTTATGAAATTGATTTTGATATTTCTCAATAGCAGATAGATGCCTTTTTGACACTTCTGAGGCACTCGACCAAAATAAAATATGGTACCTATGAAGAGGTAAAAGAAAAAGTAAAAATGAGCATAGTAGTATCGAAGGCTACAAGAAAAGCCACTAAAATGATAAAACATTTAACTGAGAAATTTGGAGAAGGTTCTACCTCCACACCTACTAAGTCAACAAGTAGGAAAGATGATCAACTTTCAATTGAGGAAGAATTTGAAGCTCAGGAAGTAGCCATCACTCTGAGCACCGAGTTTCCAAAAGGAAAAATATTGAAAGGAAAGAAACAAGATACACCTAAGGTATCACCGACTCCACTAGTGAAATGACCTAACTCTAGATCATCTGCAGTGTCACCTGGTAAGAGGCAGAAAAATGTTGAATTGCCTAAAGTTACAAAGACTTATAGAAAGTTGACTAGGAGACTCATTCTGAATAAGGAGTCGAGTGATACAGAATCTAAAGACAAAAATAAATTTCAGGTTGTCAAAAGCACAAAGGAAGATGTACACAGTTTTGACAACTTTTGTGCCACATTGAAACAATATGGAGGATTTGGGTCATTCAGGTATGTTAAATGTTACTCCCAGATAGAAGAAGAAAAGAGGCAAATAGAAGAGTCAGTTGTATGTACACTTCTCAAATTCTGAGTAGTTCCATTGGAAGTAACTAACTATCTTCCAAAAGAATTATACTCTCACATTGACAACAGATGGAAATATGCTATGGACTCAGAGAAGCAGATAAGAGAAAGAGTCTTGGTACATCTCTTTCCAGACATGTCGGTAGATGATATTAGAAATCATTTGAAAAACTACTAGACAAATTTTCAAGTGAAGCATAGAGCCTTGAAAATGATGAATGGACTCTATCTTGAAGTAGAAAAGGAGACTACAGAAAAATGGCAAGAAATCTTCAGAATTGAGACTGAAGAAACTAAAGGTGAAATTGAAATTGTTGACATTACTGAGCAAGATCCTGCTCCAACTATTCAACAAGATGAGGATGTCATGGAAACTGAGGGACAGGAACAAGAGATGATAGAAGGAAATGCCTATGCCAAACTAGTATCAAGTGAATCAGCTTTGGAACAAGTCAAGTCCTATCCTCTGGTAACTCAGCAAGTTGGAACCGAGAAACCTCAGGACATTGATCAAGGCAAAGAGGGTCAACAGTCTACAAAAGGAGAATCTACTTCTTAGGCCATTGGGGAATAGACTTCTCAAGCTCCTGCAAGCACTGAAACTATTGCCACTGAAACCACAAGCAAGGAATCACTGAAGAACACATCTGAGGCTAAGGAAATTGACAAAAGTGTTGCCTCTACCAAGCAACCTACCAAGGATGAACAAGCCTCCAAAGCCATTGTACTCATTCAACTAGTGAAAGCCTCATCTTCCAAAGACAAGAAAGTGAAGAAGCATGGTTTCAAGGTAGATCTATCAAAGCCTATTGTGTTGCCAAATGTTGGCATTTCAAAACTAAAAGGGCAAGCACTTATTGAATTCAACAAACTATGTAAAGCCAAAGCAGAACAAGAAAGACAAATGGCTATTCAAAAGAAGAACCGAGTACTTTAGAAGGTTAAAGCATTATTGACAGACATGCTACCTGAAGCTACTGTGAATAAAGATGCTGCCATCCATATCCAACTTGATGAACTACTCACTAAATTAGAAGCATCAGGAGTAGATGCATCAGAATACCTTAGCAAGTTGAAGGACAAAGAGCTAACTGCCAAAATGATTGAAGAAGTGCAAAAAGAAATTGCTATAGGTAAAGTCAAGCTTGTTGGATTCATTGCTGAGTTGTCCCCTCAACTCAAACATATTCTTTATTTATTTCAGAAGCTCTGTACATTTTCATTATTTATTAAGGATATCAAGAATAAGACTGAAGTCATTGAAACAGAGATTACCGATCTCTCCAATAAATTGACCACTAAGCCAAATTCTATTCAAAATTTCTATACCAAGCTGCAAACTCTTATGGCTTAACAGTTAGAACTTTAGAATAAAGAGCACAAAATAAGGATGGATATCATGACTCTTCAAACCTTATTTATTCCCCACTTATCCTTAGTCCAAGAGCAGATCAACTGAGCTACCCACTTATCCACTCAACAAGAGGGAAGCACTTTAGATGGTTTGATTTCACTATTAGCTGATATTACAGCTCAGAATTTCCTAATGGACAGTGTCAAGGATGCACTCTCCACTGCTCTCACCGATGCCAGAACAAAGTATAAATCTATTTTTGATCATTTGCCGGCACCTAATGGTAACTAGTTCTGATGTTTGTCAAAAAGGGGGAGTATAATGAGTATAAGAGAGAGTGTACCAAGTAGAACAGAGTATCCAAATGAATAGTTGAATTTGACTGGGGAAGCATAGAACACAAAGCAGTGATCACCGAGTATTGATCACAAGAGCATGAAAATTAAGTTATGTACAGTATATTGATAAGGGGAGTATATATATTTGAGTATGATACTATTTATTGACAATTGTATATACTGTCATTTTAGTCCAATTTTGTAAGTATATAGATTTTGAGTTATGACTTTGAAAGGAGTTTTGTCAAACATACCAAACTAATGTCAAAAGGGGAGATTGTTATTATTTACTAAGTAGTCATTAGTTTTATGTCCAAATTCATCCTATATACTCTAGTCGGTTAATACTACCAAAATGTTCAGTCGATAAACACTAAAGCAGTCGGTTACAGAAGAAAGGAGTCATAGAGTTAAGTATACACCGAGCTGTCTACCAAGTAATGTTCTATGTCTACTGAGCAACAAAGAAGGTATACCGAGTAATTTGAACTGAGTAGAAATGTGTTACCAGATTCAATGAACCTGGACACATATGTGGAAACATGTTACAAGAATTAAGGAACAGAGAACCGTTATCCCATAGGAAATTGCACTTCAAGATTTTGTATGATTTTGAGGAAGTTTATCCAATGAAATAATTTCTATGTTTATTCATTCGATGAATCTTGTTTGTAAGATCAAAGCATGAACAAATCACTGTCCCAGAGATCTATTTATATAGAATTATTTGAGAATTAAAAAAAAAGAGATGTGTGTGATAGAAGAGTTAAAAGGGAAAATCATAAGAGGACACATTGAGTTGTGACTGCTACGACTAACAGAGATATTCAGAGGTCACCGAGAAAGCCTTCAGAGAATAGTTTAAGGGACAGAGTAAACAAAAGGGTTTACCGAGTTGATTTATCAATTACCAAGGTATGCTATGAGCAAGGTAATTTCATATTGAGCACATAGAATCTGCTACAACATTTTAGATGAAAAGTTGCAGATATTTGTAAAGATTTTATTGAATAATTTGAGTTGTAATAGAAACCTTTAACAGGGTAAAAGACTCTAACAAAGTCTATAAATTGTAAAGCCTTTAACCAGGTGCAACATTTTGTATAAGTGTTGTAAAAATCCTTTAGCAAGGTAGATCTAAAGATCTTGATACTCCTAACAGGGTAAGCTATCAGAAATAGCTAAACATGTAGCTCTAACTGAGCAACCTTTATTATTGCAGTAGTGAAGTTGTGGGTGCCATCGCCGCCACAGTTTTTCTCTCTAACAAAGAGTTTCTGTATAACCAAAATATTTGTGTTATGGAGTGAAATGTGTATGAATGTTATTTCTATAATTATGTGTTAGCTTTATATTATAAGATCAGCAATTTACAATTTATGTTTATCAGTAAGATTGTTTTTGAAGAAAAGGTTTGAAGTATTGATTCACCCCTCGCCTCTCAATACATTAGCTTTCATTCTTGGACCTAACAGGTTTCTCCTCTCAATGTAGATTTGACTACCTTCACGTTTTGTGATTCACTAATTTCATCACATTAAAAGTGATTTTGCAATCCTTGAATCCATTCCATTACCACTTTTGGTTCCATTTTTGCACAAAAAAGTGGCACTCTTTCTTGGGACTTCCCTCCTAAGGCTTTTATGGCTCTAAGGAAAAGTTCTTCAGGTAGAATAGGATCTGGTTCATGTGTGACATCCTCTCCTCGTACTTCTTTACCCTTCCCTTCATTTATTTTGATTATTACCTTCTTAGTCTTGTCTTCAACTTCTCCTAGTTTGTTCTCCAACTATTGCAATTTTACCCTGAGAAGTCTATTCTCTTCATCTTGGTCTTCTACCTTTTTGGCTAACTCTACATTGGTCACCTTCCTGAGGCTATTTTTACCTACTAACTTAATCTCTGACATCAACTAGTTTCCTCCCAAATCTTAACTTGCTCCGATACCACTTTGATGGGGAATCTCTCTCAAAATTGTCAATTAATTAGACTCCTTTGGAGTTCCCCCTATCTATTTGTTTACTCCTATTACGCACAAGCATAACTAGGACTCACTTGAGTAAATCCAACCTCCAAGTTGCCAATTCTCCAACTTACACTCGTAGGTGTCTCATGGGGTGTAGAGGTGGTGTTTCAATGCTAATGATGTGGTTTTTAGTTTGGCTCTTCTTTATTTTCCTATCACTTTCTCTTACTCCTACTTTCTAGGCATAGTAGCCCTAGAGCCCATATTAGCCCTACCTTCACAGTTTTTGGACAATTACTCAGAAAAATACCAAAAAACCACCTAAAATATTTATGGATCCAAATACCATTTTGGACAAACTTTCAGATTAAGTTGGTTAGGCTGACTGGATCTTCCGTACAGGTACAAACCCCAAAAATGGCTTTTAATGAGGGTTTAAGGATTACTAGTCTTCTCAAGTAGGGTTTCCTGTCTTCTACACCCTACCACACCTTCCAACTTCTTATAAGACTCCATTTCGATTCATTATTTCATGCCAAACATTTGGCACATCCACTTCTTTTCTCCCCTATAAGAAATGACAAAAATCATAGTCATATCCCTAGCCAAGCTATGGTAGAGCTCGCCTAGGATATGATGGAAAATAGTTTCCAAGAAACCTCCAAGACACTACAAAGATTATGTACACTATTTAAAAGTTCCATAACTTTAATCCCAAAGGCCATTGAGAAAAGTCAATGGGATTTCAAGTTGGAACCATAATTAGGGTCTTAAACCCTTGCTCAAACTGAGAGCAATGCAGTAGAAGATTATTTGCAAACACACACTTGACTTGCACTAAGAATGAATAAAATCACTTCTTGAGAAACACAATAACATTTACTAAATCACCATGGAAGGAAAGTATGAGGATTAAACCATCTGGTATGGACTATTGTTACAAAATGACAAGAAACTTATACAAAAACTTAGAAATTGATTTCAAATATTATTCAAATATACTCTTGAATCTTCCCAACCCATGTATAATCATTTTCAAATAATTTTATCAAAGTGTTTTACACCATAATGCAAAATAATGTCATTTTTGGCTTACACGAGCACCTTGGCCCAAACTAAGAAAACAAGCACACCTTGGTGACAATCACCCTTCAAATGACTTCCAAACATACTTGTGGACCTATCAACAATCAATTATTCAAAGATTGATCCTAAATATGATCATTCACTCCAAAATTTGGAAATGCATCAACAAAACTAGTTAAAAAGTAGGTGCTCCTGAACCATTACGCTAACCATTTTGTGTACTCCCACTATCTCGTGCCCAAATTGGGTCATCTCAAAACATCATGTAGGGTGGCAAGGGATTTAAAACTCTCCAAACTCACCCATAGTCTATCATTTGCTTAATGAAATGTCCTATAGGGTAAGGAAGACATTAACTTTCTTCCTTTCCCACCAGCTCGTGTGAGCCCTTTGCCTTCCCACAACGCCTTGCAAGATAGATGAATAAAGTTTAAAACCCTTATGATTTTGAATGCATCATTTTTTTATGGGCCCACCATCACTTGAATAAGACTTTAGAAAATAAACTTTATTTCTCCCAAATTTATTGATGGGCCAAAGCATATACTTCATCTTATCTTTGGAATAATTTTGCATTTCCAACCTAGTGAATTTGGAATATGTTACCCCTTTTTTATCATTGGAATGATTAAAATTATTACCTCTTATTTCTGGAATATTTAGAAGGCTATAATTACACTTTTAAAAGTGTATTGTGATTTAAATAATATTAACTTTCGAGACACCCTTTGTAACCATTATACCCAAGTTGACTGTTTGGCTAAAGTAATTTCATGATCACGATTATAGGAGTGAGTTTGGTAATGTACAAATATCATGTAAATACAAAATGATTTAAATAGCATATTTTCCCTATAATGAGATAAAATTAGTCCTATCAGCCTTCATCATTAGTCAAGCCCCTAGTGGGTCCAACCAAAAAAAATTATGTTTTCAAACAAATGACCTAAGGGAAAATTTTTGATTCATTGACCTCAGGTGCTTGGGATCTGAGAAATTGAATTTGGGATCCCCAAACTTGATGTTCTTGAAACTTTGACATTTTCTTAAAACATCTGAGTAGCCTCTAGAATCAGTTTCAAAAACTTATCAAAGCACCTGATCAGACCTTGGGAGTTGACACACTAATAGACTGTAACACATAGAATCTAGGGCATCTAATGGATCGTCATTATTATTAGCAATATAGAGGAATTTATTATGTGTTGCATTGATGTTTTGTCAGTGATGTCAACACTAGCTATTTTGGTTGGTTACCGGCAGACAGGATTTGGTTACCAGTAGAAGATATTGTGTTACCGATAAGGGTTTAAGGTTTAACCGATAGAGCTTTTACTGAGAATCTTTGATAGAATGCATAAGTGGCATTGGTGTGGCTTCTAGATGGAATTCAGGATGCAGAAGGTGATCTGATCATGCCTCAACTGATTGGAGACATCACTTTGGCATGGTGGACCCAGACTAGGTCTAGTACCTATCTATGTTATGGACCAGTATCATGCTAACATGTTATATATACGTTACTGTTATGTTTTATGGATTGGTTATTATTGTTTTGGTCTAAAGCGAACATGGCATATCATTGTAAATAGATATATGTAATGATCTTATTGTAATATCTTTTAAGTGCTCGACCTAATCGGTTTAGGCCTTAAGGTTTGTATAAATTGATGTAAGATCTCATTAAAGATCATGGTATGTGAATAAAGTGTGTTATGGTAGTGGAATGAAAAATCATATATGAAGGAGATCTGGTCGATCATAGGTGATAGAATTGGGTTTAAGTAAGAGATCAAAGGCCTCCAGTATTGAGCTTAACTGAGACTGTAATGAGGCATGGTAGATACTATCTCTGGCAGTTCATTCTTCTGGATTGTTGTCCAATTATCTAGAGGTGGTTATAACATCTATGTATGTTGGCTTGATGATGATTGTAATGTATTCATCACTTGTTGTCATTGATGAAACACTCTCACACACACATATGGTTACATTGACTACTGGTGTAACTTCAATTGGTTTACGCTGACAACCGGTATATTTAAGGCTTATCTCTAACCGGTACTTTGTGTCAACCAGTATGTTTTTAAGAGATTACCTATGGCTACACTAAGTCAGCATCAAAATGAAGATGAAGATGAAGATGGAGATCAAGTGAAAGATTCTAGACAATGGATCACATGTTTGTTCCAACTAGTATTGACTGTTCTAACATGTATCTGATTTTGTGATGAGTTACCAACACTGACTTCTTGATAGTCATTTTTGTGATGAGTTATGATTACTTGTCTAGATACACTCCACCTAGGAAATTGTGTTTTGATTTCCTTTGGCCGACATAATATTTGAATGTCTATTTAAATATATCTTAGTGAATCATTTGTAACTGATAGAGAATGATGGTATGTGAATACTGATATGCATCAAGAGTGAAAATTTTTGTTGAAGAGTGATAAGTGTTAAGGTGAAGAGCAGTGTTGAATGTAGTTAGAAGGATCTGATCAAGCAAATATTGTGCTACTCAGAATAGATCAATCCATTCTTGTTGTTTTATAATCATTACAATAGAATCAAATCCCCTAACCGGGTAAGCTTTAGCAAGCTTCATTGTACAAATCCTCTAACAAGGTGATCCATTAGTTTGGCTTCTCAAATCCTCCAGTAAGGTTACTTCTAATAGGGTAGTACTCTTAACAGGGTATAAGCTTCTAATCAAGCTTGGGATCTCTAACAAGATTCGCTCCTAGTAGAGCACTTTGTATACCTTAATTGGTTAGTTATTTATTACTGCATATAGTTAACTTGTGAGTTCCATCTCACCGTGGTTTTTACCTATTTGGGTTTTCCACGTATAAAACACTTGTGTTATGGTGGATGCTTTACTTTTTGTGTATGTTGTTTTATCATTTTGGATAGCATGCACTTTGTTTAAATGCTTGGTTAAGTTCATCTACCGATTATTGTTTGAAGTAGTGTTGTATTTGGTGTTAGTGATTCAACCCCCCCTCTTAGTGCTTTTCAAGTCCATCAATTGGTATCACAACCTACCTTTCTATAAGTCTAACCACTTGGAGGAGATATGGGAGAATACAATATGAGAGAACTCACTCACCATTTGGCTAAATTTGAGAGAGCATATGATGAACTTAAGATCAAGTTTAAAGCCTCTTTAGCCAAGAGAAGAGAGATTGCTGAAAAGCTAATGGAATTTACTAAAAACAACTCGTCTGATTTAGCAGGCATGGATGTCCTAGTTGGAGAAGTGGAGAAACTAAATGAATCTAAAACTAACCTTAGGAGGGAGCTGGAAGGGCTGACTATCAGGATGAGTCAGGAGCTAGAAAATGAAAGAAAAGCTAAAGATTTGGTAAAGGACAAGGAGCATGAGATCTCTAAGTTGAAACAAGAGGTTGGTACCATTAACGCCTATCTGTAGGAGGATAAAGAAGAGAATTACAAGATGAACTGAATGCATCTATTTATTAGAATGAAACCTTGATGGAGACCAATGATGCTCTTTCCAAGGAACTTGCTGAGACAAAGGAGATACTTGCTAAGTTCAACCAGAGTGCTGCTCTGTTGGAACAAAAGCTGGAATTGGCAAAGCCATCAAAGAATACCACCGGACTTGGTTTCTCTAGATATGAGGAAGGTGAAACCTCTAGAACCAAGAATTTTGCACGAAAGGAGTAAATAGCACCTAAGAACAATAGAAAGAGTAAAAAAGTTTAAACCTGTTGGCTTTCACTATCTTAAGGAAGCACATACTACCAATGCATGTCAAAGCAAGGCTTATAGTAACTTTCCTTTCATACAAAACAATGTGTCTAGAACTGGTAGATTTAATGGTCACTGTTATTCATGCAACAAGTTTGGACATAGAGCTTTTGAGTGCAGGTTAGTTATGAACAACTCTAGAAGTTATGCACCAAGACCTAAAGGAGTTGTCCCGAAACCTCCTATGAATCAGAACCCAAACTGGTATAGATCCTATGACCACTGGTCAAATGGTTATGAAATGACAGACAATTGGAGAGCAACCTGTTTGATCTATCGTATAGTGGTCAACTGCTACAACATTCTGAAGGAAGAATGGAGGGTGAACACCGGACCATGGAGAGCACCTGGTATGGTATGTTATCACTGCAATAAACCGGGGCACTTAGCAAAATTTTGTAGATAAATAAATAGAAAACCACTCAACTCTTTCAAGGATCAGAAAGGCAAGCAGAAAGTTGATGTTGAGAAAACCAAAGAGGATATGAACTAGACTTGGAAGAAGAAAAATGATGATTCGCCTGAAGAAGAAATTGTTCCTTCACCAAGTGAAAAGAACTCAACACTAGTGACTTAAGCCTGTTTAATACGGCTAAGGGGAGCTTAACGGTAAAACATCTCCAGACCCCTTATAAAATGATTGGGAAAGAATTTTTGAATTTTGAATTTTGGTCTTTTTGTTGACATGTTATCAAGCGGTATTTCACTTAATTGGTGAAATTAGGGTTTGTAACCTAAAGTACAAGCATTTATTATAGTTGGTAAAAAGGGATAAAAACAAGTTTTGCCTTATCATTTTCACCCTAACTCTTTTAAGAAAGGAAATTTGAAGCTATTGCAGAGCCAAACAAGATTGTCTTGTTGTCATTTGGTGAATTACTTTGTGACTAGATAAATTAAGTTGAATGAAAAGTTGCAGAGCGGTGAACGGGTGTGCATTTGGGCATTTAAACTAGGAAATAGAGCGATGTGCAAGAAATAAGGTATTTCTTTGAGCATATCGCTTAGAAACTTACTTATCTAGAATGGCATCTACTTCTAAGTCTGTAGAGAGGTTGTTGATCACTGTTGATCCTAAGGAAGCCCATACCACAAATGAAATTATATCTTATAATGCATTGTCTCAAGTCCCGAGTGGGGTTGTGGTCAAAGGTGACTTGTACAGCTATATAGATTGCAAGATAGAAGCTTTAGGAACTCTACACATCTATACACAGTTGAAATCACTTTGTGATAAGAACAGAAAAATTGAAACAAAATATGCTAGAGCTTTTGAAAAAGGGTTTCATAATGTTGCCTACTTTCTTGACTATTTTGAGGATGAACAAATAAGAATCATTTTGAGTTGAGTCCATAGAGAGAACATGTATTTAGAAAGGACTCACACAATAACTAAGGAAGCTATTAGAGCTGTAATGGGTTATTTCTTAACCGATGAAATTCTTGTGCTAAGACAGATTTCAAAGGATACTGTCTTTAAATTAACCGGTTCTACATCTGATAAGCGTGCTTTTTCTGTCAACAATATTAGAGACCCTGTGGTGAAGCTAGAAGCAATGGTGATAGGCTACTGGGTATTTTACTCCAATAGACTTAATAGTGTTCCATCTATAGCAATTCATATAGCACATAGAATGATTGTTGATAATGCAAATTATGATATCTATGAAGCTATTAGAAGTCAATTATTTCAAAATTTCGAATCCATTAAGAAGGACACCACTCAAAAATTCAAATATGGTCAGCTATTGGCTTGATTATTTTTCTATTTTCAGAACTTCCTACTGAGAATTGGGGATATTGAATGGTCAAAAGACCTACTGGTCAATGCATAAATCAAGAACAACATTAAAGCTATGAAGAATACTTTTTCAGCTGGCTTGAATAAGTATTTTAATGAATTTCAAAAAAAGATGAGCATGAGAATGAGGTTACCTGAAGACATGGTAAAACACTTTGCAAAAGACATAGTCTTCATTGTTACCACTGACTTTTGCTTGATGCAAGTAATTGAGCCTAGAGAGGAAGAGATGGAAGATATGAGCTATGAGGTTAATCATGATTTACTGGTTGTCTATGCTAATACCCTATTAGCATCACCTAAAGATAAACAAAAGGCAAAATTGGACAGTGTGGTAGTCCAAGGTGTACCATCAGAAACTGGTACTATAGCTGCAACTAAGGAGAAAGGAAAGAAAAAGAAGTCTGATGAGAATTCTCATGTGAAAAAGATGACAAGGGTGACTCGAAGTGTCCTAACCAAGAAGGAACCAACACCTAAAGTATATGTAAAGAAGGAGAGTGTACCAAAGAAGAGAAATCAGAAATTGATTTTGCAACCAAAATTTGAGGGTACAAATTTTGAAGAAGAACCAAAGAAGGAAAAAAGCAACTGGCAGAACATCCAAGAAGGTAAAGTTATTGCCGAAGGAAACTACACCTATAGATATTTCTACCTACAAAATTGACATAGTTTCTGAGAAAACAATGAAGACTCTAGGAAGAAATAGGTCTGACAATGTCAAAGAATATTATGATTCTTTCATAGAAGATGAGCAAAAGCAAGTCATTCAGCAGGTAATAACTTATTTGGTTCATTACAATAGATTTCCGCATGACTTGGAAAAAGATATTTCAATCTCTTTGTATAATACTCTTTTGGATAAATGGGAAGAAGCTATTCAATAGCAAAAGAAGATTATTGATGAAATATTTGTATAATATTTTCCCAATTTATAATAAGATGGAATTAGTGCTTTAGTTGAGCAATACAAAGTATATTTTGATTTTAAAATGAGACGATTGAAGTTTCTTAATGCAAAAGGGGAAGTTATTGAGTCAAAGACACATCAACTATCTTGTATAATCAAAAATAAGGAAGATCTCATCCACTCTGGCAATAAGGATGATACTACAGATGATGTTCCTCTACTGAAAATGGATGAAGATGAGATTGTTCAACCTGACATAGTCTATCCAATCAAGAAGAAGGATGATCTCATTAGTAATTTTGATGAAGATGTTTAGAATATAGTAGATCTATCTGGAGACACCACTACACCAGATATGGAGCCTCCTACAAATATTAAAGTATAGGTTACATTAGTTTATCAACCGGCTACTCAACTGAAAGTGGACAATGAACCGGCAATAGAACAACCAAAGAAACCCCAATCTCCACCGGTCATTGGAGACACTCAAAAGGAGTCTACTGAGAAATATGTCACTTAGTTACCTATACAGACAACAGAGAAGAACATAGAAAGAGCTATCATTAAAAGTGTACCTCCTGAACTGGCGAAGGAGAGACTACCTGAAGATGATGATGATGACTCTTTAAGTATTTCAGGACCCATTGATATGAACACTTTGAGTGCATCAGAAATGATGAAGATTGCTAACATTATGCAATCTAGAGTGCATAAGAAGAGACTGAAAGAGAAAAGGGTTGAAGCAGAGACAATCCAGAATGCAGTAGAAATTTTTTCTGGTTTCTACCGGAAACAGATGTTGCACATCTTCCTACACCTATTAGCAAACTTGGTCAGTTAGTTGCAGATGCATCTGACCAAATCAAGTCACTTGAAGATGCTTCTCAAATATCTATTGAGAGGAGCCATAAGAAGAAATATGGAGATAAACTGGTAAAGAACATTGAAAGTGGCAAAAATGGCTTTATCTCATAGTGGAAGTCTGTTGAAGAAAGCTATTGAATCTAGAGGAAATTATCTTGCCTCTACCTCCAATATTTCTTTATTTTACTCTAACATTTCTAAGAGTCGAGTTGAAACTGAGCAAGAAATGGAATTGATTTGCAAGGCATGTGTCCCACTCCAGGACTCCATTCTTGCCTTTAACCGATCTGTAGATGATTTGCATGACATATTGGACTGGAATGATATTGAGAAGGCTAAGAGACTCTGATATCTAAAAGAGCTCAAGAGTCTACTCACCTCACAAGTCGACATTCTTAAGAGAGCCTACTCCAATGCATAAGCTATCCTTGCTACTCCTGAAACCTGCATGCTAGACTCAACAGAAGAATTCCATTCCTAATTGATGTCTACATTTGAGTATACTGCTAACATACTCGACTCATGGGAAAATGCTTTATCCCAGATGAAGCAAAATTTCAATGCTATTTTTCTAAGATTAGCCAATGCATGAATTTATTTTACGTTGTAATATATGCTAAACACTTTGATACAAATTTTCTATATATGTATATATTTTACTTTATCATTTTGGCATTGTTGTCAAAGGGGGAGTAATAATATGTATGTGTTTTTGAAAATTTTGTATTTCTACATACATTAAGGGGGAGTATGAGCACATGTGTAAATATGTTATCTATGCACACTTAGTGGTATTGTATTGCTCTAAAATTTTGTAAGTGTTGCCATCAATGCCAAAGGGGGAAATTTGTTTTCTTGATGATGATTGTAATGTATTCATCACTTGTTGTCATTGATGAAACACTCTCTCACACACATATGATTACATTGACTATCGGTGTAACTTCAATTGGTTTACATTGACAACTAGTATGTTTAAGGATTATCTCTAACCGGTACTTTGTGTTAACTGGTATGTGCTTAAGAGATAACCTGTGGCTACACTAAGTCGACATCAAAATGAAGATGAAGATGAAGATGGAGATCAAGCGGAAGATTCCAGAACAATGGATCACATGTTTTGTTCCAACCGGTATTGACTATTCTAACCAGTATCTAATTTTTTGATGTGTTACCAGTACCAACTTCTTGACGGTTATTTTTGTGATGAGTTATGATTACTTGTCTAGATACACTCCACCTAGGAAATTATGTTTTGATTTCCTTTGGCCGACATAAGATTTGAATGTCTATTTAAAGACATCTTAGTGAATCATTTGTAACTGATAGAGAATGATGGTATGTGAATACTGATATGCATCAAGAGTGAAAATTTTTGTTGAAGAGTGATAAGTGTTAAGATGAAGAGAAGTGTTGAATGTAGTTAGAAGGATTTGGTCAAGCAATATTATGCTACTCAGAATAGATCAATCCATTCTTGATGTTTTCTAATCATTACAACAGAATCAAATCCCCTAACTGGGTAAGCTTTAGCAAGATTCATTGTATAAATCCTCTAACAAGGTGATCCATTAGTTTGGATTCTCAAATCCTCCAACGAGGTTACTCCTAACAAGGTAGTACTCTTAATAGGGTATAAGCTTCTAATCAAGTGGATCTCTAACAAGATTCGCTCCTAGTAGAGCACTTTGTAGACCCTAATCGGGTAGTTATCTATTACTAGAGATAGTTAACTTGCAAGTTCCATCTCACTGTGGTTTTTACCTATTTGGGTTTTCCAGGTATAAAATACTTGTGTTATGCTGGATGCTTTACTTTTTGTGGATGTTGTTTTAACATTTTGGATAGCATGTATTTTGTTTAAATACTTGGTTAAGTTCATCTACAGTTTAGTGTTTGAAGTAGTTTCATATTTGGGGTTACTGATTCACTCCCCCCTCTCAGTGCTTTTTAAGTCCATCAATGTAGTCAATGAGACTCTTTTGTAATGAATAGTACACTCTAGGCAGCGTGCCTTCCTGCATGTGCAGACCCCTCTTTATATCACATACTTTCTGCAGAAGTATCATCTGACTTTGCATGTGCAGGCCCCTCTTTGTATCAGGCCCCTCTTTGTATCATAGGCCCCTCACAGGCTTCCCACCATGGCTTTTCTCTTTACTGGGTTTTCCACATACAAATCATGGTGTTATATGGTATGGTTGCATTGTGTTAATTCTTTGTTTCATTCTTAAGTTTTATTGCTTACCAGTATCTATTTTTTCTATTATGGTATTCAATGTTTATGTGCTCTAGTTAAAGGTTGTAAAGTGGTTTGATTAATATAATCTATTGACAACTGTTCACCTCCCCCCCTCTATTGTCCATCGGTTATCCTAAGAATTTGTATAAGAGCTCTGGTTGTCTTTTGCAGAAGCTTAACTCCTTGAGGTAGATCTTATGGCAACTAATACTTCAAATCCACCGGCAACTATTTATAGAAGAGAAATCCCTGAGCTTGATGGAACAATTTATGGGATATGGAAAATCTGAATGGAGACTCATCTTATATGTCTTGGCAAGGATATTTGGCAGATCATTGAGAAAGGATACACACCTTATGGTCCAGCATCTGGAAATCTCGCTCCTGCAGACCTGGACAAGAATATTGAAAATGATTGTAGAGCTAGAGAAGCCCTCTTGTGTGCACTTGTTGATCAGTGAATCATGGGATTGACTAATATATCATTGGCAAAGGTTATGTGGGATAAATCACAAACTCTGAATGAAGGTGATCCTATTATCAAAATTGCTAAACTTGATGGTTACTGGGTATGGTATGAGAGCTTGAAGATGGAAGATAATGAAAGAATTGCTACATTTATGGAAAGAGTAAATGAGATTGCCATGGGAATTCAATGTTGTGGAGGATCTTTGAGTGAAGATGAAATAGTTTCCAAAGCCTTGAGAGCCCTTCCACTGGCTTACAAGATTAAGGAAACTGCAATTAATGAATTGAGAACAATGGTAAACACTTCAATTAACAAAGATATTGTGATTGGAAAATTATCTACTTTTGAGCTTGAAGAATTTGGACCTTTTGGAGCTGCAAAATCCGATCCTTCTATTCATGCACCATCATCTACCGGAAAAAGTGATTGGAAAGCCCTATATGTAAAGGAATTGGAAGATATGAGGAAAGAGGATGAATAATTTGAGCAACTTGAAGCCTTATTTTCTAGAAGAGTACCTAAAGGGCCGACGGGAAGTAAGTATGAAGGTAAAGCACCTTTTAAATGTTTTGCATGTAATAAGATTGGTCATTTTGCATCTATATGTCTTGAAATGAATGCAAGATTTGAAGAAAGAGTTCAGAAATCATTTAAGCCTAATCAAAACAGATATAGATTCAAGAAAACTAAACAATGCTACATAGCAGATGAGGAAGGAGTAAGTGATGACTCTGAGGATGAACCAGTAGCAGACTCTACTAGTGGATCTGGCAATGGAAAGGAATTGGCGTTCTATGCTTTAAAAGAAGATGAGCCTGAACTGGATATCAAGAGTGAAGAAAAGGCCCTGGCAGTAAAAGTTGAAGATAAGGATGAATAGGCAATTGATAGTAGATGCACACATCATATGACTAGTGATAAAAGAAAATTTATGTACCTGGAAGAATACAATGGTGGTCAAGTCAAATTTAAAGATGACAAAGCATGTATGATCAAAGGTAGAGGTATTATTTCACTGGTTGGCAAGAATAATACTGATAATGTCTATTATATAGAAGGTTTAAAGCATAATCTTTTAAGTGTTGATCAATTGGTGGACAAGGGTTTACAACTTCAGTTTAAAGATAGAAAATGCAAAATCATTAACAAAACTAGTTTGGAGATTGCAACTGGTACTCAGAATAGAGGTAATATAGTTCACTTGAACACTAGAAATAAAGACATGTTTGATTGCTCATATTGATGAGAGTTGGTTATGGCATAAGAGGTTGTGTCATGTTAATTTTGATTGTATTATTAAGATCAGTTCAACAAAGGTAGTTAGGGATATACCTAAGATTATAAAGCCTCATAATTCAGTATTTAAGGAATGTCAATTGGGAAAGCATGTTAGAACTCCTTTTAAGAGCATACATGATAAATCTAATGATGTACTTGATTTGATTCACACCGACTTATGTGGTCTAGAAAGGACTAGAATCTTTCAAGGTGATAAATATTTCATGTTGATAATTGATGACTATTCTAGAATGATGTGGGTGAATTTTCTTAGGAAGAAGTCTGAAGCATTTGAGAAACTCAAGATCTTTAAAGCTAATGTAGAAACAAAAACTGAATTGAAAATCAAATGTCTGAGATCAGATCAAGGCAATGAGTTCACTTCTCATGAATTTAACAGTTATTGTGAGATAAATGGAATTAGGAGACAATTATCTGTACCCCAAACTCCTCAGTAAAATGGAGTAGTGGAAAGAAATAGAACTATTAGATGTAGCAAGAACTATGATGATGGAAGCCAAATTGCCTCACATCTACTGGAGAGAACCAGTGAGTATAATAGTCTACATATTCAATAGAGTTCACATCAAAGGTGAAACTGGTAAGACCCCTTATGAATTATGGTTTGGACATAAACCTACTATTAAACATTTTAGAATTTTTGGAGGAAAATGTTATATCAAAAGAGATGATTAAATTGGGAAGTTTGATCCTAGATGTGATGAAGGGATATTTCTTGGATATTCAACTCAAAGAAAAGCATATATATGTTATAACAAAAGATTGCAGAAAATTGTGGAGAGCGTAAATGTGAAAGTGGATGAGAAATACATAAATCAATCTATATCATATGATAGGGAACCGACAGTGGAAATGATCATAACTGAACCAACAATGACTCAACCAGTATAAGATACTAAGAAATTTACATCGACACAATCAGAAAATTCAACTATGACTGATGATCAGAATAGTGAACCTCAAATTTAGAAGACACCAAGGTATGTAAGATTAACTCATTTTGTAGATCAGATCATTAGAGATAGGAACAAGGGAGTTATGACAAGAAGAAGACTAGCAAATGAAGAGGTATGTCTTATTTCTCAAATTGAACCAACATCTGTTATTGAAGCTTGTAAAGATAGACATTGGTTAAAGGCTATGGAAGATGAATTAGATCAGATAGAGAAGAGTGAGACTTGGACTTTAGTTCCCCGACCTAAAAATAAGAATGTTATTGTAACTAAATGGGTTTTTAGAAATAAACTAAATGAATATGGTCAAGTTGTAATAAACAAGGCTAGATTGGTTTGTAAAGGATATTCTCAAAAGGAAGGAATTTATTATGGTGAGACATTTTGTGCTTGTAGCTAGAATTGAAGCTGTCAGACTATTTCTTGCCTATGCGGCATATAAGAACTATAAGGTCTATCAAATGGATGTTAAATATGCATTTTTGAATGGTGAACTTGAGAAAGAGGTATACATGTAGTAGCCTGATGGATTTTCATTGACAGATGATAAAGAAATGGTTTGCAGGTTGAGCAAAGCTTTATATGGATTGAAACATGCTCCTAGAGCTTGGTATGCAAGGTTGGAAAAATATCCTTTAAAGCTTGGTTTTACTAAAGGTAGTTCTGATAGTAATTTATATTATAATATCATTGATGATGATATTCTGATTATTGAAGTATTTGTTGATGATATCATTTTTGGAGGTGAAGATAAATTGTGTATGAAATTCTCTAATAATATGAAGAATGAATTTGAAATGTTCATGATTGGTGAGATGAGATTTTTCTTAGGTTTGCAGATTACTCAAACTGACAAAGGCATCTTTATCTATCAAACTAAGTATCTAAGGGAATTTTTGAAGAATTTTGGTATGGATAATTCCAAACTAGTAAGTACTCCTATGATGACAAATGAGAAATTATCTATCAAAGATACATTTGCATTGCTAAATCCAACAAGGTATAAGTCTATGATTGGTTGCTTGTTATATCTAACCCAAACTAGACTAGATATTATGAATGTAGTAATTATTGTTTTAAGATATCAAAGTAGTCCTAAAGAAAATCATGAATGTGTAGTAAAAAGGATATTTTGGTATTTGCACGGAACAACAAAATATGTCTTATGGTATTCTAGAGATGATAACTTAACTTTATGTGCATATACAGATTTAGATTGGACAGGAGATACTGATGACATGAAGAACACTTCTGGTGGAGCTTTCTTTCTTCGAAAGAAATTGGTTTCATGGATTAGCTAAAAATAGTCATGCATTTCTTTATCTATTGCATAAGCTGAATATGTTGCAGCAACAACTAATAGCACTCAAGTCTTGTGGATGAAGCAAATATTGAAGGATGTCAAGGTAAATCATAGTGAACCAATAGTTATCTATTGTGATAACTCTGCAACTATTGACATGTCTTAAAATCTGGTATTTCACTCTAATACTAAGCACATATCAATAAAATGTAACTTTCTAAAGGACAAGGTGGAAGAAAAGGAACTCAGATTGGTTTATGTGAAAACTAAAGATTAGATTGTAGATATATTCACTAAATCACTATCTAAGGAATCATTTGAGTATTTGAGAGACAATTTAGGGGTATCTATCCTTCTGGTAGAAACTTAACTGGTGGAGTAGACCATCAGTCTGATATGCATCATCAACTTTATCCTTTGCTCCGAGTTGATGTAGTGGTCCTCCTACTTAGGGGGAGTAGTCAGCTTTGAGATTTAGAGGCTTATATTCTTGCCTTTATATTTTTATTAGATTTATGGCATTCATGTCAAAGGGGGAGAGATAGTGATGTGAAAAATATATTTAGAACTTTATAGAGATATTATTCACAAGCGGAGAGTTATTGATATTCAAAGCTATATGCAGGAGATTGTTGGTTGTCATCCACAGGGGGAGACTTGTTTGGAATTTCTTGGTACTTAGATGTTTTTTACATCTAGTGTTGCCATCAATGACAAAGGGGGAGATTGTTGACAATATGGAGGAATTGAATATGTGTTGGACTGATGCTTTGTCATTAATTTCAACACTAGTTGTTTTGGTTGGTTACCGACATACAGGTTTTGGTTACTAGTAGAAGATCTTGTGTTACTAGTAAGGGTTTAAGATTTAATCGATAGATCTTTTATTCAGAATCTTTGAAAAAATGTATAAATGGTGTTGGTGTAGCTTCTAGATGGAATTCAAGATGTAGAAGGTGATCCTTGATCGTGCCTCAATTGATTGGAGACATCTCTTTGGCATGGTGGACCTAGATTAGTTTCGATACCTATCTAGGTTATGGATTGATATCATGCTAACGTGTTCTCTACATGTTACTCAGATTTTTTATGGATTGGTTATTGTTGTTTTTGTCTGAAGCTGACATGGCATATCATTGTAATATGGATATATGTAATGATCTTATTGTAATATCTTTTAGGTTTCCGACCTAATTGGTTTAGGCCTCAGGGTTTGTATAAATTGATGTAGGATCTCATTGTAGATCATGGTATGGGAATAAATTGTGTCATGGTCATGGAATGAAGTAGCATATGTGAAGGAGATCTGGTCAATCATAGGTGAACAAATTGGGTTTAAGGAAGAGGTCAAAGGCCTCTGGTGTCGAGCTTAACCAAGACTATAATTAGGCATGGTAGATGTTATCTTTAGAAGTTCATTCTTCTAGATTGTTGTCCAATTATCTTGAGGTGGTTATAACCTCTTAGTAGTCAGTGAGACTCTTTTGTAATGAGTAGTACACTCTAGGTAATGTGCCTTCTTGCATGTGTAGACCCCTCTTTGTATCACATACTTTATGTAGAAGTATCATCTGACTGTGGGTAGAATTCCCACCATGGTTTTCCCCTTTACTAGGTTTTCCATGTACAAGTCATGGTGTTATATGGTATGGTTGCATTGTGTTAATTCTCTATATTATTCTTAAGTTTTATTGCTTATCGGTATCTGTTTCTGCTATTTCGGTATTCAATGTTTATGTGCTCTAGTTAAAGGTTATAAAGTCCTTTGATTAATATAATTTGTTGAAAACTAATTCACCTTCCCTCCCTCTCAATTTTCCACTAGTTATCCTAACAATTATGACATCTGAGGCAAATTTTATTAACGGCCAAATTTTCTTACTCAAGCATTTCTAAATCTGAACCTATTTAAACAACCTGAGTAGTGTTCAAACCCTGATTTGAAAAAATATCAAATCACTACTTTGGGAGCTGCCACTTGGCACACTGGAAGATAAATATACCTTGAACACATGTGCAAGAGGGTTTGAGTTGATTAGCTCACATGTGAAAATTATTCACCCTCAAAGTTAGCTTCTATAAACATCTATACATTGCAGATGCTAAAAAGCTGAAAAATGTTCATTTGGAATGGGCTTTAAAAATTGATCAAATGATGAGTCGGAGGGCCATAAACCTAGGAAGTGGTAGATAATTTTACTAAGAATATTAGGTACAATTTATTTGAAGTGTGATTCAACTGGACACAAAATATAAATTTTCAAAGTGGCCCTCAAACTACTATTTGACAATGTTCAATTGCAGAACTGAACATTTTGCAAATGGATCTAGCTTTGGAAACTTGTCAAATGGATTGATGGGACCTAGCCACTTGGCATAGTGATTCAAATAATAGCAAAGAAACATGAGAAACTCTTTGTTAGGCTTGACAATTAACTGGCACAAATTTATAAATGTTAGACAGATATGATACCGGGAGTAAACTAAGAGGGGGGTGAATCTGTTTACTATCATAAATCAAAACTATTTCATATCAAAACCTTTGAACCAGAGCATAAAGAAACCAACACAATGAAAGATAACACATGAAATCATAGTACACAATACCAATATTTTTGATGTGGAAAACCGGATAAAGGGAAAAATCACAGTGGGAAATGCTACCCACAATCAAATAATACTTTTGCAATAGTATTTGAAATAATTACAATAGGGATTGCACTTGCAATCAAGCCAATCACATTAAGCTCACTGCTCATCACAAAAGAAGTCTTACTGACTTACATAAACATTGGACTATAATCCAGAAAGAATGAACTATGAAAGTAGCATCTACTAATGCTTGATATAGTTTCGGTTAAGCACATATGTCTACCCTACAATACAAAAACCTTCTCAAGCCTTCACTAAATGATATAAACTTGTTCCCACATGAACCACTCTCTACTAATGCATACATAACCATCCCACAACCATCCATCCATACCAATTACATGAATAAGTCACCTATAAGTACAGATCATCAACCTTATTGACAAGGTCAGCTAAACCTTAAACCCATAATTACAAAAATTGCATCATATGGTATCACCAGATTGATATTATGATTTACATTACATAGCATGGACATAATTCAAATATCCAAACAATTATATCTGGCAGAAATTCTGCTAAGACCAAAATCCAACATGCTTCACCAACCGGTAGAAACCCTCAGTGAAATAACAAAAAGTTTAACCAAATCCAAATATGACCATCATAATAGCATACCACCCAATCCAAAGACATCAAATACTGACATGATCAAGAAACACCTTTAGCATGATAGAACATAATTCCATAAGCCAGACCAAAATCATCTGACCAAATCATCAAATATCACTTACAGGTAAAGCTAATCAGTACCAAGAAATAACACTAAGTACAAAAGAGATAGAGACTAGAGCACCAAATCATGAACCAATAGAATATAGAAAGCATATAACCATCTAGAATAAGCATCCAAAACTGTGTCTAGGGATCTGATCATACCAGATCAAAATCACAGCCAAAAAAGATGATCACCAAGACTAACCGAGATAGGTCCAACCAGGATAGCCTCCAACTGGGACACCGTGTTGACATTAATGATAAAACTAAAACAAATCAAGTATATTTCCAACAATCTCCGCCTTTGGCATTAATGGCAACACTGAACATGAAAAACATCCAAGTGTCGAGGAATGCCAACAATCTCTAAAAGACTAATCTGAAATATATCTCACCCTAAGATTAATATTTTTTCACATTAACACCTTCTCCCCTTTTGACAACAATGAAAAAGAATGAATATCAAACCAAAAGTACTAAACCAAATAGTTGACTACTCCACTTGAGTAGTAGCACCATCTCATCAACCTAGATCAGAAAAGTATGTTTTATAAGCCCACCGAATTAATGCATCTCTAAGTATCTTCTGGAGTGTTGGTAACCCTCAACTGATCTCCGAGATATTCAAAAGTATCTATAGGAAATTGTTTAGTTATATTATCTACAATCTATTCCTTAGTAGGCACATAAACCAATCCGACTTCCTTTGCTTCAAACTTTTCCTTCAAGAAATTATACCTTATAGAAATGTGTTTTGATTTCAAATGAAATACTGGACTATTTGACATATTAATAGAAATAGTATTATCACAGTGAATAACAATAGGCTCATCATAACTTACCCTTATATCTTTTAACATCTATTTCATCCATAAAATCTGAGTATAGTTGGTAGTAGCAATTACATATTCCGCTTCAACAGTAGATAATGAAGTGCATGATTGTTTCTTGCTAAGCCATGAAACCAACATATTCCTAAGAAATAATGCACCACTAGTAGTTCTCTTCTGTTCATCCACATCTCCTACCCAATTAGAATCTGTATAGGCACATAATCTGAGGTCATCATTCTTTGGATACCATAACCCAAAGTCTGTTGTACCTACCAAATTTCTTAATATCCTCTTGACAACAATATCATGAGTTTGTCTAGGATTTGACTGAAATATAGAAGCAATACAAACATCTTTCATTAATTTATTTCTATTCTAAGTTAAGTACAACAAACCACCAATCATTGATTTGTATCTACTTGGATTCACTCTAGGAGATTCATCAATTGTTGACAATTTGCAACCGGTTATCATAGGATTACCAATAGGTTTTGAATTCTCAAGTCCAAATTTCTTAAGTAACTCCTTCACATACTTAGTTTGACAAATAAAAATACCTTTACCAGTCTGAGTAATTTGTAAACCTAAGAAAAATTTCATCTCACTAATCATAGACATTTCAAATTCATTCTTGATATCATCAACAAATTTCATGCATAGACCTTCTTCTCCTCCAAAAATGATATCATCCACAAAGACTTCAATAATTAGTATGTTTACTATCAGCATTACCTTTGCTAAAACCAATCTTAGAAAGATATTTATCCAATCTAGCATACCATGCTCTAGGGGCCAGTTTTAGTCCATATAAAGCTTTCTTCAATCTACAAACCATGTCCTTGTCTTCTGATAAAGAAAATCCATCAGGATGATCAATGTAGAATTCCTCTTCAAGATCTACATTTAGAAATGCATATTTGGCATCCATCTGATATACTTTGTAGTTCTTGTGTGTAACATAGACAAGAAAAATTCTTACCACATCAATTATTGCGACCAAAGAATAAGTCTCTCCATAATCAACTCCTTCCTATGAATAACCTTTGCAAACCAATTTAGCCTTTTTCCTCACAACTTGACCTTCCTCATTCAATTTATTCCTAAAAACCCATTTAGTTCCAATAATATTCTTGTCTTTAGGTCTAGAAACTAATTCCCATGTCTTGTTCTTTTCTATCTGATCTAATTCTTCTTCCATTTCTTTTATCCAATTTTCATCCTTACTTTCTTTAATAAATGATTCTAGTTCATTTTGAGAAATTAAACTCACCTCTTCAACATCTAATCTCCTTCTAGTCATCACACCTTTCCTTTTATCTCCAATGATCTGATCTTTAGAATGATTTACCTTCACATACCTAGGAGTCTTTGAATATTCCTGAGTTTCTAACTCTTTCTATTATTCATCTATCACTGTTGAATTTTTTGATGTTACCAGTGTCACTGGTTCAGTGTTTTGAATTGATTCCTGCATTACTAGTTCAAGCCTGATAAATTCATCCTCCAGCCCATAGTCATATGATCTAATCTAATTATTGTCATTCTCATCCACCTTGACATTTATGCTATCAATTATCCCATTCAATATTTTGTTAAAACATCCATATGCTTTTCTCTTAGTAGAATAACCCAAAAATATTCCTTCATCACTTCTAGGATCAAACTTTCCTAATGCATCATCTCTTCTAATGTAACATTTACTACCAGAAATTCTAAAATATCTGATATAGGAGTATGACCAAACCATAATTCATAAAGAGTCTTACGAGTATCACCTTTAATGTGTACTTTGTTGAAAGTGTATATAGTCATATTGAAAACTTCCCTCCAATAGATATCAGACAATCTAGCTTTAGTCATAATTTTCCTTGCAACATCTAATATGGTTATGTTGTTTCTTTCCACCAATCCATTTTGTTGTGAGGTCCTAGGTGTAGAAAGTTATCTTTTGATTCCATTCCTCTCACAAAATTTGTTGAGCTCACTGAATGTAAACTCACCACCTTGATCTAATCTTAAATATTTTATCTTTAATCCTATCTCAATTTTAACCATAACTTTAAAGATTTTGAGTTTTTCAAGAGCTTCATATTTTTCTAAATTAAAAATGCCAAACACATAATTCTATAATAAGCATCAATAAGTAACATAAAGTATCTATCACCTTGAAAGACTTTAGTCCCTGTTAGTCCATACAAATTAGTATGAATAAGATCAATAATTTCATTAGATTTATCATTTATACTTCTGAAATAAGTTCTAACTTGTTTACCCATTCGACATTCCCTACATATCGGATTATGACGTTTAACAATCTTGGGAAAATCTCAAACAACCTGTGTTAAACTTGTTGGCATGATGATGATTTTTGTATCTAATGACTTTATGTGTTATCATTGATGGCACACATATTTTTTTATTGTCATATTCATCTTTGTATACTAGTTAGGTCAAACCCGTACTACTATTAATTCTTCACATTGTTAACCGGTATCACATGTATAGAGTAATCCTAACCGGTATGAAGGTGTCTAAACCGGTATATGTAGAAAACTAGTATATGCAATTTAGACAATTGGTTTTGGCCAATTCCACTGTTACCAATTCCGAGATATAGAAGAGAGAGACAAGGAGGTGAATGGAGACAATCAAACTGTGAGTTTGAAGACATCAATACTCAACTGGTATCGGTTTTCCAATCGGTTTTCAAGATTATGTGATGAGTTATCGTGGGTCGTGATGTGTTACCATGAACCAACATTTTTGGCAGTAATTTATGATGTGTTAAGGAATATTGTCCAGATTCACTAAACCTTAGAAATTGTGTTGAGGTTCAAGAGCCAACATGAAATCTAATATCTATAAAAAGACTTTGTGATGAGTTATTTGGATATGAAAGATATAAGTGATTTTATGAGTTGATGTTGATGAAATTTGTTGAAGGAATTACAGAGTATGTCGGTGATGCAGTAATGAGTGAGTAGAAAAGGATCTAAACAAGTAGGATGTGCTATTCCTAGATCATACCACTTATTGTTTTCTAATCACTACAACAATTTAAATCCCCTAACCAGGTAAGCTCCAACAAGCTTCATTGTATAAATCCTCTAAAAAGGTGATTCATTAACTTGGATCTAAATCCTCTACTGATGTTACCTTTAACTAGGTATAGCTCCTAACAGGGCTTGGGATCTTTAATAGGATCTTCTCCTAACAAAGCATTTGTAGACCTTAATCTATCAGTTACCTATTTCTGCAGATAGTTAACTTGTGAGTTCCATCTCACCATAGTTTTTCCTAGTTGGTTTTTCCACGTATAAATACCTGTGTTATGGTGAATGTTTTACTTGTTGTGAATGATTTAATAACACTTTGGATTGCATGCAAAGTCATAAGTAAACTAGTTAAATGTTTTTACCAGTCTGGGATTAAAGTGTTATTTTTTTTCCTATCACTGATTCACCCCCCCTCTTAGTGCTTTATAAGTTTATCAGAACTGATCTTCACTATGAAATCAAAGTTTACATGACACATCATTTTATGCCATAACCAACTTTCATCAATCTGAGCAATCAAACAATCTTTCTCACTAGAGTTCAAATGAAAGATTTTTCCTTTGTTCTAAGTTTTGGAAGCAATCTCCAATCCAGATCTATTGATGATGTTACATTTTTCATCCTTGAATTGCAAATAAAATCCTCTATCCACCATCTGACCTACACTTAAAATATTATGCTTTAAGGCTTCAACATAGTAAACATTATCAGTATTAGTCTTACCATCCAATGATATTGTTCCTTTGCCTTTGATCCTATATGCCTTGTTGTCTCAAAATCTGACTAGTCCACCATCAAATTCTTGCACTATTAGAAATTTTCTCTTGTTGATGATGATGTAATATTGTGCATCCACTGTCTATAACCCATTCACCCTTTTCTTCAATTTTAGCAGCTAAAGCTTTCTTCTCTGTATGAGTTGCTTCAATGATAGGTTTCAAAAAATGATCCTTGATAGAAATAAAGACGTAGTCCTTACTAGAGCTTCCATTGCCGAATCTACTCACAAGTTTATCATCATCACCACCATCATCATCAGTATTACTAAAGTCATCATCACCAACATAATAGCATGATTTATCCTTATTCCCTCTAAATCTAGGTTTTCTCTGATATTCTGGATTAGGCTTATCATTCCTTACAAATCTTTCATGATTCCTAGCAGCTCTTTTAGGAATCTAGAAGAAAAATGACCAATCTTATTGCATGAAATTTTTTTGAAAGGGACTTTTCCTTGATACTTACTTCCAGTAGGTCCCTTAGGAATTCTTCTAGCAATCAGGGCTTCCATCTCTTCATGTTCTCTTTCTTCTCTCACAATGTCCTCCACATCTTTAGCATACAACTAATTCCAATCTATCTTTTCCTTACTAGAGGTATATGCTATTAGATAGCTCAAATAAATGGAAGACAACTGAGAGGGGGGAGGGTAAATTAGTTGTCTCAAATTATCGAAACCTTGAGAAATTTAAAATTTAATATTGGAATAGAAGATAAACCAACTAAGCATAAACAATAATTGTAGAATAAATACCATCCACATAACACCAATATTTGTATGTGGAAAACACAGTAAAGGGAAACACCACGGTGGGAAGCCTACCCACAGTCAGATAATACTTCTGCAATAAGTATGTGAATTACAATTGAGGAGACTGCACTTGCAGGAACACCAATAGCCTAGAGCACACTGCTCATGACAAAAGGATCCTCACTGACTACATATAAATCCATACTACAATCCAGAGAAGTGTTGAACTGCAAAAGATAACATCTCCTATGCTTGAGTACAATTTCGGTTAAGCTCAATAGAAGAGGACTAAATCCTATTACATAAATCCAATTCAATGTCCAATGATCAACCAAATCCTCTACCTAAATGATATTACATTATTCTCACATTACATTCCTTGACCATGAATTCTCACAATAACCATGATAATATACAATAAGATCTTACATATATATATATACAAACCCTCGATCATACATAATCAAGTCAGGCACTAGATAATAAACCAATTACATAATTACAAACCATGTCGGCCTTAGACCAAAAAAATAATATCAATCACATAAGACATCCCAAAAATACATTAATTGATCCTATCCTCACGTTACATTAAAGTTGTTCCATAACCTAGATCAATCAGGACCCAGTATAGGTCCACACGCTTCAGCAATAATCTCCAACCACCAAGTCTGAACAAGATCACCAACAACATCCTAAAACACCATCAGAAGTTGCACCAACACCACTTATGCAATTCATGAAAGATCTCCATCAAAATTGTTGTCCTTGAAACCCTCGTTGGAACCAAAAAAACAATCTTCTAAGCAAGCAGGATATCATCCAATCTCTAGACCAAAACCAACTAACCAAATATGAGTATAAGTATCATGAACAAGCCAATTTCATCACCAGACTATACTAGAGCCTACCAGATCATAACGGATCCAAGTTAACTAGAAAACACTCAACCTACCAGGACCAGAAGGGTGTCGGTAAGGTATCCAAATGACTAGTGTTGGCATCAATGGCAAAACATCAATATAACACATAATCAATTCCAGCAAATGGCCAACAATCTACCCCTTTAGCATTGATGGCAACACTAGATATGAAAAACATCTAAGTACCAAGAAATGCCAACAAGCCTCCCCCAATGGAAGACAACCAAAAAACTCCCACATATAGCTCTGAATATCAATATCTCCCCCTATCAATAATATGTGTGTAAGGCTCTAAATATCTTTTCCTTTTTCACATCAATATCTCTCCCCCATTGACATCAATGCTAGAAATCTGACAGAAATATCAAAGAAAAAACATACATCACTATATCACAAAGCCGACTACTCCTTCTGAGCAGTAGCATCCCACATCAGTGCCAAAATTAATAGTATCATTGATAATGCATGTCAAACTGATGCCACACTACATCAATCAAGTCTCTACCGGAGGGACAAAAACTCCCAATCTATCTCTCGGGTACTCAAATGATTCCTTGGACAAAGGCTTAGTGAAAATATCTACAATCTTCTCTTTGGTGTTCACATAAACCATCCTAACTTCATTTGCTTCCACCTTCTCCTTCAAAAAGTTATACTTGATAGATATGTGCTTTGTTTTAGAATGAAATACCCAATTCTTTGATATATCAATAGCATCAGAGTTATAAAAGTGAATAACTACCAGTCCATCACAATCGACCTTTATATCCTTCAACATTTTCTTCATCCATACAACTTGTTTATAGTTAGTAGCAGCAACAACATACTCAGCTTCAACAGTAGATAAAGAAGTACATGATTGTTTCTTGTTGATCCATGAAACCAACTTCTTTTCCAAGAAAGAAAGCTCCATCGGAAGTACTTTTCTGGTCATCAACATCTTCAGACCAATCAATATCTATATATGCACATAAAGTAAAGTTATCATCCTTAGGGTACCACAAGCCATATTTTTATGTACCTTGCAAGTATCTAATTTTTTTTTCACTACTCTCTCATAATTTTCTCTAGGATCACTCTGAAATCTTTAAACAATACAAACAACATTCATAATGTAAGGCCTAGTCCGAGTCAAATAAAGCAGACCTCCAATCATAGATTTGTATCTTATAGGATTTACTGGTGTAGAAAAGTCTTTTCTTGTCAATTTCATACTTGTAACCATGGGAATACTTACTAGTTTAGAATCTCCCATACCAAATTTCTTCAATAATTCCTTAGTATATTTAGTTTGATAGATGAAAATTCCTTTACTAGTCTGAGTAATCTACAAACCTAAGAAGAATTTCATCTCACAAATCATAGACATCTCAAATTCTCTCATCATATTCTTAGAAAATTCTATGCATAACTTTTCTTCACCTCAAAAAATAATGTCATCAACAAATACTTCAATAATCAATATATCATCATCAATGATCTTGTAATATAAATTACTGTCAGTACTAACCTTAGTAAAACCACCCTTCAAAATATATTTATCCAACCTTGCATAACAAGCTCTAAGTTCTTGTTTCAATCCATATAAAGCTTTCCTTAGCCTTCAAACCATGTCTGTATCATTTGATAGTGAAAAACCATCAGGTTGCTCAATATAAACTTCCTCATCAATATCCCCATTCAAAAATGCACATTTAACATCCATCTGATAAACCTTTTATTTTTTATAAGCAACATAAGCAAGAAATAATCTTACAACTTCAATCCTAGCTATAGGTGCAAAAGTCTCTTCATAATCAATTCCTTCCCTCTAAGAATATCATTTACAAACCAATCTAGCCTTATTCCTTACAACTTGACCATCCTCATTCAATTTATTCCTAAAAACCATTTAATTCCAATAACATTTTTATTTTTAGGTTGGGGAACCAAGGTCCATGTGTTATTTTTCTCAATCTGATCTAATTCTTCTTCCATAATTTTCATCCAGTGTTCATTTTTACATGCCTCAATTACTAATACCAGTTCAACTTGTGAAACTAAACATACCTCATTAGTTTCTAGTCTTCTTATTTTCATCACTCCATTTCTCTTATCCCCAATGATTTAATCTTCTGAATGATTCAATCTCACATACCTAGGACTCTTCTAACTTTTTGTTCCTCTTCCTTGTTCTTCAATTACTGTAGATTTCTCTGATGTTGTTGGAGTAACTGGTTCAACTCTCTATTCTGGTAAAGGTTTTATCGGTTCAGATATAATCATTTCCATTACCGGTTCCTTCTCATAAACTCTGATTTGACTTCTATTCATTTCATCTACTTTGACATTAGCATTTTCCACAATTCTCTGCAATCTCTTGTTATAACATCTAAATGTTTTTCTTTCATTATAATAACCAAGAAATATGCCTTCATCACATCTACGATCAAATTTCCCAATAATATCATCTCTCCTAATATAACATTTACTACCAAAAATTTTGAAATACTTAACTGTAGGTGTATTGCCAAACCATAATTCATAAGGTGTCATACCAGTTCCTCCTTTGATGTGTACTTTGTTGAGTATATAAACCGTTGTACTCACTACTTCTCTCCACTAGATATGAGGTAGACTAGCTTCCATCATCATTGTTCTATCAGCATCCAAGATAGTTTTGTTCTTCCTTTCCACAACTCCATTTTGTTGAGGTGTCTGGGGAGCATAAAATTGTCTTCTTATACCATGCTTGTCACAAAAGTTATTAAACTCACTGGATGTTAATTCTCCACCATGATCTGATCTCACATTTAAGCTTCAATCTTGTCTTAGTTTCCACTTTAGCCTTAAATATTTTAAACTTTTCAAATGCTTCATATTTTTCTCTCAGAAAAGTAACCCATATCATTCTAGAATAATCATCAATGATTAACATGAAATATCTATCACCTTGAAAAATTTTAACTCTAGCAGGGGCACACAAATCATTATGAATAAGATCAATAACATCATTTGATTTATCTTGTATACTTCTAAAAGAGGTTCTAACCTGTTTACCCATTTGACATTCTCCACATACCAAATTATAGGGCTTCATAATCTTAGGTATATCCCTAACTGCCTTAGTTGAACTAATCTTCACAATACAATCAAAATTCACATGACACGACCTTTTATGCCCTAGCCAACTCTCATTAATCTATGTAATCAAACATGTCTTCTCAGTGGAATTCAAATGAAATCTATTACCTTTTGTCTTTGTAGCAGTTGTAATCTCTAAGATAGATTTGTTAATGATTTTGCATTTCCCAACCTTGAACTATAATTGAAATCCCTTGTCTACCAATTATCCTACACTCAAAAGATTATACCTCAAACCTTCAACATAATAAACATTGTCAGTATTATTCTTACCATCCAATGATATAGTTTAATTTCCTTTGATCATACATGCCTTGTCATCTCCAAATCTAACTATACCACCATCAAATTCTTGCAAAGACAAAAACTTCCCTTTATCTCCAATCATATGATGTGAACAACCACTCTCAATTACCCATTCATCCTTGTCTTCAATTTTAGTAGCAAGTGCCTTCTCCTCAGGTACATTCCCTTCCAATGTTGGTTCATCTTCCTTGATAGATAGGATTACTCATTCCTTCCTATTGTCAGATCCACTAGCAGAGTCTTCTACCGGTTCATCATCAGAATTGGTAATGCCTTTCTCATCCGCTATGTAGCATGATTTGTCTATGTTCTTCTTGTACTTATACTTATTCTGATATCCAAGGTTAGGCTTAAATGATCTTCTAACTCTTTCTACAAATCTTGAATTTATTTTAGGACATCTAGATGTAAAATGACCAATCTTATTACATGCAAAACATTTAAAAGGTGCTTTTCCTTCATACTTACTTCCTACCAGTCCTTTAGGTACTCTTCTACAAATAGTGCTTCAAGTTGCTCAAAATCATCTTCTTCTCTCTTCATATCTTCTAATTCCTTTGCATATAAAGCTTTCCAGTCTTGCTTACTGGTTGTAGATGTAGATGCATGAAAAGAAGGTATAGCCTTCATAGCTCCACACGGTCCAAATTCTTCAAGCTCAAAAGCAATTAGTTTCCCAACCAAAGTATCTCTATTGATAGATCTATTGGCCATTGTTCTTAACTCATTAATAGCAATAGCCTTCATTTTGTAAGCCCATGGTAGGGATTTCAAGACTTTAGAAACAATTTCATCTTCGCTCAGAGTTCCACCACAACATTGAATTCCCATAATAATTTCATATCTCACCTGGTAACCATCAAGTTTAGCAATTTTCACTGTAGGGTCACCATCATAAAGATTCTCCAACTTATCTCATATAGCCTTTCCACATGATTTGTCAATTAATAACATTATTTGTTGATTAGAAAGTGCACACAAGAGGGCATCTCTTGCTCTTCAATCATTCTCAAGCTCCTTGTCCAGGTTTACCAAAGGAGCATTTCTAGATCTTGGATTATAGGGTGTGACATCATTTTGTGTGATTTTCCAAATCTCCTTGCCAAGACATCTCAGATGAGTCTCCATCCAAATATTCCATACCGTGTAATTTGTTCCATCAAGCCTTAGAATATCCCTTTGAAAGATAGCCCCAGAAGAAATGAATGAACTTGAACTGTTAGTTGCCACAAGATCTTCCTCAAGTGGTTAAGCTTTCCATAGAGAGGACCAAAGCTCTGATACCAAATGTTAGACAATTCAAATAACTGGAAGACAACTGAGAGGGGTGGGTGAATTAGTTGTCTTAGATTACTAGAACCATTAGCAATTTAAAATTTAATACCATAATAGTAGATAACACAATTAAGCATAAACAATAATCAAAGAATAAATACCATCCATATAACACCAAGACTTGTATGTGGAAAACCTGGTAAAGGGAAAAACCACAGTGGGAAGCCTACCCACAGTCAAATAATACTTTGGCAGTAAGTATGTGAATTACAATTGAGGGGCATGCACTTGCAGGAAGTCCAACAACCTAGAGTGCACTGACCATCATAAAAAGAACCTCAATAACTACATATAAATCCAGAATACAATCTGAAGAAGTGTTGAACTGGAAAAGATAGCATCTCTTATGTCTGAGTATAGTTTAAGCTCAATATCGGAGGACTAAATCCACTTACATAAACCCAATTCGATCTCTAATGATCTACCAAATCCACTGTGTGAATGATATTACATTATTCGCACATTACATTCCTTGACCATAACTTCTCACAATAACTATGATAATCTACAATGAGATCTTACATCTATATATACAAACCCTCGACCATAAATAATCAAGTAGACCACCAGATAATAAACCAATTACATAATTACAAACCATGTCGGTCTTAGACCAAACAAATAATATTAATCACATAAGACATCTTGGAAATACATTAATTGGTCCTATCCACACGCTACATTAAAGTTGGTCCATAACCTAGATCAATCGAGACCTAGTATAGGTCCATATGCTTTAGAAATGATCTCCAACCACCAAGTCTTGAACAAAATCACCAACAACATCCTGAAACTCCATCAAAAATTGCACCAACACCACTTATGCAATTCATCAAAGATATCCATAAAAATATTTGTCGGTGAAACCCTCACTGGAACCAAGAAAACCAATCTTTTAAGCAAGTAGGATATTATCTGATCTCCAAACCAAAACCAACTGACCAAATATTAGTATAAGAATCATGAACAAGACAATTCCATCATCAGACTATACCAGAGCCTACCAAATCATGTCGAACCCAAGTTAACCAGAAACCACTCAGCCCACCAGGACCAAAAGGGTGTTGGTAAAGCATCCAAACAACTAGTGTTGGCATCAATGACAAAAAATCAATGCAACACATAAGCAATTCCACCAAATGGCCAACGATGCTTTAAATGTAGTTTCAGTTTTAGTAGCACTCTAATCTCCAAGTTCCTCAAGCTCAAAAGTAGTCAATTTCTCAAGTAATGTATCTTTGGTAATAGGGGCACTTGACATTGTTCAAAGTTCATTGATTGTAGTAGCCTTCATCTTGTAAATATCAGGTAGATTTCTTTGAACCTATGGTACTATCTCATGCTCATTGATTGATCGTCCACATCATTTGATACCCATGAATATCTCATTCACTCTATCCATGAAAGAACTAATCATTTCATCCTCTTCCATCTTCAAAGTTTCATACCTTACCTGGAAACCTTCAATTTTTTTAATCTATACTACCTAGTCACCTTCATAAAGAGTTTCAAGCTTAAACTAGATCTTCTTAGCATTCTCCAACTCTATGACGTATATTTTCATCAGATAGGGAATTCAACAATGCTTCTTTTTCTCTAACATCATTTTTAACTCTCTTCTATTCATTAGTAGGTGTCGGTGTTCCAGAAATAGGATCATGAGGTATATACCCTTTCTCTACTATCTCCCAAACTTTAGCTTCAAGACATCTAAGATGAATCTTCATTTTCTCCTTCCATATTTTGTAATTTTTACCATCAAATATGGGACTCTCCTTCATGTAGGGATTGAATATAGAACTTGATTTTGATGTCATCGGATCTCCTTAAGCAGTTAA
Organism: Cryptomeria japonica; assembly: GCF_030272615.1. NCBI lineage: Eukaryota > Viridiplantae > Streptophyta > Pinopsida > Cupressales > Cupressaceae > Cryptomeria > Cryptomeria japonica. Next base: position 663,736,227 of record NC_081407.1, on the reverse strand, counting down.
GATTTTGCAGAGAGGACCTTGCTATGATACCAATTGTTAGACAAATTTGATTATAGGAGTAAACTAAGAAGGGGGATGAATCAATTTACTATCAAAAATTAGAACTATTTCATATCAAAACCTTTGAACAATAGCACAAAGAAACCAACACAATGAAAGATAACACATGAAAGCACAATACACACAACACCAATATTTTTAACATGGAAAACCCAGTAAAGGGAAAACCATAGTGGGAAAACCTACCCACAATCAGATAATACTTCTACAACAGTATGTGAAATAATGACAATGGGGATTGCACTTGCAATTAGGCCAATGGCCTAGAGCTCACTGCTGATCATAAAAGAAGTTTCACTGACTTACATAAATATCATACTACAATCTGAGAATAATGAACTATGAAAGTAGCATCTACTAATGTTTGATACAGTTCTGGTTAAGCACAGAAGTCTTCCCTACAATACAAAAACCTTCTCAAGCCTTTACTGAATAATATAACCTTGTTCATGCATGAACCACTCTCTGATAACACAAACATAACCATCCCATATCCATCCATTGATACCAATTACATGAATAAGTCACCTATGAATATAGATCATAAACTTTATTGACAAGGTCAGCTAAACTCTAAACCCATAAACCCATAATTACAAAAATTACATCACATGGTATCACTAGACTAATATTATGATTTAAATTCCATATCATGGACCTAATTTGAATATCCAAACAATTATGTCCACCGAAAATTCTGCTAAGACCAAAATCCAACACACTTCACCAACCAATAGAAACCCTAAGTGAAATAATAAATAGTTTAATTGGATCCAAATTGGACCATCATAACAACATGCCAACTAATCTCAAGTCATCAAATACTCAAGACATGATCAAGAAACACCTTCAACATGATAGAAACCTATTCCATAAGCCAAACCAAAATCATCTAACCAAATCATCAAATATCGCTTATCGGTAAAGCTAACTAGTACCAGGAAATACCAATCAGGAAAAAAACCAATAGCAACTAGAGTAGAAAATCATGAACCAATAGAATATAGAAAACATATAACCATCCAGAATAAGCATCCAAAACTAAGTCCAGAGATCTGATCATACCAGATCAAAATCACAACCAAAACCAAGATGATCACCAAGACTAACTGGGATAGTTCTAACCAGAATAGCCTCCAACTGGGATACAATATTGACATCAATGACAATACTAAACCAAATCAAGCATATTTCCAACAATAAATTCTCAAACAAGGCTACTCAAAAAGTGCAAACATGTGTATATTGCAGACCTAACCTCAGGACCTCTAAAGGAGACTTCATAAATGCATCAAATATGATATGAGGGAGTTGCAAGAAGGTATATGGAATCTCAATAAGGTTTATAACAATCCCCTAAAGTTATTTTGCATGACAATTCTCTGGTGTAAAAATATAGGCTCACAAAATGAGCTACACAGGCTTGCTCAGAAAGGTGATTCTGAATGAAATCATCAAATTTTTTAGGATGGGTCTTCAAAATTTGAAATTTTTTTTGAAGTCCCAAATGACATAAGACCAAGATCCACTTTCATAGAAACATTTGAATATGAAATCACCTAGAGGAGTAATCGTATTTGACTAACTCTTGTAAAATAGAGTTAAATGACACTTCTAGGATTTTTATTCCTTCGCTAACATGGAAATGGACATGTAACATATAGTAAAGTGTAGTTCTTTAATTAAAGTATAAAGGAGAGTGAATAAAAATATACTGTAGCAGACTATATAATAATATAACTAAAGCTACAAACATAAAAAATCCAAGAAGAATATAACTATACACCAGTAGTCAAAATCTAAAGTTGAATTGACAAGACTAGGCTGCCAGGTGCCGTGGGCTTCTAAGTTGTGGTCTAAAAGTGTAAATCCTTATGTATTCAGATTGATAACCCTAAAATAAGGATTAAATTTGGGAGCACTAGGGAACTTTGGTTCCTTCATTTGGGCATTGGGGTGCCCTAGTACCCTAGTCCTTGAGAACAAGGCCCAATTTCTAACAACAAACTTGTACATGCTTCTTAAGGTTTTCTGAAGTCTTTCAACTTTGTTGGATACATGTAGCTACACCTGAAAAACAAAAAAAGGTAGGTTTATGGAGAAAGGTTTTCCTTAGGTGAAATCCTAGGTTTGGAATTAACTCTAATTGAAATAGAAATTGAATTCAAAAAAATTGTCTTTTGAGGGCAAGGAATTGAAATGCTTGAATGTAAATTATTATAACTTCAATAGGAGATGCAATGTTCCTCAGATAATTATTCCATATGTTATTGTGATAACATGATAAATCACATAAAATTAATCATGAAATCATAGATAAAATACAAATGAATATGCCTTGATGTAGTTTGCTACTTGAATTCAATTTGTTCTTGAGGAAGACGAATTGCTCTTAAATTCAGGATAATACTAAGATGAGATGTGATGTTGAAAATGAATTGAGTGGAATGCTTTATATAGGGATTTCATAATTATAATCTCCTTTATGAGAATGTATATTTGATATATTTTTTTAGGAAGATGGATTTGAATTAAATAAAACCACCAAATTATCCTCCCAAAATTTGGGGAAAAAGTGCAAGACCATGGTGGTAGGTGATCCTAGTCTTGATAACTTTTTTTTTACTTTCAATAAATACAATATAATGGGGTTCTAATGATGATTCCATCTTGGTAGCTCAAACCATAATGTATAGATATGTGGGATATTCTTTGAAAGTTAAAATTAGGATAGGATTAAGGGTAAATTAGGATAAAATGATAAAGGGCACACTTAGAATTAAGGTCCGAAATAAGTTTGTGATGATATAATTAAATGGAATAAGAGCCATAATAGTAATTTAAATATTAATTTAAATCAATAAAGGTCCCATAATGCATAGAGGAAAGGGAAATACTAAAATAGGTGCTAGGAGAGTGTGAAATAGGACACACTAATAAAGGTGTATAACCAATTTAGTGGAGTATGATCTTAAAACCATACTCACAATAAAGAAGAAATGAATAGATTTAGAATCTAAAAGGAATAAAAAATAGGGATAGGATAATGTTCAAGGATAAGATACTACGCATACGATCCTAACAATCAAAGCAAGTAACCTTAAAGTGTAAACAAAAGAAAACAACATTAGTGCCAAAATGCAAAGTTCCAAATCAACTAGTTGAAGAGACCTCAATAATCATAATATCTTAATTGATAATATAATTCTCAACATGTTATTGCAAGAACACAAGTGGACTTATAGAAAGAGAAATGACACACACCAAGAGAAATCACAATAAACCATGGTCCAACACTAGAAAAGTGTGTTATGATATGGGTTCATGTTAGAATCAAAGATCACTAAGAGGGTGGGTGAATTAGTGATCTGCCATAAGTTAAATCCCTAAAATTATTCTTTATCCATCGGTTAGCAATGCATAACAAAAAATAAAATAAACATGTAATAGATAAACCATAGCTCCACAACACCAGAATATTTATGTGGAAACCCAAAAAGAGAAAAACCATGGTGGGGTTGGAACCCACAATACTCATATACTATGGCTAGGAGTACATAAATATTACATAGATGTGGAATGCACTTGCATTCAAGCTCACTACCTAGAGCTCACTACTCAATTATAATTTCCCAGAAGGCTACAACCTTCAAGGAAGTCTCATTGACTTAAAATTTGATTACAATGAGAAAATATAGTGAAATGAACTTTGAGATAGCATTTGGAAATGCAAGAATGAGTTTTGGTTAATCACTAGATCTCCGACTATACTCGCTCTACAAATACTCTATTTTTATCTCAGTCAGCTGCCATATTGTCTGTAAACCAAATGCGCATGTGAAATTATACTCAATCACATCAAAATGGATCACCACAATATTACTACTCTAAAAACCAATCACCAAATCAATCTTATATATCTGGTCTTAACATAAAAATAATCCCTTTCAAGTCAGCTTCAAGAAGTGTATCATGTAGCTCCAAATCGGTTTCAATCTCGAAAAAAATCATAGCACCGAACTAAAAGAGTGTAATAACATGCTTCCTAAGCATATTCCCATTCAACAAAAAAATGAGATCAAAAACCAAAGTCACCACAATCACAAGAAGTCATTCCGGACCAAAACAATACTGAGATGCCCTATTTTATTGCTTAAGTGCCTACTAGTTAACTCCAGCTTTCAGATATGATGAGTCACAACCGCCAGATCAAATCACGAAGAAGAGTTGTCATCAATGACAACCCTAGACTAATAAGTCACTATCATAAGTCACCAAATGAATTTCAATTTCCAACAATCTCCCCCTTTAGCATTGATGGAAACACCTATGAAAAATGTCTAAGTGTAGAAACATGTGAGACCTATACACTGGATCAAGAATAAATAATTCTAAGGCTCCTCCTTAGATCAATAACTCAAAAATATACATCACCAAACTGTACAATCCATGCACAATTAGTCTATACATTTTTCACCTTATCTCTCCCCCTTTGACAATAATGACAAAGATAGGGTGTGCAAAAAAATATTTTGTACATATATACACACACATTGGATGACCAAATCTATACATGCTTGAGTATATTTGCATATGCCATTTTAAGAAACCTAAGATATGTGTTTGATCATATGCACAGCTTCTCCAAAATTGAAACAAAAGCATTCAAAACATACACATGAAATTATATAGCTGCAATCTCAGTTGTAGTCTCCTAAGACATGTTTTGAATGCAACCCATCTTATGCTACACTAAGTTGTCTAACCGGGGACCAATTAGGTTCAGGATTTCACCTATCTGCCTAGCCATTCTCTCCTCCATCTTCTCAAAATTCCTAATCTACTCCATAATAGTCATAATTTGGCTTTCAATACTATCGGTTAAGTTAGCTATAGGATCATAAAACTAAGATATCTGAGCTAACTATCCTTTGCAATTATCTATTTGTTTGTTTATTTCAAAAGTAAATTTTGTCAAAACTAGATAAGACTTATAAATTTTACCACCTTCTGTTAGGGCCTCATCAATTAGTTTTAATTCCTTTTCAAGTTGGGCCTTATCATTGTTGATCATTTGAAAAAATATTTGAACTTTAGCATCTTTAAATTTCTCCATAGCCTGCCTAGTTGATGCCTTGGTCAAAGTATCAAACTGAGTGGATATGTGATCTATTAATCTCTGAAGGTTATCAGATGAACTAGAATTAGCATCAAGTTGTAGTTCTAGTACCACCTATTCCAAAAATTTAACTGATTTCTTGATAAGTCTCTTCTCTTCTAATTTTAATTGAGCTAACTCTTGACTGGCTTGTGCTTGGAGAGAAACAACAACAATTATCCTTTCTGCCAGAGACATCTAATTTAAAGGTTTGTCAAAATTGATATTAAATTGTGGAAAGCTCCCCTGTCTTTGAATTTTAGCCCTGCCAATTGTCACAAGGATCAGAGTTTCATTTTCCTTACTCGTCCCTTTATCTGGGTTTTCTTATTCTTCCTCTACCTTTTTCTCAACCTTAACCTATCTAGATTTGTCTTCTTTGGGTGCCTCTTGTGCACCAATGTCACCATTTGGTACACCAACCTTTGTCTCAACTGATTTATCATTCTCTTTAATGGGTTCAACCTCTACAAAATCCAAACTTTGTTTCTTTGGAAGATTCTAAGTGTCTTCCTCCTTATTTACATCATTTGCCAAAGGATTTTGTGATTGAGTGGCTTCATCTTATGAAATGGTTTCTACTAGTCGGTTCTTAGTGAGAAACTTCTTCTAGATTGCACTGGTTTCTCTCCTTATTTCTCCAACTTGGCCAACCATCAAGTTGTTGACTCTGTTCTTTCTCCTTAATTCCTTTTTATTTTCTAATAAAACCAATCTATTAATTTCATCAATAGTGATACTGGTACACTGATTGACTAGTTCAGTCTTTTTTATTTCTCTATCCATTTGAATAGCATATTTTCTCCTAGCATCAATTAAACTATACACATATTTTGGAAGATATTTTCTACCTCAATCAATGCTTTACTAAATAAATCCACGTACAAAATTACAGCTTCCTCAATCTGCCTTTGATCCTTAACATCCATATTCCCATAATATATAGAAATGCTCTTCAGATTTCCATCTTTAATAATTTCATCTATTAGTTCTTGAGTAGACAAAGGAGGAGTAATATGATACTTGGTTTGGGAGTTCTCAATCTTACCAGATTCTATTGCCTCATCCAAGTCAGATTTTATCTTCTTTCCTCACTTGGTCTCTCTTATCAATATAGGATCAGACCTTACTTTCTTCTCTTTTTTCCCTTTCCTCTTAGTACTATATTGAGGTTTCTAGATAACCCTTTCAAAATATCCTTTCTTTAGAGCCTTAGGAATGTCCACATCTGACTTAGTTTCAGATTGCACTAGATAAACTACAACATACTCTCTTTGGGGTTTTTGTTTCTTCCTCAAAACACCTTAACCCTTTGAAAATGAACCAGATGGTTCTAATTCAGGAGGAGGTGTCTTCTCTGGAGCAGGAGAAGATCCTATCAGGTTCACTTAGGCTGAAGAAAGATAAATCCTTTATTTCTTTTATTTTTCAACTACATCCCTAGAAGCTTTTTCAACTCTAAACTTTTCATGGGGGTGACCTTCCTCAACAAGGATGTCCTCTACTATCTGAGTAACTTTTCTTTTCCTTTTCAGCTCGGTGAACTTGGTGTGTAATTCCATTGGATTTTCTTGGCAAGTTTTGAACCTTCCTTCTTTGGAGTCTACCGAAGCATTAAGTAAGTGTTGTGTGTAGGTATCCAAAGTCCCTACATCAACCTCATAGCCCATAGGCATTATCCACACCATTTAGGTCTGATCCACTTCGATAAGACATTCATCTTTATTTAACATGAAGTAGATAGTCCCCTCATATTTATTCACAATTTCCTTAGCGATTCTGACTCTCTATCTCATATTGTCCTAAAAGGTCATGAAGAATACCCACAATGTAGCATTTTGCTTCTCTATTACCAAGTCTATCAAGACCCTATTTTAACTATTGGGACATCACTATTGAAATCCCACTACACTCTACCAGTTCCAAGGATTTGATTCATGAAGTAAACTACCAAACAGATAACCAAGGAACCAAATTTGAAGACATGCTTTTTCTCTTTCTTAATTTTCTTCAAATTTATCTTCAATTACTCCCACAGAACAACACATAGATAATAATGAGAATATGTTTGACCATCTGGTAGGCTGCATGGATGGCAATGTTGGATACAAAATTTATTCGGTTAGATACTAATTGCTAGAATCAGATATCACTAAGAGGGGTGGGGGGGGGGGGGGGTGAATCAATGGTCTATCGGAAGTCAAATCCACAAACTTATTCTGTATCCACTAGCTAGCAATGCATAATAGAAAAGAACATAAACATGCAATAGGTAAACCATACATTGGAATTTTTTCATGGAAACTTGGAAAGGGAAAAATCATGATGGGGTTGGATCCCACAATATTCATATACTATGGCCAAGAGTACATTAATATTACATAGATGGGGAATGCACTTGTATTCAGGCTCACTGCCTAGAGCTCACTGATCAATTATAATTGTCTAGAAGGCTGCAACCTTCAGGGAAGTCTAACTAACTTACAATTTGATTACGATGAGAAAATATAGTGAAATAAACTCTAAGATAGCATCTAACAATGCAGGAATGAGTTCCATTTAAGCACTAGATCTCTGACTATCCCCACTCTACAAATACTCTATTTTTGTCTCTGTTAGCTACTAGATTGTCTATAAACCATATGTGCATGCGAAAATGCACTCAATTGCATCAAAATGGATCACCACAATATTTATATTGTAAAAACCAATCACCAAATACATCTTATATTGGGTATTAACATAAAAATAATTTCCTTCAAGTCAGCTTCAAGAAGTGTAATTTGTAGCTCCAAGTTGGCTTCAATCTCAAACAAAGCATAGCACCAGACCAAAAGAGTGCAATAAAACACTTCCTAAGGGTCTTCTCATTCACCAAAAACATGATATCAACAACCAAAGTCACCACAATCATCATAATTCATTATGGACCAAAAAAATATTGAGATGACCTATTTTATCGGTTAACTGCCTACCGATGAACTCCAGCTTCAAGATATGATGAATCACGACTATTGGATAAAATCACCAATAAGAGTTGCCATCAATGACAACCCTAGATCAATAAGAAACTATCGTACATCACCAGATGAGTTTTAATTGCCAATAGTTCATGGGAATGAAAAATGGAACATGGATTCCACAAGATAGAAAGTTATGTTATGCTAGGTGATCCATATAGGAAGGAAAAGTTGGAATAGTCTAGTAGTTGTGTTATGTTAGTTCCACTCATTTTGCTAAAATGATATCTAGTTTTAGGAGTTAAACATCTCATCTAATTCTTTAGGTCTATTTTTGAGAATGCAACAATCTATATGAGACATGCAATTAAAAAAATATGTATTAGGTTTCAGGAATGAAAAATCTCGTATAAGAGTTAATATTTAGCTTCTAGAATGTACACCCTATATAAGTTATACAATAAGAACAACCAAGTAATCCATTATGCAAGGAAATATGCAATTTAAATCAAATATATGGTACAAATAGGGCATGATGTATGCCCCCCTTAAGATGTCAACATAAAAATATGTTGATATCTTAAGATAGAAACAAGGATACACACCTTCATTTTTAGTGTAGGGTTTTTATTTTCCTTATGTTAGGGGGTATTTATTTTTCCTACACATATTATTAAGTTTTCTTAGGTTATTAGGAGTGGTTAATATGAGGACACGTGGCAAAATACTTCATCCACATGTGTAACTCTCCACCTCACATGGGTAGTTGAGTTACACACCCTCTTTTGGCTTGTTGTGCCACCTCTCATAACCACTATTTTGTCATTTCCGATGTGAGTTATGGGGTAGTTGGGTTTCTCACCCTCTTTCAACTTTATGTGCCACCTCTTATAACTCCTTTTTGTTTTCCTGTAAGGAGGTTATGCCGTATGTTTTGACATTTACCAAGTATGTGAAAACCTCCCACCTTTTATGGGGTAGTAGGTAAAACCTTCCACTTTTTATGGTGTGAGTTAATGCACCTCTTGGATGTATATGCTTTTATTTTTCTATATAATAAGAACTATACTCTCACCTTCACTATTCTAGTGATAAATCGATGAGAGTCTTCGCTAAAATTTATTTTGCCTCTATTTTTTTGTCATGTTAGATTTATCTTTGTCTAACTATTTTGATCTTAGATCATCTATTTCTTAAAGTTGCATGTGATCTACGACCGACATCAGATCCTGGCTCAGTTCTCACTTCTTCAAGAATCTAACATGGTAACAGAGTCATGTTGTCTAGTATAGCTCATTATTTTTCTGATTTATTTGAGAGATTTGAAACTATTAGATAGCTAATATTTTCCTTAAAAACCAACTATGCTCTTCTCCTACATTCTCGTGTGACCTAGAGAATCAAAACAATTCAAAGGAAAACAAGCTTCTCGTCAAATCTAGTTTTATGTGTATGTGTTCTTTAAAATCTAGGTGATTGCTGCATTTTGGTAATATTGGAAGCTTCTTCAGCATTTACAGAGTACCCAGAAGGCTTGAGAAAGTCAAAAGTGACTTTTATTTCAACAAAATTAAAGTTTGGAGGACATAGTAAAAAAATCAGAGAAATCTTTCTATTGGAGTTGTTTTTATTTTGTCTTTATAATTCCAACTTCCACTCATTTGCAAAAAAAATGATTTGTGAGATTTCTTTCCACCATCAAAAAAATTATGGGTTTTTGGTGTTGTTCCCATTAAATTATTATTTTTTGCAGAAATTTGTTTGAACAGAGAGTAAGTTGTTTTCCAACAGAAAAATTCAATAACCCTTGTTAAAAGTTTCATAACTTCTATCTCGGGTGTTGGATTTTCATAAGCAAGTACTTGAAGGAAATCTAGAAAAGGAGAACTTTCCATTCATATGGGTTTCATTGAAAAATTCTACCTTCTACCATCAGATATTGTAGTTTGTATTAGCTACTTCTTTTTCTCTTCAATATCTCATATCTTTCCCCTCACAACTCTATTTTTTCAAAAATGAATAGTTGTTGGAAAGGTATTAAGAAGTATTATGCAACTATAAGGATAATTTTCACATATATTATATGAAATTGATTTTTATTGAAACTTTCAATTTTTGGCCATTGGAGCCTTAGGAAGCATTGTAAACTAATAAAATCCTTGTAAATGCACTGATTATAAAGTGCCAACCTTGTAATATTTTGGAGGGGTGTGATTTCTAAGACTAGAGGAAAGGGGGGGTGTCTCTTGTGTCTTCTTTTTTGCCTCTTATTGAATCTTTGCAATCTTTTTTTCTACTATCATGGATGCATCTACAATTCCTCTTTTAACACCATATAATTATTTTGAATGGAAGTTTAAGATGATAATATATCTAAAAGACATGGATATCATCATGTTATAATGGGACTTGAAACTGAACCTCAAGATGTTGTAGAAAGTATTGAATGGTTTAATAAATGTGATGAAGCTTTTGGTAATTTGTGTATGTTAGTCTCTCCCAACCTTCCTTTTTCACATTGAATTTTCCACTATACCAAATGAAATGTGGACCACTTTGGAAAACCTCTTTGGTAAGTAGGATGAGCTAAGAGGTCATCAGTTGGAGAATGAACTCATGGGGTTGAATCCAACCAATTTTGACACTATACAAAACTTCTTCACAAAAATCAAATCTGTAAGATTGGATTTGGAAAAGTGTCGAACTAAAAAGGTGATAAGAAACTGATCTTGAGTATTCTTTCTAAGGTTGGTCTCAACTATTGAATGTTTGTTTCTACATTCTCTCCTACAAAATATGTCTTAGGTACCACATTCAAAATTCCTTCTCTAGATGGATTTGCTTCAGAACTCACTAGGGAGTAGGATAAATTAGTTCAAATGAGTACAATAAAATCTTCTAAGTCACATGCCTTAGCTATAAATCAAGGCACAAAAGAACAAAAATGGTCCAGTAAGAAAGATAAGAAACAAAAGAACAAAGGAGAGAAGAAGAAAGATCAGAAATCTACTACTTCAAAAGTAGACAATCAGACCTCTTCATCAAAAGGTGAACATCCTAAGAAGGAGAAGGTCAAGTGTTCTTATTGTAAGAGGTCTGGTCATAATGAACATAAGTGTTTAAAGAAACAAACTGATCGCTTTTCACATCTTCTTGAAAAGAATAATATGAAGGTACCTGATTCAATCAAATAGAGTTCATTAGAAGGATCTTCAAAGGACACATATAAGGGTAAGGGGAAAAGAAAGGGTAAGGCCCTAGTTTCTATTTCTTCACAACCCAATTCTCTGATAATTGACTTAGATTCTTTGTACCACATGGATTCTTCAGAAGATGATTTTACCTCTTTAGAGTCATGTTCTATGCCTTCCATACTAATGGGTGATGACACTCATGTTGAATTGCATGGGAGAGGGTTTGTTCATGTGGGAAAAGGAACATTTGAGGATGTCCTTTGTGTTCCATATTTATCAACTAATTTCCTATTTGTTTATTAGATCACTCACACTAATTATGGCAAGCAAGTTGAGTTCACACCAGATACAGTGGTAATTAGTGAAATACATAATGGGTCTACTATTGATGTGGGAAAAAAAGATCATCATTCTAGATTATATCAGTTTTCTCACTTTGTTTCCCACTCTCCTTTGATATTTTTACTCACTCATGCAAATGAGATGAGTTGTTTGTGGCATTAGTGGTTTGGCCACTTGAGCTACTGTTACTTGCAATAGCTCAGTCAACAAGACATGGTTTTGGGGTTGCCTTCTATTTGATTTTCTGATTGAGTTTGTTAGGGATGCATTCTTGGTAAGAATCCTGAAGAGAACTATGATAAAGAAAAAGTATAGAGAGCTACACACTTATTAAAGTTGGTACATAGTGACATGGCAGGACCATTTCCACAACCATCTTTCAACGAGGCTAGATATGTCTTGACATTTATTGATGAATTTTCTAGATATATATAGCTTTACTTTCTCAAACAAAAGTTTGAAGTATTTGAGAATTTTCTAGATTTCAAATCTTTTGTAGAGAAACAATTTGGGAAGTTCATCAAGACTCTATGTTCAAATAATGAGGGTGAATATGTTAATAATTAGTATGAATATTTTTGTGCTTCAGAAGGTATCAACATGCAACACAAAGTTCCATACAATCCTCAACAGAATGGTATCGTGGAATGTAAGAACATGTCTTTTAAGGAGATGGCCAATTGTATGATTCACTTTGCCTTTTGCACCTCAATATTGGGCAAAGGCCATCCACTATGCATGTTGTTTGTTCCCGACTCTACTTTGATAGTTTTACTCACTCATGCAAATGAGATGAGTTGTTTGTGGCATCAGTGGTTTGGCCACTTGAGCTACTGTTACTTGCAATAGCTCAGTCAACAAGACATGGTTTCAGGGTTGCCTTCTATTTGATTTTCTGATTGAGTTTGTTAAGGATGCATTCTTGGTAAGAATCTTGAAGAGAACTATGATAAAGAAAAAGTATAGAGAGCTACACACTTATTAAAGTTGGTACATAGTGACTTGGCAGGACCATTTCCATAACCATCTTTCATCAGGGCTAGATATGTCTTGACATTTATTGATGACTTTTCTAGATATATATAGCTTTACTTTCTCAAACAAAAGTTTGAAGTATTTGAGAATTTTCTAGATTTCAAATCTTTTGCAGAGAAACAATTTGGGAAGTTCATCAAGATTCTATGTTCAAATAATGAGGGTGAATATGTTAATAATTAGTATGAATAGTTTTGTGCTTTAGAAGGTATCAACATGAAACACAAAGTTCCATACAATCCTCAATAGAATTGTATCATGGAATGTAAGAACATGTCTTTTAAGGAGATGACCAATTGTATGATTCACTTTGCCTTTGGCACCTCAGTATTGGGCAAAGGCCATCAACTATTCGTTTTGTTTGTTACCGACTCTCCTTTGATATTTTTACTCACTCATGCAAATGAGATGAGTTGTTTGTGGCATCAGTGGTTTGGCCACTTGAGCTACTATTACTTGCAATAGCTCAGTCAATAAGACATGGTTTCGGGGTTGCCTTCTATTTGATTTTCTGATTGAGTTTGTTAGGGATGCATTCTTGGTAATAATCCTGAAGAGAACTATGATAAAGTAAAAGTATAGAGAGCTAAACACTTATTGGAGTTGGTACATAGTGACTTGGCCGGACCATTTCCACAACCATCTTTCAGCAGGGCTAGATATGTCTTGACATTTATTGATGAATTTTCTAGATATATATAGCTTTACTTTCTCAAACAAAAGTTTGAAGTATTTGAGAATTTTCTAGATTTCAAATCTTTTGCAGAGAGACAATTTGGGAAGCTCATCAAGATTCTATGTTCAAATAATGAGGGTGAATATGTTAATAATTAGTATGAATAGTTTTGTGCTTGAGAAGGTATCAACATGCAACACAAAGTTCCATACAATCCTCAACAGAATGGTATCGTGGAATGTAAGAACATGTCTTTTAAGGAGATGGCCAATTGTATGATTCACTTTGCCTTTGGCACCTCAGTATTGGGCAAAGGCCATCAACTATGCATGTTACATCCAAAACCAAGTTCCTCACAAACCTATGAAGGGGTTAACTCCTTTTCAAGTTTGGACTAGTCAAAAACCTATAGTTAAGCACTTCAGAGTGTTTGGCTCTCTTGCATGGGCCCACATTCCAATAGATAAATGCAAGGCTATGGATTCACAGATCAAGCTTTGTATATTTGTTGGATATCTAGGTGATGTCAAAGGGTATAGAATTCTCCATCCCATTATTCATGAATTTTTCAATGAAAGGAGTGTTTGTTTTGAGGAGAGTTATTCTAGTTCTTCTCATACCACTCCATCTACTGACACTTTGGAGACATTGCATCATGATGACAATTCTTCAGAGGATCTTAATCCTCCTAATCTTGATGAGGAATCTTCTTCCTCCACTTCAGATGGTGATAATGATGATGAGGATTCACATTATTCTCATAGTCATCATTCAAAGGTTGATGATTCTCCCCCAGACTCTCTAGCCTTAGTGCATCTTTGGGATCGACAAACATTCGAGTCAGCAGGAGATTGGCTTGGTGACCCATTAGATACTAGAAGAGAAAGGTCACAATTTTAGTAGGTTTCACATCTCTTTATTGCTTTAGCTTTTGATCTAGAGTCCTTTCGAGAAGCTTCAAGTGTTTCTGAGTGGGATGCTGCAATACAAGAAGAGTTCAATTCTTTGGAAAGAAATCAAACATGGGATTTAGTTCATCTTCCAAAGGGAAGGAAAATTGTTTGATGTAAGTGGATCTATCAAAAAAAAATTGTAGTAGATGGGTCGGTTGATAAGTATAAGGCTTCTTGACATTACACACTCAGATGAAAACGGTTGATGTTTTCATTGATGGCAACCAACTAGTAATAGGGTTCTACAAGATTCTATTGATTTTACTAGCAATAGACTTTGCATACTGGCACTGGAAGCTACACAAATTTCATTCACTCCAACATCAATTTTACACTGGCAATGAATCATATCGGCACTCAGGCTGACATAAGATAAAGTTTTGTTTATGCAAATTATATTATAATGTAATTAATTGTTTGTAGCTGACATGATGTATTGTAAAGACTCATATATGTATGAGATATTGTAGGTCATTTTGTAAGAGAAAGATGGTATATAATTAGGTAATGAATATGAGAGCGCATACCTGTATATGTATTTTGATGTATTGATTTTATGAGAAGAGAAGAGAAAAGAAAGGTTTATGGAAGAGGTATGTGACAGAGCTTAAACTAGTACTGAATCCAGAATTGTAGATGCTATTTTAAGCAGTACATTGTCATTGGATTTAATCATCCAATTTTGTAGTCAGTGTGACTCCTAATTTGTATTGAGTAGTGATCTCTAGGTTGTTGGCCTTCCTGCATGTGTAGGCCCCTATTGTATCAGTAATATTTATTCATATTGGCCAGTGAGTAAATATTGTGGGTCACAAATCCTACCAAGGTTTTTCCCCTACCGGGTTTCCTCACCAAAATATCTTGTGTTATGGTGTGCATTGTTGGCATTCTACACTCTTATGAGAATAGTTGATGTTGTCATTGATGGCAACCATTTGGAAACCAACTGGTAAGTCACCAAAAATTAGTTTCTAAAAGCCCAAAATCACAAACTTCATACACTGGTAGACACCAACACTGGCAAGCACTTCATCGATATTCAGATTACATCGACAACAATGTATACCAGCACCCTAGCCGACATGGGATGAAGTTTTGTTTATATGAATTATTTTGTACTGAAATTATCTTTTGTAAATTTGACATGGTATATTGTAAAATGCTCATATATGTATGAGATCTTATAGGTCATTTTATGAGAGAGATATGAGAGAGAGGAATAATGTGTGATTAGACATTATTATTGTATAAGGTGATATAGTTGACAGTGAAGGTTTTGGTAATTAACTGAGCTTAAACTGGTACTGGACCTAGCATGAGAGATGATGTTTTGAGCAGTACGTTGTATTGGATTTGATAATCCACTTTTGTAGTCAATGTGACTCTTTATTGAGCAGTGAGCTCTAGGCAGTTGGCCTCCCTACATGTACAAGCCCCTCATTGTAAGTAGTATTTATTCATTGGCCAGTAAGTAAATATCATGGGTCACAAATCCCACCGAGGTTTTTCCCACACCGAGTTTCCTCATTAAATATCTTGTGTTATGGTGTCTTTCTATGTTGTCTCTGCTATTTCTATTTACTGCAATAATTCTTATTTATGGGTATCCTATTTTGGGTTGCAAAGTTATAAATAAGTTTAAATATTTTATTAACCGGTTAGATACGGATTCACATCCCCCTCTTAGTGTCTTTGGGACTATCATTGAATCTAACAATTGGTATCAGATCCATGTCCTCTATTTTCAAAAGCCTAATAGCTTGAGGGAGATTCTCACATCGGTATAGATGGAGAACTTAAGAAAATAGTTGGAAGGAGCTCTTGAAGATTTTGATGTAGAAAAATTGAAGAATATGAAACTTGAAGATGATCTGAGCATTGCATAGGAATTCATTAAAGGACTTTAGGAGAACTTTGTTATAGGACAAAATAAAAGAAAATAACTTCATGAGAAGATGCAGAATGATGATGATGAAAAAGAGACTCTTAGAGATATTGGAGATAAGTTGAGACAAGAGAACACTAATATGAAAAATGAAATGCAAGATATGAATATGAGGTTATGCAAGGATATTGAAGATAGGAAGAAGAATGAAGAAGGATGCTAGAAATGAAAATCTGAGAGTTGGTCATGAAAATGATATGTTAAAGACAGATTTGATTCACATGCAACATGATAAAGCTGAGCTTGTGAGACAAGTTCAAATTCTGGAAAACGAATTGGCTACTAGAAATAAAAATAAATACAAATTCAAGAAAAGTTCAGAAGAACTTGATGACATACTTAAAACACAAAAACCTGATGAAGATACTAATGGACTTGGATTTGAAGTTGGAGAAAGTTTTGATACTGCAAATGATCTAGATCAGAACAAACCGACAAGACAACCTAATGCTTATAAATTTAATGGGAAAATTTTCAATTGCAACAAGTATGATCATAAAGAAAATCAGTGTATATTTATAAACTATCAGAATACAAACCCACCAATCAGTCACTATTCCAAATGCAACAAAGTTGGTCATAATTCAGAAAAATGCAGAATGAATGTGAAATGATAAGTTTGTGGAAGATTTGGGCATTTATCTAATCAATGTAGATCACAAACCGGTCAAGGATATGGAAAGGCTATTCAGAGGAATAATGTAACTTGTTATGCATGTAACAAGATTGGACATATTGCAAAATTCTATAGAAGCAAGAATGCACCGACAAACAACAAAGGATCTATTTTGAAGGGCAAAGAAAAGGTAGATGAAGTAAAGCAAGAATTTTCAAAAAAATGGATTAAGAAGATTGATGAAAAAACTGATGGAACTATCTCTCCACCGGTAGAATAGAGTAATCCTCCACTGGCAAGAGATTCTTCATTGAACTAAGGAATAATCCTTAGGGGGTATTGCAGCAAGTTGAAGATCATGCGTTCTACCCTCTGTTGATGGTGAGAAGATAAATTTCTTCTTTACCGGTGGATGTGTTAAGTTTTCACTTAACCAACAAGCATTTAATATAGTTTTAAAGAACTTTTTTTACTATAAAGCACCAGGAAAACCTCATTTTGAACTCACCAAGCATTCAAACAATCAGAGAGTGCGAAATTGAGCAAGGCATTCTAAGGTGAAGCTGCGAAGTGATTTTCAAGCATTCAGAATTTTGATTTAGATGTATTTATCTTTGAAATGACTTCCTCATCTTCTGTTCCAGATTTTATTTCAAACCCTACCATTACGGAAAATGTTAAACTCCCTAGACCCATATTCAAGATAATCCCCGAGATTGGGAAACAAGATGATTCTGTAGGATCTTTTTCAAAAATACCAAAAGGTGTGGCATTTGTAGAAGACCCTAGAATTTACATACATTGCAACATACATAATCTATGGACTGAGGATTTGAAGAAGATATTCAATGAAGTTATTACCAATGAAAACAAAGTGATTAAACCTGAACATAAGGTTGTGGAAAATTTAGGTTTTGTAGAGATTCTAAACATTCCCGAATTTTGAAAAGAAGTTGTCAGACTTGTATTAAGAAGAGTCCATGGAGAATTTATGTGGTTAGAGTCATTTTGGAAGATAACCAGGGAATAAATTAAGGTAGTTATTGGTTTACCTTCAACTGGTAGTAGACCCAATAAAACCAAGAAGATACGTAACAAAGGAGTTGTGAATTTAACCAGAGCAACATTTGATAATAGGTCACTTAGAGTGAATGTTGTTAAGGACATAAATGTAAGATATGTGAGTATGGTACTAGGTTACAAAGCAACTCATGCAAATAGACTAAATTTCTGTTCACCATCTCACATAAAATTTTGGCTCCAAGAAGGTAAAGGAAATCAAATAAAATGTCATGAACATCAGTGGTATATCGGCAAGTGAACTTGAAGGACTAAAACCTAAAGCACATGTTTCACCGGTTGTAACATCCTCCGATATTGATAGTAGTAAGGTTGTTGGGTTTAAAAGAGTAGAAAGGAAGAGACAACCCTCACCAGTACCCTCTCCTTCACCTAAGAAAACCAGGACACTAAGGAAGAAACAACAAGCAGTTAGAGAACCAACGAAGAAGCTTACACCTAAGAAGAAACAGATAATAGTTACCTCCACACTGAATGATCTATTGAATGAGATAACAGAGGAAGGAAATTTATCTAATGTAATTAAATGGTATAACACTTCAAATGATACTGACAAAAACACAATTGAGGAAAGCATTGTTTTACATTTAGATATTTACAAGAAAGTTTTGATAGAAGTAATTGATGAGCTACCAAATGATCTATACATGAGACTAGAAGCTAAAAGGCTATCAGTGATGGAATTGGATAAGAAGTTGAAAGTTGAAGCACTCTTGGCTATTCACCTAGTAAACTCTAAGGAATAAATATATGAACTTATTTCTAAAGCTAACTAGTCTGTATTTGTTAGTGGACGTCAACAAGTAAGCCTGATGGTTGGAAGACTTAAAGAAATTGCAGATGAGACTACAGATAAAAATGACATATTCTTTGTTGAAAAGGAAAAGAAAGAAGAAAGGATCAAACCTAAAATGGAGAAGACATTCAAAGTATATCAGAAAGACAAGGACAAGGGTAAAAGCAAAGTTGGTGGTATTCCAAACATAAAGGTTATAGATAATTTTCCACTGCCACCTTTGGATACACCACCGATACACATAAGAGATCCACCAGTTATTGTTAGTGAAGGTATAACTCTTGACAATACTAATCCAAAGTTTGAGATACTCTTTACAATGAATGTGGAGACTCAAGAGGTAAACATTGTTGTGGACAAGGAAACTTCTAAGGTTAAGGTAGACAGTGTTGATAATAGCAAGATTTCAGAGAAATTGGCATAAACTATTGACTCTCAGGAAACTGAGATACCAACTCAAACAAAGTGACTGACAGTGAGTGGAAAAGCTATAGAAGACAAAGGTACCAGCACAAGGCCACCGGAATCTGAGAAACTAGAAGAAGAACTTTCAAAGAAACAAACTGAGGTAGAGGTTCATATTGAGACTAAGGAACTCACAGTTATAGAGATACTGAAACAATCTTAGAAACCATTAAAGGTTAAAGTGAAAACACAAAGAGATCTACCAGAGGAAAATAAAATCAAAATAGATACATCTGATGGAAATAAAGAGGATATAGTGAAGGTGATTGTTCAGACATCTGTTGAGATGAAATATACAACAGAACCAAGTACATCTATAGGTGAATTCAGACCCACTAATATCACAGAGGTGCTTTTGGATTCTATAAAGAGGATAACTGATTGTAATACATTGGCTTTTAAGGAAATTGATAACACTTTACCTATTCTAAAGATGATTGCACCTAATTGGAAGATAGATCCCATTAAGGATTCTTTAGGGAAATTAGATACATTGTCCAAATTCATTTCTGATAATGTTATTACTATAGACAAGGTGAATGAGGATATCATAAAGAAGAGAGTTGAAAAAAAGAAGAACACATTATTTAAAAACACCACAAAGAAATGTACCGATCATGTGGATACACTTTTACGAGTACTCAATTCTACAATTTTGGAGTATAAGGAGTTGTATAGGGAAGCATGTAAACCTCATTGTTTGACTGAGGATATTGATGAGGAGATCAAGAAGACATAGAAAGAAATTCATGACATCACAAACAATGTTATAGGTTCATCTAGACTTATATTAGTTTTTGAGCAAGAAATGGCAACTTTTGAGAAGTTAGAAAAAATTGAGAAAGAGAAGGCAAGAATAAGGTCTAATGCCCAAGAATTAAAGGAAAAACTTGGTTCGAGGCTGGATAGTCTGATTACTCAAAGAATTAAATTATCTAAGGAAATAGTACAAGGAGAACGATCACCGGAGCAATAAATGCACTATCTCACCAGTATGATCCAAAAGACTGAGGTAACTATTAATGATAGCAACAAATTCATGTAGAGTCTTAAATCTAGTTGTGATGGACATCTTTCAAATTGTAACCAACTGGTTACAAACCTTGAGGTAGCATTTTTGTACTCTTTTGATTATTTATGACATCATTTGTCATTGATGTCAAATGGGGAGTAGTGGTGAGAAAAATGCACATACAGAAGAGATCACTTGCTCAAGGGAGCACATCTTTTTGGATTTTAGTTTTTGGATAATAGTTTTGATTTTTCTCATGAGTGTTGCCATCAATGCCAAAGGAGGATTTTGTTGGAATTCTACACTCTTATGAGAATAGTTGATGTTGTCATTGATGCCAACAATCTGGAAACCAACTAGCAAGTCATTGACAATTGGTTTCTACAAGCCCGACATCACAAACTTCATACATTGGCAGACACCAACACTGATAGGCACTTCACCAACATTTAGATTACATCAACAACAATGTATACCGGCACTCCAGCCGGCATGGGATAAAGTTTTGTTTATATGAATTATTTTGTAATGAAATTATCTTTTGTAAAGATGACATGGTATATTGTAAAAGACTCATATATGTATGAGATCTTATAGGTCATTTTATGAGAGAGATATGAGAGAGAGGAATAATGTGTGATTAGACATTATTATTGTATCAGGTGATATAGTTGACAGTGAAGGTTTTGGTAATTGAATGAGCTTAAACCAGTACTGAACCTAGCATGAGAGATGTTGTTTTGAGCAGCACATTGTATTAGATTTGATAATCCACTTTTGTAGTTAGTGTGACTCTTTATTGAGCAGTGAGCTCTAGGTAGTTGGCCTCCCTGCATGTGCAGGCCCCTCATTGTAAGTAGTATTTATAAATTGGCCAGTGAGTAAATATTTTGGGTCAAAAATCCCACTGAGGTTTTTCCCACACTCGATTTCCTTGTTAAGTATCTTGTGTTATGGTGTGTTTCTATGTTGATTCTGCTATTTCTATTTACTGCAATAATTCTTATTTACCAGTACACTGGTTTTGGTTGCAAACTTATAAATAAGTTTAAATATTTTATTAACTAGTTAGACACTGATTCACCCCCCCTCTCAATGTCTTTGGGACTATCATTGAATCTAACATGCATTAATTCTATCTCTCTTATTTCTCTTTATTGGTTTATTGGTTGTTTACCGGTACATTAATTTGGGTTATAAATTTGCAAACAAGTTTAAATCTTTAGCAAACCAGTTAAACATTGATTCACCCCCCCTTTCAGTGTCTTTGGGACTGATCAAGTATCTAACAGTTGGTATCAGAGCCTAGTCCTCTATTTGTAAAATCCTAACAGCTTGAGGAAGATTCTGAAACTGGTACCAATGGAAAGTTTGAGACAACAGTTGGAAGGAGCCCTTGAAGATTTTGATGTAGAAAAATTGAAGAATATTAAACTAGAAGATGAACTCGGAACTGCTCACGAATTTATCAAAGCACTTCAAGAAAACATGGTTATAGCAAAGAATAAGAGAAAATAATTACATGTGCAATTACAAAATCAAGATGTTGAAAAAAAAGAAACTCTTAGAGATATTGCAAACAAATTGAAACAAGAGAATAGTAACATCAAGAATGAGATGCAAGAGTTAACTATGAGACTATGCAAAGATATTGAAGATAGGAAGAGGAATGAAGAAGATTTGACCAAAAGACAATGAAAGTTTAGATGAATCTCTAAGGCTTAGTTATGAAAATGATATGCTTAAAAATGACTTGATTTACATGCAACATGACAAAGAGGAACTTTTGAGACAAGTTAGCACTTCGGAAAATGAGTTGGTCATTGAAAATGAATACAAAGACAAATTCAAGATAAGTTTAGATAATCTTGATGATATATTGAAAAGTCGGAAACCTGATGGAGAAACAGTTGGACTTGGATTTGAACATGGAGAAAGCTTTGGTACTGCAAACAATCATGATCACAACAAACCGGTAAGGCAACCTAATGCTTATAAATTTAATGGGAAATGTTTTAATTGCAACAAATTTGGTCATAGAGAAAATCAATGCAAATTTAGAAATAATCAGAATACAAACTCACCCACCGGTCAATGTTCCAAATTCTATAAAAATGGTCATAACTCAAACAATTGCAGAATGAATGTAAAATGCTATGTTTGTGGTAGATCTGGGAATTTATCTAATCAATTCATAACTCAAACTGGTCAAGGTTATGGAAAGGCTATTCAGAGAAACAATGTAACTTGTTATGCATGTAACAAGACTGGGCATATTGCAAAATTTTGTAGAAGAAAGAATTCACCAGTGAACAACAAAGGATCCAATAACAAAGGCAAAGAAAAGGTGGGTGAAATCAAGAAAGAATTTTCAAAACAATGGATTAGAAAGAGAGATCAGAGTAGTGGTGAATCTGTCTCTATACCGGTAGAACAGGATAGTCCTGTACCAATAGGAGTTACTTCAGCTAACTAAGGAATAATCCTTAGGGCTAAGGCAGCAAATTAAAAATCATACGTTTTACCCTCAGTTGATGGTAAGAAGTTATATTTCTTCTTTACTGACAGATATGTTAAGTTTTCACCTAACCAATGAGCATTTAATGTGGTTGTTGGTGAACTTTTGGTTATAAAGGCATTGTAACCTCTCATTTCGAATCACAAAGCATTCAAATTTACGAAGAGAGCAAAGGCATTCTTGAGGTGAAGAAGCTAAGACATTTTTCAAGGCATTTTAGAGGATTTCACTTATAGAAAAGGTATTTATCTCAGTATCATGGCTACTTCATCTTCTGTTCCCAAATTCATTGCAAACCCTACTGTGGTAGAGAATGTTAAGCATCCTAGACCCATTTTTAAGATCATTCCTAAGATTGCTAAGCAACATGATTCTATTGGTGCATTTTCTAAAATTTCGAAGGGAGTTTCTTTTGTTGAAGAGCTGAGAATATATATTCATTGCAACATAGATAATTTAGGGTTCGATGATTTGAAAAACATATACCATAATGTTATAGCTGATAAACAAGGTTTAATCAAGCCAGAGCATATGATTGTTGAGGATTTAGGATTTGTTGATATCTTAAACATTCCTGAATTTCTAGATGACATAGTTTGACTTATACTTAGTAGGGTTCATGGTGAATTTATGTGGTTAGATTCTATTTTCAAAATTATGAAGGAGGCAATCAAGGCGGTCATTCATTTACCCTCTACTGGTGTTAGGCCTGAAAAGAAGATGAAGACCTCAAACAAGGTGATTATGAACCTAACCGGTGCCATATTTGATAGTATATCTCTTAGGGTTATTGATATCACTAATGAGAATGTGAAATATGTGAGTATGGTGATTGGCTATAGAGTTGCTCATACAAATAGGTTAAATTTTGTTTCAATCTTGTGTATATAGTACATATGAAATAGTGAAGAATAGTGCAAAGATTGACATTTGTGAATGGCTAAAGGATGAACTATTAGACAATTTGAAGAAGATCAAGGGTGATAAGAAAGGAACTTTCAGATTTGGTAACTTAATTGTATGTTTAATGCTTTATTTCACAAAGGAGATCCCCAGCATTGGTCACAAAGACTTTTCTTATAAGATTATGGAAGCAATTACTAACATAGGTGCTGATTGTGATAAGTTGATAAAAGATTATTTCAAAGACTTTCAAACTGAGATGAAGGCAAGGGAAAGGATTCCTCAGAGTATCATGGACAAATATGACAAATAGATATGTTTTGTAATAAAGAGAGATGAGACATGGATGGAGGTTGTTACTCCTCGAACCATTTAGATAACAAAGATGGGCTATAAAGTAGATTTGAACATTCTTGAGTCTTATGCAAAGATACTTCTTGATGCACCAAGGGAACCGACTAAGAAGATATTTGGCACAACTAAAACAATTGAGAGTGATGTATCTCTGATGGAGGAGAGGAATAAAAGAGATAAAATCATGAGAAATTCTTCTAAAGTAGTTAAAGAGGTAACAAAAGATCTAATTAATATTAGTGGTATTGTTGTTGAAGTAAAAAGATAATCAAAACAGCAACTAGTAGCTCATGTTTTACTGGTTGTTATTTCTTTTGAGATAGAAAGTGATAAAGCAGCAAAATTTAAAAGAGTTGAATGGAAGAAAAGGAAACCTTCACTGGAAACTACTCCTTCTCCAAAGAAGTCAAGAACACTAAGGAAGAAACAACAAGTTAGGAGAGAGCCCAGCATTCAAAAAAAGAAACTTACACCAAAGAAACTAACACCTAAGGTATCGGATATTCTATCCCCGAAAGAATTTATAAATGAAATTACCCTGGATGGAAATCTCAGCAATGTCAACAAATGTTATCATACTTTCAAGGATTCTGATAAGGAAACAATTGAGGAAAGTGTCATTCTACATCTTGAGATTTACAAGAAAGTTTTAATTGAGGTTGTTGATGATTTGCCTAATGATCTTTATCTAATACTTGAGGCAAAAAGAATGTCTATAATGGAATTGGATAAGAAATTAAAGGTTGAAGCATTGTTGGCAGTTCACCTTGTCAATCCCTGACAGGAGATTGATGAATTGATTGCAGAAGCCAACCAGTCAGTTTTTGCTAGTGGTCACTGATAGATTAGCTTAATGGCTGGCAGAGTTAAAGAAATTTCTGATGAAATGATTGACAAATGGGATATATTATTTGTAGAAAAAGAGAAGGATAGACAAAAAAATAGACAAATCTTTCACCAAAGTATATTAGAAAAGTGATAGGGGTAAGAAATGTTTTTGTGGTATTCCTAACTTCACTATCAAGGATAACCTACCCCCACCAGCTGAAGACACACCAGCAGTAGTAATAGATAAACGGGTTGAGGAAAAAAAAAAGGAATAGGTTAAAGAATAAGTTGAGGCACAAGTTGAACATGAGGAAGAGAAAATAGAGGAATTAACAGTGAGAATATTGATCTGGAGTCAAACATTCTTTTTACCATGAATGTGGACACTCAGGATATCAATGTAATTATAGATAAATCTTCTAAGAATGTTGAAGGAAAGTAAAATGAAGCTACAAATATTGAGATCTCTGAGCCACTAGTCAACACTGTTGACTCTCTGAATATTGAGGAAACAACTGAAATTAAGATAATAGATACCATCCCTGATACTACTCAGATTAACATTGAAAAACTGGTAGAGAAAGAACCTGAATAGAGCATAGTTGAACTAATAGTCAGCAAGTCAGAAAGCAAGGATGGAAGTAAGGTTGGAAACATAGTTGACACACAGACTAAGAAAAAGGAAGAAAAAATGGATAAAGAAGAGCTCAATGATGGAAATAAGGAAGAAGTGGTTAAGGGAATTGGACAAGTATCTGAAGAAAAGAAAGTTATTGCAAAGCCTAGCCCTTCCACCATGGACTTCAAACCTACAAATGTGACAGATATTTTATTAGATTATATCAAGAAGATCATTAAATGCAATGCCTTATCATTTAAGGCTATTGATAACACCTTACCTATTTTACAATAGATAGTACTAACATGTAGGGTAGATAATATTGTAGGCTCTATTGGTAAGTTAGACATATTGTCTAAATTCATTTCATCTAATATTCAATCGATTGATAAGATTAATGAGGAGATAATTAGAGAAAGGATAAATAAGGAGAAGATAGATTTCTTTAATAAATCTATTGAGGACTGTATAGGAAAGTTAGATTCCTTAATACTGACACTAAATTCAACAATTTTAGAGTTTAAGGAATTATATAGAGATGTTTGCAAGCCACACAATTCGACTGTTGATATTGATGATCAAATTAAATAGACACAAAAGGAAATTGATGATATAGAAGATAACTTGATTGGTTCTTCTAAACTCACTTCAGTTTTAGATTAAAAAAATGGTAGTATATGAGGAGAAAATAGAAAAACTTGAAAAAGAGAAAGCTCGATCAAGGTTAAAATCCTAGGAGTTAAAGAACAAACTTGGTCCTAGATTGGAAAATCTATTGACACAGCAGAATGGATTATCTAAGGCTACTATTCCAGGAGGAAGATCACCAGAGGAAAAAATGCATCATCTAACTGACATGATTTGATAGATAGAGGATATCATTTCTAGTAGTTTTAAATTTTTGCAAGGACTTAATCTGATTGTAGCAGAAATCTTTCAGATTGTACATAACATGTTACAAGAAACGAGGTAGAATTTTGAATTTTTTATTCTTTCTGACAACCTTTGTCACTGATGTCAAAGGGGGAGTGATAGAGAGAAAGGATATACTAAAGGAGATCATTTTCTCAGGGGGAGCACTTTCGGTTTCTGACAATTTTGGTTTTTGGTTTTTCTCATGAGTGTTGCCATCAATGCCAAAGGGGGAGATTGTTGGCATTACACACTTAGATCAGAATGGTTGATGGCAACAAACTGGTAATAGGGTTCTATAGGATTCTATTGATTTTACAAGAAACAAACTTTGCATACCGACACCAAAAGCTACACAAAGTTCATTCACACTGGCATCTAGTTTACACTGGCAATGAATCATACCGACATAAGATAAAGTTTTGTTTATGCAAATTATATTGTAATGTAATTAATTGTTTTTAGCCAACATGATGTATTGTAAAGACTCATATATGTATGAGATCTTGTAGGTCATTTTGCAAGAGAAAGATGGTATGTAATTAGGTAATGAATATGAGAGTGCATATTTGTATATGCATTTTGATGTAATGATTTTGTGAGAAAAGTAGAGCAAAGAAAGGATTATGGCAGAGGTATGTGACAGAGCTTAAACCAGTACTGAATCTAGCATTGGAGATGCTATTTTGAGTAGTGCATTGTCATTGGATTTAATCATCCTATTTTGTAGTTAGTGTGACTCCTAATTTGTATTGAGTAGCGAGATCTAGGCTATTGGCCTTCATGTATGTGCAGGTCCCTATTGTATCAGTAATATTTATTTATATTGGCTAGTGAGTAAATATTGTGGGTCACAAATCCTACCGAGGTTTTTCCCCTACCGGGTTTCCTTGCCAAAATATCTTGTGTTATGGTTTGTATTAATTCTATCTCTCTTATTTCTCTTTATTTCTTT
Organism: Cryptomeria japonica; assembly: GCF_030272615.1. NCBI lineage: Eukaryota > Viridiplantae > Streptophyta > Pinopsida > Cupressales > Cupressaceae > Cryptomeria > Cryptomeria japonica. Next base: position 663,708,846 of record NC_081407.1, on the reverse strand, counting down.
ATTTCTTGTTTACTAGTACATTAATTTGGGTTATAAAGTTGCAAACAAGTTTAAATCTTTAGCAAACCGATTAGACACTAATTCACCCCCTCCCTCTTAGTGTCTTTGGGACTGATCAAGTATCTAACAAGGCTCACTTGGTAGCAAAAGAATTTTCCTAAGTTCCATGGGTTGATTACTCTGAGACTATTGCTTGAATTGTTAAGATAAATTCCATTCGACTTGTCCTTGCTATAGCTACAACCCATCATTGGGAACTTCATCAGATGGATGTGAAGAGTTCATTTGTTCATGGTGACCTTCAAGAGGGAATCAACATGGAATAGCCACAGGGGTTTGTTTAGGATCCTTCACTTGTGTGTCAAGTTTAAAAGTCTATCTTGTTAGGATAATCCGTGACCAACTAAGAGGGGGGGTGAATCGGTTGTTAATAAATTATATCATTTAATCCACTTAATAACCTTTAACCAGATTAAGTACCAATAAAGAAGAAATAGATACCAATAAGCAATAAAACTTAACAATGAAATAGATAATCAACATAATGCAACCATACCACATAAAAACATGATTTGTACATGGAAAACCTGAAAAGGGAAAAGCCATGGTGGGAAGCCTACCCACAGTCAGATGATACTTCTGCAAAAAGTATATGATACAATGAGGGGCTTGCACATGTAGGAAGACACATTGCCTAGAGTGTACTACTCATTATAAAAGAGTCTCACTGACTATAGAGACATTATAACCAGCTCAAGATAAATGGACAACAATCCAAAATAATGAACTGGTAGAGATAGCATCTACCATGCCTGATTATAGTCTTTGTTAAGATCAATATAGGAGGCCTTTGACCTCTTCCTTAATCCCAATTTGATCACTTGTGATCAACCAAATATCCTTCACATATGATATTATATTCCAAGACCATGACACATAATTCTTATTCCATACCATTGATCTACAATGAGATCTTACATCGTTTTGTACCAACCCTAAGGCCTAAACCAATTAGGTCGGCCACCTAAAAGATATTACAATAAGATTATTACATAAATTCATATTACAATGATATGCCATGTCGACTTAAGACCAAAACAATAATAACCAATCCATAGAACATCCTAAAAAATCCTAGTAACGTCTAAAGTACACGTTAACATAATATTGGTCCATAAGCTAGATAGGTACCAGACTTATTATGGGTCTACCACACCAAAGCAATGTCTTCAAGCAATGTCTACTATACCAACACCACTTATCCATTCTGTCAAGATTCCTCAGTGAAAGCTTTGCCAATTAAACCTTAAACCGATCCCAGTAAGGGTTTACAAGAGTGTATGATAGCATTTGATTACCAAGTCAATGCCAACTAACCAAAACATGCTCCAGAAGCATGTAACATGTAAAATAAAACATACTCTATTGATCCAATCATTCTGGAAGTGTCCAACAAATAGTCCCTTATGTCGATAACACTAGATCTTCTACCAGTAACCAAAACATGTATGTCGGTAACCAACCATAATAGCTAGTATTGACATCAACGACAAGACATAAATTTAACACATAATCAATTCATCTATAATGCCAACAGTCTCCCCCTTTGGCATTGATGGCAGCACTAGATGTGAAAAACATCAAAGTACCAAAGAAATGCCAAAAAAGTCTCCCCCTGTGGAAGATGACCATCAATCTACTAAATATCAATCACTCTCCCCCTGTGAATGATATGTCTATAAAGTTTTGAATTTATTTTTCACATCAAAATATCTCCCCCTTTGACATCAATGCTAGAAATCAAACATAAATATAAAAGAAAGAAAGTAATTCCCTTCATCTCAAAGTTGACTACTCCCTCTGAGTAGTAGCACCACTCATCAGTGCTGGAATGAATAGTATCTCTGATAATGCATGTCAGATTGGAGACAAAATGCATCAATCAAGTCTCTATCGGAGGGGCCAAAACCCCTACCCTGTCTCTCAAATACTCAAATGATTCCTTAGACAGTGGTTTAGTGAATATATCTACAATCTATTCTTTAGTGTTCATATAAAGTAATTTGACTTCCTTTGCTTCTACCTTGTTCTTAGGAAAGTTATACTTTATTGATATATGCTTAGTCTTAGAGTGAAATACTAGATTCTTAGACATGTCAATAGATGCAGAGTTATCAAAATAGATAACTACCAGTTTACTACAGTTTATCTTGATATCCTTCAACATTTGCTTTATCCACAAGACTTTAGTACAATTAGTTACTGCTGCAACATACTCAGCTTCTGCAGTAGATAAAGAAATGCATTACTATTTTTTGTTGATCCATGAAATCAATTTCTTTGCAAGAAAGAAAGCTCCACCAGAATTTCTCTTCCTATCATCAATATCTCATGCCCAATCTGATTCAGTATATGCACACAAAGTGAAATCATCATTTTTAGAATACCATAAGCCATATTATGTTGTTCCTTGCAAATACCGGAATATCCTCTTTACTGCACATTCATGATTTTCTTTAGGATTACTTTGATATCTTGAAACAATACTTACTGCATTCATAATATCTAGTCTAGTCCAAGTCAAATATAATAGACCACCAATCATAGACTTACAGCTTGTCAAATTTACCAGTGTAGAAGTATCCTTGATAGATAATTTCTCACTTGTCACCATAGGAGTACTTAATGGTTTGGAATTATCCATACCTAACTTCTTCAACAATTCCCTTAGATACTTAGTTTGACAGATAAAATGCCTTTGTCAGTTTGAGTAATCTATACACCTAAGAAAATTCTCATCTCACCAATCATGGACAATTCAAATTTATTCTTCATGTCGTTAGCAAATTCCATGCACAATTTATCTTCTCCTCCAAAAATGATACCATCAACAAATACTTCAATAATCATAATATCATCATTAGTGATCTTATAATATAGATTACTATCAACACTGCCTTTAGTAAAACCAAGCTTCAAAAAATATATTATCCAACCTTGCATACCAAGCTCTAGGAGCTTGTTTCAATCCATCTAAAGCTTTCTTCAATCTACAAACCATATCTTTATCATCTGTCACTGAAAATCCATCAATTTTCTCAATGTATACTTCTTCCTCAAGTTCACCATTCAAAAATGCACATTTAACATCCATTTGATAAACCTTATAGCTCTTATAAGATGCATATGCAAGAAATAGTCTAAGAGCTTCAATTCTAGCTACACGTACAAATGTCTCACCATAATCAATTCCTTCCATTTGAGAATATCCTTTACAAACCAATCTAACCTTGTTTCTTACAACTTTACCATCCTCATTTAGTTTATTCCTAAAAACCCATTTAGTTCCAATAACATTCTTATTTTTAGGCCAGGGAACTAGGTTCCAAGTTTCAATCTTCTCTATCTGATCTAATTAATCTTCCATAGCTTTTAACCAATGTTTATCTTTACAAACTTCAATAACAGATGTTGGTTCAATTTGAGAAATAAGACATACCTCTTCATTTGCCAGTCTTCTTCTTGTCATAACTACCTTGTTCCTATCTCCAATTATTTGATCTTCAAAATGATTTAATATTACATACCTTGGTTTCTTCTGAATTTCAGGTTCATTGTTTTGATCATCAGTCACAGTTAAATTGTCTGATTGTGTTAGTGTAACTGCCTCAATTTTCTTTAATAGTTGAGGCATTGTCGGTTCAGTTATGATCATTTCCACTACTAGTTCCCTGTCATATGATATAGATTGATTTTTGTACTACTCATCCACTTTCACATTAGCGCTCTCCAAAATTTTCTAAAATCTTTTGTTATAACATCTAGATGCTTTTCTTTGAATTGAATAACCAAGAAATATCTCTTCATCACATCTAGGATGAAATTTTCCAATTGAGTCATCTCTTTTGATATATCATTTACTTCCAAAATTTTTGAAATACTTAACATTAGTTGTATGTTCAAACCATAACTCATAAGAGGTCTTACCGGTTTCCACTTTGATGTGAACTCTATTGAATGTGTAGACTAATGTACTCACTGATTCTCTCCAGTAGATGTGAGGCAATTTGGCTTCCATAATCATAGATCTTGTTGCATCAAAAATGGTTATGTTCTTTCTTTCCACTAGTCCATTCTGCTCAGGATTCTAAGGAACAAATAATTGTCTCCTAATTCCATTTGTCTCACAATAAGTGTTAAATTAATGAGAAGTGAACTCATTGCCTTGATCTAATCTTATACATTTTATTTTAAAACCATTTTCTGTTTCAACTTTTTCTTTAAAGATCTTAATTTCTCAAAGGCTTCATATTTCTCCCTAAGAAATGTCACCCACATCATCCTAGAATAGTCATGAATAATCAACATGAAATATGTATCACCTTGAAAGCTTCGATTCCTTACCAGACCACATAAGTAAGTGTGAATGAAATCAAGTACATAATTAGATTTATCATGTATTCTCTTGAAATAAGTTCTTATTTGCTTTCCCAATTGACATTCCTTACATATTGGATTATGAGGCTTCATAATCATAGGTATATCTCTAACTGCCTTATTTGAACTGATCTTAATAATACAATCAAAATTAAAATGACACAACCTCTTATGCCATAGCCATCTCTCATCAATATGAGCAATCAAACATGTCATATTACCAGTGTTCAAGTGAACGATGTTACCTCTAGTCTGAATACCGATTGCAATCTCTAAACTAGTCTTGTTAATAATTTTGCACTTTCTATCTTTAAACTGAAGTTGGAAACCCTTGTCCACAAATTGACCAGCACTCAAATTTTTATGCTTTAAACCTTATACATAATAAACATTATCAGTATTATATTTTCCATCCAAAGAAATAATACCTATACCTTTGATCATACATGCTTTGTCATCTCCAAATCTAACTTGACCGCCATTGTATTCTTGCAGGAACATAAATTTTGTCTTATCTCTAGTCATATGATGTGAGCATCCAATATCAATTACCCATTCATCCTTATCTTCAACTTTTTCTGCCAAGGCCTTTTCTTCATTCACTATAGCCGGTGCTGGTTCATCTTCCTTTAAAGCATAGAACACCCATTCCTTTCAGTTGTGGGATCCACTAGCTAACTAGAATTGTTTACTTTTCTTGAATCTATATCTATTCTAGTTAGGCTTAAATGATTTCTTAAATCTTTCCTGAAATCTTGCATTCCTTTCAGGACATCTAGATGCAAAATGACCAATCTTATTGCATGCAAAACATTTAAAAGGTTCTTTACCTTCATACTTACTTCTTGTTGGTCCTTTAGGTACTCTTCTAGAAAATAAGGCTTGAAGTTGCTCAAATTCTTCATCTTCTTTCCTCCTATCTTCAAATTCTTTTGCATATAAGGCTTTCCAATCACTTTGGTCAGTAGATGATGATGCATAAAAAGAAGGTTCATACTTTATAGCTCTAGAAGATCCAAATTCTTCAAGCTCAAAAGCAAATAATTTCCCAATCAAAATGTCTCTGTTAACTGAAGAGCTTTCCATTGTTCTCAGCTCATTAATTGAAGCTACCTTCATCTTGTAAACTAGTGGAAGAGCTCTCAAGACTTTGGAAACTATTTCATCTTCACTCAAAAATTCTCCACAACATTGAATTCCCATAACAATCTCATTTACTCTTTCCATAAACACAACAATTCTTTCATTATCTTCCCTCTTCAAGTTTTCATATCTTACCCGGTAACCATCAGGTTTAGCTATTTTGATAGTAGGATCACCTTCATTCAGAGTTTACAATTTATCCCACATAACCTTTGTTGATCATTTATCAGTTAATCTAATGATTTGTTGATCAGTAAGTGCACACAAGAGGGCTTCTCTAGCTCTGCAATCATTTTCAATATTCTTATCCAAGTTTGTAGGAGCAGGATTGCCAGATCTCGGATCATAAGGTGTGTATCATTTCCCAGTGATCTCTCAAATATCATTTCCAAGACATCTAATATGAGTCTCCTTTTTATTTTTCCATATCCCATAATTTGTTCCATCAATATTAGGGATTTCTCTACTGAAAATAGTTGTCATTGGATTTGAAGTGCTAGCTGCCATAGGATCTACCTCAAGAGGTTAAGCTTTTGCAAAAGAGGACCAAAGCTCTGATACTAATTGTTAGGATAACCAGTGAACAACTGAGAGTGGGGGGGGGGTGAATCAGTTGTTAACATATTATATCATTTAATCCACTTAATAACCTTGAGCCAAATTAAGCGATAAAACTTAACAATGAAACTAATAATCAACACAATGAAACCATACCACATAACATGATGATTTGTATGTGTAAAACCTAGAAAGGGAAAAACCATGGTGGGAAGCCTACCCACAATCAGATGATACTTCTGCAGAAAGTATGTGATACAATGAGGGGCTTGCACATGTAGGAAGGCACATTGCCTAGAGCATACTGCTCATTAGAAAAGAGTCTCATTGACTGCAAAGAGGTTATAACCACCTCAAGATAAATAGACAACAATCCAGAATAATGAACTTCCAAAGATAGCATCTACCATGCCTGATTACAGTTATGGTTAAGCTCAATACTAAAGGCCTTGACCTTTTCATTAATCCCAATTCGATCACCTATGATTGACCAAATTTCCTTTGCATGTGATATTATATTCCAATACCACGATACATAATCCTCATTCCATACCATCGATCTATAATGATATCTTACATCATTTTATACTAATCCTAAGGCCTAAACCAATTAGGTTGGCCACCTAAAAGATATTACAATAAGATAATTACATAAATTGATATTAAAATGATATGCCATGTCATCTTAATACCAAAACAGTAACAACGAATCCATAGAACATCCCAAAACATCCCAATAATGTGTAGAGTACATGTTAACATGATACTAGTCCATAACCTAGATAGGTACCAGACCTATTGTGGGTCCACCATGCCAAAGAAATGTCTGCAAGAAGTTGAAGTATGATCAAAGAACATCTTCAGCATCTTGAAATCCATGAAGAAGTTGCACCAACACCACTTATACATTCTAGCAAGATCCATCAGTGAAAGCTCTACCGGTTAAACCTTAAACCAATGTTGGTAAGGGTTTACAAGAGTGTATGATAGCATTTGATTACTAAGTCAATACCAACTGACCAAAACATGCTCCAGAAGCATGTAACACATAAATTCAAACATACTCCATTGATCCAATCATGTCGAAAGTATCCAATAGATATTCCATTATGTTGGTAACACTATATCTTCTACCGGTAACCAAAACCTATCTGTCAGTAACCAAGCATAACAAGTAGTGTTGACATCAATGAAAAAACATAAATGCAACACATAATCAATTCATCCATAATTCCAACATCTCTATGGCCTCAAACAAGCTCCTCGAGATTGGTCTACCAAGTTGGACTCATTCCTTTTGATAGTTGGTTTCACTTGATCCTATTTTGATCCAAGTCTATACAATCTATAGAAGGATGATACTCTCACTTTTTTGGTTCTCTATGTTGATGACTTTTTGATCACGGGGAGTCACTCATCCACCATCAAGGTAGTGAAATTTTCTCTACATGATAGATTTATGATGTCAAAATTGGGTCTTCTACATGACTTCTTGGGGATTGAGATCACTCGGTCTACTTCAGGGATCTTCTTTGGACAACCCAATTATGCATTCAATATGTTCTCCAAATTTTGCATGGTTGATTGTAAGCCTGCACCTACTCCATTTTGGCATGGGTCAAACTTGAGGCTAAGTAGGATTCACCCTTGGTTGATGGCACTTTATACCAATAGCTTGTTGGGAGTCTCATCTACTTGAATCATACAAGACCTGACATTTCATATGTTATGGGTATGGTCTCTAGATTTATGCAGGAGCCACATGAGTTACATTAGAAAGAATCTAAGTGTATTCTCCACTATATTCAAGGTACTCACACTTATAGAATTCACTATGCAGTAGATATGGATATTGACTCGGTAGGACATACATATTCAAATTGGGTAGGTGATTCTCAGGATAGCAAGTCCACTTTAGGGTATTGCTTCTCACTTGGTTCTGGTCCAGTTTGTTGGTTGAGAAAGAAGTATTCTATAATTTCTCTTTCATCAACAAAGGCTAAGTATTGAGGGGTAGTTAATGCCACCATTGAGTCTATTTGGCTTCAAAATATTCTCACAGAATTTGGTATTACAATTAGAAATCCTACCATCATGTTTTGTGATAATCAGACTGCTATACAGATCTCAAGAAATATAGTTCATCACCAGAGGATGAAACACATTGAGATACATATGCACTACATTCGAGAGCTAATTCAAGAAGGAATCATTGATCTTAAGTATTGTTCTACATTGGAGAAAACTATAGTCATCTTCACCAAACTCTTCACCAAAAGCAAGTTACTTAATTTGTGGTCTTTTCTTGGGATGTGATAGGTGTCTACTTTAGGAGGGGCTTCTTATTCCTTAATTATTTCCCTCTATTTAGGGAAGACTATTCCTTTTCTGGGGGAATTCTTCTTTTGGGGACGATATCTATGTACATGGGTACCTAACATCCTCATTTGTCAAGACCCATCTTTTCATGCACCTAAGCTACGCTTAAAGAGGGGTGTAAGTGTAGGTTTTTTCTTTTCCTTATGTTAGAGGGTATTTATTTTTCCCACACATTTATTAAGCTTTCTTAGGCTATTAGGAGTGGTTAATATAAGGACACATGGTGAAATACTTCACCCATGTGTGTAACTCTCCATCTTGCATGGGTAGTTGAGTTACACACCCTCTTTTGGCTTGTTGTGCCACCTCTCACAACCACTATTTTGTCATATCCTAAGTGGGTTATGGGGTATTTGGGTTTCTCAACCTCTTTTGGCTTTATGTGCCATGTCTTATAACTCCTTTTTGTTTTCATGTAAGGATTTTATGGTACATGTTTTTGCATTTACCAAGTAGGCAAAAACCTCCCACTTTTTATTGAGGTGGGAGTGAATGAACGTCTTGGATGTATATGCTTTTATTTTTCTATATAATAAACACTATACTATCACCTTCACTAGTTCAGTGATAGCTCAATTAGACTCTTCTCTAAAATATCTTATGTCTCTATTGTTCTCTCATATCAATTTTATCTTCATTCAACTATTTTGATCTTCAATCATCTATTGTTTGAAGTTGGATGTGATCTACGACTGACATTAGATCCTAGCTTGGTTCTTGCTTCTCACAAAATCTAGCATTCATCACCAAGAAGATATCCTTTAGGCAACAATGTACATAACTCCAAGATAAAGACACATGACTCTTATAAGCATGGAAAATATATTTCTAAATGATTTATATTGCAAAAAGTGTATAGGGATCCTTTTGAGGGATGTACAAAGGAAGATATATTTACTTGAAGACATCCACCTCTAAAAATAGAGGGAATATTTGATAAATGTAACATCTTTGAAAATGAAGAAAGAAAATAAGAATACACACCTTCTCTAATGTCTAGGAAAAAGTGGATTCTTAGTTATGGATTGCACACTTTAACTAAGGAGATATTGTTCATAAGAGATGTACCATTCCAAACATGATGTCAAATTATGAAAGATGCAAATCATCATAAAAGAAAAGGTAATCTTTGGAAAAAGGGAGAGAATTGGAATATTATCTTTGCCCCCAAGCATGGAGACAAGGACACCAAAGGGATGTCATTTATAAAAGACATGCTCTTCTAAATAAAAGATCTTCATTAGGGATTCATTTTCTTATAAGAGGGATGGGATCCTCAATAGGGATGTGCACATCCACAATATAGAAGGGTTTATTATAAAAGATACAAATCAATCAAGAGAAGGATTTGATGAATGCTTGTAGACTCCCAACACCAAGGAAGGGACCTCAATTAAGGAAATGTACTTATAAGGAAAGGATGAAATCATCATCAAGGATACTTGTTCCAATAAGAGAGAGGAGATCCTCAGTAGGGATATACTCCTTTATAATCAACAAGAAATCCTTATTGAAGACACTACATCACAAAGTGAAAGTTTAAACTTAAGAAGGAGAGATGGTTGGAAATCATTCTTGCCCCCCCAATATAGAGAAATTAGAAGATACAAAATAAGCTATTATGTTTCTACCAATGTAGGACTGCACATGAAATTCTACAACCATTATTGACAATAGAACCCCAATAGGTAAGCTACTAATGTCATATAGTGAGAAACAACATAATAACCACTAATGTTATTTAAATATATGATAGGTTAGATGAAGAAGTTGAATACAACATGTTAAATGCTCTACAATCAACACAAGTAAAAGAATACATAAGATGATAAGCATTGGAATGTTTTGATCAACAAAGTAGTCTCTAGGAGAATATTAGGGCTCTAAGTCATGTTCCTCTTCCACATAAAATTCCTCATGCATAAAAGAAACCTTAGGAGAGGGAAAAGTGTAATTCATTATGCCCTCATTTCCATAAGGGAAGGCATCATAATGAATAGAAGGTAAAGAATAATAAATGGGAATATCAATCTCTTTGGGAGCTTCATAAAGGGAGTTGTCAATCATCATAATTTACCTATGAGTGAGATGAGTGTTGAGAGATGTAGAGGATGATCTAATTGAGATGAATTCATCAAGGGATACATTTAACTTATCAAAAACATCACTACTAAATATGAAATTCACATTTAGATATGGTCTCTTAGATTCTTTAGTGTACTTTGAAGGATTATATCCAAGTCTGAATGAGGTTTCACATATGTTATTTTCTAAAGGAACTTTAATCCCTTGTTCACTTTCTTCATAACCATTGCCATTATATCCACTTTTAACTAAAATGTGAAAATTAAAACCATAAGAGATGACATATCACAAAAAGATGGTGGGGTCTCATAGGTTTCAATGTCATAATTAGATGAACTGAAAGAAGATTTTGAATAATTGGTAGAAGTAGCCACAAAATTGTTGCTAAGTTATTCAGACAAGGCTGATTTCTCCTTAGGTTCCACTATATCATCATCATTTTTAGTCTTTAGACATATTGGGGGGCACTTTATATTATCCTATAAAGGTAGGTGTAAAATCTAAGGACCCCCAATCATCTTCTTAGAGTATTGTTAATCCCTAAAGAGAGATAACATCTTTTTTTAAAGGGTAGTCGAGAAGTTTCACAAGTTTGTGATCCTAGTGGGACCTATGAAACAATATCTAGGATTTTAGAAGTCATATCATCATTATTTAAAAGGTGGGTTTGGAAAGGGAAATAATAATTAGCATCCAAAATGAAAGACCCTGAGGAAATGAAAAGAAAAACCTTTACAATTCTTTAAATGCTTTATGAGAGGCGTGCTAAATGGATTATCTGTTTTGTAGATTAGGCATAGTCTATCGTAGACCCTTCATTGTTGAGAAGAGAACAAGATGAATGAAGTAACTTTGACATAAGATGTATTTTTTAAATTTTCTCATAGGAAGCACTCTTAAAGGCTAGAAAAAATTAATAATCTAGCTACCCTAATATGACCCATTTCACATATCCTTCATATATGATATAATCAAAAACCTATCTTTATGAAACATAGAAGATTAGATATATATGATTCATACTTTATAAATAGAGAAACTAGAAAACCACGAATTAAGAAAAATTGACTACACATTGATACATGGCATGGAGCATTATTTAAAATAACACAAAAGGTAAAAAAGGCATAATTTGTCATTCATAAACAATACTAAAGATCCAATGTAGATTATAATTCATATAAGAAAATAAAAAGGGAAGAATACTTATTTTTCCCTCTGAACTAATATCCCCAAAGCTAGCCTAAAGTCTAAGAGATTTACATAACATCAAATGTCAAAAGATTCCTTCAAACAAATTGCCTTCTAGCTTTTATAACTCTCTCCAAAAGATATCATTACTCAAGACAAAAACTTTGTAGAGACAAGGCCATAAAGATGTTACCAACTACCTCTAGATTGGAATTTTTTTTGTGGATGCTCCTTGATCTCAACATGATGAACATTTGTTCTTTCGTTCATGATTAAGGAAATAATTGCTTACCATTATTCTTATGATATCTCACTTTGAAAGTTTCAAAAATATCTTTGATTCATGCATTCACACCTTTCCATTATTTTTTTGACATCATTTGACTTGCATGGATATCATATCCTAATGATCAAGAATAATTGTCTTCCTATGATGGAGATTCTATCAACACACGTGTTGAGTGATAGGAGACCTTGATGGTCCTTTGGGATCCCTAGGTGAAGATTCTCCATGGTGGTGACATGTGGAGAGATTGTAGGGCTTCTTTGAAAGAGTATTTCAATATGATTTTAATTCCCCCAATTGTGAAATGTGGCAAGCTAGATAGGTTTTTGTTGGAGCCTCAAAGTTTGAAGGAGACCTAATTGGTCTTCATGTGGCAACGAGACCCATCATCTTGGAACCAATGAAAGAAAAGTGCCACCATCTTCATATTTTAAAGGTTGGAAAATTGACTACTATATAAATGTCTAGAGTCTTGGTGACTCGCAGGGGACCTTTTCTCACAGAGGTGATCCCATAATATTTGGTTTTGTAGACCAAATATTCCATCTATTGGTATTTTTGATAGTCTATATTAGATATCTTTGATTGGATTCTAGTGATCATGAACTTTGATAAGGTGAACTCTTAGGGAGTTTAATTTCCTTGATTACTCTGGCCTCCTATCAATAATCAAACTTCCTATAGCCATAAAAGTTCCTAAAATAAGAAAACCATTTAACATGATATTTTGAAAGAAACATCAAACCTTTCATCAAATGACTCCAGATGGTAACTTAAACATTCACAATTGAGAGGGAATGGGTTCATGAAAACTAGGCTACAGGACAACAACCTATGGAGAAAAATATTCCCAAAGTAAACATTACACCCCATTAAAAAAAGAGATAAAATAAACCTTTTTCCTTAAGACAAAAGAGAACATCAAGCATGAAACATTATATTTACTATATAAGATCAAAAACCCCCTTGAGTTCCTTAATTTAATAATTAAAGATCTCCACCTTTATAATTTTACATGATAGGGCAAGTGGTTCCATTATTCAAGTGTACATGCATGTGATTAATTCCTCCCTTCCTAGATTAAGACATGCAAAGAAGTATATAAATATGTTAAGATATGTAGTTGGACCCAACCTCGTATAGCCAATGGATAGAGTCTTGTTGTCAGGCATGCCAAGCAAACATGCATAGCCCTGACAAGGATATCACCTTAGTTCCTATTGCATATTTTTGTATTCTGAGATGAGTTTTTATAACCCCAATAGACTTGTCCACATCACCTACTTTTATGTTATTTAAAAAAAAAAATAGGCCTTAACCTTTTGTTTTCATTTTTATTGACACTTTTAGGCCATTTGTTAAGTTGGGAACTAGAGTTGTAGTAGGAGTGACATTTAGATGTTTTAATTAATCAAAAAAAGATATTAATCTATCACCCTATCATTTGTAGGAGTATTAAATATAAACTTACTTCTAAAGATTCATGGAGATTCCACATGTACATGACCAGACATTCTAAAAGAACAAGATCCTTAATTATGAGATTGACAAAATCACCAAGATTAGAAAGAAATCTTATACCATAAAGATAATATTAAATGCATTAATTGTCTCTTTACTTGAGGCATATGTTTTGTATCATCTTTGTTTTTATGAGGAGGAATATTTGCATTAGGAACCATCATCCTTGGAACTATTTTACACTACCTCTTCCTTGGGAATGATTCCTTACTAATATCAACTACCAGAATAAACGCACACTTGTGCAAAAAAACTTGTCCATCTATAAAATTAGGTTTCTGCTAAAATTAGGTTTAGTAGAGCGAGAATTTTCCATAGTATTTTATGATTCACACTTTAGTGGGGTTGATGAAAATGAAGTCTCAGTAGGCCTCTCTAGGCAGGATTAGAAACACACGCTTTGAGAATTTTCTTAACACCAATAATGACTTGATCATTGCAAAGACAAATTGGGTTTTGAGACAAGGCTTTCTTGCCAATGAAGGTAGATACTGGATAGAAATAGACAATGTGTCTCACTTTGTAGGGTTACTACTAGATTTGGGTAAACCAACACCAAATATAGACAAAATGATCCATGACATCTTTTGTGAAGATCTTGTTGGTGGGTTGGACCAAGTTTTCGAGTAGGTAGATTATGGACTTGGGCTTACTACAACTATTATGATAACCAGTGAAAAAATGAGAAGGGGGGGGGTCAATCAGTTGTTAATAGATTATAACAGTTAATCCACTTAATGGCCTTTAACCAGATTAAGTACCAGTAAAGCAAAAATAGATACCAGTAAACAATGCAACTTAATAATTAAACATATAATCAATGCAAAGTAACCATACCACATAACACCATGATTTGTATGTGGAAAACCCAGAAAGGGAAAAACCATGGTGGGAAGCCTACCCACAGTCAGATGATACTTCTATAGAAAGTATGTGTTAAAATGAGGGGCCTGCACATGCAGGAAGGCACATTGCCTAGAGCGTACTACTCATTACAAAAGACTCTCACTGACTACAGAGAGGCAACAACCATCTCAAGATAAATGGACAACAATCTGGTAGAGTGAACTATTAGAGATAGAATCTACCATGCCTGATTATAGTCTCGATTAAGCTCAATACCAGAGACCTTTGACCTGTTCCTTTATCCCAATTCGATCACCTATGATCGACCAAATCTCCTTCGCATATGATATTACATGCCATAATCATCACACATTATTACAATGAGATCTTACATCATTTTATACCAACCCTTGGACCTAAACCAATTAGGTCAGCCACATAAAAGATATTACAATAAGATCATTACATAAATCCATATTACAATGATATGCCATGTCATCTTAAGACTAAAAAAACAATAACAAATCCATAAATTATCCTAAAACATCCCGATAACATGTAGAATACACATTAATAAGATATTGGTCCATAACCTAGATAGCCACCCGACCTATTCTGGGTCCACCACGCCAAAGAAATATCTTCAAGAAGTTGAAGCATGATTAAAGAATATCTCCAACATCTTGAAAGCCATAGAAACTGCACCAACACCATTTATGCATCCTATCAAGATTCTGCAGTGAAATCTCTACCGATTAAACCTTAAACCAATGTCAGCAAGGGTTTACAAGAGTGTATGATAGCATCTGATTACCAAGTCATTACCATCTAACCAAAACATGCTCTAGAAGTATGTACCACATGTAACCAATCACATTCCATAGATCCAAACATGTTGGAAGTATCCAACAGATAGTCTCTTCTTCCGGTAACACTAGATCTTCTACCTAACCAAAACCTATTTGTCGGTAACCAACCATAATAGCTAGTGTTGACATCAATGACAAAACACCAGTGAAACACATAATCAATTCATCCAATGATTCCAACAATCTCCCCCTTTGACATTAATGACAACACTAGATATAAATAACATCTAAGTACCAAGAAAAGCCAAACAAGTCTCCCCCTGGAAGACAACCAACAATCTTTTGAATATGAATAGCTCTCCCCTTGTGAATGATATCTCTGTAAGGTTCTGATTCTGAAATTTATTTTTTTTCACATCACTATCTCTCCCCCTTTGACATCAATTCCAAAAATCTGACATAAATATCAAAGCAAGAATATCAACCTCAGTATCTCAAAGCTAGCTACTCCCCCAAATTAGTAGCACCACTCATCAGTATATGAATGAATAATGTCTCTGATAATGCATGTCAGACTAATGACAAACTTCATCAATCAAGTCTTTGTCAGAGGGGAAGAAACCCCTAACCTATCTCTCAAATACTCAAATGATTCCTTAGACAGTGGTTTAGAGTATATATCTATAATGTGTTCTGTAGTGTTCACATAAACCAATTTGAATTCCTTTGCTTCTACCTTGTCCTTGAGAAAGTTATACTTTATTGATATATGTTTAGTCCTAGAGTGAAATACCGGATTCTTAGACATGTCAATAGCTGCAAAGTTATCATAGTAGATAACTACCAATTCACTATTTTACCCTAATATCCTTCAACATTTTCTTCATCCACAAGACTTGAGTGCAATTAGTTGTTGCTACAACATAATAATCTTCCACAGTAGATAAATAAATGCATGCCTATTTTTGTTGATCCATGGAACTAGTTTCTTTACAAGAAAGAAAGCTCCACCAAAAGTGTTCTTCCTATCATGAGTATCTCTTGCCCAATCTGAGTCAGTATATGCACATAAAGTGAAATCATCATTTTTAGAATACCATAAACCATATATTGTTGTTCCTTGTAAATATCATAATATCCTCTTTACTGCACATTCATGATTTTTTTTAGGATTGCTTTGATATCCAAAAACAATACCTACTGCATTCATAATATCTAGTCTAGTCTGCGTTAAATATAATAGACCACCAATCATAGACTTATAGCTTGTCGGATTTACAGATGTAGAAGTATCCTTGATAGATAATTTCTCACTTGTCACCATAGGAGTACTTACTGGTTTGGAATTATCCATACCAAACTTCTTCAACAATTCTCTCAGATACTTAGTTTGATAGATAAAAATCCTTTGTCAGTTTGAGTAATCTGCAAACCTAATAAAAATCCCATCTCACCAATCATGGACATTTCAAATTCATTCTTCATATTGTTAGAAAATTCCATGCACTATTTATCTTCTCCTCCAAAAATGATATCATCAACAAATACTTCAATAATTAGAATATCATTATCAGTGATCTTATGATATAAATTCCTATCAGCTCTGCCTTTAGTAAAACCAAGCTTCAAAATATATTTATTGAACATTGCATAACAAGCTCTAGGAGCTTGTTTCAAACCATATAAATCTTTCTTCAATCTGTAAACCATATCTTTATCATCTATCAGTAAAAATCCATTAGGTTTCTCAAGGTATATTTCTTCCTCAAGTTCACCATTCAAAAATGTACATTTAATGTTCATTTGATAAACCTTATAGTTCTCATAAGCTGCATAGGCAAGAAATAGTCTAACAACATCAATTCTAGCTACAAGTGCAAATGTCTCACCATAATCAATTCCTTCCATTTGAAAATATCCTTTACAAACCAATCTAGCCTTGTTTCTTACAACTTGACCATCCTCATTCAGTTTATTCCTAAAAACCCATTTAATTCCAATAACATTTTTATTTTTAGGCCGGGGAACGAAAGTCCAAGTTTCATTCTTCTCTATCTAATCTAATTCATCTTCCATATCCTTTAACCAATGTTTATCATTACAATCTTTAATAACAAATGCTGGTTCAATTTGAGAAATAAGACATACCTCTTCACTTGTCAGTCTTCTTCTTGTCATAACTCCCTTGTTCCTATCTCCAATGATTTGATCTTCAAAATGATTTAATCTTACATACTTTGGTATCTTTTGAACTTCAGCTTCATTTCTCTGATCATTAGTCACAATTGAATTTTGTGATTGTTCTAGTGTAACTATCTCAATTTCTTGTACCAGTTGAGGCATTATCGATTCAGTTATTATCATTTCCACTGTCGGTTCCCTATCATATGATATAGAATGATTTTTGTACTACTCATCTACTTTCACATCAGCACTCTCCACAATTTTCTACAATCTTTTGTTATAAAATCTATATGCTTTCTTTGAATTGAATAAACAAGAAATATTCCTTCATCACATCTAGGATCAAACTTTCCAATTGAATCATCTCTTTTGATATAGCATTTACTTCCAAAAAATCTAAAATATTTAACAGTAGGCATATGTCCAAACCACAATTCATAAGGGGTCCTACCAGTTTCACCTTTGATGTGAACTCTATTGAATGTATAGACTATTGTGCTAGCTGCTTCTCTCCAGTAGATATGAGGCAATTTGGCTTCCATCATCATAGATCTTGTTGCATCAAAAAAGGTTATGTTTCTTTCTTTCCACTAATCCATTCTGCTAAGGAGTCCAAGGTGCGGATAATTGTCTGCTAATTCCATATGTCTCACAATAACTATTAAATTCATGAGAAGTGAACTCACTGCCATGATCTGATCTTAGACATTTTATTTTCAATCTAGCTTTTATTTCAACTTTTTCTCTAAAGATCTTGAATTTCTCAAAGGCTTCAGACTTCTCCCTTAGAAAACTCACCCACATCATCCTAGAATAGTCATCAATAATCAACATGAAATACCTATCACCTTGAAAGCTTCTAGTCCTTGTTGGACTACATATGTTAGTGTGAATCAAATCAAGTACATCTTTAGATTTATCATGTATGCTCTTAAAAGAAGTTCTAACTTGCTTTCCCAATTAACATTCCTTACAGACTGGATTATGAGGATTCATAATCTTAGGTATATCTCTAACTGCCTTAGTTGAATCAATCTTAATAATATAATCAAAATTAACATGACACACCCTCTTATGCCATAACCAACTCTCATCAATATGAGCAATCAAACATGTCTTATTACCAGTGTTCAAGTGAAAGATATTACCTCCAGTCTGAATGCTGGTTGCAATCTCCAAACCAGTCTTGTTAATGATTTTGCATTTTCTATTTTTAAACTGAAGTTGGAAACCCTTGTCCACCAATTGACCAAAACTCAAAAGATTGTGCTTTAAACCTTCTATATAAAAGACATTATCAGTGTTATATTTGTCACCCAGAGAAATAATACTGCTACCTTCGATCATACATGCTTTGTCATCTCCAAATATAACTTGACCTCCACTATATTCTTGTAGGGATAAAAATTTCCCTTTATCTTCATTCATATGATGTGAGTATCCACTATCAATTACCCATTCATCCTTATCTTCAACTTTTTCTGCCAAGGCCTTTTCTTGATTTTTGATTGTTGGTTTTGGTTCATCTTCCTTTAAATCATAGAACACCCATTCCTTTCCATTGCTGGATCCACTAGCAGAGTCTTCTGTCAGTTCATCTCCAAAGTCATCACTTACTCCTTCCTCATCTGCTATGTAGAATTGTTTACTTTTCTTGAATATATATCTATTATTGTTAGGCTTAAATGATTTCTTAACTCTTTCCTCAAACCTTTCATTCTTTTCAGGACATCTAGATACAAAATGGCCAATCTTATTACATGAAAAACATTTAAAAGGTTATTTCCTTCATACTTACTTCCTGTCAGACCTTTAGGTACTCTTCTAGTAAATAAGGCTTCAAGTTGCTCAAATTCTTCGTCTTCTTTTCTCATATCTTCTAATTATTTTGCATATAGGACTTTCTAATCACTTTTGCCAGTAGATGATGATGATGATGCATGAAAAGAAGGTTCAGACTTTACAACTCTAGAAGATCCAAATTCTTCAATCTCAAAAGAAGATAATTTCCCAATCAAAATGTCTTTGTTCACTAAAGAGTTAGACATTGTCCTCAACTCATTAATTGTAGTTGCCTTCATCTTGTAAGCTAGTGGAAAGGCTCTCAAGAATTTGAAAACTATTTCATCTTCACTTACATATCCTCCACAATATTGAATTCCAATAACAATCTCATTTACTATTTCCATAAACACAACAATTCTTTCACTATCTTCCATCTTCAAGTTTTCATATCTTACCCAGTCACCATCAAGTTTAATAATTTTTATAGTAGGATCACCTTCATTCACAGTTTTCAATTTATCCTACATAACCTTAGTTGATGATTTATCATTTACTCCCATGATCTATTGATCAGTAAGTGCACACAAGAGGGCTTCACTAGCTCTCCAATCATTTTCAATATTGTTGTCCAAGTCTACAGTAGCAGGATTGTAATATGTTGGATCATAAGGTGTGTGTCCTTTCTCAGTATTTCATATCCTATAATGTGTTCCATCAAGCTTAGGGATTTCTCTTTTGAAAATAGTTTCTGGTGGATTAGAAGTG
Source organism: Cryptomeria japonica (assembly GCF_030272615.1). Classification (NCBI taxonomy): domain Eukaryota; kingdom Viridiplantae; phylum Streptophyta; class Pinopsida; order Cupressales; family Cupressaceae; genus Cryptomeria; species Cryptomeria japonica. Next base: position 663,688,857 of record NC_081407.1, on the reverse strand, counting down.
TTAGCTGCCATAGGATCTACCTCAAGTAGTTAAGATTATCCAAAAGAGGACTAAAGCTCTGATACCAATTATTAGAACAATCGGTGAACAACTAGGAGGGAGCAGGTGAATCAACTATTAACAAATTATTTCATTTAATCCACTTAATACCCTTTAACTAGATTAAGTATTGGTAAAGAAAAAATAGATGCTGGTAAACAATATAACTTAACAATTAAACAGATAATCAATGGAAATAAATCATACCACATAACACCATGATTTGTATGTGGAAAACCCAAAAAGGGAAACACCACGGTGGGAAGCCTACCCACATTCAGATGACACTTCTATAGAAAGTATGTGTTACAATGAGTGGCATACACATGCATGAAGGAACACTTCCTAGAGCATACTACTCATTACAAAAGAGTCTCATTGACTATAGAGAGGCAACAACTACATCAAGATAAATAGACAACAATCCAGTATAGTGAACTACCAGAGATAGCATCTACCATGCCTGATTATAATCCTAGTTAAGTTCAATATCAGAGGCCTTTGACCTCTTCCTTAATCCCAATTCAACTAGCTATGATCGACTAAATCTCCTTCGCATATGATATTACATTCCACGACCAGGATGCATTATTGCAATGAGATCTTACATCATTTATACCCACCCTAAGACCTAGGCCAATTAGGTCAGCCACCTAAAAGATATTACAATAAGATCATTACATAAATCCATATTACAATGATATGCCATGTCAACTTAAGACCAAAACAACAATAAAAAATCCATAAATCATCTCGAAACATCTCAGTAATGTGTAGAGTACACCTTAACATGATATCGGTTCATAACCTAGATAGGCACCAAATGTATTCTAGGTCCACCACAACAAAGCAATGTCTTCAAACAGTTGAAGCACGATCAAAGAACATTTTCCAGCATCCTGAAAGCCATGTAGAAACTGTACCAACACCAATTATGCATCCTGTCAAGATCCCTTAGTGAAAGCTCCGTCGGTTAAACCTTGAACCAATGTCAGCAAGGGTTTACAAGAGTGTATGATAGCATCTGGTTACTAAGTCAATACCATTTGACCAATACATACTCCAGAAGCACGTATCACATGTAACAAATCACATTCCATAGATCCAAACATGTCAGAAGTGTCTAACAGATAGTCTCTTTTGTCGGTAACACCGATAACCAAAACAAATAGTATTGACATCAATGAAAAAGAATCAATGCAACACATAATCAATTCATCCAATAATGCCAACAACAAATACTACTGTAGACGTATAAAAATTACCACTTTCCTAGGTGAATATTTAATATTCATTTTAACCCATTCCTCTATTTAATTAAATCATTCAAATTCATCTATTTGATTAAATAAATTATTTAATTTATTTACTTGAATTCACCTAAGCCTTTCATAACATTTAATTAAATAAATCACTTTATTTAATTAATTTCCCTTTCTCCCGTTTTAATTAAATTTACATTTAATTAAATTATTCCTTTCAAGTAAATAAATATAATTTTATTTTTATCCTCCACTTGCATTCTCCTACATATCCCACTTGTCTCTCTAACCCCCTTTCTATATTCTTCAAATCACTTATAAATAAGCCTAACCCATCTACTAAATATTGTCACATCCCTAAACAAAGGGAAGTCACTTCTCAAAACCCCAAAGTCTTTGAAAACCATTAAAGGCTTTGTGTCTTCAACAAGTTAACCTTGAAAGTCTTCCAAACCATTAATGGTTAACTCAACCTTCTTGCATGATTAGAGACTTTCTCTCTAACTCAACCCTCATCTAACCTAGGAGTCTTGTCAAGCATTCATGGCTTTACCATTGGTTATCCCTTTAACCCTTGCACAAGAATTTATCCTTTGGGTAAAAGCTTTATCCAATGGATAACCCTACCCTAAGCTTAACCCTTACCTTCTAAGGTAACCATGAGGTCTTTTCAAGCATTTAATGCTTCTTACATCTCCTCTCAAAAAATATTTTATTGACAATTGTCACCATTTCATTGTTGAGCATTGTAAACATGGATTGATAACTTTCAATCCTAACCCTTGATAAGATCATCCAATCCTGACCATTCATTGCCCTATTTTCCCTATGAAAAAGCCCCCATTCCTCCATTTTGAGATCCAGGTTTTATGCATCTAGTCTATACTCATTTTTATCAAGCATTTAGTCTCTCTCATTTAATATAAATTGTCTAATAAGAATTTCCATTATCATAATAATCATATTAGGCTGGTGTATCATGTTAGGATAGTTCTTTTACTAATCCTTTCATCTTATCATCATATACATGTTATTTTAATTCATGCTACATTTAATATCATTCATATCTAGATTCCATTCATGTTAGATTGATCAAGCATCCCTCATTCTCATGATTGTCATCCCTAAGTCACTTTGCTCAGTCATCTGAGAGAAAAGGCATTGGCTTGAGGGGTCTTGTGAGATAGAGAACAATGGAACATCCCTTGGGAAGTTGAGCTATTAAATATAACTTCATAACTTGTACCAAGAGGCCCATTTGTATGTGGACTAGTCTTGAATTTGTATTCCCAAATATGATAAGTATGATGGTAAGAGTGATCTCCGCGATAATGTTCAGGATTTTTGTACCATGAGCCTTGAATTTTCTCATGATGGCACTTATTTAATGAGGCTATTCCCAAGAAGTTTGGGAGGGCAAACAATGGAGTGGTTGCCTAAACTTACACCTCCCATCAGATCCTTCGAAGAGTTGGTTAACAATTTTATCACACAATACTCCTATAATATCTAACACATAATCACAATGTTGGATGTATGTAATACCAAACAAAAAAACAATGAAACATTCATGGTTTTTTTACAATGGTGGAGACGTATGGTTTCAAGGTATCCTCGAGATGACCTCAAAAAGAAAAGATGGAAATCTTTATTGACAATCTAAATACTGAGATGAGCTATCAACTCAAGCTCTAGTGCATCCCATCTTTTGAAAAACTAATTGAGATCGACATCCAAGTAAAGGAATCCTGTATCAAGAAAGGAACTCTAAAATTATTTAAGGAAGGACAAACTTTAACAACCAAAATAACAACACTTTCAACAAATCCCTATTTTGGATGAGAAACAAAAATATTGTTAATGAAGGAGGAACTGATGCTAATGACATGAATTCCAAACAACTAGTATTGGTTTTATCAGGTAATCTGCAAGCTAACAAAACTCAAAAGGGTGTTAACCAAGGCACTAACACTTATCTGCTAAACACCAATCAGGGACCTTCCAATCCAAATACCAACAACAATGCCCCATGAAACAAAACTAATCAAGGAACTAATCCAAATCAATGGGATAACACCAACAATTTCCCAAATAGACACATCTACACACCATTAGGGCAATCCTTAGAATCAGCATTCCGAGAACTTCTGGCAAACAAGATTATCATATTACCAGCCATAAACAACTTTCAACCCCAGGTCAAACCACCATGGTGGAATTACTCACACTTCTTTGATTTTCATTGAAACAAAGGACATCAAACAAATGATTACATGAGGCTTAAAAACATTGTTCAAGATATGATTGATAGAGGTGATTTAACGGTTGATGGTCTCAAAACAAACAGTGATCATGATGCATTTAAAAATCCTCTTCCAAATTACAACAAGGATGGAGCTTGATCATCAAACGATACCAGAGGAGCTCACATAAATCACATATACAATAACACCACCAATCATATATCGATAGATGACAACCAAGAAAATGTCATTAAAATAAAAGACAAACACGAACATGAGTTGATCAATGTAACCACCAAAGCTCAAAAATATGTTTTGAAAGGACATACGTCAACAACAACCATTCTCCCCAAGACTCAATATGATTTGGTAAGTCAACTATGGAAAAATCCTGCTCAAATATCAATACTTGAGTTGCTCAAACTCTCACCAAAACATAAGGACATCTTAGAGAAAGCACTCATTGAAACCAACGTACCTCAAGATCTGGATATTGACAAATTTCAAGCCATGGTGGCTCATATGACAGGGCCTCATAATATCACTTTTTTTGAATAGGATAACACCTCTTTGAGCCATTCACATAATACTCCCCTTCATATTGAAGTAGTAGTCTACAAACATCGAGTCAAAAGAGTATTAATAGATGGAGGAGTTGGTCTCAATATTTGTACCTTAAAACTTATCCACGCATTAGGCTTCTCTGAGCAGTCTATTGATCCATACAAAAATATCACCATCAAGGCATATGATGATGAAGAAAGATTATCCAAGGGAACAGTAATACTACCTATTCAGGTAGGACCAATACAAAGGGACACTATGTGCCAAGTCTTAGACATAGACTTGCCATACAATATTTTATTGGGTCATCCTTGGATACATGAAATGCAAGCAGTACCATCAACTTACCATCAGTGTGTGAAATTCCCATATAATGGACAAGATATTTCCATATCAGCTGACAATATCCCCTTTCAACATTCCAATGCTATGGGGGTAGCTCAAAACAACCTAGTTCAACACAACAAGGAAGCCCAAATTTCCTCAGCACCGGATCATCATCAAGAAAAGCTTAAATCTTTATCCATAGATTTCAAATAAAAGATGGAAATCAAAAAGAAAGGCATGGGGGAATACTCTTTCAAACCTATGTGCTTATCCAAATTTTCAACATCACCAAAAATGCACGAGAAGGCTTCTACGTCTACACATAAAGAAACATAGCCCATCACCAAGTTTGATGGAAAATTTATCCAATTGGGCACACTAGCACATGAATCTGAAGAGAAAGACATCCTTAGTTGGCTTTACAAGGATGAAGAAGAAGTCTGAGCTTCTACTCTCGAGATAGCCATACCAACACAACAGTACGGAAAAGGATTCCAAATCATGCAACGGATGGGATAAAATAGTAAAGGACCTATAGGAAAGTGTCAAAAAGGCATTACAGAACCATTGGACCCTCCTTCACAATTTTCTAGAGACAAAATAGGATTGGGATATGGACACAACATACCCCCAAGGTGAAAGAAGAATAATTATCAAAAACCTCAGTGGAAAGAAAAGAAGAAATACAATGAGGACTCATGGAAAGAGGCACTACACGAAGTAGAAGAAACAATAAGGAAAGAGCGAGAACACCAAGAAAAAGAGAAACTACAAGAAGAACTGGCTATTCAGAGAGAAGAAGTAGCTTATAAGGAAGTACACCATGTCCAAGAATCTATTCAAAAGAAGGCAAAATCACCACCTGAAGAAATCACTACTCCCCAAGGAGAAATAGTATATGAACAAATGCAAAGAGTACAAGTAGGCTCCAATTCCAAATCAAAGAAAACTACCAAACTGGTATCAATTATTAGGGATCTCTTTTCACCTTACAACATACCTGTCAACAACACTGAAAGACTCTGGGATTCTAAAAATGATTCTAATGACTATGAATGGGGAACTTGTTCAAATGTTACTAAAGATATCCTTGAAGGTGTTATTCATACATCTCTTTCTCAAGAAGGACAAGGCACAAAGTTTAGATTACTTGAATTTGGTCCACATAATATCTACGAAGCTAAGTGAAATGAGCAACAACACTATGAACAAGTATATATAGAATATAATACCATCAAAGACCTTGACAATATCATTAACTTAACCAATATGTCAGACAACCTTAACAATACCTCTATCATGACACTTACTTCAGCCAACCTCGACCCACCAAATGACTCTTTACCACTTGTATTTCCTAATCTCATAGACCAGGATGAACCTGAACACCATGACTTACCCATATTTCCAGATGATGAATCCATTATCTATTACCTATGTATAGTCAATCCGGAAACACTCTAATAGAAAACAAAGTAACGATATCTACAATCGGGAGGGTGCCAAGTCTCTCAGTCTCAAAAATGAAAGAAATAAAGGATCTAATGCTAAAAACCAGTCAATGGCAGCATTAGATCACAAAAAAGTAAAAATAAAGGATGCATCTAAGGGTGAAAACCTTTTTAAGGCACCTAAGGATGGGGGACTTGACACTCTTCCTAAACATTATCAGGAGCGATCACCCATATTGATTGAGCTCACTCAATCAATCAACATTGGTACAGAAGAAGCGACTAAAAACATACACCTAGCAGAATCTCTGGCAGAAGAAGAAAAACCAAAGTTTATCAGATTCTTCAAAGAAAAGAAAATCAATTTTGCTTGGTCCTATGTAGATATGCCTGAAATAGATCCAACTTAATCATGCATCATTTATCTATTGCTCCAGAAGCTAAGTCAGTCAAGCAAAAACTAAGAAAGATGAATCTGTAAGTAGCACTAATGGTCAAAGATGAACTAAAGAAGTTATTAGACGTCTGATTTATTCAACCTATATACCATGCTGAATGGATTTCAAAATTGTGCTAGTTTCAAAACCAAATGGAAGAATCAGGATATGCATAGTGTTGGTGTAAATAATTATTCATCATGGATATTATTACACTTACTTAAGTTTACTTAGGATAATGCATTTCATAGTAGTTTGGATATGAGACACTTGGGTGTTTGTGCCACATTGGGATAGTGTGTGTAGGAGAAATTCCACCTTTTATGGTGTTGATCTTGTTATTACACTATCATATCCACTTATTGTGGAGTGATAATTCCACCTTTGGTGGGTGATCCACCTCATGTGGAATATTATATTATTTCTCCTACCTACCCACACCTATTTCCTACCTACCCTTGTTTCTTACTGAGCCACATTTCATTGTAAGTAGAAATTGTACTTTCAGATCTTGGCCATTTTTGGCTCTCTTGGTACTTGTATATTTGCATGAATCTCAGTTAGATTCATTGCACTATTGATTTAAGTCTATTGTCTCTCATTTGAGAAGTTGTAAAATTTGCATCATAAGTCCACTTTGCCTTATTTTGCAAGTGGCTCATTATAATCGCACTAAGTATAAAGTGCCAAAATCATCACTTTAGGGGGGGTACTTTGATTGAGTGAATTTGGGGGGGTGTCTCTTGTGCTTTTGTGGTCTTGTGTTCCTTCCTTTTTGCTGCTATGGGTTCTTCTAACTTTCCTCTCTTAACTCCACATAACTATGCTACTTGGACAATTGATGCATGGAGTAAACTTATGGAAAAAGGACTCACTCATTACATTGATGGAACTATTGTTGCTCCAGCTGATCCTAAGGCTGATCTAGTTGGTCACTTAGATTGGCTCACTAAAAATATCATGGCAATTGGTACCTTAAGAAAGTATGTATCAAAGGATCTCATTTTTCATATTGAGAAATGTACTCTAATCAAGGATGCTTGGCAAAAGTTTCAAGACTTGTATGGTCAAGTTGATGAGATTAGGGGATATCAAATTGATAGTGATCTCACCATGTTAGATCCCAAGAACTTTGATACTATACAAGATTATGTCACTAAGGAAAATGAGTTGAGGGCACAACTCAAAGATTGTGGCATTGATAAGAAGGATATTCAATTGATATTCAACTTGATAGGCAAGCTTCCACAAGAATATGCAGCATTTGTTTCTAGTTTCCAAACCCATAGGATGACAATGGGTTCAAGCTACAAAATGCCTACATTTGATGCTTTCAATGAACTGTTGATGATGGAACAAACTAAGTTGATAAGCATGGGCATTCTTAAGGCTTCTAAGTCTCAAGCATTAGTGGCAAATCAAGGAAACAAAGGAAATCAAGGAAAGGACAACTCAAACAAGAAGAAATGGCAATCAAAGCCTAAAGAAAAAGCACCATCTTCTCCACAACAAGGAGATTCATTCTCTTCCAAGAGAGAAAATTCACCAAAGAGGGAGAGACCTACTTGTGCTTATTGTAAAAAGATTGGTCATGAGGAACATCATTGCCATTCTAACAAGATTGATGAGCTTACACATATCATCAAAAAGCATAACATTGATTTGCCTAAAGTCTACAAGAAGGATGATTCATCAACTTCCACTTCGTCACATTCAAAAGGAAAAGGGCAAGCATTCATGGCTTCTACAAGTGGAAAGACTCACTCTTTTGGAACAAGAAAAGGAAAAGCTCTATGTGCTACTATCAGTCATGATTCAAAGAGATGGCTTCTAGATTCAGGGGCTTCTCATCATATGGCATCTTCACAGTCTATGTTCTCTACATTTGAGCCTTGCACCATGCCACAGATTTTGATGGGCAATCATACATACATGGATGTGATTGGGAAAGGATCTATTGACATTGGGGATAACTCCTTCAATGATGTGTTGTGTGTACCCCACTTGACAAACAATCTCCTTTCTATCTATCAAATCACACATAGCGCAACTAAGAGAGTTGTGGAGTTCACACCTGACTCAGTTTTCATTAGAGACATGGAGACTAGAGCTATCATTGCAACTGGGGTGGTTGATCATGCATCTCGGTTATACTCCTTTTCAGATTTTGTTGATGATGATGATTTCACATTTGATGATTCTACATATGATTGTGATGGTTCAGATTTTGAGGAGAACTTTGGACACTTGAACATGGGGATTCTCACATGTGACCCCGTTCTTGAGTCTTGTATTTCATCTCCTCATATTGATATCACATCATCTATTGCACCTGATGATGTAGATAGTGTGACAGTTTTGCCTTCATGTGATTCAGTGCAACAGGATATTTATTGTCTTCGAGCTTCAGATTCATGGGATGATTACTTGAGAGATATTACAGGTTTGTTTGAGGAATCCTACATTGCAGATTTGGGAGACATCATTGATGACATTCATCTTCTCTTTGATGAAGATGATCCTTCTTCGATTGTTGTGAGGGCACACTCTGACCCTCTTGTTCATTCTCTACATGATCAATCTTTCGAGGTTGACATGATTGTGGATACTTATGTAGAGCAGTTGGAGGAGGTCTCTTTATGTTTAGAGGAGACATGTGAGTCTTTGGGACATGTTCTACATCCATCTCCAGTAGATCTTGTAGTGCCTTTTTCAGTAGTGTGGCACAGTTTACCACCTTTGGAAGGGGTATCTTTTAGCATCGACATGGGGACATTTGAGAAGTTTTCAGAGATTCCTTTCATCATGAGTTTTCTTCATACATCTTCCCTTCATGATTGGGGAGACTTCATGGATACACCTTTGGTTTTGTTTCTTCCTAAGGGGAGGAATGTTGTTCGACGTTCGTGGAGCAGTTTCTTCATACATCGAGCTTCTATCATTGGTGCAGATTCTCCATTGAGGGGGGGTCACAGTTTGACTTCTCTTCTTCTCTCATATGGGGGGGACTTTTGCTCACATGGGGTTTTGTTCCGCACATTCTTCTATGATAGTTCTCTTGCATAGCTTTCATCTCTCTTTTTGGGGCAGGGTTTTTTCCCATTAGGTTTTTCTCTCTTTCCCCACTTTGTGAGAGATTTCATTGCATTGGTTTGCATGCATTTGCATTTGTACATGGGTACCTAACATGGCCTAGCAGCCGGGACCCATCTTGCATTGCTTAGTTGCATTGTAGACTTAAGTGCATTCCCCTAAGTTGCACTTAAGGGGGGGTGTTGGTGTAAATAATTATTCATCATGGATATTATTACACTTACTTAAGTTTACTTAGGATAATGCATTTCATAGTAGTTTGGATATGAGACACTTGGGTGTTTGTGCCACATTGGGATAGTGTGTGTAGGAGAAATTCCACCTTTTATGGTGTTGATCTTGTTATTACACTATCATATCCACTTATTGTGGAGTGATAATCCCACCTTCGGTGGGTGATCCACCTCATGTGGAATATTATATTATTTCTCCTACCTACCCACACCTATTTCCTACCTACCCTTATTTCTTATTGAGCCACATGTCATATTTGTGTGCTCATACATATCCCTAGCCTTGCCTATATAAGCAGACTCTTCTACATTGTATGTAACTATTGAACAACATTTTGTAATCCAGTTGATTATTGTTGATCATTTCTATTGATGAGAATATAGTTTATTCTTGTCCCATATTATGTCTCTATTTTGTACATTTCATTGAGCTCTTGATCTTGGCAAAATCCAACATGGTATCAGAGCCATTGGGGCTTCATTGATTCGTCTTGAAGAGGCATTATTACGATGTCAAGAGGCAGATCTGAGGAGCAACATCTTTTGGAGGCGTCCTAGACCAGATCCGACCCTGCCATTGCGTCCAGAAGGCCGTTTCCATGAATTTTGGTTATAAATTCGGCCTATTTTGGTGAGGAAAATTTTTTCCCCAATTTTGCTTGTATCGTATAGATTTTCGAAATATTATTGTATTTTTTCAAAAAAAATTTTTTTTTTTTCCTTTGTCTAAAAATATTTTTTTTCGAAAAATTGTAAAATCAAAAAAAAAAAAAATCAAAAATTCCGAAAGCAAAAAAAAATTGAACAAGCGAAAAAAAAAAAAAAAAAAAAAAAAACCAAGTTTTTGGGGGGTCCGCAGACCCCCCCCCGTGCTCGACGTAACTGTCATTGCAGGTGTTGCAGGTTCGGACGCCACTCGTACCGCACAGCGCCGTCGCCGGCACCTCCCCCACTCCCCGACCACAGCTTCCTCCAGCGGCCCCCTCAGTGTCGCCCAGCTACCTGCCGGACTTCGTCACCTATGCCGCCGCCTCGCCGGCTCCTCCACCCAGCGCCGACAACCACAACCTCCACCGCCGGCAGTCAACGAGACCGGAGGATCGCGCCCACCACATGGCAGGCGGCCACTGGCCCGTGGTACAAAACCTACCACGCAACATTCCGTACACTGCACAGCTAGATTCCGTACATTGCCAAATCAGCCTGCCCGGTCAGCAAATCCGTACAGTACAGACACACAGTCATCTGCCACGTCACCTGTCCGTACAGTACGGACACCCAGTCAGCGGAGGGCAAAGTTTTGTGACGGTCATACGGCCGTCAAATTTCATCACGTGACTTGCTGACATCAGCACCACATCAGCAGGGTTTGAAAAGTTTTGGACCCCCCTCTCATTGAGCTTTTTGATTTTGCAGTTCAACTTCAAATGGCCATAACTTGCTCATTTTTGCTCCTTTTTGGGTGCAATTTTTTTTTAAATGGCCTATAATTTCATGCTCTCCATAGTGGTGAAGAAATTTTTTGATTTTAATGCACGGATTTTTTAGAAAATGCAGTTTTTGGTGACTATACCTGAGTAATCCTAGTTTTTGCAACTTCATAGGCTTCGTTTGGGGTCATACTACATCCTTCTCAGGTGCCGTCTTTTTTGAAAGTGTGTATTTTTTCATCTACTTTCACATGATGCTATCAAATTGATGTCATTGTAAGTAGAAATTGTACTTTCCGATCTTGGCCATTTTTGGCTCTCTTTGTACTTGTATATTTGCTTGAATCTCAGTTAGATTCATTGAACTATTGATTTAAGTCTATTGTCTCTCATTTGAGAAGTTTTAAAATTTGCATCATAAGTCGACTTTGCCTTATTTTGCAAGTGGCTCATTATAATCGCACTAAGTATAAAGTGCCATAATCATCACTTTAGGGGGGGTACTTTGATTGAGTGAATTTGGGGGGGTGTCTCTTGCGCTTTTGTGCTCTTGTGTTCCTTCCTTTTTGCTGCTATGGGTTCTTCTAACTTTCCTCTCTTAACTCCACATAACTATGCTACTTGGAAAATTGATGCATGGAGTAAACTTATGGAAAAAGGACTCACGCATTACATTGATGGAACTATTGTTGCTCCAGCTGATCCTAAGGCTGGTCCAGTTGGTCACTTAGATTGGCTCACTAAAAATATCATGGCAATTGGTACCTTAAGAAAGTATGTATCAAAGGATCTCATTTTTCATATTGAGAAATGTACTCTAATCAAGGATGCTTGGCAAAAGTTTCAAGACTTGTATGGTCAAGTTGATGAGATTAGGGGATATCAAATTGATAGTGATCTCACCATGTTAGATCCCAAGAACTTTGATACTATACAAGATTATGTCACTAAGGCAAATGAGTTGAGGGCACAACTCAAAGATTGTGGCATTGATAAGAAGGATACTCAATTGATATTCAACTTGATAGGCAAGCTTCCACAAGAATATGTAGCATTTGTTTCTAGTTTCCAAACCCATAGGATGACAATGGGTTCAAGCTACAAAATGCCTACATTTGATGCTTTCAATGAAATGTTGATGATGGAACAGACTAAGTTGATAAGAATGGGCATTCTTAAGGCTTCTAAGTCTCAAGCATTAGTGGCAAATCAAGGAAACAAAGGAAATCAAGGAAAGGACAACTCAAACAAGAAGAAATGGCAATCAAAGCCTAAAGAAAAAGCACCATCTTCTCCACAACAAGGAGATTCATTCTCTTCCAAGAGAGAAAATTCACAAAAGAGGGAGAGACCTACTTGTGCTTATTGTAAAAAGATTGGTCATGAGGAGCATCGTTGCCATTCTAAGAAAATTGATGAGCTTACACATATCATTAAAAAGCATAACATTGATTTGCCTAAAGTCTACAAGAAGGATGATTCATCAACTTCCACTTCCTCACATTCAAAAGGAAAAGGGCAAGCATTCATGGCTTCTACAAGTGGAAAGACTCACTATTTTGGAACAAGAAAAGGAAAAGCTCTATGTGCTACTATCAGTCATGATTCAAAGAGATGGCTTCTAGATTCAGGGGCTTCTCATCATATGGCATCTTCACAGTCTATGTTCTCTACATTTGAGCCTTGCACCATGCCGCAGATTTTGATGGGCAATCATACATACAAGGATGTGATTGGGAAAGGATCTATTGGCATTGGGGATAACTCCTTCAATAATGTGTTGTGTGTACCCCACTTGACAAACAATCTCCTTTCTATCTATCAAATCACACATAGCGCAACTAAGAGAGTTGTGGAGTTCACACCTGACTCAGTTTTCATTAGAGACATGGAGACTAGAGCTATCATTGCAACTAGGGTGGTTGATCATGCATCTCAGTTATACTCCTTTTCAGATTTTGTTGATGATGATGATTTCACATTTGATGATTCTACATATGATTGTGATGGTTCAGATTTTGAGGAGAACTTTGGACACTTGAACATGGGGATTCTCACATGTGACCCCGTTCTTGAGTCTTGTATTTCATCTCCTCATATTGATATCACATCACCTATTGCACCTGAAGATGCAGATAGTGACAGTTTTGCCTTCATGTGATTCAGTGCAACAGGATATTTATTGTCTTCCAGCTTCAGATTCATTGGATGATTACTTGACAGATATTACAGGTTTGTTTGTGGAATCCTACATTGCAGATTTGGGAGAGATCATTGATGACATTCATCTTCTCTTTGATGAAGATGATCCTTCTTCGATTGTTGCGAGGGCACACTCTGACCCTCTTGTTCATTCTCTACATGATCATTCTTTCGAGGTTGACATGATTGTGGATACTTATGTAGAGCAGTTGGAGGAGGTCTCTTTATGTTTAGAGGAGACATGTGAGTCTTTGGGACATGTTCTACATCCATCTCCACTAGATCTTGTAGTGCCTTTTTCAATAGTGTGGCACAGTTTACCACCTTTGGAAGGGGTATCTTTCAGCATCGACATGGGGACATTCGAGCAGTTTTCAGAGATTCCTTTCATCATGAGTTTTCTTCATACATCTTCCCTTCATGATTGGAGAGACTTCATGGATACACCTTTGGTTTTGTTTCTTCCTAAGGGGAGGAATGTTGTTCGACGTTCGTGGAGCAGTTTCTTCATACATCGAGCTTCTATCATTGGTGCAGATTCTCCATTGAGGGGGGGTCATAGTTTGACTTCTCTTCTTCTCTCATATGGGGGGGACTTTTCCTCACATGGGGTTTTGTTCCTCACATTCTTCTATGAGAGTTCTCTTGTATAGCTTTCATCTCTCTTTTTGGGGGAGGGTTTTTTCCCATTGGGTTTTTCTCTCTTTCCCCACTTTGTGAGAGATTTCATTGCATTGGTTTGCATGCATTTGCATTTGTACATGGGTACCTAACATGGCCTAGCAGCCGGGACCCATCTTGCATTGCTTAGTTGCATTGTAGACTTAAGTGCATTCCCCTAAGTTGCACTTAAGGGGGGGTGTTGGTGTAAATAATTATTCATCATGGATATTATTACACTTACTTAAGTTTACTTAGGATAATGCATTTCATAGTAGTTTGGATATGAGACACTTGGGTGTTTGTGCCACATTGGGATAGTGTGTGTAGGAGAAATTCCACCTTTTATGGTGTTGATCTTGTTATTACACTATCATATCCACTTATTGTGGATTGATAATTCCACCTTTGGTGGGTGATCCACCTCATGTGGAATATTATATTATTTCTCCTACCTACCCACACCTATTTCCTACCTACCCTTATTTCTTATTGAGCCACATGTCATATTTGTGTGCTCATACATATCCCTAGCCTTGCCTATATAAGTAGGCTCTTCTACATTGTATGTAACTATTGAACAACATTTTGTAATCCAGTTGATTATTGTTGATCATTTCTATTGATGAGAATACAGTTTATTCTTGTCCCATATTATGTCTCTATTTTGTACATTTCATTGAGCTCTTGATCTTGGCAAAATCCAACATGGTATCAGAGCCCCTAGGGCTTCATTGATTCGTCTTAAAGAGGCATTATTACGACGTCAAGAGGTAGATCTGAGGAGCAACATCTTTTGGAGGCATCCTAGACCAGATCCGACCCTGCCATTGTGTCCAGAAGGCCGTTTCCATGAATTTTGGTTATAAATTCAGCCTATTTTGGTGAGGAAAAATTTTTCCCCAATTTTTCTTGTATCGCACGGATTTTTGAAATATTATTGTTTTTTTTCGAAAAAAAATAAAATTTTTCCTTTGTCTGAAAATATTTTTTTTCGAAAAATTGTAAAATCAAAAAAAAAAAAAATCAAAAATTTCGAAAGCAAAAAATAATTGAAAGAGCGAAAAAAAAAAAAAAAAAAAATCCAAGTTTTTGGGGGGTTCACAGACCCCCCCCCCCCGTGCTCGCCGTACCTGTCATTGCAGGTGTTGCAGGTTCGGACGCCGCTCATACCGCACAGCGCCGTCGCCGGCGCCTCCCCCGCTCCTCGGCCACAGCTTCCTCTAGCGGCCCCCACAGTGCCACCCCGCTACCTGCCGGACTTCGTCGCCTACGCCGCCGCCTAGCCGGCTCCTCCACCCAGCGCCGGCAACCACTGCCTCCACCGCCGGCAGTCAACGAGACCGGAGGACCGTGCCCGCCACGTGGCAGGCGGCCACTGGCCCGCAGTACAAAACCTTCCATGCAGCATTCCGTACACTGCACAGTTAGATTCCGTACATTGCCAAATCAGCCTGCCCGGTCAGCAAATCCGTACAGTACGAACACACAGTCATCTGCCACGTCACCTGTCCGTACAGTACGGACGCCCAGTCAGTGGAGGGCAAAGTTTTGCGACGGTCTTACGGTCGTCAAATTTCATCGTGTGACTTTCTGACATCAGCACCACATCAACAGGGTTTGAAAATTTTTGGACCCCCCTCTCATTGAGCTTTTTGATTTTGCAGTTCAACTTCAAATGGCCATAACTTGCTCATTTTTGCTCCTTTTTGGGTGCAATTTTTTTTGAAATGGACTATAATTTCGTGCTCTCCATAGTGGTGAAGCAATTTTTTGATTTTGATGCACGGATTTTTCAGAAAATGCAGTTTTTGGTGACTGTACCTGAGTAATCCTAGTTTTTGCAACTTCAGAGGCTTCGTTTGGGGTCATACGACCTCCTTTTCAGGTGCCGTTTTTTTTGAAAGTGCATTATTTTTTGTCTACTTTCACATGATGCTATCAAATTGATGTCATTGTAAGTAAAAATTTTACTTTCAGATCTTGGCCATTTTTGGCTCTCTTTGTACTTGTATATTTTCTTGAATCTCAGTTAGATTCATTGCACTATTGATTTAAGTCTATTGTCTCTCATTTGAGAAGTTTTAAAATTTGCATCATAAGTCCACTTTGCCTTATTTTGCAAGTGGCTCATTATAATCGCACTAAGTATAAAGTGCCATAATCATCACTTTAGGGGGGGTACTTTGATTGAGTGAATTTGGGGGGGTGTCTCTTGTGCTTTTGTGCTCTTGTGTTCCTTCCTTTTTGCTGCTATGGGTTCTTCTAACTTTCCTCTCTTAACTCCACATAACTATGCTACTTGGAAAATTGATGCATGGAGTAAACTTATGGAAAAAGGACTCACTCATTACATTAATGGAACTATTGTTGCTCCAGCTGATCCTAAGGCTGATCCAGTTGGTCACTTAGATTGGCTCACTAAAAATATCATGGCAATTGGTACCTTAAGAAAGTATGTATCAAAGGATCTCATTTTTCATATTGAGAAATGTACTCTAATCAAGGATGCTTGGCAAAAGTTTCAAGACTTGTATGGTCAAGTTGATGAGATTAGGGGATATCAAATTGATAGTGATCTCACCATGTTAGATCCCAAGAACTTTGATACTATACAAGATTATGTCACTAAGGCAAATGAGTTGAGGGCACAACTCACAGATTGTGGCATTGATAAGAAGGATACTCAATTGATATTCAACTTGATAGGCAAGCTTCCACAAGAATATGCAGCATTTGTTTCTAGTTTCCAAACCCATAGGATGACAATGGGTTCAAGCTACAAAATGCCTACATTTGATGCTTTCAATGAAATGTTGATGATGGAACAAACTAAGTTGATAAGCATGGGCATTCTTAAGGCTTCTAAGTCTCAAGCATTAGTGGCAAATCAACGAAACAAAGGAAATCAAGGAAAGGACAACTCAAACAAGAAGAAATGGCAATCAAAGCCTAAAGAAAAAGCACCATCTTCTCCACAACAAGGAGATTCATTCTCTTCCAAGAGAGAAAATTCACCAAAGAGGGAGAGATCTAATTGTGCTTATTGTAAAAAGATTGGTCATGAGGAGCATCGTTGCCATTCTAAGAAGATTGATGAGCTTAAACAT
This sequence comes from Cryptomeria japonica, assembly GCF_030272615.1. Classification (NCBI taxonomy): domain Eukaryota; kingdom Viridiplantae; phylum Streptophyta; class Pinopsida; order Cupressales; family Cupressaceae; genus Cryptomeria; species Cryptomeria japonica. The sequence continues at coordinate 663,671,806 of NC_081407.1, read as the reverse complement.
ATCATTAAAAAGCATAACATTGGTTTGCCTAAAGTCTACAAGAAGGATGATTCATCAACTTCCACTTCCTCACATTCAAAAGGAAAAGGGCAAGCATTCATGGCTTCTACAAGTGGAAAGACTCACTCTTTTGGAACAAGAAAAGGAAAAGCTCTATGTGCTACTATCAGTCATGATTCAAAGAGATGGCTTCTAGATTCAGGGGCTTCTCATCATATGGCATCTTCAAAGTCTATGTTCTCTACATTTGAGCCTTGCACCATGCCACAAATTTTGATGGGCAATCATACATACATGGATGTGATTGGGAAAGGATCTATTGACATTGGGGATAACTCCTTCAATGATGTGTTGTGTGTACCCCACTTGACAAACAATCTCCTTTCTATCTATCAAATCACACATGGCGCAACTAAGAGAGTTGTGGAGTTCACACCTGACTCAGTTTTCATTAGAGACATGGAGACTAGAGCTATCATTGCAACTGGGGTGGTTGATCATGCATCTCGGTTATACTCCTTTTCAGATTTTGTTGATGATGATGATTTCACATTTGATGATTCTACATATGATTGTGATGGTTCATATTTTGAGGAGAACTTTGGACACTTGAACATGGGGATTCTCACATGTGACCCCGTTCTTGAGTCTTGTATTTCATCTCCTCATATTGATATCACATCACCTATTGCACCTGAAGATGCAGATAGTGTGACAGTTTTGCCTTCATGTGATTCAGTGCAACAGGATATTTATTGTCTTCCAGCTTCAGATTCATGGGATGATTACTTGACAGATATTACAGGTTTGTTTGTGGAATCCTACATTGCAGATTTGGGAGACATCATTGATGACATTCATCTTCTCTTTGATGAAGATGATCCTTCTTCGATTGTTGCGAGGGCACACTCTGACCCTCTTGTTCATTCTCTACATGATCATTCTTTCAAGGTTGACATGATTGTGGATACTTATGTAGAGCAGTTGGAGGAGGTCTCTTTATGTTTAGAGGAGACATGTGAGTCTTTGGGACATGTTCTACATCCATCTCCACTAGATCTTGTAGTGCCTTTTTCAACAGTGTGGCACAGTTTACCACGTTTGGAAGGGGTATCTTTCAGCATCGACATGGGGACATTTGAGCAGTTTTCAGAGATTCGTTTCATCATGAGTTTTCTTCATACATCTTCCCTTCATGATTGGAGAGACTTCATGGATACACCTTTGGTTTTGTTTCTTCCTAAGGGGAGGAATGTTTTTTGACGTTCGTGGAGCAGTTTCGTCATACATCGAGCTTCTATCATTGGTGCAGATTCTCCATTGAGGGGGGGTCATTGTTTGACTTCTCTTCTTCTCTCATATGGGGGGGACTTTTCCTCACATTGGGTTTTGTTCCTCAAATTCTTCTATGAGAGTTCTCTTGTATATCTTTCATCTCTCTTTTTGGGGGAGGGTTTTTTCCCATTGGGTTTTTCTCTCTTTCCCCACTTTGTGAGAGATTTCATTGCATTGGTTTGCATGCATTTGCATTTGTACATGGGTACCTAACATGGCCTAGCAGCCGGGACCCATCTTGCATTGCTTAATTGCATTGTAGACTTAAGTGCATTCCCCTAAGTTGCACTTAAGGCGGGGTGTTGGTGTAAATAATTATTCATCATGGATATTATTACACTTACTTAAGTTTACTTAGGATAATGCATTTCATAGTAGTTTGGATATGAGACACTTGGGTGTTTGTGCCACATTGGGATAGTGTGTGTAGGAGAAATTCTACCTTTTATGGTGTTGATCTTGTTATTACACTATCATATCCACTTATTGTGGAGTGATAATTCCACCTTCGGTGGGTGATCCACCTCATGTGGAATATTATATTATTTCTCCTACCTACCCACACTTATTTCCTACCTACCCTTGTTTCTTATTGAGCCACATGTCATATTTGTGTGCTCATACATATCCCTAGCCTTGCTTATATAAGCAGGCTCTTCTACATTGTATGTAACTATTGAACAACATTTTGTAATCCAGTTGATTATTGTTGATCATTTCTATTGATGAGAATACAGTTTATTCTTGTCCCATATTATGTCTCTATTTTGTACATTTCATTGAGCTCTTGATCTTGGCAAAATCCAACACATAGATTTTAGAGATGTTAACAAATCCTATCCAAAGGATGACTTTCCTTTGCCCAACATCAACATAATTTAGACCTCAGTGCAGGCCATGCAATGCTATCTTTAATGGATGGTTTCTCTGGCTATAATCAAATCAAAATTTCTCCAAATGATCAATGTAAAATAGTGTTCACCTATCCTTGGGGAACATATTGTTGGAACGTCATGCCTTTTGGATTGAAGAATGCTGGGGCAACTTATCAAAGAGAAATGATGGCAATTGTTCATGATATAATGCATACCTTCATGGAGGACTATGTGGATGATTTACTGGCTAAATCATTTACCAGGGAAGAACACCTAGGTATATTAGATAAAATGTTTCAATGATTGGAGAAATTCCAAGTCAGGCTAAACCCTAAGAAGTGTGTCTTTGGGGTGACATCAGGCAAATTACTAGGTTACATTGTGTCTAAAAAGGGCATTGAAGTCGATCTAACAAAGGTACAGGCCATCATGCAAATGCCACCTCCTAAAATCATTAGTCAACTTAGATCTCTACAAGGACAACTACAATCAATTAAGAGATTCATAGCTCAATTAACAGATAAAAGTCTACCATTCAATCATTTTCTACATGAGAACATACCATTCAGATGGGAAGCCAAATGTGCAGAATCATTCTATTAAATCAAGCAATATCTAATGAATCCACCAGTTTTGGTACCACCAATAGTCAGGAAGCCGCTCATTCTTTACATATCAACAACTGACATATAATTGGGGGCACTATTAGCATAGGAAGATCAAGAAGGAAAGGAACAAACTATTTATTACATCAACAGAACATTAAATGGATATGAGCTAACTTACAGATTCATTAAGAATGCCTGTTTAGCTGTAGTCTTCACCTCTCAAAATTTTTGACATTATATGCTAGCTCATACAATAAATCTAGTAGCAAAAATTGATCCTCTCAAGTATTTACTCAGCAAAGCAGCTCTTACAGGAAGATTAGCTAAATGGGTCATGATTTTCAGTGGGTTTGATATCCACTACATAGAGCGTCGGGCTATCAAAGGGCAAGTAATTGCAGATCAATTAGCTGAAGCACCACTACTAGATAAGAAACCAATGAAAGTGGAATTTCCAGATAGGGACGTCCTTACTATTACACCCAAATAATGGACCCTATACTTTGATGGTTCCTACACTCAAAATGGCTCACGTTCTAGCATCTTGTTCGTCACTCCTGAAGGGAACACCATTCCAAGATCATATAGACTCATGTTTCCTTCCACCAATAACATCATTGAGTATGAAGCTCTAGTCATAGGCATTAAAATGATTGTAGAATGGAGAATTATGGAATTGAAGGTTTATGGAGATTTTCAACTGGTTATAAATCAGATCAACAATGAATATCAAACAAAGGATGACAAGCTGCTGCCATACAAAAGAATGGTGGATGACTTCAAACAATACTTTGTACACATCAAATTTGAACAAATACCAAGTTTGGACAACAGAGTGACTGATACAATGGCTACTATCACTTCACTACTACAAATTCCAGAGTAACAGAGTCGTTATGAGTTTTTGGTAGAGCAACTATTTTCCCCAGCCTATGACAATTTTGCATCCCATGTTATGTATGCCTTAACTGGTTGGGACTCTCCTTTGTATGAGACAATCTATGAATATCTTGAAACCAATACCCTACCCATTGACCTATCTCATAATAAAAAATGCAACTTTATCCGACAAGCTTCCCATTATACCTTAATAGCTAATACTCTTTACCGTCGAGATCTAGATGGTACTCTTCTTCGTTTCCTTGATCATAATGAGTTTGAATTTTCTTTACACAAGCTTCACAAGGGTATCTGTGGCACACATTCAAGTGGTCCTACTCTCACTAAAAAACTTCTGAGAATGAGATATTACTAGCCAACCATGGAAAAAGACTCTTATTAATTTGCAAAGAAATATCCTAACTGTCAAATTCATGGCAATCTTATCCATGCACCAACACAAGAGTTGAAACCATTTACAACATCTTGGCCTTTCTATCAGTGGGGACTTGATTTAGTAGAGAAAATCCATCCTTCCTCTTAAAATAGACACAAGTTCATTATCACTGCAATAGAGTATTTCACAAAATGGATTGAAGAAGTCCCACTGACCACAGTAACTAGAAAACATATTGCCTCATTCATTCTCAATTATCTAATTTGTAGATATGGCATTCCAAGCTTCATCCTCATAGACAACGGGAATCCCTTCAAAAATTAGGATGTGCAAGAACTATGTGAATAATTCAAAATTCAACACCGTTTCTCTACACCTTACTACCCACAGGGGAATTGTCAAGCAAAGGCATCAAATAAAACAATCTTGAAAATCCTAAAGAAGACAGTAAATGATGTAGGTAAGGATTGGCATGTACAACTTAATCTGGCACTCTAGGCATATAAAACTAGCATCACGACACCTATAGGAGCTATGTCATATTCCTTGGTATATGGATCAGAAGCAATTTTACCACTTGAGGTAAAAATTCCATCACTTAGAGTATCTTTAAAAGGCCTAATTCCAGATGAGGAATATCGGGTAAATAGATTGCAAGAACTAGAGCTTTTGGATGAAAAATGACAGCATGCCTATGATCACCTCAAAGCATACCAACAATGCATGTGCAGAAGCTACAACCACAAAGTCATTCTAAGGATTTTTAAAGTCGGTGATCTTGTACTCAAAGAAAATCCTCGAAATCAACAAGATCGAGACAAGAAGGGAAATTTTGAACCTAACTAGTTAGGTCCCTATGTTACCATATCAGCCTATGGATCAGGTGCCTATTGGCTCACAACTTTAGAAGGTGATGTACTCGATGAACCAACCAACAACATCCATCTAAAGAAATTCTATACTTAAGTTCTCTAATGCACCAAAAAGTCAAAAATACAAAAAAAATCAGAACAACAAAAGAGAGTGCAATAAAAAAAAGTGGTCAAAACTTGACAAACAGGCACTATTTATGAGAGAACAACTCCTCTATCTATCATTACTCATATCTTTTGCAACCAAAGTCAAAGATAAAGACCATCTCCCAACACTTTTATGAAGCATTGTCTCAGACATACTTAGTGTAGTCACTGTCCTTGATTATCTAAAGATCAGTTTATCATATTCCACCATGGCTTGGTAATCATTGTAAATATCCACATCAATCGGTATCTATAGCTAGGGGCAGCATTCCTATAACTTCAAAAAGAAAACAAGAATCATAGCATGCCAAGAAAATCCTGTCAACAATAGCTCATCAGCCAAGAAAGCAAAACACTCATCCCATTAACAAATTTAACATACATGATGGATGATTTTATAAAATATAATTTGTTTACATCTCACATAAAGTTTTAACTATTTTTGCACTTGAAATTTTTGAATCATTGGATCTCCTAAAAATTCTCTCAACGATGCATTGAGCTAGAGGAAATGACCAGAGAGTCTGATATTTTTTGGTTTTCTGTCTATGAGGTGATCACTTGTACTGTGCAAATTTTGTCTCAAGACATGATTATAAACATATTACTGAAGATATTGTTCCACTTTGCACATACACATGGTTCAATCTTGTCTATTTATATGCAAGTTACAATCAGGCCGTCTTGGTTTAATTATACCTCGATGCTTATGCCATCTTGCAATATCAAAAATCCATGTACATTTTACTCAGGTCATTATCGTTTAATCATACCATTATGCTTGAATAAACTTCCAACATATCAAACGTTCAATGATGATAAACAATAAACATAGAAAAAATGTGACTACATAGGAATGACAATGACAGAATGAGGATGATCAATTGGTTGCATATCATTTTATAATTACTTGCATATCATTTTATAATTAGTTGCATATGATTTTTTAATTAGTTTCATATCATCTTAAATTTGCATGCATCTGAGATCATCATCATCATACATCTCATTTTCAAGATACATCGCACATGATTATCATTATCATACATCTCATTTTCAAGATACATCTTGCATCATTATCATTATCATACATCTCATTTTCAAGATACATCTCACAAAACAAATTCATCACAACATCACATAATCATCATAAAAGCATCACATCAATGCATAAATCATCATCCACAACACACATCACATGTGGATCAGAAAATTGATGTCATATATATCTCAAAAAAGGGTCAAAATATACAAAGGATGTCATGATTGCCAAAATACAAAAAAATGCTCAAAATACAAGAGAGACAAGTCTCTTAGGTATGACTATCTCCTGAGGATGAGGGTCTCACAGTAGATGTCCCCACACTTGGATCCCCAGGTGGATCACATCATGGTGTCCCTATAACACCTCTACTCTCTGTCCCCATCTATCTCTGAACAAATTGACTGATTGTATATCTAGGAGCTTTGTGCTCTCTAGGGACTAGTTCCTCCTATAATTGCCTATAGTACTCGACCTCCTTGGTTGAATACCATATCTCTCTCAGTGTGTCCCTCATAGTGGCACTAGTTGTCACTCTCTACAAGCTCCTCTACCTAGCCTAGGTGCTCTATCATCATATCCCGCTCTGCTGTAATCTATGTAATCTAGTGCTGTTGGGCCAGTACTTGTGCCTGAAGCTGCTACACTATGATCTATAGGAATCTAATTTGTGAGTCCTCTCGGTGGGTAGGTACCCGGCCCTGAATGGGTACCCATGTCATGGTCTCACCCATCCCTATCCTACGCATTAGTGGAGGTAATACATCTGATCTCCTTCATTGGGTCGATCCCCTAAACTCCTCTGCCCCACCCATAGCTGCTATCACCTCACCAACCCAACCACATCCACCACCTCCAAGCACCAAAACTCCCCTCCCTCCCTCACCAATTGCCCACCTGACTAATCCACCTCCTCTACCATCTCCACCTCCTCTCCCACCTCTCCTTCCATCTCCTTCTCTATCTCCCTATCTCCCCCTACCACCTCCTCCCCCATCTCCTTAGTCATCACCTCCATCATCTCCCTCCTCTATATCCTTCCCCATCTCCTCTCTCTGTCTCAACTACCTTCACCTCTCTGGCTGCTCATCCTCATTATCATCAAAACAAGGAATCATCTCCACTGGATCTGATATCTATGCTACCACATGTGCCACAAATTAAGTGGAGAACTCCTTTGTCATCCTAGCATCAACCACTCCAAACTCATAATCCCATATCTATCTAGGCAACTGCATATACTCCTCCACTGCCGCTACACTATCAATCATTGACCCCCACTTTGGTGCATCCTGGCTCCCTATGGTATACCCTATTGTCAACCATACTACCACTGAACATGGCTATGCAAAAATCTCTCAATAATAAAGGGTTTCCACCCTATCAAGTATCTCAACATATATACATAGGGAATCTCTAGCCCATCATCCTCCCACACCTTGCAATCCATATACGGTCTCTAGATGACCATATCAATATTGTTCAACACCCTCCTCCAATGCTCTAGTTCTCCCAGCTTACGCTGGACAACTATCCCTATATACCCATATGCATAAGTTAGACTAATTGGCCTATCCCTATCTGCAAGTGGCCTTGCTGTCGGAATTTTCTCCCAAGCCCACACCTATAATAATGTGACCCCGACTGATAAATTCATGTATCTTAGATACACTACCTGGTGTAGCTCCCTGTATAAGTGTGCCAACATGTAGGACCCCCATGTAAACCTGCGACCCTGCGTCACCATATCCTCTAGCACCAATCCCCACCCCACTACTAGTCCCTTCAACCTATGGTCGGGACACAAGAAGCCACCTATGAAACCTGCCAGTACAGAAGGTAGTGGAGCATAATCAAAATCTATAAAATCCTGCCATGGGACCTCATATCCACTAATCTGATCATCATGGAATATCTAACAGAGAGCCTCTGTCCCACCCTCCTCTGTCTTCTCATATGGAAAAAGTGCTCAAGTCACTGGAATCCATAGAATCTGATAACAATTCTCAGCAGTCAGTGTCATCTCACCAGTGGCCAAATGAAAGGTGTTGGTGTCACTATGCCATCTCTCTACTAAATCTATCAATAAACCCTAGTTAATGATATACTGAGGCATGCCCAATAAAGAGGATAACCCACACCTCTCAATAATTTCCCTATCAGCCTATGTCAATCAACGAATCAAAGACCATGGTCTAGGAAATCGCTCTCGCGATTGAAGTATGCCAAGTTGTTCCTATAACAACAAAACATATCCAAACATCAGTACCCAAATCTATCTGATACATCAAAAATCACAATTTCATATCAATATCAAACTTGAAACAACACAAGTATCAAATCAAGTTCCATATCAGAAATCCATATCGACACCCAATCAACTTGAAACAACGCAAGTATCTAATCAAGTTACACATCATACTTCCATATCAAAATCAACATAATATCAAACTTGAAACAACACAAGCATCAAATCAAGTTTCATATCAAATAATAAATCCATATCGACACCAAATAAACTTGAAACAATGCAAGTATCAAATCAAGTTACACGTCAGACTTCCATATCAAAATCAACATAATCTCAAACTTGAAACAACATAAGTATCAAATCAAGTTTCATATCAAATCAGAAATCCATATCAACACGAAATCAACTTGAAAGAATGAAACATCAAATCAAGTTCCATATCAAAATCCCATACTGTAAATCACAGTCCCATATCGAAATCAAAACAAGACCCATAACATAAGCACATAAAAAATCCATCACATCAAGAACCATATCGGAAATCATACATCAAAACTCATATCGGATATCAAATTCAAGGAAAAAATCAAATATCCATATCAAACAAAAATTAGGATCATCATTCAATCAATCAACTTGGCACTTCAACAACAAAAAGCACTTTTACAAACTATCAAGAATCAGACATCATCATAGAAGGCACAAAATTGGCTAAAAACCCATCCCAAAGCACTTATCATACACCTACCCCCTCCAAGGCCATCTCCCTCACTCATCCCCCCACAATGCTTTAATCAAAAACCCTTTCTGCCTATTTTTCTTAACCACGCACTAAGGAATCCCCCCTAAGTGCTAAGGTGCAACCCATGTGCTAACTAAACTTAGCTACGCGCTAAAAAAAAATTCCTATGCATTATTATAACCCTATGCGCTACCCAAATCTTCCACCAGGCCAACCTATTTTCCCTATGCACTAGGTTAACCCTATGCACAATCCAAAGTTTCCAAAGCACTAACCAAGAATCCCTATATGCTAAAAACTTTTCCCTCTATGCTACCCTATTAGCCAAATGTACTATTCTATCCTATGCACTACCCTAAACTTGTGACGTGCTACCTAAGGGCTCCTAGATGCTACCCTAGTTAAAAAACCCTACACGCTAACTATTCTATCATATATGTTACGAGATGAACCCGATGTGCTAAAACATGAAATTCACAAGCAAAAAATAAAAAACACGACCAAAATTGACCAAATTAGAAACAAAAAGGACAAAATTAGGATGACTTATAGGTGGACCATACGCGGCGGGCCTCTAATGTAGATGAACATGCTCATATCAGTTTGAAGCCAAGTGTCACTCTCACCAAAAGTCAAAAAGTGCAAATGATACAAATGAAATCACTTTTTACCTTTTTATAGGGTAAAAGTAAATTAGGGTTAGTAGGTGTGGCATATATTTTTCTCATTGTATCACTTTTAATCCTATCAAACATCATTTTTTGGGAGATGAATAATTAAAACAACTCATTACACACAGGCCAAATTTAAAAATGCGATCTATTCAAATCCAAATTCTTATCAAATCAAGAAAATTTTCAGAAATTTTGATTCATCTCTCGAGGGGGCATCATCAATATCATTTATCAAATCTGGGACACGACATCATGACATCAACATCTTGATACATGACATCACATCAATAAAATTTTGGTGACACATCGAATTTTGTTTGAATCAACATGTGCACACACGTCACTTCAAAGAGGGGCAAAATGAAGATGTATAAAAATGACCACTTTCCTAAGTGAATATTTAATATTCATTTTAACCCATTCCTCTATTTAATTAAGTTATATGTAATTAAATCATTCACATTCATCTATTTGATTAAATAAATTATTGAATTTATTTAATTAAATTAACCTAAGCCTTTCATAACATTTAATTAAATATTTCACTTTATTTAATTAATTTCCCTTTCTCCCATTTTGATTAGATTTACATTTAATTAAATTATTCCTTGCAAGTAAATAAATCTCATTTATTTAATTTTATCCTCCACTTGCATTCTCCTACATCTCCCACTTGCCTCTCTAACCCCCCTTCTATATTCTTCTAATCAGTTCTAAATTAGCCTAACCCATCTACTAAATATTGTCACATCCCTAAACAAAGGGAAGTCACTTCTCAAACCCCCAAAGTCTTTGAAAACCATTAAAGGCTTTGTTTCTTCAACAAGTTAACCTTGAAAGTCTTCCAAACCATTAATGGTTAACTCAACCTTCTTGCAATATTATAGAATTTCTCTCTAACTAAACCCTCATCTAACCCAAGAGTCTCGTCAAGAATTCATGGCTTTTCCCTTGGTTATCCCTTTAACCCTTGCACAAGAATTTATCCTTTGGGTAAAAGCTTTATCCAATGGATAACCCTAACTTAACCTTAACCCTTACCTTCTAAGGTAACCATTATGTCTTCTCAACATTTAATTCTTCTTACATCTCCTCTCAAGAAATCTTTTGTTGACAATTGTCACCATTGCATTGGTGAGAGTTGTAAACATGGATTGATAACTTTCAATCCTAACCCTTGATAAGATCATCCAATCCTGACCATTCATTTCCCTATTTTCCCTATAAATAGAGACCTCATTCCTCCATTTTGAGATCCAAGTTTCATGCATCTAGTCTATACTCATTTTTATCAAGCATTTAGTCTCTCTCTTTGAAAATAAATAATATAATAAGAATTTTAGAAGCATTTATATTATCATAATAGTCATGTTAGGATAGTTCTTTTATTAATCCTTTCATCTTATCATCATATAGATGCTATTTTAATTCATGCTACATTTAATATCAATCACATCTAGATTGCATTCATGTTAGATTGATCAAGTGTCTCCCAATCTCATGATTGTTATCCCTAAGTCACTTTGTTCAGTGATTTGAGAGCAATGGAATTGGCTTGAGGGGTCTTGTGAGATAGAGAACAATGGAACATCCCTTGGAAAGTTGAGTTATTCAATATAACTCTGTAAACTGCACCAAGAGTTCCACTGGTGTGTGGACTAGTCTTGAATTCATATTTTTTGTTTCATCACACCACTTTTCCCACACACAACTATGCTAAGTGATTTTATGGAAAAGTATGCAGTCATGACATGACTTCCCTTGATTAGTAATTTATTTACCATGTGCATTGAGGAATTGTAAAACTGTTCTACCCATGCATGTGAATTACAAAAGAGTATTATGAGAGATGACCTAACAGTAGATCTAGAGTGGATAGAAGGATTTCAGGACTTTGTTTTTTTACCAGAAAGTAGATTGTGAAGGGGACGAGTGGTCAGATGAATACAAGAATGAGAATGAGGATGATGAAAACAACTAAAGTACATCTAATTGACCCAGTGTCCAACTTCTCCTACTAGATGATGCGATTATCAGATGACCAAAGATGACAAACATCTTTCGTAATTTTGCATCTTTTTTTTAAAACAACACATACAACTATGTAAATTTCATGCAAATATATATATAAATCTTATATGGACTTTAACAAATTATTCCATGGGTGTCATTTTATTTCCTTTCTTTACATTTTTTTATGAAGAATGAATGGAAAATGCAATTAAATTGGTGCATAAGGAAGTTTTTGCTTATATCACACTATTATCTCTTATCTTTCTCTTTTGCACTTTTAAAACAAATAATTAAAATGAGGACCATCATTTTGTATATACAACAACAAATGAATGGGAATAAAATATCTAATATGTGCAATCATTCACTAACCTTGATACTTTCTAATTAAGTACTTTTGGTGTTTTTGTGTCATGTAATGTCACTTCTAATTTTCTAGAAGAAATCCAAGGTACACTTGATGTTACCTTTGATAAATACATGTACCTCTAACAAAAACAAAACATGTGCACAAAGAAATTAGGGAAAAAAAGGTTGTATATGGCCTCTCAAAAAGGATGAGCGAATACCCAATAGTGCTTCTTGGAAAGCAACAGATACTAACCTAACCTACCCTAGCCAAAAGCTATTTACATGCAAAATGAAACCATTAATCGGGGTTTTAAAATAACTTCCCCTACATACTAAACCCTTTTTCTTCTCATATCCTTGGAATTATTTCAAAAGAGGGATGTATAATAAACATTTATCACATCAATCTTCACTCATACTAGGGATAGTGACATATATAAACATGGAAAAGTCATTTCATAGTGGTGAGAGTTTGGGTGACCTTATCTCTCAAGAACCTTGACTACGGATGAAAGAGATGGTAACTAAAATTGTTTTTTGTTTGTATGTTGCTAAATGAGATATCTAATTTGTATCCCATGAGGGTTGAACATAATGTGTACCAGGATCATCGTAAGAGGCACATCTTTCAAAAGTTTGTACCTCTCCACATGCTAGCATTAGGCAACCTTCATATTTATCCTCTTTCATATTACACTTAGGGGATAGGTAGCCATGTGTTTTCTCTAGCTGACACTTAGCCTCAACTAACAAATAGAAAAATTTCAATTCATCCCAAAAATGAATATCATTAGCTTCATTGACTTAATGGTCCTAAAACGTTTCCTTTGCCTTATATGGTTTCTAGTCATTGGAGCTTCAAGTTCAAATTTTCATGTTGTTTTGGGGAAGAACCTTCTATGGGCTTGAATAAGTAGTATTTTTTGATGGTTCAACTTGTGTCACATGTAGGTTATGATCTATAACAAGGGTCTCTAGTGTAGCTTCAAGTTATAGATTTTTTTCTTGTTGTTTGTAAGAGAAACTTGAAATATAAACTATTGGTCCGCCTTTATAGAGTGAGATGACTTTAGAATGAGGAACATGAGATGGAAGAAACCTTTCTAAGAAAGGAAGAGGAAATTCCAATCTTCGACAAGGCTCATTATTTCAAGGGTATAATGATCCCTCTCATTGACCTACAACAAGTGATCCCACAAGACCGAGTTACACTTTTTGGTACATCTTGATTTTTATTAAAATCATACATTTTTTTAGAAAATATAATGATTTAGGCCTTGAGATGTACCATTTGAAATAATTAATTGAATTGAGTTAGATTGAAGCCTCTTAGATCAAAAATCTGTTGGAAAGAACCTCTCTACTCTTAAATTATACCAACAATGGAGTCTCCTCCGCATCTATCAAAATGCTGATAAAAATCCACTTTTACATTAGCTTTTTGGGGGATCAAATCAATTCATTTAATTTTTATTTATTTTTAAGTACGTAGACCCTATTATAAGATTTCCAAATAGTATAATGTTTAATATATTTATGTTTTATTTCTTATGAATGTAGGTTTTTCCATCGAACATTAAAGATTGTGTTTCACATATGTAGAAAATTTGAAAATAAGAGGAAAAAATTGTAAAAAATATATATTCCCTAGGCATTGATATCCTTATTTCAACACAAAAAGAAGTTAATTCAAATGCGCATAAAAAAAGTTATGCATTATAGAATACACCTATGTCCAAATTAAAATTACTTTAACTTCACAAAATAAATTAAAAAAATTACATGTAACAAAAAATTATGATAAAAATTCCATCAACTAGATATTTGTTTGAAAAACCTGCATTTTAAAAATTAGAATTTTTAAAATGCTATAAAATATGTTATAAATTATAGAATAAATGCCACTTCTGAAAAATGTTGTTTTTTGTAAATATTAAGTCACTAAAAGTTTCATAAGAATATGGACAATTCATTTCTCATTATTTAAAAAAAATTATATTTAGAATCTATATAAAAAATATCACAAATCAATAGTTTACTTCATCTTCTAATTCTTAATGGTTTAGCTGCTATAAGTGTTAGAATGTAAAGATCTAATGCAAAATGTTGATTTTAGTGTCAAGGTTGGCCAAAAAGTGTAACCTAGTATTATGGGATCAGAGTCTTTTTCATTCATAAACTAAGAAGCCAAAGTCAGAATTTCTCCCTTCTTTTCTCTCTCAGAATATTGGTACTAGGCTTGGGCATGATATGCATGCAAATTTTGATGTTGCACCTTCTCTATTTCAACGGTTTTCAAATAATGTTGAGAGTCATGTAACATCTCCCCAATTCTTGGGCAAGAATAATATTCAACTATAATGCCATAAATGGATCCTTTGTGGTCATTTGTAGGTATTTACAAAAGTAGCCATCCATCATGTCATCTAGCAAACAAAATATTCCACTAGAAATAAAACTCTGGGTCCCACCCGACATACCAAAAAACTATTGATCCTCAAAAAGGGCTAACTCCTTATTTTAAAGGAGAGTCAAGAAGTTTCATAGGTGTGGGACCCCAATATGACCTATGAAACAACCTTTGATATTTTATAAGTTGACTCTTCATTCTTTAAAATGGGGGTTTGGAAAGGGAAAGGATAACCAACGTCCAAATTGAAAGACCTTGAGGAAATTAAAAAAACCCTCAATAAATGAAAATCTTTTACAATGCTTTTAATTCTCTATGAGAGGCATGCTATAGGGGTTATCTATTTTGTGGATTAGGCACAATATGTCATAGACCCTTCACTATTGGGAAGAGACCAAGATGAATGAAGTAACGTAGACATAAGACATATTTTTAAATAACATAGAAATATATATCATTATTCATAATAACACTAAAGTTATCAAATTCATAGTTTGTCATTCACAAATAATACTAAGGATGCAATGCAGATCATAATTCATATAGGAAAATAAAAGGGGCATATTACTTCCTTTTCCCTCTAAACTAGTATCCCCAAAGATAGCCTAAAGTCTAAATTTTTTACATAAGATCAAGTGCCAAAGGATTCCTTCAAACAAATTTATTTTTGGCTTTTATAATCCTCTCTCTAAAAGATATCATTACTCATCCCAAAAACTCTATAGAGATGAGGCTATAGTGATTTCGCCAACTACCTCTACACTAGAAAACTTTCAGTTGTGGATCCTCCCTTGATTACTAGCATGATGAACATTTGTTTTTTTCGGTCATGATTAAGGAATAATTGCTTGTCATTATTCTCATGATCTCTCCCTTTCAAAGTGACAAAAATATCTCTATTCATGCATGCATACCTTTCCTTTAGTTTGTTGTCATAATTCGACTTGCATGGTTGTCATAACTTAACAACCAAGAATTATTATTTGTCTACAGTAGAGATGTTATTGGCACACATGTTGAGTGATTGAAGACCTTGATGGTCCTTTTGGACCCTTTGGCAAAGCTTATCCATGGTGGTAACACTTGAAGATCTTACAAGCATTCTTTGAAAGAGTCTTGCAATATAATTTAAATTTCCTGTAGTTGTGACACATGACTGGCTAGCTAGGATTTTGCTAGTGGAGTATGATTTTTTTAAGGAGACACAACTCGTCTTCATGTGGTAGCGGTGTTACAAGTATGGTTGTTTTTGTTAGAGTATTCAAGTATTTACTTGATTAATTAAACAATATTTGTTTAATTATCTAAGTTCCCTTTATCTCTTTTACACTTAAGCTAACTTTAGGTGCATAATAATTAATTCTTTTATTAATTATTATGTGCAAACCTAGGGTTTCCTTTTAGGGTTTCTTGACCTATTAAAGGTTGAGTTCTTTCTTTTCATTGTAAGAAGAAGGATTATTACATTACACATTTTGTGAATATTGAGCTCTCTCTTTTTGAGCATATTTTCTGTGTATTTCTTTCTTCTGTGATTTGCTTCCTTGCTTCTCCTTGTAATAGGTTTTTTAGCTTCCAGAGATCATTTGGGCTCCTGTGGTGTTGTATTTTCTCAACTCCAACATGGTATCAGAGCTTCAGATTTGCAACAACCTGTTCTTGTTTTGAGAATTTTTGTATTGGAAGCAAATCTGGGGTTTCATGAAATTTTTTAATGTACCTAGGGTTTGACCTTTTTTTCTAAGCACCTTGGGCCTAAACGGACCTCACCATCATGCTCAAAAGGCCCAAAAACCCCTATAGTCATAAAATTCAACCTGTTTTGGTTCCTAAGCCTTTTGAAGCATTTTTTCTCTAGATCCAAGCAGTACGACCCTGACACATAGTTTGAGGAAAAAAATTTTAATTTTTTTTTTTTTGCCTTTTTACGTCATGCAGACCGGATTTTGATTTTTTATCGAAAAAATATTCAAAAAAAAAATCAAAAAATAGGGTTTGGAAAATTTATTTGTTTTTGGAAAAGTTTTGTTGGGGGCCCCCACAATACGCAGGGTACCGTGGGGCCCTTGCCTTGTTGCAGGCCCTGCGGGCATTGGTACGGCGCCGTTGTCGACCTTCCAAGCCCGACCCCACCATCACCGGTTTCTTTTCGGCTCCCGCTAGTAGTTACCTCCGGCCCCCAGTGACCCTGCAGTCTTCGGACCCCTACCGCCTCCGGTCCCCTACGCTGCCGCTTCCTGGCAACCCTTCCTCCTCGCAGCGCTTCTCCGCTCTGCCGCCATACGGTCACCTCACCTCTGCTAGCCAGCCCTAGCCTCCCTACTGCCTGCTGGCCCCCAACCTCCTCCCAACCCTACTCCCATTGTCGGCCTCCTTGCGCCTATCGGCCTTGCTCTCGCCGCCAGCCTCCCTACGGCCCCTGCCGCCCAGCCCACCGCCGCAGCCGGCCTCCTTCAAGCCCAACCCCACTGCCAGAAACCACCGAAGCTCCTCCTAGCCATCGAAGCTCTGTCAGGTCACCACCAGAGCACCACCCATCCGCCACCAGAGCACTGCTCCCTGGCCAACTCCGCCCGTCAGAGCCACCAGACTACCTTTTTTGCCTCTTTCAGGGGGGGTTTGGTTTTTTGGCCTTATCTTGGGCATACGGAGTCATTTTTTCAAAAATGAATAAGCGTCGGAAAGCTAGTTCTGAGCCGGACCTCATGTTGTTGGTATTTTTTTCCAATTTTTTTGTTTGACTATGTTTTTTTCCAGTCAAAGTGAGGCCTCTTTTTTGCACTCTAGGGGATGTAGAATGAGCATCCGAACTCCATTTTTCACAAAATTTATATTTTCAGAAAGCGTGTGTTGTGTACTTTCCAAGCATCTAAGATTTATTTCCATATTATTCTCCATGCATATTTTATTCAGTTTTTGGCATTTTAGCACTCTGGTGGATATCGTGATTGTTTCAGGTCCTGGGATCTCTTCTCTGAGTAGGATGTCTCTATTTTGGTTTTCATTTCTATTTATAGTCTTGTTATCATTATAGCTTGTATTTATGCAAACGCACTGAGATAAAGTGCCATCATGCATTGTTTACTTGGAATCCTGCACATCGTGTGTCTTGTTGTACATGCACTACTTATAAAGTGCCATGAGGGGGTTGATGTTGGCCTTGTTTGCCATCTGCCTTTGTCCAGTGAGTGTTCCTTCCATGATATTTACCTCATGATGTGTGTCAAGTGAGTGTTCCTTCCACGACACCATGTATTTTTCTCAGCACCTTTGATGTTCCCGGTTCTTCGTCATGTAGTTCTTCTTGGCTGTTCTTTTCAGTGTTTCTATCCCTCGCCCTCTTTAGCATTATGGGGAGGTTTGTCCTGTTGGTTCTAATGCTTTCATGGTTCGATTGATCAACTCCTCAGGCTTTGGTTTCTCATGCCATTTTTAACTTTGAGTTCAGTGTTTGCTTTGTTTGCCATCTGATTCAAGTAGTGTCATTTGAGGCCACTCATATAGATTACAGTCTTCTCTTCTTGGTCATGTTCTATTTTAGTGGACGTTCTTCAGATCAACAGTTATTCTTCGATAGCGTTTGCAGGTTCTTCATGCTTTAGTGGTGTTCTTTTCCATCTCTTTTTGGAGTAGAGTTTTTTTCCCACGTGGTTTTCTCTATTTCTCCAGTTCATAGAGATTTCATTATATTTGGGTGCCTGATCAGGCCTTGTTGCCGGGACCCATCTTTCTTGCTTTCGGTAGCTATTCTAGGTTTTAGCTTCTCCCTAAGTCTATCTTAAGGGGGGGTGTTAGAGTATTTGGGTATTTACTTGATTAATTAAACAATATTTGTTTAATTATTTAAGTTCCCTTTATCTCTTTTACACTTAAGCTAACTTTAGGTGCATAATAATTAATTCTTTTATTAATTATTATATGAAAACCTAGGTTTTCCTTTTAGGGTTTCTTGACCTATTAAAGGTTGATTTCTTTCTTTTCATTGCAAGAAGAAGGATTATTACATTACACATTTTGTGAATATTGAGCTCTCTCTTTTTGAGCATATTTTCTGTGTATTTCTTTCTTCTGTTATTTGCTTCCTTACTTCTCCTTGTAATAGGTTTTTCAGCTTGCAGAGATCATTTGGACTCCTGTGGTGTTGTATTTTCTCAACTCCAACAGTTGCTGCACCAAAAGATCAATCTTTTAATTATCAATTTAACCACTAGACTTATAGAATCCACATGAGGTGGTTAAGCCATGTCATAAACCCAAGAATTGTACTACATAAAACAAGGAGACCAAGGGTGCACACCTTACAACAATCCTCCCCAGTGAAAATGAGAAGTTTAAACCTATGAACAAGCTCTGATACCAATTGATGAAAATAGGACATACAACTTAGAGGGGGGTGAATCGGGTGTCACAAAAACTTGCAACAACTTATTTTAAACTCAAATCTTATATTAACAATGAAAGCATGAAACATCAACACAACATGAACACACATAGCACCAATTTTTTTGATGTCGAAAACCTAATCAATGAAAAAACCATGGTGGGAACCTACCCACAATATGATTATACCCTTTTAGAAGTATATGAAATATTACAATGGGGAATGCACATGCATTTAGGCACACTACCTAGAGCTCATTGCTCAAAACACATAAATAGGATGACTATAACCCTTGGAAAGGCTCACTGCCTTAAAAATAGATTTGGATCACATCCAAAAAATCATGAACTGAGAAATAGCATCCTCAATGCCTGATTACAATTTTGGTTAAACACATAACAAATTTCACTTCCACTTTTTTGCTCTGCTGCCAAATGATTAATACATTATTCACACACTTTCACACTCAAATACAAGATTACAATACTTATTTATAAAATGACATCAACCTTGGATGAAAATCAACAAGGTAAACTCAATGCACATCACCAATTACTAAAATATAATGATAAATTGGATAATATCATATGCAAACCAAAACAAGGTTGGCTAAGATACAACATGGACCTAACCAAACACCTCAAACATGAAACACCTCCAATAATTATGCCTCGAACATCCACAACATTCTACAATCACCATGTCATCTAAGAACATGAATAACACCAATATACTAAGAAAAATAATCAATATTGTGCACAAAAATCAATGTAGACTACCAACACAAATGACACATGATCTAGAAACATCCACAAGCATAATGAAGTACCACAACAACATCCACACCAACTTGAATTACTATAATCATCATTATCATCATATCAGACCTCAAGAACATCAATGAAACTGAGTGTCTACTTAAAAGATTCACTTGTGCACCTCGAAATAAAGAATCACTTGAATTTAAGACACACATCAACATCACAAACATATCTCCAAACCCACAAATCAAGATATTACAATGTAGAGTAATACAAATCAAAATACTAACACTCTGGCATCATTGAGAAAATGAAAAACTAACCACAATACATATGCTCATAACTCATTTAAATCTTCATCCAGACCTCTGCAAATTGAAATTAATCAACTACAAACATCCCTCTCAAAGTCATTTAATCCACAACCACAAATCATCAAAATAATGAGAAAACCAACTAACTAAACACCATTGCATCACTTCACCAGACAAAGAAATTCTTTGACATCAATGACAACACATCTCTCAAACAACCTTAAATATCTCATAAGCACATATTTGTAATACTCATCCAACAATCTCCCCCTTTGGCATTGATAGCAAGATATGATTTGAGAAACAATCAATGACAAAGAAATATTGTCTCACCCAAAATTTCAAAGAGAGACTCAACACATCCCTCTTTGACCTAGCATAGTATATCTTGTTACTAGTGTGGTTGTTGTTGCACCAAAAGATCGACCTTTTAATGTTTGATTCAACCACTAGACTTATACAATCCATAGGAGGCAGTTAAGCCATATCACAAACCCGATCATTATACTGCATAGCACAAGGAGACCAAGGGAACACACCTTGCAACAATCCCTCCCTAATGAAAGAGAGGGGTTTGAACCTATGACCAAGTTTCGATACCACTTGTTACAAGTGCAATTGTTGTTGCACCAAAATATCAACTTGTTAATTCCCCATACAACCACTAGACTTATAGAATCCATAGGAGGCAGTTAAGCCATGTCACAAACCCGAGCACTGCACTACACAACATAAGGAGACCAAGGGCTCACACTTTGCAACAAGTAGGACCCACCATGTCACAATTGATGAAAGAAAAATACCACCATCTTCACCTTTTAAGAGTAAAAAAATTGACTACTATAGAAAAGTCTACAAGTACCTCTTCAAATGAGGAAGTATCTTTAAGTGGATATGGTTAATCACCTTGAGGAGTACAAGAATTAGAAAAATGTAAAGAAGATTTAGAATCTGATGAATTTTGCAAACAAGCTTGTAAATTAGTACCATAATGCAAAGTATAGATCTTATTGTTATAAATGAATTTATATGGACAATGAAGAGTATACGGGACAACTTGCATAGAAAGGATCCAAGGTTGCCCTAAGAGAAGATTATAAGTAAAACTATCAGGCTTGACTTGGATAGGTCTAGGTAATATAACAGGTACCATCTTAATAGTAAATGTTATATATAGTACCTAAGGATTCTCTATCAATGTTATCAAAGCCACAAATAGAAAGAGATTTAGGTTGAATAAGAGAAGTGTCCACATTAATCTTTTGTAACAAGTCAATGCTACAAACATTAAGGCTAGATCTATTGTCCACTAAGGTTAGTTATATTAAATTACCCTTAATAAGGACAACTATCATAAGAGCATCATATTGATTTTGAATCTCCTTAGGAGTTAACTAATCTTGAGAGAATTCAATTTGAGCTTAAGGTGCCTTCATATAATAAATCAAATATGTCATATTATTAGGTTTCACCATAGGTGTAACATATAATATCTTTAAATCATCTTGTAACATTCCATGATATGTGGGTGAGGTTTGAATCAGCTCCCAAAAAAATATCTTAATAGGAATGCCTTTAAGTTGTTCAATAAGATCATATTCCTTTCCAAGATATTGAAAAATATAGGGTGCTAGAGGAAGCATTGGTTGAGAAATAGGAAGAGAAATTGGAATAATCATAGGAGGATTAGGTTTCCTATTATTTCTTGTGTTATATGTGTTAGGTGTTTCATAACCATTTACATGTATCATATTTATCAAAGATGGTTTGGGAGTATTTGAGGAAGGTATAGTAGAGTTGAAATCATCGAGTACTTCATAAAGAGGATTATCAACCTTAAACACTTCTTTGTGAATATAATTGTTTTCAGATAGAATGAAAGGGAAATCTTCGTTAAGGGGATTGTTAGTGATATTGAACCCTTGTAGCCTAATATAGTTCTCTTGTTCTAAAGTATCCTTACAAGGAAGGTACATTTTTGGAGACATTATTTCCAAGAGGGAGACTCTTGAAAGAAGTATTGACAATCTCTTCTTGCACCAAAATATCATCATAAGTAGGACCAATTTTGGAAGAGGGACTAGCACTAGTCTTCATTTCTTCATCCCTAGAGAGAAGGTTATTTAAATGTAAAGAAGGTAGAGTTTCACTAGGAAAGATAGCCACTATATCATCTTGTAGCACCAAATAATTTGCATTGGGGAGGTACATTCTAGGAGAAGGATCATCATCTCTCTTCAAAGCTTCATCCTTTAGAGGGATATCTTTGAAAGAAATTAAAAATCTCTTCTTGAACTAGGATATCCCCAAGGGTAGGACCAATTTTGGGAGAGGAACAAGCATTATTTATTAATACTTCATCTTTAGAAGGGAGATCATTAATAAAAGTGTTATTGAAATCATACTCTTTCCTCGAAATGTCCTTGGTAGGATCTTTAGGAGACATATGAAGGGTCATAAGAAGGTCTACGAAACTATCATAATTAAAAACAAGTTAGGAAAAGGCTAACATTTTTTCTTAGAATTGATGGAAAGGAATGGGGTTTCGAGCAATGCTTGTTTTTACAATTCAATGAAAGAAACAAGCAAATAAAGAAAGAAAATTGAATATCTAAGAAAAAATGTGATTAACTAAGTGTAACTATAGGAACTAACCAATGTAATTAATGAAATTACATAAGCTATATGTTTAAAAAATGATTGCAAATATGAATATTTAAGTTCATTCAAATTAGGTATAAACATGAAAATCAAAAGTAATGCAAGCATGAGAGTTAGGTTAACCAAAATATATAGTATGAAAATGGAACCGGGTATACCATAAAACCAAGATCCACTTTGATAAAAACATTGGAATACAAAATCACCTAGAGGAGTGATCATATTTTACTGACACTTGTGAAAGAGATTCAAGTGATAGTTCTATGGTTTTTATTCATTTACAGATATGAAAATAGATATGTAATGTATGGGAGAGTGCAATGTTATAATTAAAGTACAAAGGAGACTGAATACAAAGATACTGTATGAGAATAGATAATAACATGACTAAAAAAACAAATACTAAAACACTAGAAGAATTTGGTTGTGCACCTATAGTCAAAATCTGAAGCTGAATTGATAATCCAAATGCAGTCTAGATGATAATTGTAAAGTCTAAATCCAAATATAGTCTAGATGATAACCTTAAAATCTACAGTAAAATTGGGAGGACCAGGGTGCTCTGGTACCTTGATCTTAGGACATGGGCACCCTAGCACCCTGGCCACTAAGAACCAAGCCCAATTTATGATAGAAAGCTTGTACCTACTTCCTAAGGTTTCTCGAAGTATTTTGACTCTATTGAATACCTATAGATATACCTACAAAATATAAAATGGTAGGGTTGTAGATAGGGGTTTTCCCTACATCAAACCCAAAGTTTGGAATTAGCCCTAACTGAAATAGAAATTCAATTGGAAAATCTTGCCTTTTGAGGGGAAGGAATTGAAATGTTTGAATGGAAATGATTATTCCTTCAATAGGTGATATAATATTCTTAGGATAATTCCTCCATATGTTGATGCAATAACATGATAAGTCACATAAAATA
This sequence comes from Cryptomeria japonica, assembly GCF_030272615.1. Classification (NCBI taxonomy): domain Eukaryota; kingdom Viridiplantae; phylum Streptophyta; class Pinopsida; order Cupressales; family Cupressaceae; genus Cryptomeria; species Cryptomeria japonica. The sequence continues at coordinate 663,648,162 of NC_081407.1, read as the reverse complement.
CATCATAAAATTATCATACTTAAAACATAAATGAAGATACCTTGATATAGTTTGTTGCTCACTAAATTAGTTTTGCTCTCGAGGAAAAATAATTGCTCTTGAATTGATGATAATGTTAGCATGAGATGTGATGTTAGAAATTAATTTAAAGGAATTCCTTATATAGGTATTTCATAATTAGATCACCTTTAGGTTGACTTACGTTTAATATATTTTCACATGGAGCGGGATTTGAATTAAATAAGACTACAAAATTATCCTCTCAGAATTTGGGAAAAAGGTTGTAGGACCATGGTGGTAGTTTCCCTCGTCCTAACAACTTTTTTCTGACTTTTGAGGAATGTAAGATAATGGGCTTCTAATATCGATTCTAGCTTGGTGGTTGAAACCATAATAGTTAGATATTGAAGATATGCTTTGAAAGTTGAAATTATGGTAGGATTGAGGATAAATCAAAGAAAAAATGATAAAGGGCATACTTAGAATTAAGAGCCCAAATAAGAATGAGATGATGTAATAAAATGGAATAAAACCCATAATATTAATCTAAATATTAATTTAAATCAGTAAAGGTCCAATAATTCATAAAGGAAAGGGAAACTAAAATATATGGTAGGAGAGTGTGAAATTGGGCACACTAATAAAGGTGTACAATTTATGATGGTGTAGTTAATATAAATATAAACAAAAAACCCCTTACAATATAATACATGTAACTTGTATAGGTATTTTATCAATTACCTAGTAAACACTAAAAATAATGGTTTCAAAGTATGTGACGGTTTATAGTGTACCCATGTGTATGATTCCTAATGGTGTATTCTTAAGATTTATAAATGGGGATGAGACCTCAAATATTATCTTATATTTTTATTAAGGATATTGTGGTGGATATTTCAAACTAGTAAATGTTGGGATCCAAGAACACTGAGAGTGGGGGGGGGGGGGGGGGGGGTGAATCAGTGTTCTGCTAGTATGAACAGTTTTTATCCTTTTATACCATACACCTATAAACCGATAACCAAATAAACATATAACAAGAAACAAATAAACCATACACATAAATGAACACCATAACACACAAAATTTATATGTGAAAAAACTCAAAGAGGAAAAACCATGGTGGGATTTGTGACCCACAATATCAATTCATTGGCCATATGAAAAGATATTACATATCAAATCCAAAAGCCTCCATAATTCTGAAGAGAGCTTTCCATTCCACTCTATCATAAGATTTCGCCAGATCCAACTTTATCAGTATCCTTCTTTATTAGCAGCATTCAGAGAATGAATATTCTCATGCACAAGAATGATAGAATCCAAAATCTGCCTACCAGGGATAAATCCTTTTTGCTCTTTAGAGATGATAAAGGGGAGGATAGCCAAAAGTCTGGAAGTCAAAACTTTAGATATGATATTATAAAAGGAGTTACATAGACTTATTGGCCTAAATTTTCCCATGGAGTCCGCCCCGGCCACCTTAGGAATTAAGGCAATAAAAGTGGAGTTAATTTCCTTAAGGATTCTTCTTGAACCAAAAAATTCTTTGACCCACTAACCATATCTTTTCCCACAATATTCCAAAATTCCTAGAAGAAGAACATGGGGAAGCCATTAGGTCCCAGAGCCTTATCCCCCTGAAAGGACAAGATGACTTTTTTAATTTCCTCAGCAGAGGGGATAGCAGAAAGGGCCTTATTCTGGTTAGGATCAATGATCTTGGGGATGATGTCAACCAGATCCTATTGCTTAGCAGAACCAATCTCCTTGCTACCAGTGAGGAGCTGAGAGAAGAAACAAACAAATTCATCCCTAATATCATCCTCCTTAAGAAGAATTTTGTCCTCAGCAATTAATCTACAAATTCTATTCGCAGCTTTATGTTTCACAGAAGTCATGTGAAAAAATTTAGTATTTCTGTCCCCAGCTTCCAGCCAAATAGCCCTGGATCTCTGTCTCCAATAGATTTCCTCCCTAGAAATAATGTTGTGAAGTTTGACTAATATATCATCTTCCTTAGCCTTGGGATACTTTTTATAGCCATCTTTCTATATGGAGTTTTGGATCTGTTCTAATTCCTCCTTCAACTTTTTTTTTTATTCAAAAATATCACCAAAGACCTTCTTGTTCTAGATCTTAATGTTATCTTTGATGTTTCTAAGTTTTTTGGAAACTTTAAATATGGTCATTCCATCCACATAAATATTCCACTAGTTGGCAATGGATTTTTCCAGAGAGAGGTGAGAGATCCACATTTTCTCAAACTGAAAAGTGAAGCACTGTTTACTCTTAATGGACTCAGCAAAAAAGGAAATGGGATAATGATCCAAGCCAATTCTATTGACAACTGACAAGGAACATCTATGAGAAAGAATCCAATCATAAGTAATAAGGGATCTATCAAGCCTTACTTGAATGAGGTCTTCTCCGTCCCTACGATTAGACCAAGTGTAAGAAGCTCCAGTGAGATCAATATCAATAAGAGCATTGACATTGATGAAGTCCATCAAATCAGATCTGTTGTCCAGTTGGGCTTGAGTTCCTCCAAATTTTTCAGTTCCTTGCAAAGGAGTATTGAAATCTCCTATCAACAACCAACTGTCCTTAGGAAAAGATCTTCTTTTCTACTGGATTTTATCCCAAATTTTACTCCTAGCAGCTTTGGAGTTAGAGGCGTAGAATTTGTGACCACCCATTCTTTTTCTTCAGAGATGCTATTAACTCTCATAGATATGATATTGCCACCTTCATCAATCATGTCTCCTAAAATAGTTTTCTTGTTCCAAAAAATAGCCACCCCACCAGAGGCCCCATTCAAGCTATTGCCATAGACCCCTCCATTTTTAAAGAAGTTTAAATTCTCAACTTTCTCCTTACTCATTTTGGTTTCCTATACAAGGATAATATCTGGCTTATGGTCTCAAATGAGATTCCATAATATATCCTTTTTATTGAGACCATTTAGGCCTCAAATGTTCTATGAGATTACCTTCATTTGGAAACCTGGGGGTAGGATTCTTGTATAGTTCACTGCCTTCCATCAACTATGTTTTGCTTACTCTCTTAGTCCCTATGCCATTTCATGGTTTTACATCCTTGCGGAGATTTGGATAGACCAATATCTACCTTGGATCTGATCCTAGTTTTCACCCCATTGGGGCATCCTACCTTCTTATTTTTCTTTTTTCTATTCCTTGTTATTTCTTCCTCATGCTCATCCCTAGGTTCAGCTTGCATGTTATTCCATAGTTCTCCTATTTTCTAGGATGAAGTGGGCATGTTAACTCCAATATTCTGGAATAACGCATTTAGATTAATCTTAGGCGATCTGAATTTGTTCTTCCTTCCAGAATTAACTTGATGTCCTTCAAAATCATTTGGGCATTCTTTATCTCTTTTTATTGCTGAAACTTGAAAGGCCTCATGTTGAGCTTCAATTGCATCCTCAATCTCACCTTCTTCAAGAATCTCTTCAATGATTACATTCTCTTCCTCTTGAGTCTGTAGGACCTCAAAAATATTGACAGTTTTGATCTCATATCCACTGTTTTCATTCTTTTTATCTTCCTTCAAAAGGGGAGCCTTAAGAGGGTTAGCATTTCTATCAACTTTTGATAAGTCTTTTATGTTACTAGGATTTCCACTTCCTCCTTCCCCTCTAATATCTTCCTTAATATTATTCTTTTCTTTCCATACCTTTTTTTGGGGATTATTAACCTTCATAGGTTTTTTGGGGTTGCTAAGGCAGGCCTTAGCCCAGTGTCCAACTTTCTTATAGGAAAAGCACACAAAGGGGAGGGACTCAAATTCTATTGTCTATTCCCATAAACCTAATTTGGAGTTTATATCAATAGACCTAGGAAGATCCATCTTCTACGAAATATTGACACAAATGTGTGCATAAACCAGTCTCTTTCAAGAACCAGTCATTGGATCTATCGCAACAAGCTCCCCAAAGGAGTTCACAATTCCTGCGAAAACATCCTCAACCCAGAATTCAAGCGGCAAGCCTAGCAACCTTACCCAGACTGGAGCAGACTCAAAGAAGGAATCATTGAGTTCCATGTTTGGGGACCATTTTCTCAAGGAAAGGGAAGATTTACCAAACATCCATGGTCCAATGCTTGATGTTGCTTCCAGATCTTTCCCACAAGAAAAGGAAAAGACGAAAAAAACCCTTGACAAGGCTGAAACATCAATCTAACCTTTCAGCCTCCATTTTCTCTTCACAAAGGATCTAACATCCTCAATATTGGGTCGTGGTCCAAAAAACTTTCCCACCAGAGAGAAGGTCATTAAAGAAATGTTGTGATCAATAACCAAATCTGGAACAACAATAGCTAATTTACCCGTTTTTCTATCAGAGATGACTTCCACTAAGGGGAAGGACGACTTTCTAGTAGGTTTGTTTGCAAAAAGACCACTCCAAGATTTGAGAACCTTTGCCGCTGTGGTCTTTTCCAAGTCAGCTTGCACACCCTCGGGACCCAATTTTTGAGAATCTTTCATCTTTTAACGTTCAGGAGGAGGGTTCCGATGCCATGGGTCCCCATCCGGTCTCCCATCCTCATCATCCTTCACTTGACCTTGAGCTACAGAGGCAATAGAACCAGAGGAACTGATCTCGTTGTTCCCTCCATTTACAAAATTCAAATTTCCTCATGCATGCGTTGTTCCCTCCATTTCCCTCTATATGAATTACTTGGTGGCATTATTGTTGAATCATGTTATGCTTGATTATTTTCAGCTATCTAGAGAGGGTGAAATTGTGGTGAGGCCTGGGTAGCATTTTTCCTTATTTTTAAAGTGAATTAATAATATATAAAAATCTATATATCAATCTATCTTGAATAGGAGTAGGTGTATTTTATAGTGATGTAGCATGATATCAAGCCTTTGTACTTTCATACCAATGTCTTTTATTTTTTGATATCAAGAGATAACTTCACATGTAGGAAAAGTAATTGATAAATAATGAGAATAAGTTTACATCAAATAGAAATCTTTATTCATAGAAGTATTCTTAGTCAATCCTATGCCTAAATGAAAATAAAGACATGGCAAGATATGTGGCAAATATTGACCTATATTGATTGATGTTGCATGTTTATAGAGTATTATATGAATGCTAGAGTGACAAAATATATCATATTATCAAGAAATAATTTAATGTGTACACCTGATTTGTAAATGCATTCTAAAGAGTTACAACCCATAATAATAGTAATTTTATGAGACTATATATGTAGGTCTATAGTAAGCTATTTTTTTATATTGAGTTGGTAATCCTTTAACTAGAATATGACAAAAGCTTTGTTATATAATGGCTATGAGTTAGACCTACAAATAGAAGAGTGATAGATGCCATGCGTTAATGGCATGTTTTACAAGTGGATGATGAATTGATAAATATTACAACTATATAGTTTCAATTAGATGGTTGTATTGTGTTTTTGTGTGTACTTCTACATGTTTAATGCATATGATATCAAATTACCATGAAAAAGTTTACACTTGTACATTTACTTAAATGATCTGCATATTTAGAGTAGTATTGTAGTATTAAATTATGATGATGTTGAAACATGAAATGTAAACTCTTATAGTTACATAAGATGACCAATAAGTGGGTGTACAATTATCTTGTGTAGACCTATACAAAGCTAATTGAATTAGTGTTTGCATAGATGTGCACAAATCCATTGTTCTAAAATGGTTCATGTACAATTTATCTCTTCATAAAATTACTCATGAACCATATAGTAGCTTTTATATCTCTTCATATAAAATAAGAAAATTTCATATATTTGACTAAAAATAAATTGATATAGTTGTTACCTTTCATAGCTAGAGTGAAGAAATCAACTCTTTTCTGGAGACTCATTCCTCCCCATGTCTATTGGCATATCTGCAAGGAAAGAAATAATAGGATTTTTCATGACACCTGCAACTTGATTGACACAGTGACTGACTTAGCTAAAAATTACCTCAGGGAAAATGCCACCATCAGCAAATGGAGAACCCCAAATGCCAGTCCTAGGGCTCTTGACCGGAGGTGGATTCAAAATTGGAAGTTGCAAGATAGCTTCCTCAAATATGACAATTCAAAAAAGATGGAGAGGCTTAATACCAGATGGTCACCCCACCCCCCATTGGCTCAAGGTCAATTTTAATGGTGCTACACGTAGTGGTTCTGTGGCTAGGGGTGGAATTATTAGAGGTAGCCTAGGCAACTTGGTCTTGGCCTATGTAGGGAATTTTGACTTTGTTTTGAGTAACATGGTAGAGGCTCTTGCTCTTTTTTGGGGATTGAAGCTAGCCCTGAGCACCAAAGCCAAGAAACCGATCATTGAAGGGGATTCTAAACTAATTATTGAGGCTACTAAAGGCACCTCAGGGATTGGCTAGAGAATAAAAAATGTTATTAAAGACATCTGGTCAATGATTGTCTAGCTGGAATATGTCAAAATTCAGCATACCTTCAGAGAAGGGAATGGGGTGGCAGACTCTCTGGCTATGATGGGGCTAGAGATAAAAGGAATGAGGCACTGGAAGCACCTAGGCTCTCTCACTGACAAGCAGAAGGACCAATTCCCTTTTTCAATTAGGCTGCTTTGGGCCGACGGCTATGCTATGTTGCTGGTGGGAACTTTGAATTCAAATTGGGTGGGTTTCACCTTGCTGACTTGTGGTCCCCACCTTCTCTACTCAATGCTAACTTGGCTGGCCACCCATTCCTGCATTGTCGATAGGTTGGAGTGCCAACTCATGATCATTAACAATAGAAAGGACCTTAATTATTACATTAAATGGAACCTTACTACTTGCCATGATGATGATCTTTGCAAGTTGGCGGAGATCTCTAGAGGTGTCCTTTTGCATGCTTCCCAGAGCTGGCAGATGCAAACCTTGGGAAAAATCACCAAAAATCATTATTACACCTTGCAATTCATTTTGGCTAATTATCATTTGTTTTTTATTAACTTCAGCTCTAGTTCTACTCTCTGCATTTTTCCTATCAGGTCTACGTTATATCTCAACATCACTCTAGAGGAAGCTAGTATGGGAGGGGATTTACTCTAGGTTGAGTCGGACATTATTGACGACTGTTTTCACAATGATCCATGTGTTTGGATGTATGCTAAGGAAGGAGGAATCATCTTGTTGACGAAAGCCATGAAGGGTTTCAACGAAAAACCTCTCCATGCAATTTGTCAATAGTTGGAAGGATAGGAGGGTGGTCATGGGGGACATTTCATTTGAAATCAATGAAGAAGTTATCTCCCAGGCTATGAGCCTCTCCATTGAAGGAAGGAAATGGAAGAAAACAAGTAGGGTTGCGGATGAAAACAACATGAACCGCTTCTTCAAAAAAGGCGAGGAACTGACCATAATGCATGGAGGCTTCAACAGGGAATGCTTACCCTGCCCGTGGGATCAGGTTTGCAAAATCATAATGAAATACTTCACCCTCGAGGGAAGGTATGGAGTGTTCTACTATTATTACTTTTCATTGCTAAACCACTTCCGTAACCATGACACCATTTCTTTTCCTTTCTTTCTGGTGCATGCTCTTGAGTCCACCATTAAAGATATCCGCAATTGTATGAGCCAAGAGAGAAATTTTACTATCCTCCACCAGGGGCTGATGTTTAGGCTTTACAACTTTCACAAGGCCTCTGCCCTCCTAAACCTATCTTGGTTCAGCCCGCCCCCTCCATTCTGGGTCCTCTTGAAGGCTCTAAAAAATGACCCAAGAAATCTTCGAAAAAGCCTATGACTCCCTGTCAATCCCCTGACCAAGGCCCCCTTAGTCACCTTAAAATTGGGGAAAAAAAAAAAAGCAACCCTTCCACTGCGAAACCCACCTCCAAGAAACCTAAAAAGGAGCCCAAAATCCTCCTTGTCGAGTCTGATGCTGAGGAGGGCATCACCACTTGCAAATCCCATAGAAACAAAGCCAAGATGTGTTGGTATTTTGGTATGGTTTTGTCATTGATGTCAACACCTACTAACACTTATCAACTCTGGCACTTTGCAGAATCAACAACATTCACTGGCAAACAACTGACTCATGCACAATCACCAGTATCTGGTACACTAATAGGATATAATGTTCACTGCCACTTGGAATGACATTGAAGACACTTGGTTATGTCGAAGACATCGTTTGGACATTTTTTTTTGAAGATTTTTTTATTGGCATATTCACATTTGCATATTTGCTGTTACCGGCAAATAGATCTAGGTTACACACCGACAGGTTTATCTTTTCCAGATCAGCACGACACACTATGAAGATGTTTTATTATTGTTGTGAATGCATCAAGCCGACATGTTGAATCAGTTATTGCATCGGATATTGTTTTAATTATAAACTGATTTTATTGTAATATCCTTTAGAGCTGATCTACTAAAATTGGTCTTAGGTTATGGTATAAATGTAAGATCTTATTTGTAAGATCGGGTGTGGAATGCGAAAAAGGAATGTGTGAAGGTATATGAAAGAATAAGCAGAGCTATACACATAGATATCATCTAAAGGTTGAAGGAGGGTTTTGTAAAGACAATTAGAACTACATCGGTACCGAATCCAGCATAGAAAGATGCTAATTTGAGCAGTACATCCTTATTGGATTTAACCATCCAATTGTAGTCAGTGTGACTCCTATTTTGTGTTTGAGCAGTGAGCTCTAGGAGCTTGGCCTTTTTGCATGTGCAAACCCCATTTGTATACACTTACTATCTACAGTAGTATCTTTTGATTGTGGGTAAGGTTTCCCACCATGATTTTTCCCCTTATAGGGTTTCCACTTACAAATATTGGTGTTATGTGTTGTGGATGACTTAGTCTTTTTGTTTCATGCATTAATCTTTACCGGTATTACAATTAACTGATAAAACTATCTATCGGTATAAAAGACTGGTTTACTGGTATTAAGCATTAAGTTGGTTAAGTTGTTTTTGGTTTGAATTTATTAGACAACTGATTCACCCCCCCCCCCCCTCTCAGTTGAATTGGTATCAGAGCTTAGTCCTCTTTTTGCAGAAGTTTAATAGCTTGAGGAGATCCAATGTCTAGTAAGTATTTCAGGAAGGACAGTCCTAAACTTGATGGAACCAACTATGGGATATGGAAGATCAAGATGGAGACACATCTAAATTGCATTGGAAAAGATATCTGGGATGTTACAAAGAATGGCTATACCGTTCCTACTCAGAGTCAGCCTAATCCACCTAATTTGACTAAAGATGAAGAGAATGATTGCAAAGCAAGAGAAGCACTTTTGAGCACATTATCAGATCAACAAATCATGGGATTATCAAATAGGTCTATTGCTAAAGCTATTTGGGATTATTTGGAAACACTGAATGAAGGAGATTCCATAGTCAAAATTACAAAACTTGAAAGCTTTCGGGTCAAGTATGAAAATCTGAAAATGGAAGAAGATGAAAGGATTTCTGCTTTTATGGAAAGAGTAAATGAAATTGTTTTGGATATTAAATGTTGTGGAGGAACTTTAAGTGAAGATGAAATTGTTTCAAAAGTTTTAAGAGGATTGCCATGGGCATATAAAATGAAAGTCACTATCATAAATGGGTTAAGAACAATGCCTAATACATCAGTAACTAGGGATACATTGACTGGAAAACTTTCAACTTTTGAAATTGAGGAATTTGGTGCTGTTGCTACTATAAAGACAGATTTAGCTTTTAAAGCATCTACATCAGCTGCACCATCATTTGACAAATCTGATTGGAGAGCCTTTTATGCAAGAGAAATTGAAGAAAGAAGGAGAGAAAATGAAGAACTTGAAGAACTTGAAGCACTATTTGCAAGAAAAATGCCTAATGGTCCAGTTGGAAGTAAGTATGAAGGTAAAACACCCTTTAAATGGTTTAACTACAATAAGATTGGTTTTATGGCTTCAAGATGCCCTGATAGACATTCTAGACTAAGAGAAGAAGCTAGAAGAATATGCAAGCCTAACCCTAAATATCAGAGATACAAATTTAAGAAGAATAAAGACAAATCTTGTCATCTTGCTGATGAAGGAGTAACTGATGATTCTGATGAGGATCCGACAGACAATGGATGGGTTTTTGTTTCTATAATAAAAGATCAACCGAAACCTACCATTCAACTGGTAGAATAGGCCTTGGCAGCTAAAGTAGAAGTAAAGGATGAATGGATCATTGATTCAAGATGCTCACATCACATGACTAGTGATAAAAATAAATTCTTGACTTTTCAATAATATAATGGAGGTCTAGTAAGATTTGGAGATGATAAAGCTTGTTTGATCAAAGGAAAAGGTACAATATCTCTTGATGGTAAGCACAATACTGACAATGTTTACTATGTTGAAGGTTTAAAGCATAATCTTTTGAGTGTTAGTCAATTAGTTGAGAAAGGATTTCAGTTACAATTCAAAAATGGAAAATGCAAAATCATGAATAGAACTAGTTTGGAAATTGCAACCGGTAATCAAACTAGAGGTAATATATTTCATTTGAATAACAATGAAAAAATATGCTTGATTGCATATATTGATGAAAGTTGGCTATGGCATAAGAGACCCTGTCATGTAAATTTTGATTGCATGGTAAAAATCAGTACTACTAAGGCAGTTAGGGATTTACCTAAAATTGTCAAACCTCACAATACAGTATGTAAGGAATGTCAATTTGGAAAACAAGTTAGAGCTGCTTTCAAAAGTATTCCAAAAAAATCCAATAATGCTCTTGACTTAATTCATACTGATTTATGTGGTCCAACTAGAACTAAAAGTTTACAAGGTGATAGATATTTCATGCTAATCATTGATGATTATTCTAGAATGTGTTGGGTTACTTTTCTCAGAGAAAAATCAGAAGCACTTGGGAAGTTCAAACTGTTCAAAGCAATGGTAGAAAATGAAACTAGTAAGAAAATCAAATGTCTAAGATCAGACCAAGGAGGAGAATTTACATCTAAGGAATTTAATGCATTCTATGAAGTAAATGGAATCAAAAGATAGCTATCAGCACCTCGAACACCACAGCAGAATGGAGTTGTAGAAATGAAAAACAAAACTATCTTGGATGCAGTAAGAAGTATGTTATCTGAAGCAAACCTACCACATGTATATTGGAGAGAAGCAGTAAGTACATCGGTCTATACATTCAACAAAGTTCACATCAAAGGAGAAACCAGTAAGACCCCTCATGAACTATGGTTTGGTATTACTCCCACTCTTAAATATTTTAGAATATTTGGAAGCAAATGTTATATCAGAAGAGATGAGTATATTGGTAAATTTGATCTTAGAAGTGATGAAGGAATATTTCTTTGTTATTCATCTAAAAGCAAGCCATATAGATGTTTTAACAAAAGATTGCAGAAAATTGTTGAGAGTACAAATGTGAAGATTGATGAACAATTCAGAGGAACTTCAAGGTATATAGACTCTGAACCGGCAACAGAGATTTTGACAGATGAATCTGCACTAAATCCACTGGTATATAATGAAGATCCAGTTACACCGGTATCATCTGAAAACTCCATTATAACTGAGGAACAACATCAAACAAAGACACCCCGGTATGTAAGATTGAATCACTCTGAAGATCAGATAATTGGAAACAAGTATAAAGGAGTTATGACAAGAGGAAGATTGGAAAATAAAGAGGTATGTCTTATTTCTTAAAATGAACCATCATCTATTAATGAGGCATGTGAAGATGAACACTGGATTAAAGCTATGGAAGAAGAATTAGAGCAAATTGAGAAAAATAACACTTGGACATTAGTTCCCCGGCCTAAAGACAAAAATCTAATTGGAACAAAATGGGTATTTAGAAACAAACTTAATGAAGATGGTAAGGTAATCAAAAATAAAGAAAGACTAGTGTGTAAGGGATATTCTCAGAAAGAAGGAATTTATTATAATGAAACCTTTGCACCAGTAGCTAGAATTGAGGCAGCTAGATTATTTTTGGCTTTTGCAGCACACAAGAACTACAAAGTATATCAAATGGATATTAAACGTGCATTTCTGAATGGAGATCTTGAAGAAGAAGTTTACATTGAACAACCTAATGGATTTTCTTTGACAGATAACAAAGATATGGTTTGTAGGTTAAGGAAAGCTTTGTATGGGTTGAAGCAAGCTTCAAGAGCTTGGTATGCAAGATTGGATAAGTATCTTTTAAAGATTGGTTTTTCTAAAGGTAATGTAGACAACAATTTATATTATAAAGTGACTAATGATAAAATCTTGGTTATAGAAGTTTTTGTTGATGATATAATGGTTGGAGGAGAAGATGGATTATGTAAAGACTTTTCTATTGAAATGCAGCAAGAATTTGAAATGTCTATGATTGGAGAAGTACAATTCTTTTTAGGATTGTAGATTTCATAGACTAATAAAGGTATATTCTTAAGTCAATCCAAGTACTTAAAAGAGCTACAAAATAAATTTGGAATGGAGAACTCTAAACTGGTAAGCACACCTATGACTACAAATGCCAAATTATCACTAAGGGATGAATCTACACCTATTAATCCAACTAGGTACAAATCTATGATAGGAGATCTACTGTATTTGACACAAACAAGACCTGATATCATGAATGCAATATGTATTGCTTCAATATTTTAGAGTAATCCTAGAGAAAATCATGAATCAACAGTAAAAAGGATTTTTCGGTACTTATAAGGCACTACAAATCTTGGATTATGGTATCCTACAGATGAAAACTTTGAATTATGTGAATATATAGATGCAAATTGGGTAGGAGATTTGGATGATAGAAAAAGAACTACTGGCGGAGCATTTTTTCTTGGAAGCAGACTAGTTTCTTGGTTGAGTAAGAAACAAAGTTGTACATCTTTGTCAACAACAGAATTAGAATATGTTGCAGCAACAACTAACTGTACACAAGTATTATGGCTTAAGCAAATATTGAAAGACATAAAGGTAAAATGCAAGGAACCTATTACTATCTCTTGTGATAACACTACAACAATTGATATATCTAAGAATCTGGTATTACATTCTAAGACCAAACATGTTTCTATCAAACTGAATTTTTTAAGGGAACATGTTGATGCAAAAGAAATAAAACTGGTTTATGTGAATACGAAAGAGCAGATTGCAGATATTTTCACTAAATCTCTGCCTAAGGAGACTTTTGAGTATCTCAGAGACTAGCTTGGGGTCATACCCACACCGGTAGAGACTTAGGAAGTTGATGTTTGTCATCAACTGACAGAATTGATAGAGAAATCTTTTTTTCGGCTTTGATGAGGAAGCTACTTCTCAAGGGGAGTAGTTGGTATATTGAATTGGTTGGTATTTTGTATCTGAATTTTTTTTTTACTTTGGCATTTGATGTCAAAGGGGGAGAGATTCATATGAAAAAACACATTATCTTTTGGGGAGAGATTGTTACTCTCTGCATCTATATTTTGATTTCTGGTTATGATCTCTTTTTGGGAGATTGTTGGCTTTTGGTATTTGGCATTTCTGTTTGGCACTTTGATGGTTTTTTCCATCTTGTGTTGCCATCAATGCCAAAGGGGGAGATTTTTGGTATTTGGGTATGGTTTTGTCATTGATGTCAACACCTACTAACACTTATCAACTCTGGTACTTTGGAGAATCAACAACATTCACTGGCAAATAAGTGACTCATGCACAGTCATTAGTATCTGGTACACCGGCATGATATAATATTCACCGACACTTGGAATGACATTGAAGACACCTGGTTATGTCGAAGACATCGTTTGGACACTTTGTATTGAAGATTTTTTTATTGGCATATTCGCATTTGCATATTTGTTGTTACCAGCAAATAGGTCCAGGTTACACACCAGCAGGTTTATCTTTTCCAGATCAGCATGACACACTATGAAGATGTTTTATTATTGTTTTAAATGCATCATGCCGACATGTTGAATCGATTATTGCATCGAATATTGTTTTAATTGTAAATTGATTTTATTGTAATATCGTTTAGAGCCGACCTACTAAAATTGGTCTTAGGTTATGGTATAAATGTAAGCTCTTATTTGTAAGATCGGGTGTGGAATGAGAAAAAGGATTGTGTGAAGGTATATGCGAGAATAAGAAGAGCTATACACATAGACATCATCTGAAGGTTGAAGGAGGGTTTTGTAAAGACAATCATAACTACACCGGTACTGAATCGAGCATAGAAAGATGCTAATTTGAGCAGTACATCCTTATTGGATTTTGTTGGTGTAAATAATTATTCATCATGGATATTATTACACCTTACTTAAGTTTACTTAGGAAATGCATTTCATAGTAGTTTGGGTATGAGACACTTGGGTATTTGTGCCATATTGGGATAGTGTGTGTAGGAGAATTTCCACCTTTTATGGTGTTGATCTTGTTGTTACACTCCACATTCAGTGGGTGATCCACCTCATGTGGAATATTATATTGTTTCTCCTACCTACCCACACCTATTTCCTACCTACCCTTGTTTCTTATTGAGCCACATGTCATGTTTGTGTGCTCACATATCCATATAGCCTTGCCTATATAAGTAGACTCATATTCATTGTATGTAACACTTAATGATCCAGTTGATCATATTTTTCATCTTGATAGAATATAGTTTATTTCTATCATCTATTTTGTTCTCTCTTATTTGTGCTTTCCATTGCCTCTTGATCTTGGCAAAATCTCACATGGTATCAGAGCTGGTCCATGTCTCACATGGTATTAGAGCCATTAGAATGTCATTGGTTTGCTAATTGAGAGAAATTTGATGCTATTTGGGGTTTGCATTTTGGATCTTTCTATTGCAGGTTATTATTGAAGCTTGATGGATCAAATCTAAGGTTACCATTGGATTGAGGAGGTCCAATAAAGTCAATTTTACCTTTTGTTTCATCCAAATCGGACTTCAGAGGCCAAATCTAGAGGCATTTGAAGTTTGATGCTGTGGCGGAAATTTTCTAAAAATTATAATTTTGCAGACAATTTTCAAATAGCGATATCTCACTCATCCGGACTCGTTTTTTCAAGCAATTTTTTTTGTTTTGGGGTAGAATTTCACGATCTGTATAATGGTGTAGAATGTTTTTAATTTTCGGATACAGGTTTTTCAGAAATCATGAAATCTTGATTTTTACAACTTTGGAGGCTTCGTTTGGGCTCATATGGACTCCTTTTCAGGTGCCATTTTTTTTGAAAGTGCATATTTTTTCATCTACTTTCATAATCTACCATCTATTTGTAGTGATTTTAAGTAGAAAATGTACTTTCAGTATTTAGCCATTTTTGGCATATTTGGTACTTGCATTTTGCTTGGATCTCAGTTTAGATCACTAACAGTATTTGTTGAAGTCTCTTAGATCTTATTTTGAGAAGTTGTAAATTGAAATCAGATGTCCACTTTTCCTTGTTTTGCAAGTGGCACATTATATATGCACTAAGTATAAAGTGCCAAAATCACCATTTTGGGGGTTTCTTGATTGAGTATTTTGGGGGGCTGTCTTGTGTGATTGTGCCTCTCTCTATCTTGTGTTTTTTCATTTTGGTGCTATGGGTTCTCCTAAATTTCCACTTTTAACTCCTCATAATTATGCATCATGGAAAATTAAGGCATGGAATAAACTAATGGAAAAAAGACTCATTCATTATGTAAATGAAACTATTACAGCACCACCTAATCCTAAGGTTGATCCTAATGCTCAAATTGAATGGCTTACTAAGAATGCTATGGCACTTGGAACTCTTAGAAAGTATGTATCAGATGACCTCATTTTTCACATTGATAAGTGTACAACAATTAAAGAGGCTTGGGATATTTTTAAGAAATTGTATGGTCAAGTTGATGAGATGAAGGGCTACAAGCTTGATAGTGAACTCACAACTTTGGATCCCAAATATTTTGATACAATCCAAGATTATGTCACAAAAGCAACTGAGCTAAGAGCAAAGCTAAATGATTGTGGAATTGACAAAAAGGATGCTCAATTGGTTTATAACTTGTTGGACAAGCTTCCTTCAAAGTATGTAGCCTTTGTATCTAGCTTTCACACCCATAGGTTAGCTCAAGGTTCCTCATACAGTTGTCCCTCATTTGATTCATTCACGGAGATGTTGATACTTGAGCAATCTAAGTTGACCACGATGGGGATTCTCAAATCTTCAAAGTCACAAGCTTTGGTGGCTAATAAAGGGAATCAAAGTAATCAAGGAAAAGGCAAGAATCAAAAGCAACCTAAGTCTAAACCACAACAAGATGGAGCACTATCTTCCTCTCCACAACAAGGTGATTCACCATTCTCACCTAAGAGGAAATCATATAAGGACAATCTTTTTTGTGGATATTGCAAGAAGTCAGGACATGATGAACATCATTGTTATAAGAAGGATATTGATGAGTTGAAGAATCTTCTTGAGAAGAATAGAATCAACCTACCTTCTAGAATGTCTACATCGGCTTCTTCTTCCAAGGATAAAGGAAAGGATCACTCCTTTGGGATAGATAAAGGAAAGGGACAAGCTCTTTGTGCTACTACAAGTCATGATTCAGGGAGATGGCTTCTAGATTCAGGGGCTTCTCATCATATGGCATCTTCGCAGTCTATGTTCTCTACATTTGAGCCTTGCACCATACCACAAATATTGATGGGCAATCATACATACATGGATGTGATTGGGAAAGGATCTATTGCCATTAGGGATAACTCCTTCAATGATGTGTTGTGTGTACCCCACTTGACAAATAATCTTCTTTCCATCTATCAAATCACACATGGGGCAACTAGGAAAACTGTGGAGTTCACACCTGATTCAGTTATCATTAGAGACTTGGAGAGTGGAGATATCATTGTGACTAGGGTGGTTGATCATGCATCTCAGTTGTACTCTTTTTCAGATTTTGGTCCTATTGATGAGGTTGATTCTTCCTATGTTGATGATTCAGATTTTGAGGAGAACTTTGGGCATTTGAACTTGGGGATTCTCACATGTGACCCCATTCTTGAACCTTTCATTTCATCTCCTTCCCTTGATATCACACCACCTATTGCACCTAATGATGCAGCTAGTGCAACAGTTTTGCCTTCTTATGATTTAGTGCATTAGGATATTTCATGTCTTCCAGCTTCAATTGATTGGGATGCCTACTTCACAGACATTGCAGGTTTGTTTATGGACTCCTATATTGCAAATTTGGGAGACACCATTCATGACATTCATCTTCTCTTTGATGAAGATGATCCTTCTTTGATTGTTATGAGGGATAACTCTGACCCTCTTGTTCATTCTCTACATGATCATTCTTTTGAGGTTGACATGATTGTGGATACTCATGTACAGCAGTTGGAGGAGGTCTCTTTATTTTTTGAGGAGACATGTGAGTCTTTGGGACATGTTCTACATCCATCTCCACTAGATATTGGAGTGCCTTTTTCAGTAGTGTGGCACAATTTACCACCTTTGGAGGGGTATCTTTCAGCATCGACATGGGGACACTTGAGCAGTTTTCAGAGATTCCTTTCATCATGAGTTTTCTTCATACATCTTCCCTTCATGATTGGGGAGACTTCATAGATACACGTTTGGTTTTGTTTCTTCCTAAGGGGAGGAATGTTGTTTGACATTTGTGGAGCAGTTTCTTCATACATCGAGCTTTTATCATTGGTGCAGATTCTAGATTTAAGGGGGGGCTTCCTAGTCTCTCTTCTTCTTCTCTCATATGGGGGGGACTTTTTCCTCACATGGAGTTTTGTTCCTCACATTATTCTTTGAGAGTTCTCTTGTATGCTTTTCATCTCTCTTTTGGGGGAGGGTTTTTTCCCATTGGGTTTTTCTCTCTTTCACCGCTTTGTGAGAGATTTCATTGCATTGGTTTGCATGCATTTTCATTTGTTCATGGGTACCTAACATGGCCTTGTAGCCAGGACCCATCTTGCATTGCTTAGTTGCATTGTAGACTTAAGTGCATTCCCCTAAGTTGCACTTAAGGGAGGGTGTTGGTGTAAATAATTATTCATCATGGATATTATTACACCTTACTTAAGTTTACATAGGAAATACATTTCATAGTAGTTTGGGTATGAGACACTTCGGTGTTTGTGCCACATTGGGATAGTGTGTGTATGAGAATTTCCACCTTTTATGGTGTTGATCTTGTTGTCACACTCCACATTCAGTGGGTGATCCACCTCATGTGGAATATTATATTGTTTCTCCTACCTACCCACACCTATTTCCTACCTACCCTTGTTTCTTATTGAGCCACATGTCATGTTTGTGTGCTCACATATCCATATAGCCTTGCCTATATAAGCAGGCTCATATTCATTGTATGTAACACTTAATGATCTAGTTGATCATATTTTTCATCTTGATAGAATAGAGTTTATTTCTATTATCTATTTTGTTCTTTCTTATTTGTGCTTTCCATTGCCTCTTGATCTTGGCAAAATCTCACATGGTATCAGAGTTGGTCCATGTCTCACAGATTTAACCATCCAATTGTAGTTAGTGTGACTCCTATTTTGTGTTTGAGCAATGAGCTCTAGGCGCTTGGCCTTTCTGCATGTGCAAACCCCATTTGTATACATTTACTATCTGTAGTAGTATCATCTAATTGTGGGTAAGGTTTCCCACCATGGTTTTTCCCCTTATAGGGTTTCCATGTACAAATATTGGTGTTATGTGTTGTGGATGACTTAGTCTTTTTGTTTCATGCATTAATCTTTATCAGTATTACAATTAACTGATAAAACTGTCTAGCGACATAAAAGACTAGTTTATCGGTATTAAGCATTAAGCTGGTTAAGTTGTTTTTGGTTTGAATTTATTAGACAACTAGTTCACCCCCCCTGCCCCTCTGAGTTGTCTCCGGGACCTAACAAGATGAAGCAAATGGTGGTGAGAAAATATTATGCCGATGATGAGGAGGAGGACTATGAGAAAGCCAAAAGTGAAAAGGGGGAGGAGGATCTGGAGGCCACGGAGGACTCAGATTCCTCTAATTTTGGCACCAACATCCCCAACTCGGGGACCATCATGGAGGATATCAAGAACACTTCTCCTCATCCCAACTCTCCTCTGCTCCACACCTTGGAGGATGATGCTAGACACTCTGACAGTGGGAAGATTGGTGTTGATGAAGGGGAGAAGAAAGAGGAGCAGTGTTTGGGCTACAAGGCTATCTCTGAAGATCTTATGGTGGTTAAGAAAAAGCTGGAGCACCTGGAGTCCTATGTCAACAAGATCGAGAAATTTGCCATCAAAGTTATGCACTCGCCTGCTACCTCGTCGTGCTTGCTTCACTAGGACAAAGAAGAGCCGGAAGGGATGGGTAGTGACACCACTAAGGAACTATTTTAATTCCTGGCTGATGACTGGACTGGCCTCATGCTCTCCCAGCACATGGGTGCTAATAATTAAGTTGTATGGTTGTCTTCCATCCTTTTTGCTTTAGTTTCTGTCGTTGGAACACTGGTTTCCATAGTAATACTGCCACTCTTAACAGTTATTGTTATGACACTATGATGGGTTAATATTGGTTATGGCACTTATTGGACAAGATTGGTTTCAATCTTGGGTTATCCAATAGTGGTAGACAAATTTTGTTTTTGATTATTAGAGTAGGGGTTGGCTGACTGCCACGTATCTACGGTGTGCGTGCTGGTAATGGTCTATGTATTTCTCTCTTGTCAGCCCCCAGTTTTGGCTACTCTCTAATAAAAAACAACTCCATGAGAACTAATTTAGGAAATGTAGCTTGATACTCACCACAATATGTATCTTTGGTGTCATAATACTTTTGAGTGTCCTTTCTCATAAATTCTTGTCTTTAAGGTTATAAATATCAATACCAGAATGAAATAGAAAACAAAACAAACTCTATCAATATATTATCTACGAGATAACATGCATTAACCCATTACAAAAACAGTCCAAGAGTAACCCTAATTTAACTTAATGTCATGACCATAGGGTCTTATTATGATGTGAACCATTTGCACACTAAAATCCAAGGGCCAAAACAATCTTTAAGCCTTTGATAGGGATAGGTGGAGAATAATAGGAGGCAATAGCATAGAACTTGAATTTTATATTTTTTCACAAGCTCCTTGTAGAATAGGTGACTGTGAGAATCCATGGCACAGTTGAATGATAGACTCGTTTTTTTCGCAATCCCTAATAAATACATTAATTGAATTTCATTTTAATATTAACTAGTTATCCTAAAGTTGTTATATAGAGCCTATATATTAAAATTTGTATAACTGAAAGGGATATAATGAAACAGTGTCTTTTAATTGGCCCCTAATCAGGAAAAGATGCTTTAGATTGATTAGTTTTATTAAAAGACTGTATGATATAAACACTTCTGAAAGTTAATTTGAACACTTTAGATACTAAGGTACAACATTCAGTGACAAACGTGTTACTTTATTTTTTGTTAACCTTATATTTCCCCACAATCTTTCCAAAAACTATCCTTCAAATGATAATTATATTTCTCAAGTTTTGGCAAATTTGTAAGCCTCCTCATCCTTTTAGGTATGATGTGTAAGGTATTAAAATAACCAAAATTATTGTTTAAACTTTATGCTGATGTGTGTAAGCTTCATTCAGGAGGTTCTACGACGCTGTGGTATGAGAAAGGTCCTATTCGATAATAAGACTACATCAGAAACAAAGAAGGAAATACAAAAAACTGAATTAATGAGGCAAATGGATAGTATAATTGCTAAAAATGGAGGAAGGCCTTATTCCAACGAGCAGCTACGTCAAGCTCAGGTGTGTATGAACACAGTGCAGATTATGTATAAAGTGGACTTCGAAATTGATCTAGTTTTTATAATCCTGCAGGAAAATCTAGAGAAAATGCTTTGTCGACAGACGTGCCATGCTGGGTCAGGAAGGACTCTTCATGAAGATGAACTGGAAAGGATTAATTCAGAGCACATAAAACAATTAAATGCTACGGTAATCTCAATCATTCTGATTTTTGAAATAAGGTGGAAGATTCTCCTTCACACTAATTATATTTGCTGGTAAAATTTTATATGGTTTGCATCAGTAGCATTGAATTTGGATGTTTATTTTCCTGTACGAAGCTTTTGGTTGGAACCTAAAATCTCTTTCTCAGTCCATTAGGGTTTCTTCTATGGTTTAGAACATCAGTCTATTTAGTTTGTATCTATCTTACTCAAATATTATTTGATTTAGTGGTAAAAAATAGCGATAGTAATTTTATATTAAAAAAGATAAAAAAATTTGCATTTCATTTAGTTATCAAAATTTGTCACAGCCTGAGTTGGTCAGGTAGAAGGGAATTTGTGTTCTCCAAGAAAAGGTCAAAACTTTAAGTCCCATAGGGCCAGGGGGAACAATAAGCCATTTGTAGGTTCATATTTAGACAGCCCAGCATTATGGACCATAAAATGTATCTTTCTTTCTTTTTCTTTTTCTTTTTCTTTTTCTTTTTCTTATTCTTATTCTACATTTCATGTTTAAAAATCACTATTTTAATCATACTAAATATACTGAAAGCTAATTGCAAGATACATCCATATTAGCACTCTTAAACTAGGATTAGAATCACTTCACGAGTGGTGGACTACAAAAGAATCTTTCTTTCTTCTTTTTCTTATTCTATACTTCATGTTTAAAAACAACTATTTTAATCATACTAAATATATGAAAAACTAATTGCAAGATACATCTATATTAACACTCTTTAAACTAGATAAGAATTACTTAATATTATGCAATGGATTTATTATATTGACCTGAAATATTAATGTTCTTGAATTCTCTTTATGTTACTTTGCTTGCACAATTTATAGTTCATAGAGTCATGTATCATATTGCATAGATTTCATATCATCTTATCAACTAATATTCCTGTAATATTTCTTACATAATTAAATTTTAAATAGAGTCTCATATCAAAGAGTTATATTTGTCCATCCATTGAGGTTGTTCTATTATTCTTACACAAAGGATTGGGCTATATTTTGATTCTTATGGCCTCCCAACATCTAGTCAAATGAATTGCTTTGTCTAATTCTTATTACTAGGTTATTAATACCCATATTTTACAAAATGAAAAAAGTCTTATTTTAGTTGGTAAAGAAGATAATGTGAAATATGTTCTTCATTTCCTTGAGATATTATACTAGGACTCAAGTCGCTATATTCAATGTAAAAGGATTCAATTATACAGGAAATCTTTTCATCCCGAGCCTAGGTTGTTAGATTTTGTTTTGTTAAAAATGGATTAATCTTACAAAAATTTTCAATTTCTTAGTATTTCATTTACTTTTGAAGTCTCTCTTCCTGCCTTATGACAAGATAAGATTTCTACAATTGACAAGAAGTAACGTAACTACTAGAATACTGATTCTCTCTCTCAAGTTGTCAAGTTTTAGGCAACCTTCAAAATATTAGTCACTGCTCATGTGTATTATTCTTCTTATGGTCATTTTGAAACTTCTAATTCCAATATCAGGAAGGTACTAAGATATTTTAGTTAGGCCTCTTCTAATAAGATGATGGTATTTAATTATATATCTTAGGATTATTTATCCACTGCTTATTCTGTGAGGGTTTTCATATACTCTTAGTCAATCATCAAAGCCTTTCTCTTTGTCCAAATGGATCATTAGAGAACTATTTCATCAATAGTTCCTAAATTGTTTTCACATGGTAGTCTATTTCATCAAGAGTGTCCTTTGAGCATATATTTTTTAAATTTGTTGAGTATGATAGTCTCCTCCTATCAAGTATCCTATTGAAATAATATATGATGGCTTCTGTGGGTTAGATAAACATTCACAATGGCCTTTCTGCATGTAATCCATCTAATATTTGATGGTCTCTAATTATTTTATGCTGAGAAAACCATATATCTAATCTCCTTAGCTTTTTGTTTAAATCCTTAGATTTAAGGATTCAAAATAATATAAAATATTTTCAATAAAGCTACATATAATTTCTTATTTTACTCTAATGCTCATGTAAATTTCTATCTATATATCCAACCAAAATCATGATACCTACTCGATAATCATTGATGTCATTTGACCCAACATAGTTCACAAAAGATGGATTTGTTCTTCCAAGCACTAATGGATAGATTGGAAATAGTATCTTCATAATCATCTTATAATTGTTGACCACATAAGGCATATTTAAGGCTTATATCTCGTGTTTGTATGGTGTCCTAGTTAAATCATCACTAAGACACCTTCATGTCTATGCTTATAGTGTTGAACATTACAAACTATTTGGTAGGTTGTTCATGACATCAAATGACATCGTTTTTCATAGTAGATTCTTTATAAAGGTCATTTAGTTTTCTCTCACCTATATCAGTTTGGTTTCATAATCCTTAAATTCTCAAGAATAATTTATGTTCTATAGTATAGCCCTAGAGACAAGTATTTTTCAACCAATTTAGTCCTAAGCTCTTTTTATGCAATATGTCTCTAATAGGAGATTGACCTTTAATTCCACTCAAATTTACTTATGTTTGACATTATTTTATCATGGATATTATGTTTAGCATTTAGAAATATGAAAAAACCTACTCTATTTAGGAGATGTAGTTTTGATTCTCAATTTTTATGTTGTATCCTAATTTATATTTGCATCTAATATTATTATGTAGATATGTGCAATAAAACTATTGTTTGCCTTATTTTTCTCATGTATATTGTTGTTACATCACTATAATAATGGCCTTTTAATTGTTTCCAAAATGTTTTGACATTTTCCTTACCATTAGCAGCACTCCCCACCATGTGGATATAAATGTGGACATAGCCAACCTTATAGAATAAATTTGGCATCAAACTACATGTTTCTTAGCCCCAATGATCTAGAGATCCTACCGTCCTTTATCGTTCTCAACCTTTGTGAATACTTTCCTACTCTTCACATCACTTTGGTGCTTTTTTATTGACCAAATCCTAGAAGTTTTCCTAGCCTAGTCCTACTATTGGAATCAAACAACACTAAGAGGGGGGAGTGAATCAGTGTTCTACAATTTTTGATTTTTTTAAGATCTGTCCTTTAAACCATTTAATGCATATGGGAGAAAGTAAAGTGTAGAAACATAAACTAAATATTAACAACACCATAACACCAATATTTTTATGTGGAAACGTGATTAAGGGAAAAACCATGGTGGGATTCAAACCCACAATATTAATATAATCTACTAAAAGTATAAAAATATTACATAAGGAAAATGCACATGCATTTAGGCACAGTGCCTAGAGCTCATTGCTCAACTACAAATAAGGGCTAGAACTCCAGAAGGCTCACTACCTTACAAAAAATGTTTGGATAAAATAATCTAAATGTATAAACTGAAGAACAACATCTACAAATGCCAAAAACAATTCCGGTTAAGCACAAAACATTGTATCTTACTCAACTCTACAATATGATTCTATTATGATATTTTGCATCATATTGGAGCACAAATATTCACCATATGCATGTGAAACTATGCACAATCGATCATATACAATTCACATATTACCATCGATCTACAAAACTATCACATAAACTTTCCTTATATATCTGCATCACTAATTTAGGACTTCATCATGTCGGCTTCGATAACACAACACAAGATGAAACGTGTACACAAGTCAGCTCAATCCAATCAAAATAAATCATGCGGACCAAAAAAAATTGTCCACACGCTTCTCACATGTCTACTAATCATCGTCGAACATATAATCAACCACCAAAATTGATCTACAAGATCCACATAATGAATTTCCACACATTACTATCGATAAACACTATTCTTACCAAAAACTACTCTACTGAATCTTCCAACTAACACAAAACTTATTGCTGAAGGCCACAAACCTGGAATAAGTCATATTACACAACCAAAATGCATCTCCATGATCCATAAAAGAAAATACTTAACCAAAATATTCTGCCAACCAAAACACTGTACACTATTGAATGTCCTATTCTTCTTACTGGACCTCATCAATACTCAATCAATATTTAGTCAATCTTTCGGAATGAATGAATTACACTCTGTGGATGAGATATCTAGCATTAGTTTCCATTAATGATAACATCTCATCATACATGTAGTGTCTCTTGCCAACAATCTCCCCATTTGGCATTGATGGCAACACTTAGTGAAAAATGACTAAGTGTCAGACCAAAACCAAACTATTGTACACTGCAACCAAAAATCTAATCGTTGTATTCCAAAGAATCAAAGAATCAGAAAAATCTCCCTAAGATCAACATTTTTCACCACTATAGACTCGCCCTTTGACATCAATGGAAAAGGTAGAATACCGAAATCCAAAAATGCTATATATACATATGTACACACATACTTAACTCACAAAAATTGGAAGATATCTACATAGGAATTCTTTAATGTGTTTAGGTGACTGTCCCAACCCTTCTATAGATTCTCTAAAATTGTTATCAGCCCACTGAAGAGGTAAGATTCTGCTTCTGTTGTCTTAAGGTTTGTCAGATCACTATTTGCTAGAGCATCTTGAGTATCTTTAAGAGCATTGAGCATTATATATAACTTAGAAGTAGTGAGACTCCTAAATTTTCTTAATCTGTCTATTATCCATTCCTGGTGATGACTCATGATTCTAATTTTCTCAATCAATAATATCACCTAATTTTCATGAATTCTCAATGATATTGTTAGAGGATCGAGAAATTTAGATATGTTAGCTAACTGATCCTTATGCTCTCGAGACTTCTTATCAATATCCCCAGTGAAGTTATTCAGAGATAGGCATGTTGTAAGGAAGTTATATAGAGAAACAACTTCCTACACTAACCTTGAGAGGATGGTAATGCAAAAACTTTTATAGATCGTCACAACAGTTACAGAAAATAGAAATAGATATAATAACATTCAAACCATAACATAGTCATTTACGTGGGGCAAACCCTTTCGAGAGAAAAACCCCACTCCAAAAGCCACCCAATATTTTATTCCACAATCAAAACATATTAATAAATACTTGTGGAGAAATGTCTTCATAGGAGTACCACTAATTAGATATTAAAAGGTAACTCAATAGCTATAAGACTCTTACACACAACCTCTATATCATGCACGTTATATATAGGAGATACAATACAAGAAATTGTCAAATAGTATTACAAAACCATGGGCTAAAACCACTCAATAAGGTATAACAGAACGTATCTCCTTGTTAGATTCCCTATGATATGTCCCTCCCTTTTTATAGCTCATTTATTTGTTTGATGTATTTTATATTTCCTATTTCAGGAGTACAAACATCCGGAGACCATAACTTGAGAACCATGTGTCCAATTGTTGAACCATTTGAAGCACTAGAAAGCTCATAAAGTACTCTATTGTCTTGTAAATATCTATGCAATTTACACCCACTTTTTAGGGTATTTTGTGGCCTCTAAGTCCTCAAAATCAAATTTAAACCTTTCATTGGACCCCTCCAAAATGAAAAATGTAATATCTTCAAAACTAGATGTGATCTCACGACATAACTTTACTAAAATACTTATCTAGCCAACCAAAAGCTTTGGGGAGAACTTCACACCATTTTGTGCTCAATTCAATACTTACTATAAATAGTAACCTTATGTAAATGTAAGGTTGAGACACCATTTTCCCAACAAATCTCCCACTTGTCGAACACCTTGCAAGAGAAAAGGGAGTATCAACACAATGAATCAATTGTTAGGGACCATGAGGCCCCTAGACTCCAAACACCATTTGAACTTCTCTATGTTCACAACCTTAGTTTAAGAATTTGTAAAATTCATCAAAGTTTCTACCTTAACCAGCTTCACCCTACCAGCTTCAACCATATCTTTGACAAAATGATACTGAACATCAATGTGCTTGGTTTGGGCATGAAATGTCAGGTTCTTAGCTAGGAAAATTGCATTCTGACTGTCACAATAAATTTTCATGGCTCCTTGTTTTATTCCAATATCTGAACACAATCTCTTAAGTCAAATGGCTTCTTTACAGGCATGAGTAGCTGCCATAGACTCTACTTCAATAGTGCACAAAGCAACCACATCTTGTCACTTACTCATCCAACTAATTGCACCACCAAATAAAGTAAATGCATAAGCATTTGTGGATCTTCTACTATTAATATCACTTTCCTAGTCCGAATCCACATAACCATGAATATAAAGAGAAATCTCATCTCCAACTAAATTACCATGATAAAACAAAGAATAATTAGAGGTACCCTTCAAATATCTGAAGACTCTTTTGACTGCATCCCAATGAACTCTACAAGGATTAGACATATATCTAGACATAAACCTCACTGCTTGGGCAATGTCTAGTCTAGTAAAGACCATAGCATACATCAAACTTCCAATTGCACTTTATTAAGGCACTTTATTCATGTCATCCATCTCTGATGGAGATGTAGGACAATACGCAGTAGAGAATTTTGTTCCAACTGTAAAAGAAATACATAATGGTCTACAATCCTGCATGTTGAACCTCTGTAACACTGAACTCACATACTTACTCTAAAGTAGCCATAAATTTCTATTTGCTCTATCTCTTCTAATTTCCATCCAAAGAATGCATTTTCCTGCAACAAGATCTTTAATTTCAAATTTATCTTCACCCCCCTCTCAGTATTCTACTAGATCCTTATTATTTCATTATATAATCAATCAGATCTAACTTAATGCAAACAGACACAAAAGGACAACACATAACACTAGTATATATGAGGAAAACTCAAGATGGGAAAAACCTTGGTGAGCAATGTTGTTGGAGTCTACTGCTCCAATCCAGCCTCACAATCAAAACTTTGTTAAAATGTTTAGGGATACAACCAAAGGAGCTTCAAACCCTGATTTAGGGAACCAACCCAAAGAGCACCAACCCCTGATTTATGGGCTACAACCCAAAGGAGATACAACCCTTGATAGATTTATGGGCTACAACCCAAAGGAGCTACAACCCCTGCACCGAGCTACAACTCAGTGACCACAATGAAAGAATCAAATACAAAAGTAGTTATTTTTTTACAAGTGAATCTTGTAACCATTTCATATACCTTACTCTGCTAGTGAGATACCTTCTCTACTACACTGATACACCTCTCTCTCTACTTCTGTTGCAATTCATTGGTACTACACTCATTTGGTTCCATGTCTTCCTTCTTTACAATTTTCTTTTTCTTGTTTGATGTCGGTATGGACACTATCGGTTTTGCACTACTACCAGTTGAACACTTCAACTTGATTCTCCCTCACTCTCAGTCTCTTCTCAGATACTCATTGAGTACTTGACTGATCTTCTCTCACATGTAGAAGTAACACTTAATTACTTCACAACAACACTACTTCTTCTATTCAACAACCGTTAACTATATCTTTGGCTTGCATATTTATAGCCTGGTTTTCCTACCAAAGGCGTATTCAAATTCTAGGCGTTTAGGGTTTCCTCAATATCCTCAAGGAAAACCAAATCCAATCAGATCTTTCCTGATCTAATCACCCTGACAACCAGCTTAACACCTTCTCCATGAAGGCACATTCTTCATCATGCCTTCTATCTTTGTCAACCTGCATTTTACCTTGTAGGTTGATTTCTTGGTGAAGCACTGAGATTGGTCTTGTTATTTTATTCATCTACCTTGATCTCCTCAATCATTCTAAGATGGTTCTTAGTTTTCCTCCAGACCTCGAGCCGCAAACCTCTGCAACAACTATGCAACAAGTCTCATGATTTGTGGGATCTATAATTAATATTGATAAACTCTACAACTACCTTATCGATGTTCATTCTATCTATCACTACATCCAAGTATGCCACCTTGACTCCATGTGGAATCCATGTTGACCAACTGCCAGCTTGGATCTTCATGTCGGTCCAAATAGGATCACTGACCAAACACTTTACTGGTTCCTTCACTTTTCTGTCAGTTTACTAACCCTGCTTGTATCTCACATTCTACCAATTGACTCCTCATGTTTGCATTTTTTTGAACTGCTAGTGGAACACCTAAACCAATCTTCAGACATGTCTATCCAAAGCATGCACATTCCCACAAAGTGGGAAGACATCTACATATGCACCTTGCTCATATTAGTTGTGGACTTACATAATGGTAAACACTCTTGATGACACCATGTCATCAATGTTCAATGAACTCCATTTTCAATCCAACCCTTCTATTCTGATCAGCTCATACCATATCTCAACCGGTTTGTCAAAGTGACAAACTCATTAGTCTTCATCTATTACAAGGATCTTATCATCCCTTCTCAGACAGTCCAATGCATATCGCTTATTTCATTCACTTGAGGCATTCCTTTTGATTGACTGGTAAATCTGATGTGAGCTTTCAAACACTTGGCTTTACCTTTTCTTCCTTATCTCACAAAGCTATAATGTACCTTATGCATAATAGGAGATAAGTTCCACTTACTAATGGAGTGATACCTTGTCATGTGCATCCTGCAATGCACTCATGTGACTTCCCTATTTGTGAAGCACATCTTCAAACACGCACATTTGATCAAGTGTGGGCACATTCATTATCAGTCATTTCTTCTCATGATGACTACATCTTCATCAGGTGGGAGTCCTATGGTTCTGCAACCTTATAGTACGATGATGACCTGTTTATCCTTCTCCTTCTGTGTTGAGGTGATTTAGGTAGCATTCCACCTCTTCATCACAAAAAATAGCTCAAGCACCTTGCTCATCATCTTGCCAGTTGAGAACCACTTACTTGGTTGATCTGACTACTCTATGTGAACACATCACTTACCAGTTGACATCCTTTCCTTACTGGTGATACACTTTACCGGTAATCTATCCATCTCATCTACACAAGTCAGCCACTAACTTGTGTATCAGTGGCTCCAGTGGTCATTCATTTGAATGGCATTCTCTTCCTTACTTTACTAGTGTTCTAAAACACAAAGTGATATCAAAGATATCTCAACCTGTACTCCTACATGATAGTGTTGCACATACATCTCTCATACAGGTGGTCATCCCATACTAGTTGACATTAATGACAACCCAATACCAGCAATCTCCCCCTTTGGTATTGATGTCAACACATGTAGTATCCGACATACTACATAATCTTTCTCCCCCTTTCCGTAATCTGTGGATTCTCAAAATATGTAGTATGCTTTATACTATAGAATCCTTCTCCCCCTTTGACAACAATGGAAAAGGGCACTATCAGGGTATCATTCCTCCTTGTATTTACAACACAATGACAAAATTCTTTCTCCCCTTTTTCTTCTCTTGATGTATCTCCTCCTTTGATACCAATTGTTAGGTGTTACATCTTCTCAAGTCTCACCACTTTAGATGGAGGACTCAACCATCAACTGACACTAATTGAGCATGCAAGTTTTATACCATTTATTAAAATACTCAATCATAGAGGGATGTGTCAGTGAATATAAATCACCTGTCAGTCAAACGACATCACCTCCCGTTTGATCCCAAATTTCTTTAGAATCAAGTGTGATTGTACTATCAATACAACTAGTCAAATGATAAGTAGGTACCCATAAAAAATGAAACTCTCCTAGGCATTCCTACTGTAACTTCCATCATCTGTAGTTTGGGCAATTAGTGCACTTATGCTTTCAAGTTCAAGCATGTCAACCTTGCATCATAACCACTTGAACTCCCCCCGAGTCATACATCTCAGGTTCTCAACTCTGGTGAGGTCTACTATCGGGGGCTCCAATCATCTCCATGTACTAGTTGAGCTATGCATATCTAATAATCTGATGATCTTTAGCACAATCATATCCACCACAACCTATGACATGATCTCCAAATCACATAATTCCATAAATTAAACCGGTTAGCCCAAAAAAATGCATGCCCGCATGATTAACTACTGAGCCAACATATGTCATTCAAGTTTTCATCAACACCACCTAAGACATAAACTCCACATTCAATGCTATCGGGGCTATTGCAATGATCTCCAACCTCATTTTCTCACATAACCTACAAGTACATGTTAGCGTTCATGCTGGTAACATTTTGCACACATCGGTTTCTTGTACCAATTCACTATCACTACCGAAGCACCTTCTTGAGACTCCTGACCTTTGTGTCACTTTTTATGTGATTCCTTATCTCATCATACTTTGACACAGAAGTAGTGATCCAGCATTCACCTATAGGTGTGTAGTCAGGGCAACCTCTACACACACTTATCTTCTTATTTTCTTTCTTCATACTGACAACATCTTGGTCTTCCAAGTGTCCTCTTCCACTAAGGGGGTGAATGATATATTCAATGTGCTGCTCCCCCTGAGGTCCTGCATCTCTTCTAAGCCTTAGGAGATATCACTTGTACATTGGATGCATAGTGCCAGTCCATGGTCTTCTTCCTCTAAACCTGCTTGGTCTCATTCTTCTTCTCATTTTCAGACATGGGAGAAGGTCTTTCTTTCTTCTGTCTATGAGTCCTTCCTCTCCCAGACTGTATTACAAATAGAAGCAATGCTATAGTGGCACACAACATACATCCCAACTTCATGATTAGGGAACCTCTTAGCATACCGATTTGACCATCTTCTCTTGGTCATGTTGTTGTGTCTAGCAACTAAAACTAGTTAACCTCTTGCTCCTAGAAGGACGTTTCTCCTTTGGTTCCATGTAGGTCTTTGACTTCCATATGCTCTATACCCAATTTTCTGTAGAGCATAGTTTCTATACTAGCCTCCATGTGATTATAGGTGCCTCTTCCTGCATTCAAACTCTCTATGGTCAGATGCATTGTTGTTATAACATACAACATTTACTTTACTAGAAAGACAAAATGGATTCTTTCTAGCATAACCAAGAGAGGGAGCATGCATGTATCTATTCCTGGATACATTTTTCTCATATGAATGATGTCTATGAGATCCTAGATTATTCCTTCTAGATCTCCTTCTACATTCTTCTTCCCTATGGTCATAATTATTACATGCAAAACAATAACTGGTAAAGGACGGCATATGACTTACAAATTTATTTTTCCATGCATGGGGAGATCTTAGTAGTTTAGTATCTCCATTTCTCCTTTTTTGGGGATGGACCCTAGGTTGTCCATTCTTTACATCTCTTCCATCTGGTCCCTTCTTCTCCCACACTTGCTTTGCCTTGTGGGTGGTAGCATTTATTTGTCCTCTATTGGTAGGATGTCTTCTTTACTACCTTCTCATTTTTCCTGCTTCTAGTGAAGTTGTCTTCTCCCATCTTTCCTTTACCTTTGGGATCTTCATTATTCCTCCGTCTTGAAGCACCGATATCCATTCTTGTCTATAAGTTTTCACTGGTTGTGTTTAGATCAACCTTCTTCTGGGGAGCATTTCTCACTGTGAAGGTTTGGCCTTTGTTTTCTCCATTTGAGGAGACAAACAAAATGTCATTGTGAGGGAAATTCTTGCTGGTGGAACATTCACTGGCAACACTACCTAAACCTTTAGTGTCCTTGGAATGCTTTTTCTTCTTCAACATTTTGTCCAAGGCTTCATTTCTGCCATCAAACCGGATTCTTACCTTGAGTTCATCCTAACATTTCTCAATTTCATTTATGAGAATCTCCATTTCTCCAAGCAGATTTTGATTTTCTTTATCTGTTACTTCTAGCTCGGAAGCTAGATCACTGCACCGACACCCCTTGGTGTCTTTTTCTTGAGTCCTGAACTCTGAGATGCATTTCTCAGATTCTTCAAGGCATTTGACCAAATGATTCTGCTCCACTATAGCAGCATTCTTGAATAGCTTGTATTCCTTTCTTACAATGTTGAGTTCTTCAAGTGCATTTACAAGCTCTCCTTCAAGGTCAACTTATGCTTCATCGTCTTCTTCACCTTCACTATCAAATAGATCTTGATGGCTAGATCTATCTTCCTTGTCTCCTTCTTCCTCATCATCACTGCCAAACACATCTTGTCGATAACAATGATCTGCATGATCGGTCTGAGATGTGTGCCTCTCATCTTCTGATCCTTGAGCCATGAAGAGGTGGGTTCCTTCATCATAATTATTGTAGTTGCTAAGAGATTTTCCTTCATTATCTACAGATACATGAGATGCATTTCTCATCCTTTCATCACAAGCTAGTTCTGCAATAGTAGGCTCATTTCCATAGAGATTCTTTTATCTCTCCCATAAGATTTTTGTTGATTTACATCTCTCCACTTGTGAGGAGACATCATTTGTTAGCCCACAGAGAATAGCCTTCATAGCTATTTCATTGCACTTTTTTCTTCTTTCTCCATCTGAATTGGTGGGAGAACTAACTTTACTAGGGCAACCATTTACAGCAGACATCCAAACATCATACCATAGAGAGGAGAAGTGAACTTCCATTCTATAGCTCTAAATAGAATAGTTAGACCCATTAAACACTAGAGTAGGGATTGACACTAAACAAACCATTGTGTCCTTAAGCCATAATCTACCCAAGCTGGAGAAAGCTCGTTTGACTGAGGACCTAGGCTCTGATACCAATTGTTAGACACAATGCACCACCGAGAGGGGGTTTGAATTAGTGGTTCTCAAACTTTTTCCTTTAACTAAACTATGTGAGCCTACTGGTTATTAGATCTAACTTAATACAAACACACACAAAGAGACAACACATAACACTAGTATGTACCAGGAAAACCCAAGATGGGAAAAACCTCAGTGAGCAATGCTACTGGAGTCTACTACTCCAATCTAGCCTCACAATCAAAACTTTGTTACAATGTTTAGGGCTACAACCCAAGGATCTTCAACCCCTGATTTAGGGCACCAACCCAAGGAACACCAACCCATGATTTATGGGCTACAACCCAAAGGAGATACAACCCCTGAAACAAGCTACAACTTAATGATCACAATGAAAGCATCAAATACAAAGTAATTATTCTGTTACAAGTGAATCTTTTAACCATTTTATATACCTTACTCTACCAGTGAGATACATTCTCTGCTACACCGGTACACCTCTCTCTACTACTGTTGTACTTCACTGGTACTACACTCAGCTGGTTCTATGCATGCCTTCTCTATAGTTTCCTTTTTCTTCTTTTCTGCCAGTATGGACACTACTAGTTCTGCACTGCTACCAATTGAACACTTCAACCTGATTCTCCCTCACTCTCAGTCTCTTCTCAGATAATCATTGAGTACTTGATTGATTTTCTCTCACATGTAGAAGTAACACTTAATCACTTCGCAACAGCACTACTTCTTCTATTTAGTGACCCTTAACTATATCTTTGGCCTACATATTTATAGCCTAGTTATCCTGCCAAAGGCCTATTCAAATTATAGGCAGTTAGGGTTTCCTCATCATCCTTGAGGAAAATAAAATCCAATTAGATCTTGGTTGATCAGATATCCCTAACAACCAATTGAACACCTCTACCATTAATGCCCCTTCTTGATCGCACCTTCTATCTTTGTCAATATGCTTTTTACCTTATCGACTGATTTCTTGGTCAAGAACTGAGAATGGTCTTGTTGTTTCCTTCATCTGCCTCAGTCTCCTCAATCATTCTAAACTTTTTTTTATTTGTCCCCCAGACCTCGATCCACAAACCTCTGCAACAACTATGCAACATGTCCCATGATTTGTGGGATCTACCATTAATGTCGACCAACACTACAACTAGCTTATCAGTGTTCATTCTATCTACCACTGCATGCAAGTCCACCACCTTGAATCCTTGTGGCATCCATGTCGACCAACTGCCAGCTTGGATCTTCATGTCGGTCTAGATAGGATCATAGACCAAACATGTCACCGGTTCCTTCACTTTTCTGTCATTTTACTAACCCTATTGGTATATCACATTCTACTAGTTGACTCCTCATGTGTGCACTTTTTTGAACTATCGGTGGAACAACTAAACTAGTGTTCAAACATGTCTATCCAAAGCATGTACATTCCCACAAAGTGGGAATACATCTGCATCTGCACCTTTCTCATAGTATTGGTGGACATACATATCGGTAAACACTCTTGATGACACCATGTCATCAACCTTCAATGAACTCTATTTTCAATCCAACCCTTCTATTCTAATCAATTCGTACCATATCTCAACCAATTTGTCAAAGTGAAAAACTCATCACTCTTCATCTGTTATCGACATCTTATCATGCCTTCTAAAATAGTCTAGTGCATATCCCTGATTCCATGCACTTGAGGCATTCCTTTTGATTCATAGGTAGATTTGGTGTGAGCCTTCATACACTTGCCTTTACCTCTTCTTTCTTATCTTACAGAACAATAATGCACATTATGCATAATAGGAGATAAGATCCACTTATCGATGGAGTGATACCTTGTCATGTGCATCCTGCATTGCACTCATGTGACTTCCTTGTTTGTGCAGCACATCTTCAAACAGGTGCATGTGATCAGGTGGGCACATTCACTGTGAGGCATTTCTTCTCATGGTGACTGCATCTTCATCTAGTGGGAGTCCTGTTGTTCTGCAGCCTTACAGTACACTGATGACCTGTTCATCCTTCTCCTCCTATGTTGGCGGGATTTAGGTAGCATTCTGCTTCTTCATCACAAACAACTCAAGCACCTTCCTCATCCTGCTTGTACACTGGTCATCATCTTTCCCGTTGACAACCACTTACTTGGTTGATCTCACTACTCTATGTCAACACATCACTTACTAGTTGACATCCTTTCCTTACCTGTGATACATTGTACAAGTAATCTATCCATCTCATCTAGACAAGTCAGGAACTAACTTGTGTATCGGTGGCTCTAGTGGTCATTCATCTAAATGACATTCTCTTCCTTACTTTACCGGTGTTCTACAACACAAAGTGATATCAAAGATATCTCAACCTATACTCTTGTATGACAGTGTTGCACATACATCTCTCATAGCAGTGGTCATCCCATGTCGGTTGACATCAATGACAACCCAATTCCAACAAACTAAGAGAAAAAGGATAGCTAAGGTACCTTACATATATTAGTGTTTCAATTGAAGAGTCCCCTAAAATAGGACACTTAGTCCTCTCTTACAAGTGTTAAATAACCCATAACATAATTGGGTTAAAATGAAGTTAGGTACATAAGTTGTTATAAAAATAATTATCTTGTATTCCTTTTTAATAATTTATACTTGGTAGGACATATACTATACAATATAACAAATTATGTGATAATATAAAGCCCCTCATTATATATGAACAACTCATACCTTTACAAGCAAGAATTTTATTAAATTCTCTACTAACCAAACCAGGTACCCCATCATGTAGGCAATAAGACTTAAGATCAATAAAAAATATGTCATAGGTTTAATAACTTTTATTGATAGGGTTGAAGTTAAGGGTTTGCTAGATTTTAGAGCTAAATGTCCTATTTCCTATCAATTATTCTAAATTTATTAGAACATGCATGGTCTCTAAATTTCCTATGCAACAAGGACATACATTTTAGGTGCCCACAAAATATGGCTCGATAGGAGAATTAACTTATAACAATTATAGGAACCTATACATTTTTGGATGGTGAACCTCACATCACTGTGGAGATTATAACTAGAAATTATTCATGTCCTTTTCATAAGTCCACACAACTAACAAGGTTCCCAACTTGTAACTCGCACATGCTCAAAGTTCTCAATATTTAAACCTAGGTTCTAATATTAATACCTTTTGAAAAATAAAACCAACAATTTTTTGAAAAAGTATAATAATTTATGTCTTCTACACTTGAAATGGTAGAATGTTAAGCACACTTGATGACATTGCACACCTAACTCATCATCAACACATTTCTTTAGAGAAATAAATAAGGGAAGCACATGCAGGGGTGTGGATTTATTTATACACAACCTCAAGAAAATATAGGAAATTCTAGTTGGGTTTGTTGTTGACATGAAAAATGTCTTAAGAAAACACTTACTAGGTTGATTTTCCCAAGATATCCCAATGAAGAAGCTAGTCCAATTTTACTAACACGAAACAAACCCTATAATACCTACAATCATTTTCATTATCTATTTTAGCCTTTTATATGATAGGAGTGTTTTGTTATAGGTTTAATAACTCATCCATAAGCCTATAATGTGAAATTGATAAGTAACTTAGAGTTAATTGGTTAACACTCCTCTTTTTTAATCAAACCTTGAGGGTTGGTGATAATGTTGGTTGTCTATAACCCACCATAATGTAATTCTTTCCATTATTAAATTAAATGGATTAATTATAATTAAATTTATGGATGCTACATAATTTCTCTAGTTATTTTAATTCTTAACAATTCATAAATATATTGATTTGGCTAATATGGTTTAGTAGATTTTGCAAATAAACAACCTCTATAAGAGCTTAAATTTTTTATTAGCATTTGATTCAAAAGAACATATATTTATATGATGCGTGTATATTAATATATCAATGAATAGAAAATTAATATAGTATAATGACTTATTATAAATGTAATATACATGTAATTAATTTGATTCCCTCACCTTCAATGGTAGTAGAGGAATATGTAGCCCATGTAAATGTGTGAAAATATAATTAAATGTATGAAAGAACAATCCAATTTAATCATTTAAACAAGTATCAATCATAATACTTATTATTGTGCATATATTTAGTGAATTTAATAAAGTACAACTTAGGCAATCCTTCTATGGAAGACAACAATGACCATAGAAGAAACCTCCTCTAGTTTGTGTGATATGTCTGAGTTAAGTTGAGGGTTATGAGTTAAGCAAGTATTTATTCCCTAATTATTTGGATGACATTGAATACTGAATTCATTTGAATTATCAGGTTGACGAGAAGATGCAATCTATAATAAAATCATATGGCGACAAGTTGGCTTATGAGAAGGCTGCACGGAAAGAAGCTGTGAAAATAGCAGAAGACGCACTAAAATTATCAAAGCAGATAGAAAAATGTCCAAAGATGTGTGAAAATTGTCCAAAGATGTGTGAGGATTGTCCTCTACAGGGGTTTTGCTATAATGCATGGAAAACTCTCTCTGACGCGGGTTGTCAAATTCTGTGAGTGAAACTAAAGACAATATAGCTTGTGTCAAAAATAAACATTATCCTAAATATACCATGTGTGAAACTAAAGATAATAATGTTTACTTATAAACATTATATTTAAAAATATCCAGTAATAGTTATAGATGATATAAATCAGAGGTTATTGATTTGAACAATTATACAAATATAGATTTTAAAAAGGAATCTGATCTGATATGCAAAAATATGTGTAAAATTGATTTGTGGGTTGTTGATATCTTAACTACCATTGTTCTTATATAAAATTCAATGTTCTCATCTCCCATGGTTTTATTATAAGATTTATTAGTTCTAAAACATAATAAAAATAATTTAATTATGCATTCAACTAGATGAAAAAATCTACAGCTATAAATTATTTTATATCTTATAAATGAGTATATTTATAATTAAATATGAGTATCTATAAAACACATTAGAATTGAAAAACTAATAATATTTTCTTGAATAAAGAAAAGTCATGGATTGCATTTATGATTGTTAAGTTATTTTTTTTCTTTTCCATGTTTCCAAAGTTCATATGGGTTATATCAAATATGTCTATTTCAAACTTATAATTAAGATGTGAGCTTGGTGTTTGACAAATGAAATACTAGTTTTTAATTTTATAGTTGTAGACATCTAAAAGTGTCCTATCTAATTTTATTTATTTAATTATTTAATCCCAATTCTTCTATTAATTAAATAAATCTTTATTTATTTAACTAATTCATTTATCCTCTTCTAGCCTTATTTCTCATTTAAATAAATACATTTATTTATTTAAATTACCCTTTTCCTAAATTAAATAAATATCTTATTTATTTAATTGATCCCACTTCTTCTATTAATTAAATGAATCTTTATTTATTTAATTAATTCATTAACCTTTTCTACCTATGACACATGCCATTCATCTCTTAATTCATACACTACCCACCCTTTCATTATTTTATTTTTTTTTTTTACCTACCCTTTAATCATAGCTGACCTCTTTTACACCTCTCAATCTTATCCCTCCATTTCTTAGGGTGTCTTCTATATAAGGAGATGCTTCCTTCATTGTCAACCCCCAATGATTATTCAACTACACTACACCCTTGTACTTGCATATGCGATCCTACTTGCAACCACATTTCCGTTCTTTGTTGAGCTCTTGTGCACATATAAAATCTGAGAGCAAATATATCAAGCAAGATCAATGGAGATCCAAACCCTATTGGACATGTGATGGTATAATCTTTGTGATTTCATTTGATTTGCATTGTCTTAGGTAGTCTTCATATGTTATGGTGGATCTTTGTTGTTGTTAGGCTAGGGTTTGGTGGTTGAATCTATTTGGTCTTTCAGTATTGTTGTTATCCATTTTCACTGTATACATTTTGGCATGCCCAGTGGGACTCTTATCCCTTTTGCATTTAGCATCTATGGTTGTAGATTTTGTTTTGAAGTTGCAGATCTGACATTTCTGACAACATTTTGATATTTTCGCATCTGTGCACTTTCGGATTGCGTTTTTAGTTTTCTATCGCATCTGTGACATCTGGAACCATGTTTGCACCCATGACAAGATTTTATTTTTTTCTTAGATTTCAGGAAACGCGTCTGTGTTCCCTAAGCACATCTATGAGGTCTTCAGTTGTGTCTGTGTTTGGGAACCGCATCTGCATTATTGAGGCACGTTCATGTAGAATCTAGGCGTGTCTACATGTTCTTACAATGTCTGTGTCTTGGGTAACCGTGTCTGTGTTCGATTGTGGCATTTTCTTTTGGTCTCTTTGATTCGGTTTTTGATCATTTAAGTTTCAGATTTGGTTTATTTTTGAGCTAACATCTTTAGATCTAGCTAACAAAATTGGTGTAGCTTGTCTTGAAAGAAAAAATCGTTTTATCGAAGGCCCCTATTTCACAAAATCTTTTGGATCTAAAATTTACCTAACTTGTGTGCTTGCAGGAAGGGGTAATCATTTGAAACAATCCAAACTACTAATAGATCTTTGTTGCAGGACCTTGGTAAGGGTTTTTGATCTTTATTGTGTCCCTTGATTTTATAAACTAGCAAACACTTCAATTGGTGCACTAAAATTGAACCATTGTCTTTTTTGTATTGAGCAATAGGCTCTTTTTGTTTCATCTCTAGAGGGCCTATCTCCTCGTGTGGTCATTAGGACTACTAGTGAGGAGAGAACGACCCAAGTGGTACCAAAAGAAAGGTCATCTTCTTCCGAACTAGTATAAATAAATGTATTCATGGTGAAAACTATGGATAACGTGTGTTGATTAGTTCATACTGACACTATCTCCCCATAAACCCATTTGATCAAATTTATTTGATTATTTGTCGGGCATAACCCCTACCTACTGGGAGCCTTCTATATTTACAAAGCTGAAAGTGCCGCATGTATGGCACACGAGAGGATGCCCTTACTAGCACCATTTTATTTTAGAAGCCAAAATCCTTCTAGTTATTGAGGTAGGAGGTCGGACCTCTGGTAGCGGCCTACACACATACGGTTCTTAGTAGAGATACAAAGTTTTCCATGAGGAGTTTTCATGGGAATTGATGCTTGGCTACCCCGAGAAGTGAGTGTCGAGGGTGGAGCCAATGGGGTCAAGCATCTAAGTATCCACTCTAAATAGCGTAGCCTCGGGGGAAACTCCATGTGGGATCCACAACTATTGTCTTGGCCAGTCATAAGAATTGTGCTTGACTTATTTTAAACATTCAAACATTCAAGACCAAACATCAAAACATTGTGTCTTTTGTGTTTTCAAGTGTATGCAAAACAATTTTACATCAAACAACACACTTTTCTTTGAGTCATTTTGAGTCTTAAACAATTGCAAACATTGAGTCTTCATCAATACTATGTCCTCTTGTCATGAAAAATAGTCAAACATTCAGATTTGGTCACAATAGCAAACTGACAGATTGGAAAAATTGCACAAAGTTTACAGAAACACGTCTGTGTCTTGGGTAATAGCATCTGTGTTGTCGAAACGTGTCTGTGAAGGGTAGAAATGCATTTGTATCTTTTGAGCAACTTTGCCCTTTCAACATCTCATAATCGCGTCTATGTCTGGTAGAAAGGCGTCTGTGTCATACAACTACGTCTGTGAAGTATATAGGCATGTCTGTGTTTAGGATTGAAAACTTTCATAATTCAGCAAACAAGAACAGTCAGTTTCAGACTTATTGAGCTTCCTAGGTTATCTCTCTGGGTTTTTATCTAGCATTGAACCAGTCTTTGGGGTCTCACAAAGTCCATCATTGCTTTACACCTTACATTACATTCACATTTGTCTAAACTTGAGTCAAAAGGTCACTTGCTTGTCCTCATCAAACTTTGTCAACACACTACATACAACAACATTTTGCTAAGTCATCCCTCATCAAGGTCTATCACCTTTGGGTCTCATTTGGTCTTACTTAGAGTCAAGGTCAACTTACCTCATCAAGAGAAACTATCCTCTCTTTGGAAGTCACACCTACTCTACCACATACTTACTTGGTCTTACACTTTGGACATTGAAAGTACACCTTATATTCATTTACATTCCATCCAACTCTTGGTCTTCCATACTCTTTCCATTTTCATCTAGTCTCTTACATCTTGGTCAATACCTAGTTTATGGTTGAAACCCATTCCCAAAACTCTAGGAGAGAAACTAAAGAGGCTCAAGAGTCCACAAACATGAGTGTCTGTGAGTATCACAATGACATCTTTATCAATTTTGATTATACTACATTACCTGACATGGATGCTTATAGAAACATTCCAAATGTTGAAAATATGGACACAACAAACAACAATGATACACACAATGACAATATGGACAACTTTTCCGTACATTCAGTAGAAGTGGAAGACTCCATTATGAACCCCCATTTCAATCGATTGGTTGAGAAAATAATGAGGAGAGATAGACAATACTTTCTACAAGTGATGGCACAAAGTGGAGCCAAGATCCCTCATGATTTTGATATGTCTAAAATAATGGAACATAGACCTTTGTAACAAACTCACTCCAACATGGATCAAAGGAGGCCTAATAGTGGAGGCAATAGGGGACCACATCTTGTTCCTGAATCACCATCATCTTTGTTTAAAAAACCAGAGGTCCCATACACACATGGTCAAGCATATGATACTCACCTTCACAGACCATCATGGAAGTCTTATGCAGAAAAATACACTCAATCACATGCACATTCTAAGGATCAACCATCTAAGCAATTGGATATTCAAAGGCATGCTCAAAATTTGGACACAAGGAAACCCCGCGTCAAATTTGGGGGCAACACACTAGAACAAGCTCAACAAATGCCTATAGAGTATGGTATACATGGACAAAACAGATATTCTATTCCTCATCATGACTCTAGACCAAGTGGTCCATATACGTAGCATCATTATAGACCTCCTCCATATGAACATGTGTATGATCAATATCATCCATATATGCAACATGCTCCTCCTCCACATAGTGTTTCAGGCATGGGGTATGGTCCAAGAAGTTGATCTCCTCCTAAGATCAATTTGGAGCAACAAATTAGGGACTTGCAAAAGAAAATGGAGGAATTATATACACCAAAGCCAGCATACACAATGAGAGACATATGTCCCTATCCATTTGACAAAAGCATTTCAATGCCTCCATTTCCTACACACTTTGTGACACCTAAGTTTGATAAGTACAGAGGCAAAGGAGATCATAAGGCACATATCAGACAGTTTTTCACAACTTGCATTGAAGTAGCAACAGAAGAGACATATTTGATGAGATTATTCCCACAGAGCTTAGGTGATCAAGCTATGGAATGGTTCTCCCAACTTCCACCTAGTATTAAGTCATGGGGTGACTTAGCAGAGGCATTTATTCAACATTTCTCATACAACATAGAGATAGACATATCAGTCACTACCTTGTGCAACACCAAGCAAAAGGATGGAGAATCTTTTTCATCATTTTTACAAAGATGGAGAAATCTAGCCAGCAGATGCTTTTGTGAAATTCCACAAAAACAAATGGTAGACATGTTCACCTAGAATGTTAACAAGGACATTGGTTATGACTTAAGAAAAGCTTGTTTTTCCACCTTCAAGGATGTCATTGAAAAAGGCTTAGCGATACAAAATGTCCTAATTGAACAAGGAGT
Source organism: Cryptomeria japonica (assembly GCF_030272615.1). Lineage (NCBI taxonomy): Eukaryota > Viridiplantae > Streptophyta > Pinopsida > Cupressales > Cupressaceae > Cryptomeria > Cryptomeria japonica. The sequence continues at coordinate 663,604,923 of NC_081407.1, read as the reverse complement.
CATTAAGATATTCAAGGAAAACAATGATGACTATAAAGGAAAAGACAAGCCAAGATTTTGGAGCAAAAACAAAAACACAGTCAATGATGGTGTTGTGGATGCCAATACAGTATGACCCAAAATTGTTTTTTCTGGATCAAATTCTACAAACAATCAAGTGAATACTCAAACAACTTCAAAATCACGAAGGAAGTACACTCCATTGGGAGAACCACTAGAGTCATTTTTCAAAAAGCTAGTGGCAAACAAGGCAACAACAATTCCAGATTTTCCTACATATGAACCAAAGGTCGAACCAAATTGGTGGAATGATGATGAGTATTGTGAATTTCATAAAAGAAAAGGACATAAAACTGGAAATTGTCATCGACTGAAGAACATCATACAAGATCTCATTGATAGAGGTGACATTTAAATTGAAGGACATTCCTCCAATCAAGAACATGAGATGTTTAAGGAACCATTCCCAAAGCATGACAAAGGAAAATCTAAAGCCATAGATGACCAAACCAACTATACGAGAGCATCTTACAACTATGATTCAACTATCAATCACATCTCGATGGACAAGTATATCTCTACCATTATCATCAAGGACAAAATGCTTGAGACTTTTACCCAAAGACCTAAGATTGTCCTAAAAGGCATTGGATCTTCTTCTGAACCAACCTCTGAATGTAATGTCACAACTTGTCAAGGTAAATTCACTTTGCAAGGTGCTCTAGCTAAAAACATAGCTTCCACATCAACCAAGCCTAAGTATGACCTTGTAGAATAGTTGGGGAAGACACCCGCGCTCATATCCATCCTTGAGCTCTTATGCATATCCCCTGCACATAAAGCCATTCTTGACAAAATATTGAGAGACACTTCTATCCCTACCAATTTGAACGTGGACCAATTTCAAGCCATGGTGGGATAGCTTTCTGTTCCATACTCCCTTACATTCACAGAAGCCAATGACACCTCCGTAAGTCAGCCACATAATGCACCACTACACATTGAAGCCTTCATACACAAACACCGAATAAAACGAGTCCTGATAGATGGAGGAGTAGGTCTAAACATTTGTACATTGAGCACTTTTAAACAATTGGTTTATTCTGATAAAGCTATGAATTCTGAAAACAAAATTACCATCAAGGCATATGATGATGAAGAGCATTCATCCAAAGGCACAGTCACCTTACCTCTCAGAGTTGGGCTAGTTACAAAGGATGTGGTTTGTCAAGTCCTAGACCTAGAGCTCACATACAATATCTTACTAGGATGTCCTTGGATTCATGAAATGAGGGTAGACCCATCTACATATCACCAATGTATTAAGTTTCCCCACAATGAAGTTGAAATAACAATTAATGGTGATCCTAATCTATTCATATATTGTAATAACTTGAGATCAAAAACTGAGACAATCATTCCAAGTAATCGCGAAGCTGTTTCTTCTTCTGCATACATTGATCCTAAATCATTAAAACCTTTGACATCAAAACAAGGTGAGCTTAAAGGCAAATTTCAGGACAAGGGCATGGGTGAATACACTTTGAATTAGACCATGTACTTACAACAAGTCATGAATTCACCAAAAGAATATGGATGACCACATCCTACTAAGCAGGTATCTATCATTACACTTAAATGGGATCCTACAATCTTCCAAAATTGGGGTGAAGTGGAAGAAGAAGACTTATACAAAATGCTTTACAAAGACCCTAAAAATGATACATAATATCACATCAGCATACTGTGTGAAAAATATGGCAAAGGGTTTAAGATCCTACAAAAATTTGGGTATGATGGCAAAAGTCCTCTTGGCTTAAGAAAGGAAGGCATCATTGAACCTTTACAACTTGAATTGACATTCAAAAAGGAATGCTCAAAAGGACTTGGTTTCATGACTTCAAAAACTCAAAAGACAAGAGAAGCATTACAAATCAAAGCTGCCATAATCCAACAAGAGAATCTCTATTCCATAGACTCCAATGAATGGGAATGGGGTTTAGAGAAATCCACCAATGACTATGAGCTTGCCGAAACATTCAGAGAACCAGGTGAACCCATAGAAGAAGATGAATTTTATAGAAAATTCAAAGTTGGTCAAGAAATAATCTCAGAGGATCCCATACAGTCCTTGCCTCTAGGCTCTAGGTCGAAATCACATGGAATGAGAACACCTATCCCAGAATGCGCTACTAGTGGTGACAATTTGGATTTGTTCACAATCGAGACTGATGAGGAGAGTGCCAATGATGACCTCGATAACTACCTCAATATACCTGAATATAACTGTATCTTCACTCTTAGCCCTCCTAACTTTGAAGAAATCAAAATCCTTCCCCTTGTTCACCACCAACTTATTGACTGGGACCATGAAGGACCTGCATAGTTCAACACATTCCAAAACGATGAAGCCTTTATTGACTATCTTGGCATATGAGATGATCTTCCCCCTAGAGACCATAAAGTGGGATACACTATAGAACTCAACAGCATGGCATATTTTGGTGAGGGTGTTGGGCCTTCTAGTCGCAAAAATATAAAAATAAAAACAAATCAAGGGTCTTATGGTGAAAACCACATTGTGGCATGGTCTAACCCCAAAAAAGTAAAAAGAAAGGACGTATCTAAAGGCGAAAACCTCTCTGAGGCACCTGAAGATGGAAGGCTCGACATCCTCCTAGCATCATATGAGGAAAAGTCATCCATGTTGGTAGAGGAGACTATCAAAACAAACATTAGCATAGAAGAAGTTCCACACAACATATTTTTGGCTCAATCTTTGACAGAGGCAGAAAGCTCAAGGTTCATAAGTTTCTTCACAGAATGACAAATCAATTTTGCTTGGTCATATGCTGATATTCCTGGATTAGATCCCGATTTGGTAATGCATCATTTGACAGTTAAACCAGGGGAAAAACCAGTGAAACAAAAATTAAGAAAGATGCATCCACAAGTGGCATTATTAGTCAAAGCGGAACTAGAGAAATTATTGGATGTCGGATTCATTTGTCCAATTGATTATCCTGAATGGATCTCCAACTTAGTGTCTGTCAGTAAACCAAATCATAGGATCAGAATATGTATAGATTTTAGAGACATCAACAAACCTTGTCCTAAGGATGATTTTCCATTACCAAATATTGACTTGATTGTTGATCTCACAGCTAGGCATGTGATGTTATCTTTGATGGATGGATTCTCTGGATATAATCAAATAAAAATCACATTTGAGGATCAGCACAAAATAGCATTTACTTGTCCTTGGGGAACCTGCTAGAATGTCATGCCCTTTGGGCTAAAAAATGCAGGCGCTACATATCAAAGAGCCATGACTACTATCTTTCATGATCTTATGCATGTTACTATAGAAGATTATGTTAATGATCTCTTGGGTAAATCAATAGATAGAGATACACATCTGGACATACTTTTAGTCATCTTTGATCGGTTGGAAAAATATAAAGTAAGATTAAACCCCAAGAAATGTGTCTTTGGAGTAACCTCCGGGAAGCTCCTAGGATTCATTGTCTCAAACAGAGGAATCGAAGTCGATCCAGCAAAAGTCAAGGCCATCCTAGAGATGCAACCACCAAGAAATATTAGTCAAATTTGATCTTTGCAAGGGAGACTCCAGTCCATCTGAAGATTCATAGTGCAACTCGCAGATAAATGCAATCCTTTTCAGCACTTGCTACATAAAAACATCAAATTCAAATGGGATGATAATTGTCAACAAGCTTTCCAGGCACTCAAAGATTATCTTCTAAATCTGCCAGTTTTGATGCCACCAATTCCAGATCAGCCTCTACTACTATACATATCAGCTACTTCAACAGCACTGGGGGCACTCTTAGCACAACAGGTTGCTGAGGGCAAAGAAAAGGCAGTCTATTACATCAGTCACACACTAGTGGGATATGAGCTAAATTACACACCAATTGAGTGTGCATGTATCGCTGTGGTCTTTGCTTCACAAAAACTATGACATTACATGCTAACTCATAAAACTAAGTTGGTTGCAAGGATCGATCCATTGAAATACCTTCTCAATAAAGCAACACTTACTAGGCGACTAGCCAAATGGGTGATGCTCCTAAGTGAATTTGACATTGAGTATGTGGACAGAAAAGTAATAAAAGGACAAGCTATAGCAGATTAGTTAGCAGATGCTCCCATGATAGATGATGTTCCTCTAACCTCAAAATTTCCAGATGAATCCATTTTAACAGTGTCACATGCAAAGCATTGGCAACTATACTTTGATGACTCATACACACAGCATGGGGCAGGAGCTAGCATCCTCTTCATAACTCTTCAAGGGGATTCTATACCAAAATCATACCGCTTATCATTTCCTTGCACTAATAACATAGAAAAATATGAGGCATTAACAACAGGATTATAGATTGCAGTTCAATGGAAAATCCAAGAACTTCAGGTTTTTGGGGACTCTCAACTTGTAATTCGTCAAGCAACAAATAACTACCAACCAAAGGATGAGAAATTAATGCCTTACAAAAGAATGGTGGATGACCTGAAACAACATTTCATGAAGATAGACTTTGAGCAGATACCAAGAGAACAGAATCGAGCCGTAGATGCCATGGCTACAATTGCTTCATTAATCAATCTACCACCAAATGAGACCCACTATGAGTTCTTGGTGGATAACCTTTTTGTTCCCTCATATGAAATTACTCCTACTAAGATGATATGTGTTGTTGGTCCTGATTCCAAGTTATATGGTCCCATTTTCACATACCTTTGTGACAATACCCTACCTCCTGACCTATCCAATAATCAACGTCGCACTTTCATTCGCCAATCTTCTCGATATGGCATTTTAGCCAATATCCTATACCGTCGAGGTCTAGATGGCACTCTTCTTAGATGTTTAGAAAGTGACGAAGCTTAGATTGCATTACATGAAGTACATGAAGGGATATGTGGTCCACATTCTACTGGTCCTACCTTAGCCAAAAAACTCATCAGGACTAGATACTACTGGCCCACTATGGAAAAGGACTCATATCAGTTTGTTAAGAAATATAAGCAGTGTCAACTTCATGGAGATCTCATCCATGCACCAACACAAGAACTTCAACCAATTGCGACTCCTTGGCCCTTTTGTCAGTGGGGACTCGATCTCAAAGGCAAGATTCACCCTCCTTCTTCCAATGGTCATAAATTCATTATCATTGCCATGGAGTATTTCAAAAAATGGATCGAAGTCATGCCTCTCACGCAAGTCACTAGAAAAAAAATTGCTACATTCATTCTTAACTATATCATTTGTCGCTATGGCATTCCTATTTCCATCATCACCGACAACGGTCGTCCCTTCAAAAATCAGGATATTCGTGAACTCTATGATCACTTCCATATTACTCATCATTTCTCCACACCATATTACCCCCAAGGTAATGGTCAAGCTAAGGTGTCTAATAAAACAATCCTCAAAATCTTAAAAAAGACAGTTGACAACACTAGCCATAATTGGCATATACAACTTAATCCCGCACTTTGGGCCTACCGCACAAGCGTTTGCACACCTGCAGGAGCTACACCCTATTCACTTATCTATGGTGCTGAAGCTATCTTTCCTATTGAGGTCAAGTTACCCTCTTTACAAGTCTCTTTGCAAAACATTATTAGTAATGAAGACTACAGGGTCTCTCGCTTACAAGAACTTGAACTATTGGATGAACGAAGATAAACTGCTTTTAATCATCTCAAGGCTTATCAACAACGAATGAGTCACAGCTACAATCATAAAGTCAAGCCTTGCACATTTGAGGTGGGTGACTTAGTTCTCAGAGAAAATCCTAAGAATCAGTAGGATAGAGAGAAGAAGGGCAAGTTCAAACCAAACTAGCTTGGTCCTTACATCATTACAGCAGCATATGGATCTGGCACATATCAACTCTCGACTATAGAGGGTGAACCTTTAGAGGATCCTATCAACAACATGCACCTTCATAGGTTTTACACATATCTCTTCAGCGTATCCCAATTCAAAAATACAAAAAAAAAAAAAAAAAATTCAAAAATACAAAAAAAAAAAATAAAAATTCAAAAATACAAAAAAATCGTTACTTGGTGAAAACCTAGAAAACAGGCACCTTGTGACACAAAAAAACTGAAAAATCAAAAAAAGTAAAGAGAAAACATTTCATCAAATAGTGAAAACCACTTCGATGGCGCCCCGGGCAAGTACCATGGTGAAAACTGGGTCACCGACGCCATGCATAGAGACATTACTCCTCCCTCCTTTAGGATTCCATATCATCCTTTCACTTTGCACACACTCACAACCTATCCATCCATAATAAACTTACCCATTCCCATCATGGCTTGTCATTGATCTACCTAAGATTGGTTAGCCATTCAAAATAAACATTCCTTTTTCACCCATTTTCCATCCATAATAAATTAGCTCCTATCTATGGCTAAGGAAAATCCTATGTCTAGTGATGGGTGTGGAACTAAGAGAATCACATGTTTCGAGGAGCACAGTTTCTTCCAATTTTCTTTAGTCTATCCACGCACAATCCACAATAAAGCAACATTTGCATTGCCAATCTGTAATAGAGTTTCTTCTCCACAATAAAGTATCAGTTTCATGGATTCAGTCAGTTTCAGATGAGACACACCAGCAACAATGGGATTCAACAAATCAAATCATTCAACAGACTCAGACAACATTATGGTTCAGTGCTATCTATCCTTTTGTGAAAGTAAACATTGTGACCACAATCAAATAGACTTATACAAGTCACAAGAGACACTAAACTTGAGGACTACAGTGGATGTTGGTGTCAAGTCTTGGTTTTCTTTTGATTTTTATCTTTTTGGTGACATGTCTTTTAGCTTTTCTGGTATGTCTCTGAGTAGAGATTCTATCTCCAGGATGTCCTTGACTAGAAAGGCGAGGATGGGGTATCGTCACCTATTTTTTCTTTGCTGTCTGTGGATTGTCTCTTAGTAATGCTATGACTTGTCCAAGGATATGAGGACACTGTGAGTCTAGTATGAATTGGGGCATTCCTTGTTTGTGACTGTCTTATCTCCATGCAAATGGGTACAAGGATTTTTTGGGTTGAACATATGCCTAGATTGTCATAACCTATTTTTCCATAATAAGCTCAATGATGATAACGCATGAGAAGCTCTTTCACTTTCATATCTTCTATCTTTCATCCCCTTTCTTGGTTGACTTCCATCGCCCTTCTTGAGTCTGTGTAAGCTTGCTATCACATGACTGAGTATAATGACACACCAAAAACATTTGCATTTCATGTAGTTTACACCTGCATTACCACATATAAGCATTTCTTATATATAGAAATCACAATTACATCATTGCATCACATCCTGCACACAACACATGGTTAGCACATTTTACGTTTGCATTATCATATTCATCTACATTTCATACATTCACATTTGCATTGGCATAACATATCAAAAAACATAAAAGAACAAAAATATATTGCATTTCATCATGTACATATTTGCATTCATATCATAATCATCATCCATAAAACATAACATAAGCATCATATAGAAGCATCACATAGAAACATCTCATCACATAGGTACACATGCATATAGCTGCCACAAAGATGAATCATCTCATATATATCTCATAAAGTGTCATAATACAATGATGTCAAAATCATATGGCTACAATCACCTAAAGATGTCTACATCAAAATACATCATGATACAAAACTGATACATAGGGAGCCCTCTAAGGCTATGATGAACTCCCTCCCTTGGAGCCACCTAGCTTCGATGGAGTTTGAGCCCTATAAGGACCCACCTCAGGATAATCTCTCCTACCCCCTCTATCTGGTGGTGGTGGAGGACCCATAACCCCACCGTTGGATGCCTATCTCCTCTGACGCCCTCTAGTAGTCGTCGTAGTCCATGACAGTCACCGAAAGCTCCTAGCCCGCTGATCGGGTGGCACTACACCATAATAGAGATCCCACCAGTAACCGATCTCCTCCCCTGCCCATAGAATATAGGCGTATCTAGCCCCTGTGTCCTCTGCCGCCTACCTTCGAGGCCTCAGTGCTGTCTCAACCTCAGTGTAGCACTGAATAGCCTAATCTCTCTCCCGCTTAGTGTCTATGAGCTGCCTCCTGAGTTGATCCCTCTCCCTCTCCAAATCCTGGATCTCATCTGCCTATCCCTGGCAGATCTCCCTCAGCGCTAGTAGCTCATCCTCCTCCTCCTCAACCCCCTCTGCCTATGGCTCCCCCTGTACTGGTACCTATGCCTATACCTTCCTCTGTCCCTATCCTTGTCCTTGCACCTATCTAGGAGCCTATGCTTCTAGCACCTATACTGGCAACCCAACATGACCCCTCAACACCCGAGCTTGTCTCTCCTCTCTACCCTCCCTCTGCAGAGCCAATCTCTGCTCTCCTACTGCACCTCACCTCCTCCATCAGCCTCTGCCCCACCATCTCTATCATCATCATCATCATCTCCTCCACCATCCCCATCTATCAGCTCTCCTAGATCTGTAAGGCATGGGAATGGATGCTCAGCCCAGTATGTAGTGTACTCTGCATCCATCTCGACATTCTCAATCTCTGGCCACATATCCCATGGCAAGGGAATCATCTCTACCAGCTACATCATGGCCTGATCATATGACAACAGTAGCCCTAAGTGTGCCTGGTCGTGCACTATCCGCGCATACATACCTGAACCCTGTGGCATACATTGAATCCTACCAAACTGCCTGCCCACTCTATCTACCAACTGCCTCTCCAATACATAGGGCATCCACCTAATTAGATATCTACTCCGGAAGGTGTATAGTAACTCTACTGCATCGTCCTCCCACTGCTCACACTCTCAATATGACCTCCATATCATAGTGTTGATCTCATCCAAGACTCGATGGCAATACTCCAACCTGCCAATCTGTGGCTGTGAGGTAATCATATCATATAAATGAATGAAACTACATCTGTGACCTCTACCTCTAAAATGTATCGATCGTGTCACTGGTAGATGCTCATATGCCCACACCTATAGCAATGTAACTCCGCAGCCCAATCCTATAGATCCATGGTAGACTAACTGATATAGCTCATAATATAAGTGTGCCAGCACGCATGGTCCCCAAGCATAACTAGTATGTTGTGTAACTAGTGTCTCCAAGGTGCTCCCCCAACCCACAGCCAACCCTTGTGTCACCCTGTCTGGACACAGGAACCCATTGATCACTCCTCCTAGCACTGCCGGTAGTGCTAGTCCTGTCACTATCATCATGTCCCATGTGACATGTACTGCCCTCATATCCAGTCCTGGGTCCCGGAACACTCGTCTTAGGGCATCCCTATCTCTGTCTTGATCATAGGGTATCAACTCCCCATCGATCGGTATCCTTAGAATCTTATATACGTCCTCCAAGGTGACTGTCATCTCACCCATCAACAAATGGAATGTGCATGTCTCATAATGCCACCTCTTAGCTAATGCAGTCAACAAACCCATGTTCGCCCGAAACTCAGGCACGTACAAAATGTGGTGCAAACCCATAACCTCAATAGGAGCTTTGTCCTTGAATGTCAGCTCTGATCATAATCTCTGAGTCGATGGGAATCTCTCTCATGACTCCAACATAGGCAAGTACTCCTGCAATAAAGCAAATCAATCATGTCAGTTATAGTGACACTCATTGTTCATCACAAAGTGTTGCTTCTATCCTAGTGGTACTCCCTGTTCGTCACAAAGTACTATGTCTAGTGACACTCACTATTCATCACAAAGTGTTGCTTCTATTCTAGTGACACTCACTGTTCATCACAAAGTGTTGCTATTTATCCTAGTGGTAATCACTTTTCATCACAAAGTACTACATGTTTTCGCACTCACTATTCATCACAAAGTGTTGCTCATATTAGTACTCACTATTCATCACAAAGTACTCCGTCTTGGTACTCACTGTTCATCACAAAGTGCCTCGACCTATCCAAAATCTTCCCTAGAGGACCTACTTGAGTGAATCCTCTCAGTAGCTTATCCAATCGACAGTGTGTGTTCATCACAGAACTGTCGATTTGTCCTTGAAGACATAAACGTGCTTTCACAACATATACGTGCCTACATACTTCATAAACACGCCTACTCTGCACAGACGTGCTTGAAAGACACAAACGTGTCTATGCTCTGCACAAACGTGCTCACATATCACAAACGTGCCTGCCTAGCACAAATGCACTCGCACAATGCAGACACGATCGCATCCTACACAGACGCCTTTTCTAGCATAGACGCACCTGGCACAAATGCAGATGTGCCTAGCCATCATAGATGCGCCTGGCACCAATGCAGACGCGCCCACATGTTCTTGACATTTTTGGACATTATCCTAAAAGGCATTTATTATGCTACCTAGCATGCATTAATGACAACATTTATTACTACAAAGTACAAGGAGGTTTTACGGTACTCATCGGCTCTCCTGCATTTGCTGGTCTCTGAAATCGACGGACGTAATCAAATCTATGCACCATTTCCATCGTTGCTGACTGCTGCTTCTCTTTTCTCTCTCTGCACTCTAATCTCTTGGATGTGTGGATGACAATGAGGATGTATTCCCCTCGTGGTCTATTTTATAGACTACCCTAGCCCTAGCCCTAGCCCTTGTCTCCTGAGTTAGTCTTCTTTATCCCGTGACTCTATCACTTTATTCGATCAATCCATTCTAGCCTTTCTTTCTTATCGAGAGATTGTCTATAATCTTTTCAGACATTTTCATCCAATCTCGCGAGGGGGCATATCATTCCCATCTTCGGGCAACTTTGTTTCAGTTCATCTTATCTTCTTTGAAACAACATGACAAGCTGCATTGTCTCCAAGAGGGGCAAAATGTAGACACCTAAAAGTGTCCTATCTAATTGAATAAATATTTTATTTATTTAATTATTTAATCCTAATTCTTCTATTAATTAAATAAATCTTTATTTATTTAAATAATTCATTTATCCTCTTCTAGCCTTATTTCTCATTTAAATAAATACATTTATTTATTTAAATTACCCTTTTCCTAAATTAAATAAATATCTTATTTATTTAATTGATCTCACTTCCTCTATTAATTAAATGAATCTTTATTTATTTAATTAATTCATTAACCTTTTCTACCTATGACACATGTCATTCATCTCTTAATTCATACACTACCTACCCTTTCATTATTTTATTATTTTCTTTACCTACCCTCTAATCATAGCCGACCTCTTTTACACCTCTCAATCTTATGCCTCCATTTCTTAGGGTGTCTTCTATATAAGGAGATGCTTCCTTCATTATCAACCCCCGATGATTATTCAACTACACTACGCCCTTGCATTTGCATATGCGATCCTACTTGCAACCACATTTCCATTCTTTGTTGATCTCTTGTGCACATATAAAATCTGAGAGCAAATATATCAAGTAAGATCAATGGAGATAGGAAGAATGGAGATCCATACCCTATTGGACATGTGATGGTATAATCTTTGTGGTTTCATTTGATTTGCATTATCTTAGGTAATCTTCATATGTTATGGTGGATCTTTGTTGTTGTTAGGCTAGGGTTTGGTGGTTGAATCTATTTGGTCTTTCAGTATTGTTGTTATCCATTTTCACCGTATACAATAGTTATGACCCAAGTATTCAGCATATGGATAACCCTATATTCTTTCATTATCCTTACTTCCTCTAATTAATCATATATGCATTCTACATTTATAAATCTTACATGAAAAAGTAGAAATTCTAAGTTATTATGTTCATCATTGATTATATGCAGAAAATGATAATTAGATTTATTTGAAAAAAGAATTATTTATGATCATATTTGGGTCACATAATTTTTTACTATTTTATAAATTATAAAAGAGTATTAAAAATTGAATCAAATTTTATAAATATAAAAAATGAGTAATAGGTTTGCTGCATGTGGTTGTGTATAATGCATAGTCTTTTTATATAGTCCATGGATGAACAACAATGTGACTACTCTTCTGGAAATATTAAAATTTATCTTGACATCATTAAAACTTATTTTACAAATAAAATTCAAACCAAATATTTATGATTATATAATTCATTAGTATAGATATTTTAAATGAACTTATCTAAAATATTTTGAGAGATAAGTATAATAAATGTAATACATTAGCTTATATAAATTATTCTTGTTCAATGGGTTCTTGAAAAATATATGGAAAGGGTTAGTTCTAAGTGGAAAAGAATTTTGGTCCATATTCTCAAACTTGTTTTTATGTAGCATAGGATAAATCTTATTGATGTCAAGATCGTAGAACAAAAAATATCATTGAGGGGGGGTGAATCAATGATTAAAAACAATTTAAAATAGTGTCTACAACCAGTAGAATAATCAAAAACACTTAAAAGAAATCACACATAAGAGCTCATCACATAACACAAGATATACGAGGAAAACCAAATGTGGGAAAAACCTCAGTGAGAAATGCTAATGGAGATCTACTGCTGCAATCCAACCTCACAATGAAATAATAGTTTTACAAAGTTTTGGGCATAAACCCAAGGAGCACCAACCCCTAGCAATTTATGGGCACCTACCCAAAGGAGCACCAACCCCTAATCAATTCTAAGTATCAACTCAAGGAGAACCAACCCCCGCACTAAGAACTCACTCAATGAAATACAATGAGATATAAAATCAATAAAACGATAAGAACCTTGTTACAAATGAGTTTTGTAACGGCTACAAACAATTCTCTCTATTGATTGAACTCTTTTTAGTCATAGTACATTTTCTCTACCAGATCTCTATTCTCTCTATCTGAATCCTCTAAAACTCATCTTCTACCTTCCCAGATCTCCTCTCACACTCTCTCTCCTCTCCTTCACTTTTTGCTGCTACCTTACCAATTCAATCTATGTTGGTTGGATAGACTATTATGCTCTATAACAGTTTACCAGTTGCCTTAAACCTTACTGGTTAAACCTCTCTTGCCATTTTTTCTTCTAACACGCAATCAATTCAATCTTTTTCTATCAACACTTAGACTAATCAAATCTCCTCTAGCATAATCACACTTTTCTCATCATCAAAGACACAAGTCTTTGATCTTCACATTTATACACATGCTTTGCTAGCAAAATCAAAATTCAAACTTTACTCACCAAGGACTTTCTTCATTGACCATGATCTGTATCAAATCGAATCAAATCTCATTTCTTAAATTGGTAACTTGCAACTTATCAAACATCACTTCCATTCTTGATCCTTCCAATACATGTTCACTATATTTAGCAAATTGGATCCTATCCATCACCCTTGATTTTGTCAATCCAACTATCTCCTTTCGATCTGCTTTGAGCCGCAATCCTCTGCAATCAATCTATGATTTTCACAGTCATCATTTAATATTGACCTAATCAGAAACTACCTTGTCAATGCACAATTCACCTACCACTACATGTTCACCACCTATACTCCATGTGTCATCTTTGTCAGCATCCAACTCACTTGATCATGTTGGTTCAAACTCGGTCTCTGATCAAACATAGTATCGGTATACACCAACTAGTTAACCTTTATATCATGCACTTTTTTGTTCTATTGGTTAGGTCATGTTAACCCAGACAACACTTGCCAAACCATGCAACATACCTGGGGTAAGTTATTGTCAGAGATCTTCATCATTTACTGGTGATAGTCCTCAACCATTTTGCCAAAATGGCAAACCATTCACATCCTTTCATTTTCTTATTTGGGCTTTGCTTTCTTACCTATTGACAATTTGTCTCTTTCTTGCTTACTAGTTGACATAATTACTAGTTGACATTATCATGCCAACAATCTCCAATACTCCTACTTCCAGGTCAATAACATCAACTTGCATACTAGTTGACATCAATGACAACACAATGCCAACAATCTCCCCCTTTGGCATTGATGTCAACACAAATTCATTCACAACCACAACTAGATACTTTCTCCCCATTTGATGACAATGACAAAGGGCTCAGACACCAACATTATTTCAGTTGACTCTCCCTATGAAGATGATCACAACTTTTATAAATAAAAAAATTGAATAGACAACTATAAAAGTCACAATGCAGTCATATAGACGATGACTAATGATCGAGTTCTCCCCCTTGGAAGTTACTCTCCTCAACAAGTATATTGTTATTTTTGTAGATGGGCAAATTGAATAAAGAATTTCCCAAAATCTCAAACCAGTCAATGGTGCATACTATCCCCCTCTATGTGATACTGACTTCAAGTAGTAGAATTACTAGAATTGACACTAGTCTTCACATCCAATCCCACAACTACAACTCAAACATCTAATCGCCTTTTGTCTATACCACATATGTTCCAAGAGTCAAAAGATGTATATCTATGAACTCCCCCTGAACCATAGATCTCCATACACATTTTAAGTGCAGAAAGTTGGTGGGACAACTATTAACTTGTGTCTTAGATATTCAAATGTGTTTACCAATAGAGGTTTTGTGAAGATGTCAACAATGTGTTAAACTAGTAGGGACATATTCTACCTTTAATTCTTTCTCTGCAACCTTCTACCTGAGAAAATGGTATTTGATGGCAATGTGCTTTGTCCTCAAGTCCATAACTAGATTCTTTGAAATGTTGATTGCACTTGAGTTATCACACCAGATAGAAATAGGGTTAGATATTTCTACCTAAATGTCCTTGAGGGTCTACTTCATCCATAACATCTAAGAACAACATTTAGGAAAAATGATATACTCTTCTTCAACAATAGATAGGGAAACCAAATCCTGCTTCTTGTTGTGCCATGAAACTAACCAGTTACCTAAAATGAATGCTCCACCACTTGTTCGCTTCTAGTCATCAATGCGGCCTACCCAATCAGAATTAGTGTAGGCTTGTAAAGTGAAATCTCCTTGCTTTGGGCATCATAAGCCATAATTAAGTGTTCCTTATATATACCTGAAGATTCTTCTAACTACATCCACATTTGATTGTTTAGTTGTAGTTTGAAATCTTGCCACCATGCATACTGCCTGCAGTATGTCCATTCTTAAAGAAGTAAGATATAACAAACTACCAATCATGGATCTATATAGGGTCTAATCCACTACCGGTGACTCATCAACCTAGCTCATCTTGCACCCAGTCACCATGGGGGTAAGTATCAGTTTGTTGTAGTCCATCTGAGACGTCTTGAACATATCTATGGCATACTTGGTTTGAGAGATAAATATTCCATTATCTTATTGTGAAATTTACAAACCAAGAGAGTATGACATCTCTCCAAGCATGGACATCTCAAACTCTAACTACATTTTATTAGAAAACTCTTTACACAAGGTATCATTGTTGCCTCCAAATATTATATCATCCATATACACAACAATAAGAATCATGTGGTGTCCATCTATTTTGAAGTAGAGATTACTATCTGCATTTCCCTTTCTAAAACCTTTCTTCTGAAGATACTTATTTAACCTTGAATACCGTTCTCTTGGAGCCTTCTTCAACCAACACACAAAATTTTCATCATCATGCAACAAAAAACCATTTGGTTCTTCTATGTAGACTTCTTCTTCCAAATTACCATTCAAGAAGGCAAATTTAACATCCATTTGATATAACTTCTATTCTTTGTAGGTGGAGAATGCTAAGAACATTTTAATAGCCTCAAGTCTTACAACAGGTGCAATTGTTTCTTCAAAATCAATTCATTCTACTTTAGAATACTCTTTGCACACTAATCTTTATTTATGGTTGACAATCGTACCTTCTTCATTCATCTTGTTCGCATAAACCCATTTAGTACCAATGACATTTTTATATGCTAGTCTAGGAACTAACTTCCAAGTCTTGTACTTTTCAATCTATTGCAACTCTTGTTTCATTCCATCCATCCATTTCTCACTTTTGTTGGCCTCATTAAATTTTTTGGGTTCTATTTCAGTCATGAGCCAAAAATTCACTTGTTCATTGTTCCAGGAAAGTCTTCTTCTAGTCTGCACACTCTCATTTTTATTCCCTATAATCTTCTCTTCTGAGTGATTTTTCTGCACATATCTATTAGGGGTCTTGTTGGGTGCTTCTTCCTGGTCACTTTCTTACTGCACTTCATCTTCATCACATAAGAACTATCATATTGGTTTACTTGTGTTTGTCTTCTTTTATGCAAGTCTTCATCAACTCTTACATGCACACTCTCAACAAATCTTCTCAATCTTTTGTTTTAACATTTGTAAGCCTTTCTTGAGTTGATTAACCTAAGAAAATGCCTTCATCACTTCTATAATCAAAACCACCTAGATCGTCTTCATCTCTTTTGATGAAGCATTTACTTCCAAACACTTTGAAGTATTTTACTGATAGCTTTCAGTCATTACCATAACTCATTAGGTGTCATTCTCCTATTTACTCTCAATTGAAACTGGTTCAATGTATATATAGTAGTATGAACTACTTCCTTCTAGTACATATCCAGTATGTTTTCTTCAGTCAACGTAGTTCTAGCCATATCCTTGACAGTTCAATTTTTCCTTTCTACTACATTGTTTTCTTGTGGTGTACTCAAGGCTGAATATTGTCTCCTGATTCCATGTCTCTCACAATAGTCTTCAAACTTATTTTATGTGAACTCACCACCTCGGTCATATCTTAGACACTTCATCTTGCATTCACTTTCCTTCTCAGCCATCTTCTGAAATATTTTGAACCTCTCATATGTTTGTGATTTGTCATGTAGAAAGGTGACCAATGTCATTCTTGAAAAAACATCAATGAAAAACATGAAGTATCTTTCACCAGCTAAATCTCTCATTCTAGTTGGTCCACATAGATCAATATGCACCATTTCTAAGGGCCTTGAGGTATTATGCTCTTTGGTCTTGAAGATCATCTTAGTTTTCTTACCTCTTAGACATTCATCACAAAAGGTGCTTGCCATTTTGATGATTTGTGGTATATCTCTCACATAGCCTTTCTTTCTTACATTGACCAAATTGTCAAAGTTTATGTGGCCTAATCTTCTATGCGACAACCTTCTCTCATCCACTTTTCCCGTCATGCATTGGGACAAAAAGAATTCCTTCAAATTATACACATGTCCATCTATCCTTTTTCCTTCTACAACAATCCGTTCAATACTTTCCTTTCTTATTAGACAACCGGTAGAGTCAAAAGTGAACTTGTATCCTTTGTCACACATCTAACTCACACTCAACAAATTATGCTTTAGGCATTCCACATAGAAAACATCATGTTCTTTTAATTTTCTATCTATATTTAGGGTTCAGTTTCCTTTTATCTTGATGGAAGAGTTGTCTCCAAACCTCACGGAACCTCCATTCCAATCTTCAAACTTAATAAACTTATTTTTGTCTTTGGTCATGTGATCAGAATAACCACTGTCAACTACCCATAAATTCCTTCTTTTTACATGTAGGGCAGTCTGGACAATTAGACTTGACTCAACCTTATTGTTATCCTTTTCTACCCAAAATTTTTTGGCTTCCTTCTTCTTGTCTACTGCAATTGTCTACTCAAATTTTTCTTCTTATCTCTGATCCAGTACTAACTTCTTTTGCTAAGATTTCTTAAGTTTGCAATGCTTTTTGATGTGGCCAAAAATTTGACAGTGATAGCATTTCACATTGACATTGAAAGATGAACTTGAAAAACTACTATTGGACACCAGTATACTTCTCCTATATTCATAACTCATATGACCAAACCGATTACACTTATCAAAAATAACATTCATCTCCCGAAGTGTAGCAAACATATTTATACTTTCAAAACTATGATGGGGCTTATGCATTAAACTACAATCAACAATTCTATGTCCAAACTTATTACACTTGTAATAGTAACCATGGAATTTGGGTACATACCCATCTTGTCTCTTTGGACCGGAAAACCTTTGTCTCGATGGGTATCTTCTTCTCACATTATTGACTCTAGTGAACCCTTCATTATCAACCTTTGGCTTTCCTTTCGGATTTGCATTCAAGTACAATGAGTGAGCCTTTTAGTTCAAGGTTTGAGCATTTTGGTTGACATGCTGATTTCTTGTAGCTTCAGCTTAGGTCTTCTTCTCAGTAGCTTTGCTTACTGTAAAGGTTTGTTTTTATCTATTTTCACTTGAAGAAGTAAACTATATCTCCTTGTAGGATGTCTGTTTGATGTTGGAACTCTATCCCTCTTCAAATCCTATGCCTCTAGTATCCTTTGAGTGCTTCTAATTACTCAACATCTTGTCCAAGGCTTCAGCTCTACTCTAATATTTGCTCCTCATCTTTAATTCATTCTTTCTCTTTTCAAGCTCCTTTCTAAGCCTTGCAATTTCTTCTTCCAAATTGTGATTCTCCTTCTCCTTCTTTAACAAATTAGAGGATGTAACTTCACATATCCTTTTAGCTTCTTCCAACTGGAGTTTCAGATTAGAAATTGTTTTTCTTAGAATCCCTAGAGATTTCTCTAAATGATCTTGTTCTTCTGCAGCAGCATAATTAAACCTCTTGAGTTCTCTTCTTGTTTTACTCAACTCCTCAAGAGCACTTATGAGATCACCTTCAAATTCCACTTCAGCTTCAATGTCTTCATCTTCATTAGCTCCATCAACCAGTTCATCTTGTGCCATAAAGAGATTAATTTATCTTTCATCCTCACAATAGTCATCTTTTGAGACACTTTCTTCATCAGTAGCATCATATTCAAAAGTATACAGGTTGTTCTGCTTCTAGTAGCTTCTTATCTCTTGTCGGTAGGCTTTCTTATTTTTATCCTTACCAAAAGATATCTTGGTTCTTTGTTCCCCCTGTCTAGCATTATCACCATAGAGACATTTTGAAGCAAAGTGTCCTATTTTACCACAGTTAAAATATTTGAAAGGCAATTTTCTTTTGCACTTACCAGATCCTCTTTTAAGATTCCTTACAAATTTTTCTACCATTGTATCCAAATCTTCATTGATTTCTTCATGATCCATTTCTTCCTTACCCTTTTTGATGGAGTTGAAGGAAGCCTCTTTCCTTGAAGTTTCTTTACTAGTTGTCCTCATCTCATAGGCAATTAGGGACCCAAATAACTCATCCATTGAAAAGGTTTTCAAATCCTTGGCTTCTTCTATTGTAGAGATATTTGTATCATATTTAGATGTGAGTGATCTAAGTACCTTTTTGACAATAAATTCATCAGATATATCCTCTCCAAGTCCTCTAATAGTATTCACCATTTCATCAACTCTTTGAAGATAATCAACAATCTTTTCTTCATCTTTCATTTTCAAGCCTTCAATATGATCTCTTAGTGTTTGCAGTTTAGCATCCTTAACCTTGAAATCTCCTTCAAATAATTTCTTCAACTTATCCCAAGTTTTGTTGCCGGTTGACCAGTGCATAACCTTAACAAACTCATTATCAAATAATGCATTGAGAATAGCATGCTTGGCCTTGGCATTGTTTTCATACTCCTTAGAATTTGAATCTTTAGGGGGATCATTAGGGACTATATACACATTTTTCATAGACAACCAAACATCAAAACCTAGGGAGGATAGATAGGTTTCCATTCTTCTGCTCTAGAAGGCATAGTTGGTCCCATCAAACATAAAAGCTTTATAGGAAGAGGATTCATTCCTTGCCATTATGTTCTTAAACTAGAAACTACCCAAGCTAGAGAAATCATTGACAAACAGGGAACCTAAGGCTTTGATACAAATTATAGGACACAAGATATTACTAAGAGGGGGTGAATCATTGATTATGAATAATTTCAAATAGTGTGTGTGATTGGTAGAATAATGAAAATAACTTACAAGAAATCACACATAAGAGTTCATCACATAACATGGGATATACGAGGAAAACCCAATGTGGGAAAAACCTTGGTGAGAAATCTTGTTGGAGATCTATTGCTCCAATCCATCCTCACAATGAAATAATAGTTTTATAAAGTTTAGGGCACCAACCCAAGGAGCACCCACCCCTAGCAATTTATGTGCACCTACCCAAAGGAGCACCAACCCCTTATCAATTATGAGCACCAACTCAAGGAGAACCAACCCCTACACTAAGAACCCACTTAGTGAAATACAATGAGACATAAAATCAATACAATGATAAGAACCTTGTTACAAATGAGTTTTGTAACGGCTGCAAAAAAATCTCTTTGTCAATTGAACTCTTTTCTATCACACTCCTTTTTCTCTACCGGATCTATATACTCTCTGTCTGAATCCTCTATAACTCAGCTTCTAACTTGCCAGATCTCCTGTCACACTCTCTCTACTCTCCTTCACTTTTTGTTGCTACTTTACCTATTCAATGTCTACCGGTTTGATAGATTGTTATGCTCTGTAACTATTTATCGGTTACCTTTAACCTTACCAGTTAAACCTCTCTTGCCAATTTTTCTTTTTAACACATAGTCACTTCAATCTTTTTCTATCAATGCTTAGACTAATCAACTCTCCTTTAGCATAATCATACTTTTCTCATCATCAAATACATAAGTCTTTGATATGCACATTTATACACATGCTTTCCCACAAAAATCAAAATTCAAACTTTACACATAACAAATCAGATCTCATTTCTTGGATTAGCAACCAACAACAAATCAAACATCACCACCATTCTTGATTCTTCCAATACATGTTCACTATATTTATCAAACTGGATCTTGTTCATCGGCCTTGATTTTGTCAATCCATTTGTTTCCTTTTGACCTACTTCAAGCTGTAATACTATGCAATCGATCCATGCTTTTTGTAGTCATCATTTAATATTGACCTAATCAACAACCACCTCGTCAATACACAATGCACCTACCACTACATGTTCGCCACCTAGATTCCATGTGTCATCATTGTTGGCATCCAACTCACTTGATTTTTTTGATTCAAACTCGGTCTCCAACCAAACATACTATCAATATACACCAACCGGTTAACCTTCATATCATGCACTTTTCTGTTTTGCTAGTTAAGTCAACTTAACTTAGACTGTACTTGCTAAAACCACAAAAAATACCCGATGTAAGCTACTATTAGAGATCTTCATCATTTACCAATGATGGTCCTCAACCATTTTAGCAAAATGGAAAACACTTCACATCCTTTCATTTTCTTATCCGAGCTTTGGTTTCTTACTAGTTGAAAATTTGTCTCTTGCTTACTTACCAGTTGACATAAATACTGGTTGACATCATCATCCCAACAATCTTCAATACTCCTACTTACATTCCATTAACATCAACTTACATATCGATTGACATCAATGACAACACAATGCCAACAAAGACTAGCTATGTGCTCAAGAATATGTTGGAAACTTTCTCATAGGGGCATTGTTTATTAATGACCTTAAATCAAATAATAAGGCTAAATAGAAAAATATGTAAAAGGGAGGAAGTTTCACAAATCCTACAAATGTGAAACATTTTATCAAAGGGAAACAAAAATATGTGATATCTAGCTTGAAGTATCCTTAGAGTTTGACATTTATGATGTCTATCTTAAAGTATCCTTCAATTTTGCATACACATAGTGATGAATAGTGATGAACAATAAATAATCAACAGATACTAAGAGGGGGGGGGGAATCAGTATAGACAAAAAAAAACTTCTTTAAAAAATTAAACTATAGAGATTGCACTAATTGGTAAACAGTATCACCGATCTAAAATAGAGCATTACTATTAAAACACAGTATGACTGTGAAAGATATAAACCAATAACACTTAGATCTTGACCACATCTAATATCTCATTTCCATTTCACCCATATGCATAAACAAGTAATACATCATCAGAAATATAATAACCACTAGATAAGCATGCATTACCACTTAACAGAAAACACTAATCATCACATGAAAAAGCATCACACATGACACAATAATTTTTTTACGTGGAAACCTAACTGGGAAAAACCACGGTGGGGATGAATATCCACAAATTTTTCTTGAACTCTTCTGAAGTCCACTCTGTTAGAAGCCTAATCCACTTAGGACTTTACTATAGGTTTTGCTAGGAACCAATCCTGGTAGGGATCACTAGGTTAAGGGATGGCTAAATACCCGATTAAAGGTTAGAACCCAATTAAAGGTTACCTTGCAAGAGGATTTGAATAACTCAATGATCTTGAGTCACCCTATTAAAGGATTTACAAAAATCATGTTAAAGATACCTGGTTAAGGGATTTTCCAACTGTTGAAATGGTTAGAAGTCAACAAGTAAAACACTAATCTCATAAAAACACTAAAATGCCAAGGTAGATCCACTTTAGTTCCTTTACTTCTGCAATCACACTTTGTAGGTAATCAAGTATCTCTTCACTTGGATACACACATAACATTTGCCAACAACTTTACAACAACAAACATCATCGACCTTATAGACAACAATTAGGTCGGTAGCATAAACCCTAAACCCTAAACATTTATGTTATCAATACAGTCAGTCCAATCATGACCGTTCAAACACATTGCATAGAATAAGACAATCTTGAACAAATCTCAAGACATTCTCCATCACTCATTCTTTGCTGCTTCTGGAAGTTGATAACCCATCATGCGTTCTCTACCATTTATTGAGACTTCGCACATTCCCAAGGTAGATAGGATCAATCTTGTTCATGCAAGATCCTCAAGGAAATTCTTCATGCGCACAAGGTTGATGTGGCAACATGATCTGATCTTCATTTCAATGCTAACCCATCATAGGATGTCATCGGTCGAATCACACAGACTTGAAATACATCAATCGGAAACCCTGAAGCTAAGACTACCAACCGGTAGTCATATCAAATGAAACCCTGATACAAAATTTGCATATACCAGTTCACATTCCAATCATACTGGTTCACACTTCAACATATATCTTCACTTGAACCAACATACCGCTTCACTTTTTCACATATATCAGTTCACATCATCATACCGGTTATATTGCTAGTTTTCTTTCTTCAATATACCAGTTCATACTTCAACATATTGACATCAATGACAACATACAATATCATCATGTCATCAAACTCTACACATATGCCAACAATCTCCCCCTTTGGCATTGATGGTAATATACAAAGATATATCTCCGCTTCACATCTCTCCAATTTCTTCCATATTATGTGTAGCCAAAACTGCAGATATCTTTCTGCTTCACATCTTCTCCCCTTTGACAACAATGCCAAAGTGGAGACACAACATCCATGTTCTACTATGATACTCCCCCTAAGGAGTAGCATCCTTCATCACATCAATCTAAAAATATTTGACAATGCAATACCTAACTGATGTGGAGCAAATACCATTAGTTTACCTCTTGAAGGGGCAGCACCCCTAATTCACCTCTTAAATGGATGAATGTAGCCTTTAGTAAAGGCTTGGTGAATATATCTAGTAACTACTCCTTACTGGAAACATGTTCCAATACAACCTCTTTGTTCTGAACTTTCTCTCTCAAGAATTGATACTTGAGTTCAAAGTGCTTGGTTCTAGCATGCAATACTGGATTCTTGGAAATATTAATTGCACTTGTGTTATCACAAAATATACTCACCAGTTCAGATACAGGGAGTTTGAAACCACTTAATACGTGCTTCATCCAAATTGTCTATGTGCAGTTCATAAATGCTGCTACATATTCTGCTTCTACTGTGGACTAAGAGATAGAACTCCACTTTTTGCTCATCCATGAGACTAGTCTACCACCCAAAAAGAATGCACCATTGGTTGTGCTCTTATGATCGTCCACATTACCAGCCCAATCAGCATCAATAAACACTTTGAGATTGAAATCATTACTATATGGATACCACAATTCATAGTCTATAGTTCCCTTCAGATATCTAAGAATCCACTTGACTGCTACCAAGTGGGATTCTCTTGGACTTTTTTGAAAATGTGCAGCAATGCCCACTGCATGTGCTATGTTTAGTCTATTGTGTACTACATAGTGCAACTTATCAATCATTTACCAGTAATCCTTTTCATTCACCAACGTTGAGTCATCTTCTTTTGGCATTTTACAACCAGTCACCATTGGTGTACTAATCGGTTTTTTGTCTTCCATGCCAAAGGTTTTCAACACCTCTTTTACATACTTAGACTGAGTCATAAAGATACCATCTTTCATTAGTTGAATCTGTAGTCCAATGAAGAACTTAATCTCTCTGACTAGTGACATCTCAAATTTTGTCTTCATCTCATCAGTAAATGCACGAATCATCTTGTCATCTCCACCAAAAATTATATCATCAACAAATACTTCACATATCAGAATCTGATCTCCTTCTGACTTCAGATAGATATTTCTATCTTCACTTGTTCTTTCAAAACCAATCTTCATAAGATGGGAGTGTAAACATTCAAACCATGCTCTAGGTGCCCGCTTCAATCCATACAAGGCTTTATGTAGCCTACACACCATATCACTGTCTTCTGATAGCATAAACCCATATGGTTTCTCTATATACACTTCCTCTTCAAGTATTCCATTTAGGAATGTAGATTTCACATCCATCTGATACACTTTGAATCCCTTGAAGGCTGCATATGCAAGAAGCATTCGAACTCCTTCCAATCTGGCTACTAGAGAAAAGGTTTCCTCCATAGTCTTCTCCTTCTTCTTGAGCATATCCCTTACATACCAATCTAGATTTGTTTCTTACCACTGTGCCATCTTCATTCAGCTTGTTTCTGAAAACCCATTTGGTGCCAACAACATTTTTGTGATCAGGTCTAGGTACCAGAGCCCATGTACCATTCTTTTCAACCTGGTGAAGTTCCTCTTCCATAGCCTTAATCCAATCTTCATCTTTATGTGCCTCTTTAAATGTTTTAGTCTCATATTCAGAGATCATACAAGAACTTTCTCTGACCTTTCTTCTTGTAAGAATTCCTGCATCCTTATCTCCTATGATCTACTTTGGATCATGATTCAGCTTTATATACCTAGGAATGATCTTAACAAATTCCTCTTTATTTTCTTCTTTATCCTCATCTTCATCCGCATCAAAATCTACTAGTGTAGGAGCACTGTTACTAGTACTCAGTTGCTTTGCAACTGATTCCCAGAAGGTTACATCTAGTTCATCTATCGCTTGCTCTCTACTAGTTTCCCTAGGTTTCTCATAGGTTTCATCAACTATAGCATTGATACTTTCAATAATTCTTTGAGTCCTATTGTTAAAACACTTAAGAGCTTTTCTCTTGGTGGAATACCCTAGGAATATTCCCTCATCACATTTTGCATCAAACTTGCTTTGGTGTTCACTCCTCTTAATATAACATTTTCTACCAAACACTCTAAAGTAGCTTACTACAGGAGTCTTACTGGCCCGATACTCATAAGGAGTTTTATCCTTACCTTTTTTGATGAGTACCTGGTTCATGGTGTAGACTGTAGTGCTCACCACCTCTCTCCAAAAAGTGTGAGCAACCTTCCCTTGAATCAGCATCATTTTGGCTGCTTCAACTATAGTCCGGTTGTTCCTTACTACTAGGTCATTCTGCTGTGGAGTCTGGGGGGCAGATAGTTGCCTCTTGATGCCATTTTCTTCATAGTACTTATTGAACTCACTAGAAGTGAACTCACCTCCTTGGTCAGTTCTAAGGCATTTGATTCTCTTACCACTTTCTTTTTCAATTAGTTCTCTGAAGGCTTTAAACTTTCCAAAAGCTTCAGACTTGTCTTTCAAGAATGTGACCCACATAATTCTTGAGCAATCATCAGTAATAATCATAAAGTACGTATCTCCTTGAACACTCCTAGTTTTCATAGGACCACACAAATCAGTATGCACAAGATCAAGTAAATTATCTGATGTGAAAGATTTACCTTTGAAGGTTGAGGAAGACATTTTCCCCAGTTGACATTCTTTGCACAAGGGATTCTCTAGTTTGTTTAGCACAGACAATAATCTAACTGCTTTGATCTTACTGGTCTTCATAATATTATCAAAATTTGCATCGCAGAGTCTCGTATGCCATATCCAACTGTCATCAAACTTAGCCATTAGACATTGACTAATATTTGTATTTAAATAAAATAAGTTACCTTTGGTCTATGTACCAGTGGCCATCAGTTCACCACTCTTTCCTTTTATTTTTCATACTCCATCTTTGAACTCTAGAGTGAGTCCTTTATCATTCAGCTGAGCAACACTCAAAAGGTTATGCCTAAGACCTTCTACCCAGTACACATTATCAGCACTGCTTTTACCATTTAAAGAGATGGACCCTTTGCCTTTTACCATAAAAGGTGCATCATTACCAAATCGGACTACACCTCCATCATACTCTTCTAGAGACAAAAACCTCTTTCGATCACCAGTCATGTGGTGAGAACATCCACTATCAATAATCCACTCATTGGAATTATCAAAGCGAGAGACAAGAGCCTTCTTGTCTGACACATCTTCCTTAACAACTACACATACTATGTGTTTGCTTTCTTCATCTTTTGATTCGTCATCAGTGACACCTTCATCAACTGCAACAAGACAGTTTCTCCTATTTCCTCTTTTGAACTTTTTGAACCTCTCTAGTTTGTCCTTAATATCACCATTAGGGCAGTTTACAACAATGTGTCCTATCCTGTTGCAAGAAAAGAAGTTCAAAGGGACCTTACCTCTGTATTTTCCAGTTCCCTTAGGAACTCTCTTGGCAAGAAGAGCTTCAAACTCTAGCAGGATCTCCTCATCATCCATATCTCTTCTTTGTCTAGGTTCACAATTGGTGCTAGCTTCTTTTCGCTTTATAGATAGTGTAGCAGATGCTTTAAAGGTTGATTCAATCTTTTGAACACTACCATCATAACTGTTTAGCTCAAATGCGGTCAACTTTAGCAATGATGGAGTAAAGGGATACCTTTGTCTTGTCAATAGATCTCAACTCTTCAATAGTGGCAACCCTTATTGCATAGACTAGTAATAAGGATCTCAAAACTTTGCTAACAATGGTGGGATCATCTATTTTGCCTCCTACAGTCTTGATGTCTCCTACAACAGTTTTGATTATTATCCCATATTGTTGAATGGTCTCTCCTTCAACCATCTCCATGTCTTCAAACTTTCCCCTAAGGCTCTCTTCCTTAGCTTGCTTCACATGCTCATCACCACCATAGATAGTCTCCGGAGTATCCCATACATCTTTGGGTTTATCTTTATCTTGAACATCTATAAACTCAATATCAGATAGACTGCTGATAAGAGCTTCCATCACTTGCCCATTCTCCTGAATTTCTCTTCTTTCATCACTGGTGAGAGTATCGGTAGGGACAACATAAGTATTCTCAACATAGTTCTAGTGTTGAGCACCCATGCTTTTAGTGTATATCTTCATTCTGCCCTTCCATATCTAAAAGTTATCTCTATTAAACTTAGGACCTTTCCTCTTCATCATTAGAATAGGATCTTTTCCTCAAGCGGTTAAGCTTATAGCATAGAAGACCTAGAAGATGCTCTGATACCAATTGATGAATAATGATGAACAATAAATACTCAATAAATACTAAGAGGGGGGGTGAATCCGTATAGACAAAAAAAACTTCTTTAACAAATTAAATTGTAGAGAATGCACTAACTGGTAAACAGTATCACCGATCTAAAATAAGGTACTACCAGTAAAACATAGTATGACTATAAAAGCCATAAACTGGTAACACTTAGATCTTCACCACATCTAATATCTCATTTCCATTTCACCTATATGCATAAACAAGTAATACATCATTAGAAATATAATGACCACTGGATCAGCATGCATTACCACCTAACAGAAAACACTAATCATCACATGAAAAAGCATCACACATGGCACACTAATTTTTTCATGTGGAAACCCAACAGGGAAAAACCATGGTGGGGATGAATACCCACAAATTGTTCTTGAACTCTTCTGAAGTCTTCTCTATTAGGAGCCTAATCCAGTTAAGGACTTTACAATATGTTCTGCTAGGAACCGATCCTGCTAGGGATCACTAGGTTAAGGGATGGCTAAATAACCGATTAAAGGTTACCTCGCAAGAGGATTTGAAGAACTCAATGATCTTGAGTCACCCTATTAAAGTATTTACCAAAATCTTGTTAAAGCTACCCGGTTAAGGAATTTTCCAACTTTTCAAATGGTTAGAAGTCAACAAGTAAAACGCTGATATGATAACAACACTAAAATGCCAAGAGAAATCTACTTTAGTTCCTTTACTTCTGTAATCACACTCTGCAGGTATCTACACACTTCTCCAGTCTGGCAAGAATCAAGTATCTCTTCACTTGGATACACATATAACATTTGCCAACAAATTTACAACAACAAACATCATCGACCTTATAGACAATAATTAGTTCAGTAGCATAAACCCTAAACCCTAAACATTTATGTTATCAATACATTCAGTCCAATCCTGACCATTCAAACACATTGCATAGAATAAAACAATCTTGAATAAATCTCAAGACATTCTCCATCACTCGTTCTTTGCCGCTTCTAGAAGCTGATAACCCATCACGTGTTCTCCACCATTTGCTGAGACTTCGCACATTCTCGAGGTAGATAGGATCAATCTTCTTCATGCAAGATACTGAAGGAAATTCTTCACATGCACAAGGTTGATGTGGCAACATGATCTGATCTTCATCTCAATGCTAACCCATCACAGGATGTCATCAGTCGAATCACACAGACTTGAAATGCATCAATCGGAAACCTTGAAGCTGAGACTACCAACTGGTAGTCATATCAAATGGAACCCCAATATAAACTTTGCATATACCGATTCACATTCCAATCATACCAGTTCACACTTCAACATACCGCTTCACTTGAACCAACATACCACTTCACTTCTTCACATATACCGGTTCACATCATCATACCGGTTCTCTTGTCAATTTGCTTTCTTCAATATACCAGTTCATACTTCAGCATATTGACATCAATGACAACAAACAATATCATCATGTCATCAAACTCTGGACATATGCCAACACAGAGTATATCTTCTTTACTTGCTATTTATTTGAGTGCCATAAGTTATCATACTTCTTATTTAGTAATTTTTCATTGACATATGTTCCCTCT
Source organism: Cryptomeria japonica (assembly GCF_030272615.1). Taxonomy (NCBI): domain Eukaryota; kingdom Viridiplantae; phylum Streptophyta; class Pinopsida; order Cupressales; family Cupressaceae; genus Cryptomeria; species Cryptomeria japonica. The sequence goes on along the minus strand of NC_081407.1, from coordinate 663,575,811 downwards.
TTGAAAAATATGTAATGTAGTCAATAATTTTTTAAGTGGAATATCACTATTCCTTACTTCTTGACCATAAGGGCATACATGTTTTATATACTTGTTAGACACAAAAGTACACTAAGAGGGGGAGAAATAGTGTATTATCAAATTTCCTTATTCTTTTAAATTTCCATTCATTCACAAGTCATTTGTATAAATTGAAATCATGCAAATGATGAAAATAGTCTCACAAGACACATAACACCATGATTTACATGGAAATCCCATGATGGGAAAAACCGAGCCAAGCAAGATGCTTAAACCTATTGCCCAAATCCAACCTCACAAATAAATAAAAATGATTACAATCTATTTGAAGGCACCACCCTTCAAGAGACACATCTTGGTTGTTCCAACTAATGTACCATGAAATCCTAAGAATAACCCTATTTCTATCCATAGATAACTAGACTAAGTAACCAATGAACAAGGCTTTTGAAGCCTTCTACACTTTAGGCTTTGTAGGACCAACGCAGATATGCCTATATTCACACCACTTTTAGATATTTCACTATGACTAATAGTGATTCTGCAATATATACACTTCATACAATATTATATTAATGCATTATTCAATAATACATCCCTTTTACTCTTTATCAAGCACTGGTATGAAGTAGAAAGAAAAGAAAAGTAAACAACAAAGGAAATAAGGGAAATGATTTTTCAGATTTAAACATATTGTTCTCTTCATAAGTTTGCACAAGAATAGACTCTAGAAAAACCCCTTATCCACTCATAGACTCGGAAAATAATGTACCTATTTATGATAATAACATAAACACAAAACTAGTAGCCCTCAAAACATCATTGCATTACAATAATGAGGCCTCTAATGGACATACTAATCGCATTCTTATTGATCATAAAAATAACACAAAAATCTCCAGTATTGGCTTGAAAGAAAGTTTTAGTATGCTCCTTGAGCATAAGCCTTCAAACTAAACACTTACCACAACAAATGTGTGACAAGGATCATACAAACCCTTGATTCTTCTTATTCAAAAAAATATTGAATATATTCAAAAGATATTACAACATTCTTAAACACTTAAGCTTCATACTAGTTTGCTTATCATTATCAAAATCTGATTACAATATCCTAAATGTACAATTTGATAAAAAGATAAGTCTTAATTACCTTGCACAAAAACATTTGCATTGCTCAACTTGGAACCAAAATATGGAACCTTTTCAAAATGAGAGGAGAAGGGAATAATAAGATAGATGAGAAACCCTAAAGAAGCCCTAAAATGAACCTAACATTAACACATGGTTTTCTCTTGAATTTTTAATTTCATGTCGCAAGGTGTGCCCTTTGTCTCCTTATGTTGTGTAGCGTAGTGCTTGAGTTTGTGACATGGCTTAAACCTCCTCTAGTGGATTCTATAAGTCTAGTGGTTGTGTCGTGCATTAATAGGTCAATCTTTTGGTGCGATGACAACCACACTTGTAACAAGCAATATTAGAGGTTCAAACCCCTTCGCTTGCGCTTGGGTGGGATTGTTGCAAGGTATACACCCTTGGTCTCCTTGTGTTGTATAGTGCAACACTTGGGTTTGTGACATGGCTTAGCCCCCTCCTATGTATTCTATAAGTCTAGTGGTTGTATTACTTGTAACATTTCAAAACTTCAAAATCTATGCTTTTCTCTTGCTTCTCTGCTCTCCCATGCCCGCACAAAAAAGTCTACATTTATCATGCTCACACATTTGTAGGGACAAAAAACTTGTCACTATCAGCATTTTTACCCTTTGAATTTGTGTGAAATTTCCTCTTTTGGTTCCCTATTTTCTTTGCCTATAACCCACATTTTAGCTCAGAAAAAAAAAAAAAAAAAAAATCCCCTTTTGTAGTGATGGTTGTGAATGTTATTTTCTGTATGTTCCCCTTTTGATATCTTCATCCTCTTGAGAATTTTTCCAGGCTTGATAAAAATAAAATATGATGTGCATTCACTTACTGCTCATAAGGTAATACTCCCTTTTGGACAATAATAAAGCTCTTTATGTCCTAGCCTTAATTTGAATAATATCACCCCTCTTGCAAAAATAATTTTCTAAAAATATTTTACCTATACCACTAAAGACTTCACTCCTTGCTTTACCTTTCACTCACACTCACATCTTTTTGCAAAATACCTTATTTTGAAGTGGAGATTATTGATGAGTGAAAATTTAATTTTATCTTTTTCATGTTATTATTCCCTTGTTAGTAAAAGTTTTCACCCATTCTCAATCTATACCACTCCTGTGTAAAATATTTTACCCATTTGCAATTCTTTGCACTGGACTGGTTATTTTTATCTAATGTTTTACTCTGCCCATAGTGAGAACAGTCCCCCAAACTTTAGTAAAAAATGACTTCAATGTTGTATGCAACCTACTTTGTGAGAAAGAACCCCTTCAATTGAAAATACGTTCTTTCTCATAATTGGCTCCTACCATTTTCCAAATATTTGATGCTTCCAACGTTGAACTAATTTATTCTCTACATTTCAGTCGTAATCAAAATACTTCCCACAATAATTATATCTGGCTCTTTACATTATTCCTTTACACACTCTATCTCATACACAATAAAGGCAATTTGTGTGTTGTATCTGTGAGATAAGGAACTTTTATTCTGTGGGGTTCACTACTTTTGCTATCAAATCAAAAGCTATTAAAAAATGCTCAACTTTTCTTGTTAAGCTCCTCATTCGTACTATGGCCAACGCATGTTTTTCAAGAACACAATTTGTGTGTAATGACTACATCAATCCTTTAACTATTGTCTGGAATGACATATATCTGCATGCAATATTCTATCTTGTTCTCTCAATCCCTTGCACCTCAGCTGAGGCATGGCAAATTACTTATGCATAGTGCCATGAGATTTGATTCAAGGCTTATTTATTTCCTTTGATCTAGACCTCTAGTTATTCATCTTCTAAAGAATCACAAGGCACCCGAACTTATCTTGCAAACCTGCCTGAAGCATGCATTCTAATCACCCAAAGCCTAAGCATCCATCACTACCCGTGATGTGAATATCAATCACTCAATATTCTATGCATTCATTCACCCATTCAATTCATCCTTTAAATATTACTTTGCTACCTTGTTTTCACTTTTCCATTGCTGAAAGGACACTAGAATCATGTGAAATATGAATAGATGGGGGTGTCATTCTCAAAACATCGTCATATTTTGATATATACACACAACCCATATGCATCTCCTTTACCAGTACATCACAGTGATAACCCTCTGTGCATGGACGAAGCCGCCCTTTAGGAAATACACCAAATTGATATCCAAAAGAAAAAGCAAGGCACAACGTATTTTTGCATTTTACCCTTTCCTCAAAGCGCAATAATAAAAATAGTATTATTGTCCTGGTAAGATGCTTGACATTGATTGAACCATATAATCTATTTATCTTTATTTTGATGTGCCATTTTAGTGTGTTGAGTAGTAAACACAATTATAAGCTTGGAGCTCTGGGCCTATTTTTTTAAACTTCTTCTGGAATGAAGTATTCGTCCAATCGCCAAGCCCTAAACTTCTCTTATATTACTGGCTAGAATATGTTGCTCACTCGAACTACTTCAATCGATCTACCCGTATAAGAGTCATGGTCCTTGAACTAGATGGATGATGACTTTCACCTGGATTACCACCATGATGCATGATGCTTTCCTATTCTCGCAGTTGTTATTTTGAGTTGATCCAATGCCCTTCGAAGTGATATTAAGCATAGTTATTTGTTGCCCATTTCTGAGTAGACAATTTAGATCACTTATTCTCAGTATTCTATTCATCCTATATTCTACAGAGATCACCCAGATCTCACAACTAGAATACATCCATCATTTCCCATAGCTCCTAGAACTTTCCTCATTAACACACCGAGCTTTAGATATTGTGTCCCAGATCCTCTTCTCATCACACAAAGCTGATATCAACTCGAACATGTTCTTACTACTAATGTTGGACTTCACCTAAAACCCTAACTCTCCATCTTCTTGTATATGCACTTTACCTGAATCCTCCTTGTTTGTTGGGCGAAGAAGCTCCTACATTGATTTTTGTGTCCCGATTTTTTGTTAACCTTCATCCCATTTTCATGCCTCAAATTATCCTCGCGAGGTAGCGGGGAAGATTGAACTTCCTCCATACCAGCCCGCAACTCAACACCTGCATCGTGAAACACGGTGCTGGGTAGAGAGGTTGCCCTATCTTCCCCCCGCTATCCCACGCGGTGTCCTCCTTGCTTCTAAATATCATGCGGGGTGAAATGATTTTTTAAAACCTTATGGAAATAATTTAAATTTTTGCTCCTTTAGTATGTGTTCATGAGCTTTTAAAATTTCTCAAACTTCATTCCTTTATTTTTATTTCTCACGGGCTCACCAATGACTTTCAAAGGGCAATATGAAGATTAACCTTAAAATTTACATCATTGTTAAAATGATTTAAATTTATTGTACTCGGATTCTATTAAATCATTCAAAATGATTTATTAAATCATCTTTACATATTTGAATCAAACTTATGATTTAAATAGTACATTTGCGAATTATCTTGCCCTCCTTTGTCAAGTTAATTTAATATAATTTTATATAAACTAAAAAGATTTAAATAATTTTTCCTTCTTGTAATTGCTCGGATTGCTCTCATTGGGTCATAATTTTAGTTGGGTCCCTAGTGGGCCCGGCTAAAAGAAAATCGTTTTGGGACAATTGACCCTGAAGATGCTTTAATACCTCAACCAATGCAGTTTGGGCCTAAAAGTTTGATTAGATGAGACTAGATGCCAAACCATAGCTCATGAAGATACTCAAGGTAAAATATTTTAATGTCTAAAGTTGCCTAAATTTTTCTAAAAATGCACCCTTTAAAAACCTCCTGAAGCCTATTCAATCACTAAACTGAAAAAATATCAAACATTAGTTTCATGGGCTATCACTTGCCAAATTGGTAGATTCAGATATGATGAAAATGTACACAAGAATATTTGACTTGATTTGATCACACGTGCAAAATATTAATGCTCAAACATGTCTTGTCTGAAAATTCTAGAAACACTAATTTTCAAACCCAAAAAAAGTTTGTTTGGAATTGGCCTTGAAAAAATATTATATGTGGTACTATGGGGCTACAAACTAGAAAAGTTGTAAATAAACATATAGAGAAGCATTGTAAACCTATACCTTTACATGGAGGTCAACGGGTAATGAAATCAAAATTCGAGTGTTGGGCTACTTTTGTAGACTTTGCATAGTCCAGTTTGCAAATTTGAACAATTTGCAAATGGATTTAAATTGGAAAACGTATCAGATAGGCTCATGACACACTGTAATTAGACATAGGGCTTTATAAAGTTGCAAAGAATCATAGAGAAATATTAGTTTGGCATGATGTTCAATTGGTGGCAAAAGGAAACACCTCAAATATGACTTACTTAGAAAGGTTAAATAGTTGGAAACAAAAAACCAACCTTAGGAACTCAAAACAAGGTCATCAAAAAATTACCAAAACTAGTCCAAGGAATTTTTAAATGATCATATTCCATCTTTGATAGCTGCTCGACAAGATCCTAAAGTGATTTTGCATTAAAATCAAAGGGTGCCAAAATATTAGCCCTCAAAGTGAGCTACTTAGGCTGAGCTACTTAGGTTGATTCTACAAGGGTACTTTCTAAGTGTTCCAAGCAAAATTTTACATGGGACCTCAAAATTTAGCCAAATTTTGGAGGTCCCAATAGTGGCTCTAGCTTGGGGATGCATGCCCCTTGCAAGCATGGCAAGAATCCAAATCTCTGGGAGAAGATCAGTTGCCTACTCCATTGGGTGGTAGAGTAAAAAATGGTCATATTTATCCCCTATTGTTGTGGCTTGATCCTTAAACCACATGTTATGGACCAAGGCCATCAAAAAATAAAGGCCTATACTTTCTTTTGTCATAAATCTGATTTTTATTTGACTTCATTGAGGCCAATGTGAAGATATAGCTAGAATGTTGTTGATCCAATATATTAACCTTTCTCATCCAGATACTATTCTAAATTTCATAAGTGAATTCACCATTATTAAACATTTGAAACTCATGTACAATCTTAAAATAATGATAACCATGTGACAAAAACATGTTATGCTCGTGAAACAAAATATCCTCATCCTAAACATAGCATTCATCATGGCTTAACTCATTGTCATAATTTGTGAAAGTACCACCTAGCTGAAAAAGAAAATATTCATGCTCTACCACATAGCTAGTATCATAGGCTTCATTCGGATTATTAGCTTGCATATCAAAAAATAATTTCTTACAAGAATTCTTCAACAAATCACACTTATTATGCAAACCATCAAAAGGGGTCATGCATAACCAATTCAATACTAAGTTCCCTTTAATACTCTTTGCATCAACATCTTCCTCATATGGAAAACAAGTACAATAAGCACTCCATGGTTCCACACAATCATGCATCTCAACTTCATTATTACAATCTAATTTTACACTCATGTTTGATTTTATGCCCATGTGGAAATCTTCAACATAGTGTTCATCCTTATCAAAAGATATGAATTCATACATGCCTACATGTGAAACCTTTTTATTAAGATCACTTTTATAATGAATTCCACCATTATTAGCAACTGACATATCATCAGAAAGGAATTTTGAGCCTACATCAGCATCCATACCTTCATTATCAGCATTCAAATCAAGATCATATTCAAGAGATCTCGTGCATTAAAACTCTTTATCCTCTTATATACCAGCTGGTTCAAATGTAGGAAGAAGATCAACAATATGTGCATCTTATTTTGCATTGTATGTATCAATCTCACTATCAAATTTGTATTTGTAAACATAATTAATTAACTTAATTGTGTTGGTCAATTAAATCAAATTTAATTAATTTTATCACTATAGTCCTATAATTAATTTATCAAAATTAATTATTCCTCCATTCTTCTAGAATCAAATATCATTTATTTCTTCTAAACTCTACTTAGGCTAATCGTGTTATTCATACAAATCACTTCTTCTAATACTCACTTAGTCTAATTAATTCTTCTACAAGCATGATTATCATTATTCCTCAATATTAAATTCCTCCACTCATTCTCTCTCCTCATGTCACATCCTCCTAAATTTCCTAGTTGCACTCTAATCCCTCACTAAGCCACCTAATCAATCTCCTTAATCATTTCCACATCTCTAATCACCTTGATTAGGGATTAATCAACTCTTTTCCATAAATGGATTTTCCATCTCATCCTCCAATCTTAAATGCTACCTACTTTGATCCATTAAAAGATATTCAAATTATTTGAATCTCCCTATGCATCCTCTTCCCAAGGAATTTTTAATTCCTTTACTCATTGAGTCTTCCCATGCATCCTCTTATTCTGGAATTTTTAATTCCTTGATCCCCTTTCTCCAAGGAATTTTTAATTCCTTTTTCACTTCCCAATGTACTTGTGTAACTCTTCCCCATGTATCTTGAGGGGTGTGGAGACAAGAAATGCCTTTATGGCATATGTCTTGAATCTCCCACCTTGCCCTCTCAATCTTCTCCTCCACTTTCTTTCAATCTCAACCCTTCATTCCAAATAAACCTTGGCCCTTCATTTTGGCCTTCTCCAATTTATTAATTGGAGTCTTATCTCCTCATAAATCATCCACCTTTTATGAAATCGCATGTTGTTAATTTGTAAAATCATCATCCTAGCATCCATATTATAGTTACTTTGCCATTTCATCCATCCATCAAGAATTGTCGTTATGTAGTAGAGAGAATTCCACACCTTTAGGACCAATCCAATGTAGTTGAGGAGGGGCACATCCTTGACTTGACTCAAGGTCCAATCAGAGGAACAAGAGGCAACATTGTGAAGGTATAAAGGTTTATTTGGTATTTACTTGAGTGTTTATGCTTATTTTGATTTAAACTAACCTTTACATCATTGCATTGTTTTCGCTTTCTTCATTTTGGCATGCCCGATAGGACCCACGTCCCTTTTATCTAATGTTATTTTATTGTTTTTTAAACATTTTTCTCGTAGGTTGATAAATCAGTGCTCGAGACTGTAGTCCAATGTCTTTATCATGTAGGTTTGCCTAGCCAGAAAAATGTTTTTGTTTAAATTTAAATTTAAATCTACCCCTCTGTTTTAGCATCTTTGTAGTCCCAAATTAGCATCTCCATTCAAAAAAACTTCCTGCCTAAATTTTTTTTGAATCTTTTCATAAAAAACTACAAATCAACGTTTGTGCAGATGTCAATCCACATATCAACATCTACACAAACATTAATCAATGGATCCAAGTTTGTGCATACTTCAACATCTTTTCCTAGGTACTTTTCCTACTTATTTTTGAAATTTAAAATTTTGAATTTTTACAAGCTAATCTTTTTTCTATGAAAGACCTCAATCAACATTTGTGCAAATGAATTAGTGTTTGCACCTACACTTCAGCATATTTGTTGTAAGTGTTTAATTTTGGATTTTCACTAACTTTTCTCTACCCTCACAATTTTTTTGTCTATCCAAGACCAAGAACTAAAACTACTAATCACTTTTGCAAGTCATTTTTCAAAGAAAATCTTAATTTTTTTCACTAGCTTAGATTTTTCTTTTTGAATTTTCTAAAGCTTACAAAAACAAATTTTTGGGGATAAAAAGAACAAGTGCCTACTATTTTACGTGCACATTCAAATTCATAGGGTGGACCCACCATTTCACCAAGTATCCTCTCCTCTTGCCTTTGTGGACCTTGGGTGAAGAGAAAGGTGATCAAAACACCCACCTTTTATTTTAGTAGTTGAGGGGCATCTTTGATTGGGGATTTCATCAGCCCACAAGGTTAACTTGAGTTGGGACATGTTGGGGATATCATATCTCCTGGCATGATCTTGAATGGTGTGTTTTCAAGATTCTATATAAAAACTTGGACAAAAGACCGAAGTGTTGAGTGAATTTGACATATGTGGAGACCTTCTCTACACCAATAACCTCAGTTAGAGCCTTAAGTGGCTCACTTTATGAAATCATTGTTGGACTAGACTCATCATAAAATAAATGAAAAACCTTGTTATAGTATCCTAATCACACATTTGATGGTGCAAGGGATGTGGATCACACCTTGAAGTTACCTCTCACATACCCACTCAAGATGAGATAGGAATCCCTCATATGATCTCTGGATCTTTGGGGTAAAATAATTTGGTATGCCCAAGTGAGTGTACTGTAAAGGGGAGCCAATGCTACCATAATCTCTATCTATCCACTTGTTTGAGGTATCACTTTGTGCTAGAGGCCCATTGGATGGTTTCCAATTTCTAGCCTAAGTTTTATGTCTGACACATGTCTTCATTTGTGCAAAACTAGTGAAACTTTTGGCTAATCTAGCCCCCCCTTCACTTTCACACTTGTCATAAAGCGTTCCTTGGCCAATGTGCTTATCATTGTTTTACTTCTCTTTCCAAGAATAGATAATTATTAGCATTTTCACAAAGGGAGATTGTTGGCATTTCTGTAAGTTTGTTGGTATGAGGATATTGAGAAGGTTGTTGGAGATTATTGATATAACTGAAGATGGATGATTATTGTCTTAATAATATTATTTTGTCATTGATGTCAAGAAATTGATTCTCTGACTCAATATGATATTGCCATATCTTGAGAAGTATGTTTTGATGAGTATTAAGAGGTCAGTAAGTGACATAGAAAGAATGTGATAATGAAGGGGAATAATAAGTTATTCAATGGGCAACTATTACCGAGTTAGACAATGATGACATCATGTTGTTTTGATTGTTTTGATATCCTACATATGTTGTTGATTATAAGTGTAATATTGTACTATCTCACCAAGCAAAGAACCTAGTCGGTAAACCCTAAGGTTATCGCTATCAGTTAAAGAAGGCAGAATGTATACCGAGTGAAGTTCAGTATTTACCAAGTAACAACCGAGTTATAATAGATCGCATTGGATGAATAAAAGCATTATTTAATGAAGGATGTTGATGAGCTGGAAATGTATTGGTTGATTCGAATATCGTGCGAGAAGTTTGTTGAGGATAGACCACATGGAAAATCAAGAGGAAGATCTACAACATAGATTGAACCGCAATAACCTAGCACAAGTTCCAAGGTGAGGTAAAATGTTTTCAGATCGAAGGATACAATGAACCTAGTCAAGTTTGAAGATCTGATGACTAAGATTGATCATGGGAAATGTGATCAAGGAGATTAAGCGGTTAGAAATTGTTTATAAATAAGGAATTGTTGATGAACAATGTATGTGGGCAAATGTATGCACAATGATGCTACAGTAATATTTACCGAGCACAAAAGCTTGAAGATCTGATTGAAGAATAGATTGAGAAGCCTAGTTGTTCTCCCCTCTTCTAACTCCGAGGAGAGAGAAGGGAGGTTCACTAGGATTCGATGGTTTTCACTTAGGGGAGAGACTTTACATTCAAAAGAGGGGTTGAAACTCATAAGATCCAATCCCACATAATGCAAGATTAGATGCTAAATGAATTTCAAGGGTCAAGACAGCAAGGCTACCATCTTTTGTAAAGAATATTGATAAAGGAATTAAGCTAGGAATGCATAGAAAGTGACAAAGATTCGCTTATAAACTGAGATAGGAATACAGTATGAAGCTGCGGACCTGGAATTAGCAGTAAAATGTCAATACGGCACTGTCCTGCAAATTTGAGCAAAAGTTGTCAAGACGATGGCACCCGGCGCCACGGTCCTCCGAAAAATCCGCGAAACGAAGGGGGATCTGTTCGTCTCTGCACAAGGATTCCAGATCTTCAATTTCAGCCGCGTACCTGCAACCTACACACAGAAAAGCGAAGATGATTGGGGGGTTAAGGATTAGGGGTTTGCCTTTAGGTCAAACCCCGGTTTTGGAATTAACCAAGAAATGAGCAAGTGCTGTAAATGTAAATGACTGTAAAACAAGTACTAATACCTTGTTCTCAGGATGTTTGTATCCTTATGTGCGAAGGTTTAGATGTTGTTGTTTGTTGTATGTTGTAGTAGTATGTAGTAAGTGATCTCCTCTTCAATGGTTGAATCCTTGTCTTGAATGCAACACTTAGCCTTGAATGGAGACTTAGAAGGAATGCTTGAATGCTTGAATGCTTGAATGTTTGAGTATAGTTTCCACGCTTTTTCCGTCATGTATGTGTTATGTCCAAATGAGAGAGAAAAATGTAGTTTATATACTTGTCAATTAGGGCTGATAGACTGATTTTCCCGACCTTAGGCCGACCAGGAAATGTAATTTCCAAATTGCAAACAAAAAGACCCGCAATCTCCTTAGGAGACCGGGCCCAAAATAGGACCCAGGGACCAGGGCGCTGGGCGCCATGGTCCTGGGGACCAGGGCGCTGGGTGCCCTGGTCCTGAGGGACCAGGGCACTAGGCACTCTGGTCCCACCTCCCGGGATAGTAGGGTGCAAGGAGGTTCAGGCCAGGGTACTTGAAAAATGCATTTTTTGGTGTCGTGAGCAAGTTTCGGGGTCTCCATTCAGGTTGCGTGTTGCATCGCCATCGTGAAGATCGAAATGCAGTCGAAATTGCAAGTGTCACAATTTTAGGACGCTACATTTAGCCCCCACTTTAGCAGGAGTATGTATGCTCATACTTCCGGTAAAGTACAAGGAAACAACATTGAAAGACTTTCACCACGTCAAGGAGGCAAGATACACCAAGCCCCCAGTGGACTAAGGATCTTACGACTTTGATTGACAAAGTAAAAGGGAAGATCACGAGGGAGAACCATGACTGTCAGTAGTAAGGTTCCCTCACTATGAGTCATGCAAGAAAGATATCAAAAATTTTCAAGGCAAAGCTAAATTTGTCAAGAAATTTTCAAGTATCTTGAAAAGATATGAACGGGATGTATGCCCCCCTATGTTAAAGCGATCACACACGCCTCACCGGGGGTGATTGCTTTAAGGTAGTGATACATATAAGAATGAGAAAGGAAAGGAGCACGTTATCGCAAGGATTTAGCCCCTAAGTGTGAGATAAGCCCAAGGATAATAGACACAAAACACAAAGCATGAGGTGACTTCGCTTTCCTTGGGGTCAGTATGCTGTATGATAAGTCATGTATATATATCATATGTATGTATGCATAATTGTTCTTCATTCCCCAATCAAGGAAGGTCACCTAGAAGAAGGGAACACATGTGTCTTTTGAGTCAACATGAGAGAGATCGAGAGATCTCAATGCTTTGCATCATCCTCAAGTAGACAACACTAAGGACGACAAATAGAAGAATGAGAATAACATATAGAAGAAGTAACACAAGAGAGGAGGAGAGAATCTGCTATGCTAATGTATCTAGTCTAGCACGTCATCTACCCCCCGATCTTGCTGATCAATGTTTCGGGAAGGCTGGGAACACACTAGAGGAGGAACATCCAACATAGCAGATGGAGCTATCACAAGATCCAAACAAGGGCTATGTTCATGTCCTGAGCCACATTGTTCTTGTCTAGGAGCTAGGATAAGTGCTTTAGAAAATTCATTAGATAAATGGTTATCAATATCAACAAGTTCATATTCACCATCAGAAGCAAGAGAAGTAGCATTTTCATCTATATTATCATCAAGATTTATAAAAATAGGATCTTTAACTCGCACAGGATCAAGACCATCATGCGTCTTATGTTTAGGAGATTTAGGCTCAATGTCCAGCTAAGGAGAAAATGGAATAATGCTTGTTGAAGGTGTTTTTGGAGATTTCAAAGTTTGAGAAGCAGCTGCTTGAGCCCTAAGACAATGCTTTCGTCAGCATTCACATGCAGAATGATTACATCTAGTCTTAGTAGGAAGTGGAGAAAATTGAGGAGGAGGAATGTTCTCATCCTTATCACTTGGGTGTTTAGGTTGTGGTCTCTTAGGCTGGATAATAGGAGAAGAAGAAGGTCTCTTCTCTCTATAAAAAGAAGGAGGAGGAACTGCTCCATATAAGGGAAGAATATTTGGTTTAGGAAGGAGACCAAGTCCATTATGACGAGGAGGGATAGGTCTATTTTTAGGAAGTTTATTAGATATAGACATAGTCACATCCATAGGGATGGGTTGGGAATCTTCTTGAGGAAAGACATTAGTTTTATCTTTCAAAGGAAGAACTTCCTTCTCAAGAATGATAGGAATGTCAAGTTTAGGTGTTCTAGGTTCACTTAGAGATAGGATCATGTCTATTTTCCACTTTTGATAAGATTTGAAAAGATGATCACTTCGCGGAGGAAGAGATTGGAATTGTTTAGGCCAAAAGTAATCAATAGGAACACTAGAGGTTCTTTCAGCTGGTTTAAAGAGACTATGATTGACAGTAACAACTTCACCATTATGGGGAAATTTCAAACACTTATGTATAGGAGAAGCAATAGCCTTCATGGAAGATAGCCAAGGATAGCCAAGCTTCACACGAAATTGTTCGGAAGATGGAATAATAGCAAAGTTCACATCAAGGGATTTGTTATGGACCTCAATAGGCAATGTAATAGAACCAATTACAGGAGAAGAAAATGCATCAAATAGTTTCACAATCACATCTGTTTTGTCATAAATCACTTGATTCAATTGCAAAGTAAAAAGAAATTCTTCAGTAATAACATTAACCATGCACGAAGGATCAATAAGCACTTCACGGCAAGGTGTATTCTTGACTTTTGCAACTATGTATAAAGGACCATTAGGTGCCCTAATGGTTTCACTGGAATCAAACGTGATGGAAGGTTCTTTAGGGTTTTCTTGCTGCTCTACAAAGTTAATCACATTCGGAGTCATAGACACAAGACCATCAGATGAGAGAGAGGAATCATTAGCCTCAATTGCATTAGAGGTATGAGAAGGTAATGGATCAGTGAAAATCTGAAGATTTTGGTTAGGAGGAGCTACAGATGTATTGCCTTTTTCATTCACTCCAGAAACAGAAATAGTATTATTATCAATCAAATCTTGAATTTTACCCTTTAAAGAAAAACATTTTTCAGTATCATGCCCAGGCTGACGATGAAATTGACAAAAGGCTTTGTTATCAAAATAAGGTGAAGTAATCTTTGCAGGATCAATTTGCCTTATAGGAGGAAGAGTAAGCACATTTTGTTCCAAAAACTTATTCATAATACTATGCAATGATTCATCCAAAGGAGTATACTTTCTTTCTTTCTTGAAAAATTTAGAAATAGGAGGCACACCTGATGTTGCATTCACATTGTTGTTGATGATTTTTTCATTGAATTTGATGGAATCTCTGTTTGGTTTAAACTTCCCAAATGGTTGTTGACTGCTATCACCCTTATCACTCGGAGCCATAGGATGTGATTGTTCCATTTGACTCACAGTCAGTTGATAATTGTGAAGAGTGGCACACAACTGTTGGAAAGAAGTAAACTCAGAAAACAGAAGTTTGTCTCGAGTATCTTTTTGTAAATTAGAAATAAAGATTCTTTGAATATCATTGTCAGGCACTGGAAAAGAAATTTGAGCATACAAATGCTTATATCTACCAATGAAATCAGTCACTTTTTCTTTAACACCTTGTTTACAATGCATTAAATCAATCAAAGTAACTTTAGGACTTATATTGTTTAGAAATTGTTGAATGAAAGCATTTGCAAGTTGTTTGAAAGAAGTAATAGAATAAGAAGGCAACGAGCAATACCATTGTAGGGCTTTGTCTCTTAATGTTCTAGTAAACAGTTTTGCAAGCAACCTTGGGTCATAAGCAAAATCAGTACAGATTGTTTGAAAGGTCTTAACATGTGTTAGAGGATCACTCTTACCATTATAAAGCTCCAAATGTGGAATTTCAACATGTTTAGGAGGAATAGCTCGAACAATGTCAAGAGAAAGTGGGCTCGCAACATCAAATGTGGGCACACTAAACTTAGATTGGTTCATAGAGGCAATTTGTTGCTATAAAGAAGAGACAGTTTGTGCAAGATTGTTAATGGTCGCTTCAGTCGAAGAGTTCATATTAGATGTGTTAGAATGAGATGGAGGTGTTATGTTATTGAAAGAAGGCAAAGAGTAAGGTGGTGGGACCCTATGATAATTAGTCATAGGAGATGATTGGACAGGAGGAACACTACAAGGAGGAATGGAATGGTTAAATGAATTGCCCCCTTGCGTCATGTTCATTTGTGAAGATGTAATAGGAACACTCATTGAAGGAGTGAATGAAGAAATTGGATTGAATGAAGGAAGAGGGTTAATTGAAGAAGAGGGATTGCCCCCATGACTGGTGATCACAGGAGGAATGTCTTGTGTAGAAGTAGCCATTATGTTTGATGTAAAGGTAGGTATGCTAGCAATAGAAGTCATCAAAGGAATAGAATGATTGACTTGAGTAGGAGGTTGTGTACAACCTAAATTTTAAGCACAACTCTTCATAGGCATCACATTCGAATCAACAATGTGTGCAATACCACGCAAAATATCAATTCCATTCTTATCACTTTGAAGCATACGTTTTAGACCCTCAATTAAAGGAAGAGCTTGACTATCGGGGTACTCATGAGACATCCATTGTCGAAAATCATCAAATTGGTTATCCAATTTCAAAATTTGTTCTTCAGAAACCTCATGGAGAGCTTCTTCATCATTAGGAGGATTAGAGGAATTACCCATGTCCTCGTTAAAAAGGCTATTCAAATTAGGTTCCATCTCCTCGGTAGTTAAACCTCGGAAAGACTTAATTCTACGGCTTCGTCTAATGGGAATAGTGTAAGTAGGGCTTATTGTTGTAAAACTCATGCACTAGAGAAGGAGAGAAAATTTTGATTTTAGAGGTAGCAATTTTCAGTAAAATCAGCCAATCTTCTGGATTTAA
This sequence comes from Cryptomeria japonica, assembly GCF_030272615.1. NCBI lineage: Eukaryota > Viridiplantae > Streptophyta > Pinopsida > Cupressales > Cupressaceae > Cryptomeria > Cryptomeria japonica. The sequence continues at coordinate 663,559,905 of NC_081407.1, read as the reverse complement.
GCTGTTAAATGCAATCACGACAGTCTCCCGAAATTTCAGAAAAAATGTCCGGGACCGTGGCTCTCGGAGTGCAACACGGTCCTTGCAACTTTTTTTGAAATTTGCAGGGATGAAAGGTATGATGATTTTAAAGCCAATCTAAAAAAATTGAGCGGTTTTACGATCTGTAGGTAGGCCAAATTAAAGTTGCAATCTCAAAATTGAACCCTACCCAGATTGTCGAAAAATGCAAAATTTGAATTTTGAAAAAGAGAGGGAAACTGAAATTTTGAATTTTATGATTTTAGAGGGAATGCCAAAAGCAATGCAAGTTTTGAATTTCAAAAGTTGACTCAATTTCACGCAAAATTCAATTTTGAAAGCGGAAATCAAAGTTGTTGTAATTAAGCACTTAATTTCAAAAGTCACAAAATGCAAGAATTTGAATAAAGCACTGAAATTTTTAATGAATGTTAACACACTTTTTAGATTTAGGAAAGTAAGAACACAATTTTGACACAAAATTTCAGTTTCAATGATTTTTGAATGCTTAAAAGCCTTAATCCAAGCAATCACAAGACCAACTTTGACTGTAATTTTGAAGGTGTTAAAATTGATAAAATCAACCAAAATTCTGGATTTTAGCAGGAAAATATAGTAAGATCTTGCTCCCGAAATTTCGAAAAAAATGTCGGGGACGATGGCGCTCGGCGCCACGGTCCTCGCAACTTTTTTCCAAATTTTCAGGGATGAAAAATATTGTGATTTTATTGCGAAATCCAAAGTTACAGCTGATTTGGAGATGTTTTGATCGGTCAAATTGTCAGACAAAGGTTGAATCAAGAGGGTTTCAAAAATTAGGGTTTTGACACTTAACCACTTAATTTTCAAAATTAAAGCACAAATATGAATTGATAATTTGTAATAGAAGGATTGATCTGAAACAAGCATTAACATTTAAACATTTCACAAGCTTAATTACTAAAAAGAAATTTTAGGGTTTTTATGCAATCACCTCTAAAATTTTGCAAAAGATCAATCATGGAAATGTAATCAATTTTTTCAGATCTAAGCATGAAAAATAAGAAAGGATGTTCACGTCGGGTTCACCAAAATGTAAAGCGGAAAACCACGATCGAACCCTAGTTGTTCTCCCCTCTTCTAACTCCGAGGAGAGAGAAGGGAGGTTCGCTAGGATTCAATGGTTTTCACTTAGGGGAGAGACTTTACATTCAAAAGAGGGGTTGAAACTCATAAGATCCAATCCCACATAATGCAAGATTGGATGCTAAATGAATTTCAAGGGTCAAGACAGCAAGGCTACCCTCTTTTGTAAAGAATATTGATAAAGGAATTAAGCTAGGAATGCATAGAAAGTGACAAAGATTCGCTTATAAACTGAGATAGGAATACAGTATGAAGCTGCGGACCTGGAATTAGCAGTAAAATGTTGATACGGCGCTGTCCTACAAATTTGAGCAAAATTTGTCAGGATGATGGCGCCCGGCGCCACAGTCCTCTGAAAAATCCGCGAAATGAAGGGGGATCTGTTCGTCTCTGCACAAGGATTCTAGATCTTCAATTTCAGCTGTGTACCTGCAACCTACACATAGAAAAGCGAAGACGATTGGGGGGTTAGGGATTAGGGGTTTGCCTTTAGGTCAAACCCCAGTTTTGGAATTAACCAAGAAATGAGCAAGTGCTGTAAATGTAAATGACTGTAAAACAAGTACTAATACCTTGTTCTAAGGATGTTTGTATCCTTATGTGCGAAGGTTTAGATGTTGTTGTTTGTTGTATGTTGTAGTAGTATGTAGTAAGTGATCTCCTCTTCAATGGTTTAATCCTTGTCTTGAATGCAACACTTAGCCTTGAATGGAGACTTAGAAGGAATGCTTGAATGCTTGAATGCTTGAATGTTTGAGTATAGTTTCCACACTTTTTCTGTCATGTATGTGTTATGTCCAAATGAGAGAGAAAAATGTAGTTTATATACTTGTCAATTAGGGCTAATAGATTGATTTTCCCAACCTTAGGCCGACCAGGAAATGTAATTTCCAAATTGCAAACAAAAAGACCCGCAATCTCCTTAGGAGACCGGGCCCAAAATAGGACCCAGGGACCAGGGCGCTGGGCGCCCTGGTCCTGAGGGACCAGGGCACTGGGCGCTCTGGTCCCACCTCCCGGGACAGTAGGGTGTAAGGAGGTTCAGGCCAGGGTACTTGAAAAATGCAGTTTTTGGTGTCGTGAGCAAGTTTCGAGGTCTCCATTCAGGTTGCGTGTTGCGTCACCATCGTGAAGACCGAAATGTAGTCGAAATTGGAAGTGTCGCAATTTTAGGATGCTACAGAAATCCTTTGACAAGGTCACTTCTAACAAAGTGCAAGACTCTAACACGTCTGAGGGAAATCCCTTAACCGGGTCACACCTAGAAATGTGTTTGTAATTTGTAACTGGATTAGCTTTTAACCAAGCATACTCTAGAAGGGTATATTTCTTAGTGGGTCCGAAATCCCACAGTGGTTTTTCCCTATTTGGGTTTCCATGTTAAATCTAGTGTTAAATGTGTTATGATGTCTTAAGTGTATCTGTTTATGAGTTTGAATGATTTAAAATCATAGTTGCATATTAGTAGAGGCTATCAAGGTTGAATCTGATAAATATATTGTATTGTGAGTTTTTATGATTCACCCCCCCCCCTCTCATCTTATCTAACAATGATAACATCCTAAAACATTCCCAAATTTGACCAAACCCTTCAATATTCACTTTACCATTGTCAAACGCCTATTTCACCACCTTCACTCAAGTCAAACCTCCAATCAGTTTTCATCCATTGAAATGATCATTAATCCCTAATTAATTTATCTCTAACCAGCCTTCCGTCTAGTCTTGGGTATCCTTACCCTTCTTCTTCCCATCATCCATCCATTCTCCCATAATCATTTTCATTCCATCCTTGAGGACTTAGCACATCAACTTAAGCAACCTTCCATTCCAATCATCAATCAATCAATCAACCTCATCCTAAGGTCAATACTTTGTGAAAGTTTGATTTAGACCTAATCAATCAATCAATTATATTTTGTGCTTGGGAAATAATCTCCCCTAAGTACCTTTGCTTAATCATTTGGGTTGATCAAAACCTTAATCTTTTCACACTCTTTTTTTTAGGAAAGTAAATCTATCCTAAGTAGAAAAAGGCTTGATCAATTGCATCTTAATCCAAAGGTCTAAATTTTACCTAGCTTGGTTGCCACCTTTCATTGTTGTTAACATCATCAATTCCCATCTAAGTCTTAATCTAGGGTCTAAGGTGTCATCCTAATCAAAATCAATCTTGTCCTAATCCAATGACCAATCCAATCCAATCAAATCAAACCCAATATAATCCAAGAAAATAAAATTAAATCCAATCAACCCTCAATCGAATCCAAAGTTTCTAAGTCATAGTCCTCATATTCATCTAACATCATCTCATCACTTTTCTCATTCAATTCTCTCCATTGAATTTTATCTTGAGAACACCTATGCATGGGCTTGACTCGCGCTCACAAAAGAAAAAAATGGCTACCCAAAGAGCTAAACTCTTCGATCTCAATCCTCATCAAAGACCTTCAATCCAAATCCAAAATCCAAACATCAAAGCTTGGTATGAGAAAATACTCATGGAAGTTCATGAATCACCTTATCAATCATTCCCACCCCAACCTTCGTACTAATTTAACCCTATAACCTCCCATCCATCTACCATATATTTATCCATTCCACCTCAACACATTATATTCAACCCTAATTCATCTCACATCTCTTATCCTTCGCCTACCTTTGACAAGGGAAATATATCTTATTCCCCATCCATATTTCTATATTATCCTTCATCCATATACCTCTCCTATCCAACATCTATACCTCCATATTCTCCCCCATCCATATCCCAATCCAACCTTCTATCTGATCCTCAACATTCACATAATCCTAATCCTATAAAATCCAATCCATCCCCATCCTCCATGTTCTTTCTCCATAATTTTATCCAATAAATATTATCAAAGGAGACAAAATATCCACCTCAAAATAAAGCTTCCCAATCTCCCTAAGTCCTACATCCACCTCCATCCCCTCCTTATCAAGACACACCTCAAGCCTCTATGCTTAATGATACTCCCATGATCTCATCTATCTAGGTTGAAGAACCCACCATTTCCTTGATTACACGATCTCCCCAACCCCAAACATAGCATATTATTTTTCTAGAGCATGTTATCATAGATTCCTCTCCACCTCGAGATCAAAACATCCCTCCATCACATGATCCCCTTCTATATTAAACTCCATGTATGTCCTCCACTCCATCACACAATCCCCTTCCATCTCAAGATCCAATCATCCCTTCCACTTCACCACATGATCCCATCCCAAGTCAAGATCAAAGTATCCCCTCATCTCCATCTCATGATATCAATCCATCTCATGATCCTAATATTCCTCCTAATCCCCCAGAAGATCCCAATCCTCCACAAGATCCCATTATCCCTCTCCACTTTGTCCATGCATCTCATACTTATCAACTAGGATCCTCCACCTTTATCCAGTCTAATTTCATCCAAGAGATAACAATTGTTTGTGCCCCACATCCCCCTCAAAATGGACTCGCATCTTGTTTCCAATATAATAAGTATCCTATTGGAAAAAGAATTTTTCAAATAATGAATTATCAAGGTAAAGGGTTAGGCCTCCATATGGTTCATATGGCCTTGGATACATAGTTCATGCTCAAGATGTTGGTATACCTTTCATCTCTTCCAATTATAAAATCCCTCTATCTAAATCCAAACATTTTCATCACCTATCTTTCAAACCCCTTTTGGGTCCTTATGTCCTAAAGTTCATTCCTTCCACATCCACGTCCATTTTGGGTATTTATGTTCCAATGATAAACCCTTCATCCATTCCATCCATCTTGGATCCTTGCATCCCTCCATCCACCACTTGATCACCTCAAATGATACCTAAACAAGATCAACAAAGTCACACATCCTTGAATTTCTTCCAACATTCTTCGTCCATCATCCTACCCATAAAATCTCTAAGTCATCCATCCTCATGCACCCACACCATTGAAATTGGAAGCAATTTGGATGCCAAATGTAAAATGTATAAAGATAGAAATCCACAAAAATCCAAGGATCAACATGTCCCATCAAAAAGACATGCCGAATAAAAAAAAAATATGATCCAAAAGGCCACAAAGGCCCCAAAAGAAAAAATAAAAAAACTATGTGGATTCCCAAGCTACTTATAGAAGAAATGCATGTCAAAGATAAATCCAAACTAGCATCCAAAATTGTTAATCCAAAATCTCCCTCCACTCATAAGTCCTCCAATCCTCCATCTTTAGAATCCATTTTAAGTCCTTATGTCCTGAAATATACTATCTTAAGTTCATCATCCCCTTCATCTATTTTGGGTCCTCATGTCCCAAATTTCACATTTGATTCTCCATCTAATTTAAAATCCTTTCCTACACAACTCCATCACCCTTCAACATCCCCGTCCATTATCCAACATCCATTTTTCATAATCTCATCCCTTTAATCCGATCCTTTACATAAATCCTTATCTCCTCCATCTTCCCATCTATTTCTATCAACATCTTTGAGCATACCTCCAATTATCTCGACTGAATGAAGCACATCTTTTAGGAATACTATCCATAGAACTAGATGCTTCAGTATTCCCTCCATCTCCCTTTCACTCATCCACTATGTTCAAAATCCACTTCTCCTCATCCTTATGCATCTAAACTATTCTGAAAAATTAAAAAAAAAAATGAAAAAAAAAAATCCATTCAATTGTGAAAACCACTTCTTGTTACGCCTTGGGTAAGTACCATGACTAAAAATTGGTAAAAATGTATCATGTGTAACCCCCTTATACTCTTGCACTCTACACTTGGGGTCAATTTTCATCTATGTGATGGCATAATTGATGATGATGTTGATACTAGGACTGTGGTGATGATATAGTTGATATGATGAGGATAATGATGGCATGGTGATGAATGACTGATACAGTTGAGATGTTGATTGGTCACTTGATGATCAGTTATTTGTGTTGTCATTGATGGAAACTTTGGAAACCTTGTGCAATTATGTTCTATCATGTTTACTCATGTTTACATTGTCATCTAAGTCATTTATGTGGACCAGTAAGCTATGGAATGTATTTGATAGTCAAACTGTTAACCAGTAAGTTGAAATAGTGAAGGAGATGTTTGCAGTAAATATCTATGTTGATTCAAGTGTTGTAGTTTGGAACAAGTGTTTATGACATTATAACGAGTCTATGACCAAAACCACATTATGTTTTGATAACCAAAAGATATTTTTGTAATTGACTGATGTATATTCTATATGGTTTTAGTAAGGTTTTAGAACCGATATCAAAATCTCTTGATTGGTGATGCTTTATTGTTTGGCGATGTATTTCATCATATTGGTAAGTTGGTGATGATGTGGATGAATCCTAGTGAAGTGATAATATGTTGCTTTGGCACATACAAGGAGCAAATTTCTTGGGAATGTGCGAAGAGCTTATTAGAATGAGCTAAGGGTTTGAAAATATATCAGATCGAGTTGCGGTGATGTGTCATGATCATTCAATGGTTGTAATTGTCTTGTAACTTGTTGTAATGATCTACAATATGTTTTGTTGAATTATTTTCCCACATTTGATGTAATTTCATGTAAATTCAAATGTTGCTATGTTTTTGTAACCGATAGAGTTGTAAAGGTTATTTAGGTCAAAGTTTATGATGGTTTAGTGTGTCGGTGATCAGAGAGAAGTGTGTGTGTTCAACCAGATAGAGATGTCTGCATGAGTGAAGCAGATTGGAGTTGAATATGATCTGTACAAGAAAACAAAGAGTGTTATTTCTATATCATTTTATCTATTGTTCCTTGATAGTTGTAGAAGACTTAAAATACCTTAACTGGGTAGGTCCTAAGTAGCCTAATTGTATAAATCCCTTCACCAGGTGGCTCATTAACTTGAGTCTAAATCCTATAGAAAGGGTAGTCCTAACAGAGTAAAGCTCCTAATAGGGTTGAGGTTAAATCCCTTAACCGAGGGACTCCTAACAAGGTCTACTCCTAACTAAGCATCATTGTAAGCTTTTAATTGGGCTTGGCTCCTAATAGGTTGCATTCTAAAAGAGTGCAAATCTTGTGGGTACTAATTCCCACCGTGGTTTTTCCCATTTGGGTTTCCACGTGAAAAATCTTGGTGTTCATGTGATGGTTGATTTCTTTGTGGTGATTTGATATCTTTTCTTTACATGCATACTAATGAACACATGAATGAGTAAGTTTTATAAATCTATTTAAGTGGATGAATGAGTTACTACTAGTGCTGGTTATGAATTGCTTTTAAGATGTATTTTTAGATTGGTTGAAGTTTTCAAGTTCACTGTAATTACTGATTCACCCCCCTCTTAGTAATTATCGAATCCTCACAATAAAAATTGGTATCAGCAGATTAGATCCTCTATGTGCAAAAGCTTAATAGCTTGAGGAAAAGATCCAAAGGTAGATGATGAACAAGGAAGGTCTGAAGTTCACTAAGGACAACTACAAGCTATGGAAAGATAGAATGAAGATTTATATCAAAGGCATGGGTTCTTAGTTTTCACAGCATGTTACTACGAAATATGTACCTCCTACCAGTCCTTTAACTCTAGATCAACTTAAGGAGCAGTAGGAAAACAATCAAGAACTAGAAGCCATTGTAAGTGCATTGTCTAATACTAAATATATTAATGTCCATGGATTAGAAACTAGATTTGAAGTTTGGGAGAAATTAGAACTAATATATGGTGGTGATAAACATGTTCAAAAAGATAAGGAAGAGAATCTTAGAGGTAAATTCGATGATATGAGAATGGTAGAAGGTGAAAATATAGCTTAGTATGGATAGAGGATTAAAGAGGTTGTCGGTGGTATTAAAAGTGCTGGAGGAAATATTGAAGAAGACACTGTTGTAAGTAAGATGCTTATAACTCTTTTACTTGCCTATGCAATCAAAGTTTCTGCTATTCAAGAGTTAAGGTCAGTAAGTAGTGATAAAGTCATTGTTGATTCACTTATTGGTAAATTGACTTCATTTGAATTGAATAGTTTTGATAATAATATTTTTAAGTCATCTGAATCATCTTTTAAGGCATCTATAACCGGTACATCTTTGAAAAGACAAAAATATGTATGTCACAGTCATGATTGAAGATCAAGCCAGAGCAGTAGAAAAGGAGATGTGGATGATGAAGGAAATCTGATAGAATTTGAAGATCTATTAGCTAAAAGAATTCCGAGAGGCACTGGTAAGTACAAAGGTAAACTACTTCTGAAGTGTTTTTCATGCAACAAGATTGTGTATATAACTGCAAACGGCCTTAATGGTGATAACAAGGAAAATTTTAGAAAATATAAAGGTAAAGGAAAGAAACAATACTATGTTGCAATTGATGAAGGTGTCACTGATGAAGAATCTCAAAATGTTGATACTGAGGAGATTGTCTTTGTTGCTGTTAAGGAATATTTGTCTGATAAAAAGGCTTTGGTATCTCACTTTGACTATATTGATAAATGGATAATTGACAATGGTTTCTCATACCACATGACCGATGATAAGAGAAAATTTATATCTCTTGAAGAGTTTGATGGTGGTGTGGTAAGTTTGGAAATAATTCACCCTGTATGGTTAAAGGTAAAGGCTCTATTTCTCTGAATGGTAAGAGTAATGTTGATGATGTTTATTGGGGTGAAGGTCTAAAATGTAATTTGTTAAGTATTGGGCAGCTGAATGACAAAGGATATCATCTTGAGTTTTAAAGTGGAGTGCGCAGGATCATGGGATGCAAAGGAGATTTGATTGCAACTAGTAAACAAACTAGAGGTAATCTTTTTCATCTGAATGATAATGTGAATAGTTGTTTGGTGGTTAAAACTGAAGATAGCTAGTTATGGCACAAAAGGTTTTGTCATGTCAACTTTGATAACTTTATAAAGGTCAGTGAATCTAGTATGGTGATAGGTATTCCCTATCTTGTTAAACCAGACAATATGTTATGTAAAGAATGTTAGATGGGCAAGATGACTTTTATATATTCTAAGAGTAAAGCCTTTTATTTTGAACATATTCTTGATTTAGTGCATACTAATCTATGTGGTCCTATGAGGGCTAGAGGTTTTTATGGTGATAAGTATTTTATGATTTTAACTAACTATTTTTCAAGGATGATGTGGGTGACTTTTCTGAAGGAGAAATCAGAAGCTTTTAGTAAGTTCAAGGCCTTTAAAGCCCTGATTGAAAAGGAAACCGACAAGAATATAAAGTGATTAAGATTTAACTAGGGTGGAGAGTTTACTTCTAATGAGTTTGTAAGGTATTGTGAAGAATATGGAATAAAGAGGCAGATCTCGGCACCAATGACTCCACAACAAAATGGTATTGTAGAGAGAAGGAATAGAACTATTATTAAGCTACTAGGACTATGTTGTTGCAAGGAGATGTACCAAAGATGTTTTGGAGAGAAGCAATTTGCACTATTGTTTACACTTTAAACCGAGTTCTTGTGAAGAAAGGTAATGACAAAACACCCTATGAACTTTGGTGTGGTAAGACTCCTAATGTCAGTTCATTTAAAGTTTTTGGTAGTAGATGTTTTATTAAAAGAGAAGATTTTACTGGTAAATTTGATGCTAAGTGTGACGAAGGAATATTTCTTGGATATTCTACCAATAGAAAAGCTTTCAAGTGTTACAACAAAAGGACAAAGAAGATTGTGGAGAATGTGAATGTAAAATTTGATGAATTCTTTGATAAACTTGACGAGACCAGTAGATTTGAGCCTACAGATGATAAACCAAAACTTGTATCTATTGAACTGAAAGTGCAGAAAGATGATGAGTAGAACAATGCAGAAACAGGTGATCAACTGATATACGATGAAGAAGAAGTTACTACACCGGAATAGGTAATCCCTAGATGTGTAAGGCTAAATCATTCTGAAGACCAGATTATAGGTGACAAGAATACTGACGTGCAAACTAGAAGAAAAATTAGAGAAAATTCCTATCTCATTTCCACTATAGAACCAAAGACAATAAGAGAAGCTTTGAAAGATGAATACTAGTTAAATGCAATGAATGAAGAACTTGACCAGATTGAGAAAAACAATAAATGGTCTCTTGTTCCTAGACTGGTAGACAAAAATGTAATTGGCACAAAAGGGGTATTCAGAAACAAACTGAATGAGGATGGTGAAGTTGTTAGAAATTGTTGGCAATTGACACTCATTGGATTCATATGTTGTTATTGATGGCAATAAGATTCTGTAGAAGGCAAATACCGGCATACACCAATAGATACCAATAGATACCGACATTGGAGTAATTAGGCTCATAACCAGCACCGACACCGACATCCAACACTTTAGTGAAGTGGACATCAGTCTGGGATTCAGGAAAGGTTTTATTTGTAAAATTATTTTGTAATTATTATATAGAGCTGATATTGAATATCTTTTGTAATGTGTTTTAAGACAACATAAGGCATATTGTTTGTAAAGGGTATATAAGTCAATTTATTAGGTCAATTTGATATATAATGAATGTGGAGAAAAAAAAAATGATGCAAAGGATATGTATGTAAATAATTTGTATGCGAACGTAATATCATGCAATGGTCAGCAGACGGTTTGTAAAGCATTCTTAGAGTAAAGGAGATACTAGTAAAAGGGTTTAGGGTTTATGAACCGGTACATAACAAAGCTATAACCAGAACTCTCTTTGGAATTATAGATGAATTTTGTGACTTCACCATTATTTTTTTTTCTCAGCAGAAGCTTGTAGTCAGTGAGACTTTTTGTGTTGAGCAGTGTTCTCTTGGCAATGTGACTTCCTGCATGTGCAAGCCCCCATGCTATGTAATATCTTTCATATGGCCACTGAATTGATATTGTGGGTCACAAATCCCACTGTGGTTTTTCCTCTTTGAGGTTTTCCACATATAAAATTATGTGTGTTATGGTGTTCATTCATGTAGTTGATTTATTTACTTCATGTTATATGTTTCTTCATTTACTAGTTTATATGTGTATGTTGTAATAAGGTAAAATCTTATAACATTGATAGAACATTGATTCACCCCCCCCCCCCCTCTCAGTGTTCTTGGATTCCTTCTATTCCAACAATTGGTATCAAAGCCTAGTGCCTCAGAGGAAGTTTAACAGCTCAAGGAAGATCTTGAAACTAGAATCATTGGATATGGATATGGAGAAGCAACTTGAGATGGAACTTGAGGATTATGGTGCTGAAAGGTTGAAGAACTTAAAGATGCAAGATGAAGTGATTTTTTCTAACGAATTCATTCTTGTCCTACAAGAAAGGTTATCATCTGATCAAGCTAGGAGGAAGGAACTTTTGCAAAACCAAGATGATAAAGAGAAAAATACACTTAAGGAACAATGTCAGGACCTGAGTCAACAAAACATGCTCATAAAGAATGAAATGAAATACCTGACTATGAGCATGTTAAAAGAAATAGAGGACAGAAAGAAGAAGGAAGAAAATATTACTATATTTCTGAAGAAAAATTTGAAGAATGTGGCAGATTGGCTCATGAGAATGATATGTTGAGAACTAATTTGGTACAATCCTAGAATAATGAACAAGAGCTTGAAAGAAAAATAATGAATTTGAGAAATGATTTGACTACTGCAAGTGAGTATAAAGAAACATTTAGGATTAGTGTTGAACAGCTCGATGATTAATTGAAAAGACAAAAATAAAATGAAGATTCTAGAGGACTTGGATTTGAACAAGGTGAAATCTTTGATACTACAAATAAAGATCAAACAACCGGTATGAAGAACTCATCAGACCAAAGAAAATATGTAAGCCAATCTAATACTTACAAATTCAATGGTAGATGCTTTGTTTGTAATAAATTTGGCCATATGGCTAAACAATGTAAAAATAAAGAAAATCAAAACTACAATTTAGTTCTTGGTCAATGCACAAACTGCAATAAATATGGTCATAAGTCATAAGATTGCAGAATGAATGTTAAGTGTCATGCATATGGAAAGTTTGGATGTTTGGCTAACCAATGTAGATCAAGGAATGACACCGTATATGGAAAAGCAATTCAAAAGAACAATGTTACATGTTATGTGTGAAACAAAATAGGTCACATTGCTAAGTGCTACAGAAGCAAGACTAAATCGGTCAACAATAATAGAGAAAATGATAAAGGAAAGAAGAAGGTAGATGAATTACAACAATATCACACCAAGAGATGGGTTAGAAAGTTTGAAGAACCAAGTGGAGATGCAATTACACTGGTAACTGCACCAGTAACTCCATCGGTAGAATAGAGCATTCCTGCACCAGCAAGAAATTCAACCGATAACTGAGGCAAACGCCTTAGGCATTGGAAAATTCATTACAAATCTTTCATATTCCCCGAAAGATATCTAGAGAGTTGCATTAATCATTGATGGAGGTTTATCTGGCATAAAATTGTGAAACCAGCATCGGGTAAGGAACACTCGTAAGCATTTATGAAAATAGAGAATTAGGGTTTACTTATAAAAATGGAAAATTGACTTATTTTCACTCACCCAAAACTCGAGAAAACCAGAGAAAAGAAAAGGCAAATCATAGGCAAACAAAAGTGAGAAAAGGCATTCTAAAGAGATTTCTAGCAGTTTTATGAGAAGTCATCAAGATCTTTCAACCGATAATTATTATCCTGGTATTTCTTTGAAATGGCATCTAGATCATCCTATTCTCCTACTTTCATTGTTAAAGAGATTTGAGGTTGAGGATAGGCTTAGACCTATTTTTAAATAAGTTCCTCAAATAGAAATGAAGGAAGACTCTATTGGTGCATTTTCAAGGGTTCCTGATGGCATAGTATATGTGGAAGATGTCAGAGCTTATATTCACTACACCTTGGAGGAATTAGTCACTGAGGAAATTAAGGGAATGTATCAATCTATGATACTGGGTAGCTTTGGAATGGTCAAGCTAGAATATTAAATCATTGAAGACCTAGGGTTAACTGGAATCTTTTATATATCAGAATTCGAGGACGAAATGATTATATATGTTCTGAGAAGGGTCCATAATGAGTTCATCTGGCTGGACCAACCTCTTATGATCACTAAAGAAGCAATTAAGGTGGTCACTGTCTTACCCAAAGTCGGGCAGGAACCTGGCAAGAAGATCTCCAACACTGAGGTAGAAAATCTTACTGGCGCAACCCATGATGGAAGGTCAATGAGGATAAGCACCATTAAGGACTCATATGTAAATTTTGCTAGCATGATCATTAGTTACAAGGTAACACAATTAAATATATTAAACTCTATTGCCAATTCTTGTATCAATGTTGCATATCAAATGATAAAGAATGATGGAAAATATGATTTGTGTGAATGGCTAAGAAGTCAATTGATGATAAATCTAGGAAAAATCAAAGGTGTTAAGAAAGGGACATTCCGGTATGGTAGCCTTATTATCTGTTTGATGCTATACTTCATGAATGAGCTACTAGGATTGGGATAGAAAAGATGGGCTCATGACATTCTTGTAGGTAGGAAGATTAGAGATGCAATCACCAGTCTTGGCAGCAATAGGGATGAGAAGTTATGGGGTTTCTTTAAATCTTCCCAAAAGAACATGAGACTGATGGAGAGAATCTCCAAACACATTGTGGAGAAATACTCCACTAAAATTTGCTTCATGGTAAAAATAGATGAGACTCTCATGGAAGTGGTGGAACCTAGAACAATATGGGTCACTAAATTGGGTTATGAAGTTGATGAGAACATTCTGGAATTGTATGCAAAAATGTTGTTTGATGCTCCTTTGGATGATAAGACTAAACACTTTGGTACTACAAAGGAGAAGGCTCTTGAAATTAAAATTAGCTTCAATAAGAAAAGGAGGGAAAAGAAAATAACCAAAATGTCTTCTTTCATTAAGAATGTAATTCACAGGATAGATACAAAACTAGGTTTTGGATCTAAACTAGTAGATCAACTGGCAATGGCAGTTGCAGCAACTAAAGTGAAAAGTTCTCTAGAGGTAAAGAAGCCATAAACCTTCATATCTCCTATCACTTTCAAATTTGATACAGAGGATAATCAACCTCTTGCATTCAGAAGGGTACATAAGAAAAAATTTGACAATCCTTTGGTAGAAGAAAAGAAGATGAAACCAAGGAGGAAGCTAGTAAGAAAGGTTACAACAACATTCACGCCTCTGACAAGGAAACCTACCAAGAAGAGGAAGCCAGCTCCATCCACCCCTGCAACCCTCGACAAGAAGAAGAAAAAGAGTGAGATAGATGAATCAATTGAATCTGGTAATGTTGCCATCATCCCCCAATGACTTGTGCAGAATTAATTGATGAGGTGACAAAAGATGGAATTTTGAAGAATGTGTCAAATTTTTATGAGCATTTAAATATAAATGAACAAAATGAAATGGAAGAAGCAATTTTGTTATATTTAAACATATATAAGAAGGCTTTGGTAGAAATTTTGAAGGAAATTCCTTTATCTTTGTATAATAAGTTGGATGCAAGGAGACTAGATGCGGTCAAGAGGGATAGAGAGATTAAAGAAGTTGAACTTTTAATCATTTGTGGTTCTATAACTAAAGAGGATGAGAAAAGAGATATTGGCATATGATGAACCAGTATGATGATATGATGATAATGTACATTGTCATTGATGTCAATAAGTATAGGTGAACCGATATGAATTGGAAGAAGTTGTTATTGATGTTCAAGTTGGAGAACCGGTATGAAGGGATGAAGTGGACCAGTGTCAGGGTTTCACTAAGTGTGACTATCAGTTGGTAGTCTCAGCTCTAGGGTTTTTGGTTTGGCAATCTAGCTTGTGTGATGCAACCAGTGACATTTTTGTGATGAGTTAGCTAAGAGATAAGGATTAGATCGAGATTCCACATCATTTTTGTGTACATGATGGATTTCCTCAAGGATCTTGCATGTCAAGATCGACTGCATTAAATGTCTACCTCAGGAATGAACATTCTTCTTAGTGGTATGTGAAGAGAGTGTGATAGGTTACTAATTTGCATTTGCAGTGGAGAATGGAAGATGCAGAATGACTTATGATCTATTTGAGATTGTTTCATTCTATGCAAAGTGTTTCAACGGTCAGGATTGGACCGCTTGTAATTGTAAACCTAGAATGTTTAGGGTTTAGGGTTTATGATACCGACCTAATTGTTGTCTATAAGGTTGATGATGTTTGTTATTGTTTATGTTGGCAAATGTTGTCTTTGTATTTGAGTGATGAGATAATTGCTAGACCAGTGAGTGGAAAACTGCAGAGTGTGATTGCAAAGTAGAGGAACTAAAAAGGATTTGCCTTAGCATGTAGTGTTGTTATCAGATCAGAGCTTTACCTATTGTCTTCTAACCATATCAACAATTTGAAAATCCCTTTACCAGGTAGCTTTAATAGGCTTATTGCAAATCTTCTAACCAAGTGACTTGAGATCATTGAGTTCTTCAAATCCTCCAGTGAGGTAACCTTTAATAGGGTATATAGCCATCCCTTAACCAAGTGATCTTTAACAGGATCAGTTCCTAACAGAACCTTACTGTAAAGTCTTTAACTGGACTAGGCTCCTAATAGAGTGAGCTTCAAAAGAGTTCAAAAACAAGCTTGTGGGTATTCATCCCCACCGTGGTTTTTCCCATTTGGGTTTCCATGTGAAAAATCTTTGTCATGAGTTGTGCATTTTTCATGTGATGATTTAGCAGTCTTGTTTAGGTGAATATGCATACAAAGTTAATGGTTATGGTATTATTGATACAACACATGCATGAGTATATTAGTGAAGTAGTTATCAAGTGTTGAATGTTATTTAAAGTATTCAGTTTTACTAGTTTAGCTATCTGAAGTCTTACTATGTTTAACCAGTATTGCCATGGTTAAGTTCAGTGATGAAGACAACCAGTTAGAATTGTTTTAACTTGATAAGTTGTGGAGAATTTTTTGTATGTCCTGATTCACCCCCCCCTCTCTCAGTACCAGTTAGGGTATTTGTTGTTCATCATTATTCATCAATTGGTATCAGAGCAACTCCAGGTCCTTGGTGATATAAGCCTAATTACTTGAGGTAAAAGATCCTTCTTTAATGATGAAGAGGGAAGGTCCTAAGTTCAATAGAGATAATTTCAAAATATGGGAGGATAGAATGAAGATTTATATCAAGAGTTTGGGTGCTCAACATTGGAGCTATGTTGAGAATGTCTATGTTATCCCCACTGGCACTCTAATCAATGATCAAAAAAGAGAGATTCAATAAAATGGGTAAGTCATGAAAGCCCTTATTAGCAGCCTGTTTGATATTGAGTTCATTGATGTAAAAGTTAAGGACAGTCCTAAGGATGTATGGGACACTCTGGAAACAATTTATGGTGGTGATGAGCATGTCAAGAAAGCTAAGGAAGAGAGACTTAGAGGAAAATTTGAAGACATGAGGATGGTTGAAGGAGAGACCATTCAACAATATGGCATAAGGATCAAGACTATGGTTAGAGATATCAAGAGCACTGATGGAACAATTGATGATGCCACCATTGTGAGTAAATTTTTGAGATCATTGTTATCGGTCTATGTAATCAGAGTTGCTGCTATTCAGAAGCTAAGGTCTATCAACAAAACCAAGGTATCCTTAGACTCTATCATTGCAAAATTGACTGCATATGAGTTGAATAGGTATGATGGCAGTGTTCAGAAAACTGAATCAGCTATTAGAGCATCTGTTGCACCAACCGAAAAAGGAAAAGAAGTAAGTACTAGTTATGAATCCAGGCGAAATTGTCTTGTTGTAGTGGATGAAGGTCTTACTGATGAAGAATCTAAGGATGAAGAGAATGAGGACATAGTGTTTGTACCTGTAAAGGAAGAAGTGTCTGACAAGAAATCCCTTGTCTCTCGCATTGACAACTCTAATGAGTGGATTATTGATAGTGGGTGTTCTCACCACATGACTAGTGACCAAAGAAAATGTCTCTCTAGAAGAATATGATGGAGGTGTTGTCTAGTTTGAAAATGATGCACCATGCTTAGTGAAAGGTAAAGGATCCATCTCACTAAATGTAAAGAGAAGTACGAATGATGTCTACTACATAGAAGGTATTAAGCATAACCTTTTTCAGTGTTGCTCAGCGTAATGACAAAGGACTCATTTTGGAGTTCAAAGATGGAGTCTACAGTATAATTGGAAAGAGTGGTGAACTTATTGCCACTGGTAAGTAGACCAGAGGTAACTTGTTTCAGTTGAATGGCAAGATTAGTCAGTGTCTAATGGTGAATTTTGATGATAGTTGGATATGGCATAGGAGTCTTTATCATATGAATTTTGATAATATTGTAATGGTGAGTAAGATTGAGGAAGTAAGAGGATTGCCTTTGCTGAACAAATCAGAGAATTTTTTGTACAGAGAATGCCAACTTGGGAAGATGTATTCCTCAACTTTCAAAGGTAAGTCTTTTTTAGCAGAGAACTTACTTGATCTTGTGCACACCAATTTGTGTGGTCCAATGAAAACTAGAAGTATTCAGGGAGATATGTATTTCATGATTCGTACTGATGACTTATCAAGAATGATGTGGGTCACATTCTTGAAAGACAAGTATGAGGCATTTGGAAAGTTCAAAGCCTTTAGAGCATTGGTAGGGAAGGAAAGTGTTCAAAGGATAAAATGCCTAAGAATTGATCAAGGAGGTGAATTCACTTCTGATGAATTCAAGAAGTACTGTGAAGAGAACGGTATCAAGAGGTCGTTGTCTACCCCAAGGACACCATAATAGAATGGCATAGCAGAAAGGAATAATAGGACTATAGTTGAAGTGGCCAAAACAATGCTAATACAAGGAAAGGTTGTTCATACTTTTTGGAGGGAAGTGGTGAGCACTGCAGTCTATACTATTAACCAGGTACTCATCAAGAAAGGTAAAGATAAAACCCCTTATGAGTACTGGACCGGTAAGACTCCCAGTGTGAGTTATTTTAAAGTATTTGGCAATAAGTGTTACATCAAGAGAAGTGAGCATCTGATCAAGTTTGATGCTAAATGTGATGAAGGTATATTTCTGGGGTATTCCACTCAGAGGAAAGCTCTCAAGTGCTACAACAATAGGACTCAAAAAATTATTTTGAGTATCAATGTTAGGGTTGATGAATCCATTGAGGAGCCTGATGAAACCTGCAGTGAGCAAACAAAAGATGAACTAGGTGTAGCTTTCTGGGAACCGGTTAAGAAAGAAACAAGCAAAGACCTCAGTGTTCCTATACCGGTAGAAGTTACAGTAGGTGAAGAAGAATATGGAATAGAAGAAGAAGAGGAAAAGCAAACAGAACCTGCTAGAGTCATTCCTAGGTATGTGAAACTAAATCATGATCCAAAGCATATCATAGGAGATAAAGATGCAGGGATCCTCACGAGAAGAAAGGTGAAAGAAAACTCTTGCATGATTTCTGAATTTGAGCCTAAGACCACTAGAAAGGCACTTATAGATGAAGACTGGATTAGGGAAATAGAAGAGGAACTAGACCAGATAGAAAAGAATGTAACATGGTCTTTGTTATCTAGACCGAAACACAAGAATGTCATAGGTACCAAATGGGTCTTCAGGAATAAGATAAATGAAGAAGGCATAGATGTAAGGAACAAGGCAAGGCTTGTATGCAAGGGATATGCTTAGGAAGAGGGAGAAGACTATGGAGAAACCTTTGCCCCAGTGGCTAGATTGGAAGGTGTTCAAATGCTACTTGCATTTGTAGCATTTAAGGGATTCAAGGTATACCAAATGGATGTGAAGTTTGCATTCTTGAATGGAATCCTAGAAGAGGAAGTGTATATTGAGCAACTAGATGGGTTTGCCTTATCAGAAGATAGTAACATATTGTGTAGATTACACAAGGCCCTATATGGATTGAAGCAAGCACCAAGGGCATGGTATGAACAGTTACACTCTCATCTTGTGAAGATAGGATTTTAGAGAACAAGTGAGGACAACATCTACCCAAAATTTGAAGGTGATCAGATTCTGATCTATGAAGTGTTTGTAGATGACATAATCTTTGGAGGAGATTATGAAATGAGCCATGCATTTGTAGATGAAATGAAGAAAGAGTTTGAGATGTCTCTGATTGGAGAGATAAATTTTTTCATTGGTCTATAGATTCAGCAGATGAAAGAGGGTATCTTTATTACCCAGTCCATGTATGTCAAAGAGGTATTGAAGACCTTTAGCATGGAGGAGAGAAAACCAGTTGGTACACTAATGGTGACCGATTGCAAATTGACTAAGGAAGATGATGTAGTATTGGTGAATGAGAAGGAGTATCGATCAATGATCAGTAAGTTACACTACGTGGTACATAGAAGACCAGAAATTGCTCATGCAGTAGTCATTGTGGCCCATTTTTCAAAAAATTCCAAGAGAATCCCACTTGGTAGTAGTCAAGAGGATTCTTAGATACCTGAAAGGGACAGTTGAATATGGATTATGGTATCCATACAATGGTGATTTTAATCTTAGTGTATTTGCCAATGCAAATTGGGCAGGTAATGTGGATGACCGGAAGGGCACAACCAGTGGAACATTCTTTCTTGGTGAAAGACTAGTCTCATGGATGAGTAAGAAGAAGAGTTGTACTTCCCAGTCTACAGATGAAGTAGAGTATGTGGCAGCATTTATGAACTGCACTCAAGCAATCTGTATGAAGCATGTATTGGATGGTTTGAAAGTACCTATATCAGAACCGGTGAGTATATTTTGTGACTACACAAGTGCAATAAATATTTCTAAGAGTCCGATATTGCATGCTAGAACTAAGAACATTGAGCTCAAGTATCATTTCTTGAGAGAGAAGGCTCAAAACAAAGAGGTTGTATTAGAACATATTTCCAGTAAGGAGCAACTAGAAAACATATTCACTGAGCCCTTACCGAAGACTACATTTACCTATTTGAGAGGTGAATTAGGGGTTTTGCCCCTTCATGAAGTGAAATTAAAATGTGTGCTCCACATCAGTCAATTACTACAGTGTCAAATATTTCAGGATTGATGTGTTGAAGGATGCTACTCCATAGGGGGAGCAACATAATGGAGAATGGAAGCTTGTGCCTCTACTTTGGCATTGTTGTCAAAGGGGGAGAAGATATCTGAAGTGATGAAGATATATGATATGGGAAAAGATATATGTTATAGTTTCCCTGGTCTATGTTGTTTTTAGTTGCAATGTTACACTGAGTATTGCCATCAATGCCAAAGGGGGGGATTGTTGGCATATGATGAATCAATATGTTGATATGATGATAAGGTATGTTATCATTGATGTCAATAAGTGTAGGTGAACAGGTATGAAGATTGGAAGAAATTGTTATTGATGTTCTAGTTGGAGAACCGGTATGAAGGGATGAAATTGACTGGTGTCAGGGTTTCACTAAGTTTGACTACCGGTTGGTAGTCTCAGCTTTAGGGTTTCCAGTTTGGCAATCTAGCTTGTACGATGCAACCGGTGACATTCTGTGATGAGTTAGCTAAAAGATAAGGATGAGATTGATATTCCACATCATTTTTGTGCACGTGATGGATTTCGTTAAGGATATTGCATGTGAAGATTGATTGCATTAAACGTCTACCTCGGGAATGAACATTCTTCCTAGCAGTATGTGAAGAGAGCGTGATGGGTTACTGATTTCCATTCGTGATGGAGAATGGACAATGTAGAATGACTTGTGATCTGTGTGAGATTGGTTCATTCTATGCAAAGTGTTTGAATGGTCAGGATTGGACCACTTGTAATTGTAAACCTAAAATTTTTAGGGTTTAGGCTTTATGATATCGACCTAATTGTTGTCTATAAGGTTGATGATGTTTTTTATTATTTGTATTGGAAAATGTTGTGTTTGTATCTGATTGATGAGATACTTGCCAGACCAGTGAATGGAAAACTACAGAGTGTGATTGCAGAGTAGAGGAACTAAAAATGATTTGCCTTAGCATGTAGTGCTATTATCAGATCATAGCTTTACCTGTTGTCTTCAAACCATTTCAACAGTTGGAAAATCAATTTATCGAGTAGCTTTAATAGTCTTATTGCAAATCCTCTAACCAGGTGACTCAAGATCATTGAGTTCTTCAAATCCTCCAGCAAGGTAACCTTTAACAGGGTATATAGCCATCCCTTAATTGGGCGATCTTTAACAGGATCGGTTCCTAACAGAACCTTATTGTAAAGTCTTTAACCAGACTAGGCTCCTAAAAGAGTGCGCATCAAAAGAGTTCAAAAACAAGCTTGTGGGTATTCATCCCCACTGTGGTTTTTCCCATTTGGGTTTCCACATGAAAAATCCATGTGTCATGAGTTGTGCATTTTTCATGTGATTATTTAACAGTGTTTGTTTAGGTGAATATGCATGCAAAGTTAATAGTTATGGTATTATTGATACAACACATGCATGAGTATATTGGTGAAGCATTTATCAAGTGTTGAATGTTATTTAAAGTATTCAGTTTTACTAGTTTAGCTATCTGAAGTCTTACTGTGTTTAACCGATATTGCCATGGTTAAGTTCAATGATGAAGACAACCTGTTAGCATTGTTTTAACTTGATAAGTTGTGGAGAAGTTTTTGTATGTCCTGATTCATGCCTCCCTCTCAATACTAGTTAGGGTATTTGTTTTTCATCATTATT
Source organism: Cryptomeria japonica (assembly GCF_030272615.1). Lineage (NCBI taxonomy): Eukaryota > Viridiplantae > Streptophyta > Pinopsida > Cupressales > Cupressaceae > Cryptomeria > Cryptomeria japonica. The sequence continues at coordinate 663,538,107 of NC_081407.1, read as the reverse complement.
CATCAAGGGATACACTAGGAGAGGATAAGGAAAAGGAAGAAAAGGTAAAGGAGATTGATAAGAGTAAAGTTGCACAAACATCTAGTACCAAATCGACAGATGATTCCTCATCAAAACTTTTTGCAATAGACACTTCTCAAGTTGAGAAGAAATCCATCATAGAGATGAGTCCCATAGAGCTAATGATGTTTGTTGTTTAAAAACAAATGAAGGAGGGATCTGCAGACAAGGAAATAATAGATCACTCAATAACAATTTTGCACATATTGATTCTGGAATGTATGATTGAAAATGAAGTGATCCCTTCCGGAAAGCTTAAGGTATTGATAGAGAACATCTCTAAAAACTTTCAATAATTACAACAGATTTTTGACAAGAACTTGAAAGATTCACTTTGGCTAAGAAAGCCATTTTTTATGAAATCATTGAGATAGAGAAGAGGAAGATTGAAGAGAAACTTATACTTATTGAAAATTCTTTGAAACAGTGTACTGACATTTGTAGGGTTTGTTGTAATATAGAGATTCTTACAACAAATGTAGATAAGAGGATAAAGGAGTTACAAGAAAAAATTGCTAATACTGCTAACTCTTTTGATGGACTAACTTCACTTACAATATCTATTGATGGAAAAAATTTGACTTTGGAGAACCAAACTTTTTCTTTTGAAAAGGAAAGAGATAAGATCATTCGAAGAGCCAAAAGTCTCAGAGGTTTGGTGAGTCCAAGATTGGATTCACTTGATGTACATAAGAGGGAATGCATGGATATTATTGTGAAGCCCACACCGGCAGGATTCACTGAGAAAGAATCACTTGCACATTTACTGAGTGGACTTGTATCCATATTCGACACATTCAAAACCATCTGGGATACCTATATAGAGTTACTAGAGAAAACTTATTTAGAAATCTTGAAATTGGTCAAGCTTTGGTAAATTAATCTATAATTATTCATTCTTTTGCACATATTCTTAACAATTATTTCAATTCTTTCACTGGTCCTTGGCATTGATGCCAAAGGGGGAGGATATGTATGTCAAAAATGAAATGAAAAGGAAAGTATGTATATAATCCTAGGGGAGGATATAAGATAGAGAGTATATGAATCAAAGTGGTCAATCAACTCAGGGGGAGCATGTTTTAGGGAATCCATTTTTCACATCAGTGTTGCCATCAATGCCAAAGGGGGACATTGTTGGCAATTGACACTCATTGGCTTCATATGTTGTCATTGATGGCAACACGATTATGTAGAAGGAAGATACCAACGGATACCAATAGATACTAACAGATATCAGCATTAGAGTAATTAGGGTCATAATTGGTACCGACACTGGCACTGACATCCAACACTTCAGTGAAATTGACATCAGTCTGGGATCCGGGAAAAGGTTTTATTTGTAAAATCATTTTGTATTTATTGTACAAAGCTGACATTGAATATCTTTTGTAACATGTTGTAAGCTGAAATAAGGCATATTTTTTGTAAAGGGTATATAAGTCAGATCATTAGGTCAGTTTGATATATAACGAATGTGGAGAAAAACTAAAATGATGCAAAGGATATGCATGTAGATCATTTGTATGCGATGTTGGCAAATGACACTCATTGGATACATTTTGTTGTCATTGATGGCGAGAAGATTAGATAGAAGCCAACAAGATTTGGTGGAAGTCACAAACCGGCACTAGAAAGCATATACTGGTAGATATCGGCATTGGAAGCATTCAGGGCTACACCGGCACCAGAACCGGCATCAATACTTCAAGGAAGCTGAAATCAAGGAAAATTTATTTAGTAAATTATTTTGTAATTATTGTCGAGGCCGATATTGAATATCTTTTGTAAATACATTGTAAGTTGACATAAGGCATATCATATGTAATAGGTATATAAGTCAGTCTGTTAGGTCAATTTTGCAATAAAGATGCGAATGTTATAGGTATAGCATAACTGTTTTATGGGAATTATATGTATGGAGATCATTTTTGTATATGAATATTATATCATGCAATGATTTTTAGATAACTAAGAAAGAACTCTTGGAGGAGAAGTAATACTAGTAATAGTTCAAGATTGTGAACTAGTACAGAGAAAAACCAGAACTGGAACTCTATTTGGCATAGCAAATGCATTCCTGAGTTCATTTTCAATAATTTACTTTAGCAGAAAGCTTGTAGTCAGTGATACTTTTTAGTGATGAGTAGTATGCTCTAGGCAGTGTGCTTTCTTGCAAGTGTAGGCCCCTATTTTATGTAATATCTTTTGATATGGCCAGTGAATTGATATTATGGGTCACAAATCCCGTCGTGGTTTTTCCTCATTGAGGTTTCCCACGTATAAATTCTATGTTTTATGGTGTTCATTTATGTGTATGGTTTATTTTCTTCTTGTTATATGCTTATTTTTTTACTGGTACATACTTACATGGTGTAGAAAGTTAAAAATTGTTCATTCTCGTAGAACACTGATTCAGCCCCCCCCCCCCCCCCCCTCTCTGTGTTCTTAGATCCCAACAATTGGTATCAGAGCTTGGTACATTGAAAGAATATTAATAGCTTGAGCAAGTTCCAAAAACCGAAATATTTGAACATGGCTATGGAAAAACAACTAGAGATGGCTCTTGAGGATTATGATGTTGAAAGGATGAAGAACTTGAAATTGCAAGAAGAGTTGAACTCTACAAATGAATTCATTCTTATTATGCAAGAAAGGTTGTTAGTTTCTCAAGCCAAAAGGAAAGAACTTTGGCAACAACCGGATGATGAGGAAAAGAATGCTCTTAAGGAACAATGTCAAAAACTAAGTCAAACAAATATGCTCATGAAGAATGAAATGCAAGATCTAACCATGAGGCTATCAAAAGATAGTGAGGACATAAAGAAGAAGGAAGATAATCTTGTTTTATCTCTAAAGAACAAGTTTAATGAATGTGGAAGATTGACTCATGAGAATAATCTATTGAGAACTAATTTGGCATACTCCCGAAATAATGAACAAGAACTTGAAAGGCAAATAACTACTCTGAGAGATGATATGACTAATGCAAGTGATTATAAAGAAAATTTTAGGATCAGTGTTGCACAGTTGGATGACTTACTGAAAAGACAAAGACAAATTGATCATTCTAGAGGACTTGGATTTCTACAAGGTGAAAGTTATAGAGCCCCTCCCCGATTGAGCTATGTTAACCTAGTTGACCATAGTTGACCTTATTAATAAATACCATAATTCAATAGGATGGGCTATGTTAGATGGATAGATTAATGAGAAAAGTAAGTGAACCACGTTATGGAATCATTTTACCTTGCAGTGCACATTTTGATATGTTATGGAACTAGATCCTATATGATTCACCAATTGGATAATCTTGATATGACATATGTTGGTTATCTCTAAATTTGCAGTACTTCATCATGATATTAGAAAACATGGATGCATGTTGTATTAATGATTGAGTTTCATGAGGATTATGATGATGCCTTTGAGTAGATTTCTTTATATGAATTTTATTGGATAAATGATTGTTATGATTGAAATTGTGTGCAAAGTGTCTGAATTGTATTATTTTCATATGTTAATATTATGTGTGATTATTTAGGATTACTAATGTGCAAAGTGAGTTGTGCAGGAAAACTAATCCATGTGACCATGGAAACTATTCGGAGAATCAAGCCTAAACCAATGTGCGTTTGTGAAGCCAAGGGTTGTCTATTTGGAGAGACAACACCTCATGTGTAATATGTTTTATTCATAAATGTGAATGCTTGAATGTGTGTTAAATTGCATTTATTAAAATTGTTAATTCCAATAAGGGACATTGGGTATTTAAGTATTTATTTTTATTGTGTCACTTGACACATATGTTGTAAAGTGAGTTGGCAGTAACATGTCTCTTGGAGGAAATTGGTATTACCAATGCATTTTTCAAATGTTTTAGTGTGGTCCCAAATAAGTCCTGGATAGAGAGCCTTTGGAGTGGTCAACTCAAGTTTGACCCGTAGGTAAACTTCAGGTGAGTTTCTAGATGGTCAAACTAACTCCTAAGGTTAGGTTAGGGGCTTTTCTAAAGGTCCATATGTTATACCTATGGGTAAGGGTCAATTTTAGCCATGTGACTCCTCCTATGTGATTGTTTAGTCACCTGAAAAGTTGAGTTTTCCAAGATGGACGAAATTCAACTTTTGAGGATTTCACCTAGGTTAGGCAACCTTCCCTTTTAGTGTCAGTTGCTCTTCCCCACTCTCTCTTACCTTTTTCAATTTCCAATTTTAGTAATCTTGTAAGAGGTTGGGAGGACCAACCTATGAGATATCACATTCTTTCCAAGAGGTTGGAAAGAGTGAGATGATCCTACTTAGGGAAGGGTTTGAGACTTAGGATGGTGATTACCCACTCTCCATTTTTGGAGACATAGAATTCTTTGGAAGTTTTGGTTTTGGAGTTGGAATTTTGCTAAGTCTCTAGAAGGGAAAGAATAGTGGATTGGGTAGATCTCCTAGAACTTCTACTCATTTCCACTTGTAGGTTTTAAGGTTGGTTGAAATACTTTCTTATATATGTTGTATTGTAAATGTGAAAAGATTGTTTGTTTTTTTTCTATGGTTGTTTTCTTTGTAGGCTTGGGAAGATGTTTTGAGTTCTTCCTTGTGTATTTTGTATTGCATGTTTCATGTTATATTTTTTGGGTGTTCCAAGGCCATACTCACCCTTGGGAGGGTAGACTAGCTTAGAGGTGAAGGGCTTCTTGACAGCCTTAGAGTGTAGAGACTGTTCTTGGAAGAGAGTGACACACAAGGGTTATGGGACCCTTGATGCATTATTGTTTTTATGTTTATGCAATGGGGGTCATAAGTGAAGATTTGGGCTTGTATGCCATGGGGTACATAAGGATATTTTTGGGACAAGTTTGAACTTGTGGTTATTCTAGTTGGTAGCCTTGCAAAGGCATTATGTTCTCCTATTTGCATATTCTCCTCTAGGTACTTGGTCCACCTTCACCCCACAAGAAATAGTCACTTAGTGACTTTGTTTATCCTTGGGATGGGAGTTATATGGTTGTCTCTTGTTTAGCCTTGGTTGTCCTAGCTCGAGGGTGGCTTCATGTAAGCCTAGGTTTGGATATGAGCCTCCATAGTCACAACCTATAAATGTTATTGCAGGTTTGCTTGGATTAAATATTGGAGTGGAATATATTTGCAAGATCCTATTTTATTGTATTTAGTTTCAAGAAAAAGAAATGCATTTGACAAGCCCTCATTTGGTAGAAATGAAGATGCTTGATTTTGTAATCTTCCTAATTGTGTAAAGGAAATAATAAAGTAACAAATGTATTTATTTTGATTAGTTCATTCAAGGAAATAAAGATAAAAGAAAGGTTTGAGTTATTTCATTGTATTTGTTATTGCTTGAAAAAGATGGAAAGAAATTTGTTTCTATTTTATTAGATAATAAATTTTATACATGTTGGAAATGGAAAAGAAAAATAGATGAATATTTAAGTCGTTTCATTTTGCTATTTATGTTATTCTGCAAACATGAGTGTTAGAAATGTGGTTAAAAATAAATAGGAAAAATTGTTTGTCTATAGTTTTAAAAAGGAAATGTGGGAAAAATACTTTTAAGGGTTGGTTAAATCTTCTTTTAAATTTCATCTTGTTGTTTCATTTATCAAAAAGAAATGTGAAAGAAATAGTGCATTTGTTAAATAAATTATTTTGTTATTTATTCATGTTTCTAAGTTAGTGTAACAGAAAATTAAAGTGCAGATTTATGAATATAAATACACACACACAGATATATATATATATATATATATATATATATATATATATATATATATATATATATATATATATATATATATATATATATATATATATATATATATATATATATATATATATACATGCATGTTAAATATTCTGAATACCTATTATTTTGCATCAACCGAATATGCCATTGTAAGAAAAATTAAATAAAATGTGTTGCATCTAAGTCAAAAAAAAGGAATTTATATACATTAAAATCAAAATTTTACATACATTTAATATTCTGATTCAAAAAATGGATTATTTAAATCTGTGCATATATATTGTAATATTTTATATTCTGGTTAAACATATTAGAATATTTAAATTGAAAATAAATATATTTGTGCATGAGAATATATATATAAACATATATAAAATATAAACCCAGAAATGCATTCCCTATTGAATTTGCCCATATATATATATATATATATATATATGTTAGTATATGGATAACTTCATCATGTGTTGCATTGGTTTTGTCATTGATGTCAACACTTATCTTTCTGGAGGTCTACATTGTTGATTTGACACTCTAGTTATATTGGTTTGTTGTTGAACCGGCACATTATGGTCCTGATATGGATATTGGCTTATGCACAATTACTGGTATATGCTTCACTGGCAACTTGGGAAGTTGGTGATGACTTGTTATCATCTAGAGATCATTTGGTTATGTTGAGGACATGGATTTGATGTTTACATTTGGTGTTTTGTATATTGGTTTGATCGGGTTCACATATTTGCCTTAACCAGCAGATAGGTCCAAGTTATGAACCAGTACAAGAAATCATGTTCCAGATCAGCACAACACATTTTGGAAATGATTTATTGTTTGAATAATGTGTAAATGTATTGAGGATGACATATTGTATTGCACCAAGAATTATTTTGTAATTGATTTAAAGGTAAAATCTTTTAGGAGCCGACCTAATGATGAGGTCTGAGGTTTTGTATAAATAATTGCAAGACCTTATTTGGAAGAAGTGTGTGTGAGTGTATGTATTGAAGATCATTATGAAGAGCGAATATAAGCAGATCCTTCTACGGATCACAGAGATATCATCTTAAGGTTGAAGGAAGGTTGATAAAGGTTATAAGGTGTTTGGTCCTCATGCTCAGAGCTTAAACCGATACTGAATCCAATATTTCAACAAAGTTCACATCAAAGGTGAAACCGGTAAGACCCCTTATGAACTATGGCTCTGATACCAATTGTTAGGAATCAAGAAGGATAACTGAGAGGGGGGGTGAATCAATTGTCAATAAATTGCAACCCAAAACAAATTATTCCAACTTAAAACTTATTATTGGTAAAATAGATTAATAATTATATTAATATCAGTATAACTTAATGCATGAAACAAAAAGGAAAATAAGATCCACAACACATGCCACAGAGATTTTGACATGGAAACCCTGTAAGGGAAAAAACCATGGTGGGAAACCCTACCCACAATCAGATGATACTACTGTAGATTGTAAAGTGAATACAATAATGGGGTCTGGAAATGTAGAAAGGCCAACCGCCTAGAGCTCACTGCTCAAACACAAAATAGGAGTCACACTAACTACACAGTTGGATGGATAAATCCAATAATCAATGTAATTCTTCAATATAGCATCTTCAATGTTGGATTTAGTACCGATTTAAGCTCTGAGCATGAGAACCAAATACCTTCATAACCTTCCTTCAACCTTAAGATGATATCTATGTGATTCACACAAGGATCTACTTATTTTTTCTCTTCACAATGATCTCAACATGTACACATACTTAGATTAATAGTTATGTTAATACCGGTATAACTTAATGCATGAAATAGAAAGGAAAACAACATCCACAACACATGACACAGAGATTTTGATGTGGAAACCCTATAAGGGGAAAAACCATGGTGGGAAACCTTACCCACAATCAGATGATACTACTGCAGATAGTAAGTGAATACAATAATGGGGTCTGCGCATGCAGAAAGGCCAACGACCTATAGGTCATTGCTCAAACACAAAATATGAGTCACACTAACTACACAGTTGGATGGTTAAATCAAATAATCAATGTAATTCTTCAATATAGCATGTTCAATGTTGGATTCAGTACCTGTTTAAGCTTTGAGCATGAGGACCAAACACCTTCATAACGTTTATCAACCTTCCTTCAACCTTAAGATGATATATGTGTGATTCGCACAAGGATCTTCTTATATTTGCTCTTCACAATGATCTTCAATACATACAGTCACACACACTTCTTCCAAATAAGATCTTACAATTATTTATACAAAACTGAAGACCTCACCATTAGGTCGGCTCCTAAAAGATATTACATTTAAATCATAATATTAGATCTTCAACAAATCTGGATTGGAGAATGCTTTTGAAACTTGAACTAAAGGTAATATCTTTCATTTGAACTCTGGTGAGAAGGATTGCTCGATTGCTCAGATTAATGAAAGTTGGTTATGGCATAAGAGGATGCGTCATGTAAATTTTCATTGCATAGTGAAGATCAATTCAATATCAGTTGTCAAAGATTTGCCTAAAATTGTTAAACCTCATAATCCGGTATGCAAAGAATGTCAAATGGGTCAGCAAGTTATAACTTCTTTCAAAAGTATACATGATAAATCTAATGAAATTCTTTATCTTATTCACACTGATTTGTGTGGGCCAGCAAGTACTAAAAGCTTTCAAGGTGATAGATACTTTATGTTACTTATTGATTATTATTCTAGAATGATGTGGGTTGCATTTTTTAAAGAAAAATCTCAATCTCTTGAGAAATTCAAAATCTTTAAAGCTATGATTGAGAATGAGATATGACTGAAGATAAAATGTTTAAGATCAGATCATGGCAGTGAGTTTAGATTAGGTGAGTTCAAAAAAATATTTGATAGGAATGGTATTAGGAGGCAAAGTTTTGCACCTAGGACTCTACAGTAGAATGGATTAGTGGAAAGGAAGAACCAAACAAATTTGGATGCAGCAAGGACAATGATGACAAAACCTATATTACTTGATATTTATTGGAGAGAAGTTGTCAATACAACTTCATACACTTTCAACAGAGTACACATTAAAGACGATACCGGTAAGACTCCTTATGAATTATGGTTTGGTGATACTCCTACTGTCAGATATTTCTAAATTTTTGGAATCAAATGTTACATTAGAAGAGATGATGCATTAGGAACGTTTGATCCTAGAAATGATGAAGGAATATTTTTTGGTTATTCGTCTAAGAGAAAGACATATAGTTGTTATAACAAAATATTTAATAGGATAATGGAAAGCATAAATATCAAGGTGGATGAGCATGGTAGTAATTAGATCAAAGTTGTAATGATTATGGATAGAAAAATGAATTTATTAGACCTGAACCGGTAATGCAAGAAGTAGTTCAAAACAAGGAACTAGTGACTCCGATAACATCAAAAAATTCAATATTGATAGAGGAATAGTAGAATGAGTTAGAAAATCAAGAAAATTCAAAGACTCCCAGGTATGTAAAGCTAAACCATTCTGAAGGTAAGATCATTGGAGAAAAAAGAAAAGGTTTGATGACTAGGAGAAGGACAGTTGTTGAAGAGGTATTTTTTATTTCTCAAATTGAACCGAAATATTTTATTGAAGAAAGTAAGGATGAAAATTGGGTAAAAGAAATGGAAGAAGAATTAGATTAGATTGAAAAGAATAAGACGTGGGAACTAGTACCTAGACCTAAAGTTGAGAACATTATTGCAAATAAATGGGTTTTCGGGAATAAATTAAATGAGGAAGGTCAAGCTGTAAGGAACAAGGCTAGATTAGTTTGCAAAGGCTATTCATAGGAAGAAGGTGTTGATTATGGAGAGACTTATGCTTTAGTTGCTAGAATTGAAGCAGTCAGACTTTTTTCTTGCTTATGTTACACACAAGAACTACAAAGTATATCTAATGGATGTTAAATGTGCATTTCTAAATGGAGATATTGAAGAAGAAGTTTACATTGAGAAACCTGATGGATATTCTTTTTCAGAAGACAAGGACATGGTTTGCTAGCTAAATAAATCTTTATATGGACTTAAACAGGCCCCTAGAGCATGGTAGGCTAGATTGGATAGGTATCTTTCAAAACTTGGATTTAGTAAAGGTAGTGTTGATAGTAACATATTATAAAATTGAGTATGATGATATATTTATTATTGAAGTCTTTGTGGATGATATCATTTTTGGAGGAGACAAAGATTTATGCGTGAATTTTGTTGATGATATGAAGAATGGATTTGAAATGTCTATGATTGGTGAGATGATTTTTTTTCTTAGGCTTGTAGATTACTCAAACTAATAATGTTATTGTGAGGATCCAGTAATTACTGAGAGGGGGGTGAATCGGTAATTACAGTAAACTTAAAATCTTCAACCAATTTGCAAATACCTCTTAAAAGAAATTCATAACCAATACCAGTAGTTACTCATTCATCCACTTAAATAGATTTATAAAACTTGCTCATTCATGTGTTCATCAATATGCATTTAAAGAAAATATATAAAATAACCACATAAAGAAAACATCCATCACATGAATACCATGATTTTCACATGGAAACCCAATAAGGGAAAAACCACGGTGGGAATTAGTAGCCACAAGATTTTCACTCTTTTGGAATGTACCCTGTTAGGAGCCAACCTTGGTTAGAAGCTTACAATGATGCTTAGTTAGGAGTATACCCCATTAAGAGTCCCTCAATTAAGGGATTTAACCTCAGCCCTATTAACAGATTTACTCTATTAGGAGTAACCTTGCTAAGGATTTAAACCCAAATTAATGAGTCGCCTGGTGAAGGGATTTATACAATCAGGCGTATCAGGACCTACCCAGTTAAGGGATTTTAAGTATGTTGCAACTATTAGGGAATAACAAATAGATGATCTAGAAATAGCTCTCTCTTCTTGCTTGTGCAAATCCTTTTTAGCTCCTATTTGCTTCTCTCATGCAGATATCTCAATTTGGTATGACACACAAACTTCTCTCTGATCACCGACACACTAAACCTTCACAAACTTTGACCTAAATAGACTTTACAACTTTGTCGGTTACAAAACCCTAGAAACATTTGAATTTACATGAAATTACATCAAGGGGTAAGTGCACCAAAATGGTGAACAAAACGGGGGGTATAAGTGGGCACCTTTTTTTTTTTTTTTTCTGAAAACAAGTAAACCTGAACTTCAAAGAGATATTTAAAGGTCGTGCACTAAAAACTATGAGTTGAGAAAAAAATAAGAATTGTAGTGCTCTAAATCTAGTTTCTAAACTACTAATTTTTTTGAAAATTGGATAAGATTAAGAGGGTAAAACCTCTCGTGCATGAAAAATTGTTCCATATTTTTTCAAAAAAATATAACATATTTGTTTTTTGTACACTGCACAAAATATATAATTAGATTTAGTATTTTGAAAAACCCTTTGGTAGGATGATAGGTAAGAGTGAGATCTAGAAGTTGTGTATTTTTTTGTAATTTTCCATTGAGTATTTTTTTTTATGATTTTTTGAAGTGACCACAACCTGAAAATTTGGTACATGTTCGTGCACAAGGAATAACTTGCATTAAAATAATTGAAAATGCAAACTTCTTTTTTTAAAAGTGTATAGAATCTAATGTAGAAAAATACTATGTAATTTATTTTGAATTTGGTCAATTATATTAAAATTCTTTAAAAAAATGGTAGACATATGTCTATGAGGACTGTCAAGGCACTGGTGAAGAAAATTAAAGTTTACTATACTAATGTTGTCCAAAAATAAAAAAATTTATATGGTCAGAAAACGGAGAAGACATGTGAGATTATGGTGGTAATTTTAGAGACCCACTTGACCATTTGTAAACCTGACGAAGACAAAGTTGATAAATCAGGTTGGAAGATGAAAAAACATGTAAAGGGACAAAAATGGGGGAAAAATGGGATTTTCCAAATCTCCCTCTTCTTCCCTCTTCCTCTCCACCTCTCATCTTCCCAATCTCCCTCTCCCTCCCTCTCCCCCTCTCATTTTCCTGATATCTCTCTCTCTCTCTCTCTCTCTCTCTCTCTCTCTCTCCTTCCTTCCCTCTCCTTCTCTCCCTTCTCTTTATTTTCCTATCTCTCTCCCTTTCTTCATATCTCCTTTTCTCTCTATCTCTAACTCTCTTTCTCTCTTGCCCTCTCCTTTTCCCAATAATGCTCCCTCCCCCTCTCCTCCCTCTCTCTCTCTCTCTCTCTCTCTCTCTCTCTCTCTCTCCTTTTCCAAATCTCCCTCTCTCTCCCTCTCCCCCTCTCCTTTTTCTAATCTCCCTTTGTCTCCATGACCCTCTCCTCTTCTCCTTTTCCTAATCAACCTCTCTCCCTATTCATCCATCCCCCCACCCCTCTCTCTCTCTCTCTCTCTCTCTCTCTCTCTCTCTCTCTCTCTCTCTCTCTCCCTCTCCCAATCTCCCTCTCTCTCCCTCTCCCCCTCTCCTTTTCCAAATCTCTTTATACTCCTCTCCTTTTCTCAATCTCCCTCTCTCTCCCTCTCCCCCTCTCCTTTTCCAAATCTCTTTATACTCCTCTCCTTTTCTCAATCTCCCTCTCTCTCCCTCTCCCCCTCTCCTTTTCTGAATCTACCTCTCTCTCCCTCTCCCTACATCCCCCCCCTCTCTCTCTCTCTCTCTCTCTCTCTATCCTTTGCCCAATCTCCCTTTGTCTCCCTCTCCCCCTCTCCTTTTCCCAATCTCCCTCTCTCTCCATATCTCACTCTTCTTTTCCTACTCTCTCTCTCTCTCTCTCTCTCTCTCTCTCTCTCTCTCTCTCTCTCTCCTTTTCCCAATCTCCCTTTGTCTCCCTCTCCCTCTTCCCCTCTCCTTTTCCCAATTTCCCTCTCTCTCCATGTCTCTCTCTCTCTCTCTCTCTCTCTCTCTCTCTCTCTCTCTCTCTCTCTCTCTCTCTCTCTCTCTCTCTCTCTTCCAATATCCCTCACTCTCCCTCTCCCCCTCACCTTTTCATATTCTCCCTCCCTCCCCCTCTCCTTATCCTATTATCTCTCTCTCTCCGCCCTCTCTCTCCCTGTCCCTATCCCCCTCTCCTTTTACCAATGTCCCTCTCTCTCCCTCTCCTCCTCTCCTTTTTATAATCTCCCTCTCTCTCCCTCTCCGTACAACTCTCTCTCTCTCTCTCTCTCTCTCTCTCTCTCTCTCTCTCTCTCTCTCTCTCTCTCTCTCTCTCTCTCCCCATTTCCTATTTGGTTCCTAGTTCTACATAACCCATACGGGTTATGCAAAACTAAGGCCAAAACTTCTAGTTCTGCATAACCCGTGGGTTTCTAAAAAATATAATGTATGGTTTTTGAGGAAATTTTTATTTTTTATTATAAATATAATATTCCTCAAAACCCGTATAGGTTTTGAGGAACTTTTTATTTTTTTAATTATTTTCGGCTAGGCTAGGTGTTACCAAGCCTGGCATGTTTTTGAATTTCCATAACACACATGGGTTATGAAAAATTTCAATTTTTTTTTGCATTTGCCCACTTTTTTGTTCACCATCTTGGTGCACTTATGCCAAGTGTAGTAAAATAGTCTGCCAAAATAGATTACATATCATTACAACAACTTACAAGATAATTACAGTCGTTGAATGATCATAACACATCACCACAACTTGATCTAATACATTTTCAAATCTTTAGCTCATTCCACTAATTACTTCACTCATTCCCAATAAATTTGCTCCTTGTATGCACCAAAACAATATCTTATCACTTCATGCAGATTTAGCCACACCATCACCAACTTACCAACATGATGAAATACATTGCCAAACTATAAAGCATCATTGATAAAGAGATTTTGGTACTAGTTCTTGAACCCTACTAGAACCCTAGAAAATATACAACATTCAATTACAAACATGTCTTTCGATTATCAAAACATGATGTGGTTCTGGTCACAAACTTATTACAATGTCATAAACACTTATTCCAAACCGCAACACTTGAATAAACATAGATCTCTCCCGCAAACTTCTCCTTCACTATTTCTACTTACTAGTTAACATCTTGACTATCAAATACATTCCATAGCTTACCGGTCAATATAGATCGCTTACATGACAAAGTAAACATGATGGAACATAACTTCACAAGGTTGCCATCAATGACAACACAAATAAATGATCATCAAGTCACCAATCAACTTTTGGTTTTTGCATGAAGATTGTATTGATGAACTTCTATGTTATCATTGATGTCAATTATAACCAATAATGATGTTGTAATAATTTTGTTTTGTAACCAGTATGAAGAGCTTGTGAAGGGAATTGTAACCGATAAGTGAGCTTGTGAAGGAAACCGGTATTACTAGAGGAGTGAGATCAACCGGTAAACCCTACCTATTGATATGCTAAACTCTAACTGATGGAGCTTGGTGAATCAGTTGTATTGGTTTATGATCAAATGATGAGCATTAATGATTATCCCATGTATGAGAAGTGTTTCAAATGGTTTTTGGCACGTAGAGAATGGTTTTTCTCTTGGGAATGAGAAAGTTCATTGCATGTAATGGAAACTATAGACACCTAAAATTGTCCTATCTAATTAAATAAATATTTTTATTTATTTAACTATTTTAGCCTAATTCATCTATTAATTAAATAAATCTTTATTTATTTAATTAATTCATTTATCCTCTTCTAACCTTATTTCTCATTTAAATAAATACATTTATTTATTTAAATTATCCTTTCCTAAATTAAATAAATACTTTTATTTATTTAATTGATCCCACTTCCTCTATTAATTAAATAAATCTTTATTTATTTAATTAATTCATTAGCCTTTTCTATTGATGACACATGTCATTCATCTCCTAATTCCTACACTACCTACCCTATTATTATTTTCTTATTTTTTCTACCTACCCTCTAATCACAACTGACCATTTATCTTTTACACCTCTTAATCTTATCCCTCCATTTCTTATAGTGTCTTCTATATAAGAAGCTGCTTCCATCATTATCAATCCTAATCAATCTATTCAATCATTCTAATCAATCTTTGAGACTACTCTACACTTTTGAACTTTCATATGTGATCAAGCCTACTTGCAACCACATTTCCATTCTTTGTTGAGATCTTGTGCACACATAAAATCTGAGAGCAAATATACCAAGCAAGATCAATAGAGATAGGAAGAATGGATTTCCAAACCCCATTGGACATGTGATGGTATAATCTTTGTGATTTCATTTGATTTGTATTGTCTTAGGTAGTCTTCATATGTTATGGTGGATCTTTGTTGATTGTTAGGCAAGGGTTTTGTGGTTGAATTCATTTAGTCTGTCAATATTGTTGTTTCCACTTTTCACCATAAACATTTTTGCATGCCCGGTGGGACATGGATTTTTGTTAGATATATATTTTTTGCAGGTTTTTCTAACCCTATATTGTTGTTTTGTAAAACAATTTGGAGAATAAACTTGTGCAGCTAGGATTTTGGACACAAGATCAAGATCTTGGAGAGATTTGATCTGATCTTACAAACAACTTGGAATTTTTGCATCAATTTTTTTTTGCAATTTTGGGACAGTATTTAGAGCTCACAATCCAAAATTCAGATGTTTTGGAGCATATTTGAATTTTATATGATTTTTTTATGAATTTTCATAAAAAATTAAGTTTGAGAGCGAATGAGTGAATGTTTTGGATTTTCATATATTTTTGGAAAGCTCACTGATTTATACATAGGATCTACTCTTTGTGATTTTAATTTTGATGCAAAATATTTCCTAAAAAATCAGATCTTTAAAAATTAGTGTTTTTCATTATTTTGATTAGATCTCACAAATGGATTTCAAGTCAAGAACATTATCAGAGGTACTCAGTAAAAAAATTAGAATTTTTGGATCATATTTAAAATTTCTATGAATTTTTTATGTATTTTCATAAAAAAATATTTTTGAGAGCAAATTAGCGAATTTTTTGGATTTTTTTACATTTTTGGAAATATCTCAAAATTATACAAGATCTATTCTTTTTTATTTTAAATTTGATGCAAAATCATTCCTAAAAAATCAGATCTTTGAAAATTAGGGTTTTGCATTATTTTGCTCATATCTCACAAACTGCTTGGATTTTTTTTAGAAATATTTTTATGCAGGTTTGGAAGACTATAAAAAATGTCCAGTAAAAATTTCAGATTTTTTGGATCAATTTTGCATTTTATATGAATTTTTTTATGATTTGTCATAAAAAAATTAATTTTTGGAGCAAATTAGCAATTTTTTTGGATTTTCTTACATTTCTGTAAATTTCTTGAAATTCTACAAGTGGTATTTTTTTATAATGAATCAGATCTTTGAATTCATCAAAAAAACACATTGTTGAAGGCTCCTATTTCACAGTCTTTTGGATCTAAAATTTACCTAACTTGTGTACTTGCAGGAGGGGTATTATTGCAAAACTACTACCAAATATTTGTTGCAAAATTTTGGCAAGGGTTTTTGATCTTTATTGTGTGCCTTATTTTCATAGACTAGCAAACACTTCAATTGGTGCACTAAAATTGAACCAGTGTCTTTTGTGTTTTGGGCAATAGGCTCTTTTTGTTTCATCTTTAGAGGGCCTATCTCCCCATGTGGTCATTAGGACTACTAGTAAGGAGAGAATGACCCAAGTGGTAGCGAGGAAAATCCACCCTCTTCCGAATCACTATAAACAATTGTATTCATGGTGAAAGCTATGGGTGACGTGTGCTGATTAGTTCATACCAACACTGTCTCCCCATAAACCCATTTGATCAAATTTATTTGATCAGTTGTAGGGCATAACCCTAACCGGTTGGAAGCCTTCTGTATTTATAGAGCTAAAAGTGCCACATGTATGGCCACATGAGCAGATGCCCTTACTAGCACCCTTTTGTTTTAGAAGCCAAAATCCTTCTAGTTGTTGGGTCAGGAGGTTAGACCTCTAGAGGGACCCACACACATACTATTCTTAGTAGAGATACAAAGTTCACCACGGGGAGTTTTCGTGGGGACTGGTGCTTGGCTGCCCTGAGAAGTGAGTGTCGAGGGTGGATCTAGTAGGGTCAATCATCTAAGTATCCACTCTGAATAGCGTAGCCTCAGGGGAAACCCCATGTGGGATCAACAACTATTCTCCTGGACAACCATAAGAATTGTACTTGTCTTATTTTGAACAATCAAACATTCAAGACCAAACATCAAAACATTGTGTCTTTTGTGTCTTCAAGTGTACACAAAACATTTTTACATCAAACAACACACTTTCTTTGGAGTCATTTTTTGAGTCTAAACACTTGCAAACATTGAGTCCTCATCAACATTGTGTCCACTTGTCATGAAAAAATAGTCAAAAATTCAGATTTGGTCACAACAAACAACTTCACAAATTGGAAAAATTTACAGTCCAACAAACAAGAGCAATCAGTTTCAGAATTCTTGAGCTTCCTAAGTTATTTCTCTAGATTTTCATCTAGCATTCAACCTACCTTTGGGTCTCACAAAGTTCATCATTTCTTTACACCTTGTATTACATTCACATTTGTCTAAACTTGAGTCAAAAGGTCACTTGCTTGTCCTCGTCCTACTTTGTCAACACACTACATACAACAACATTTTGCTAAGTGGTCCCTCATCAAGGTCTATCACCTTTGGGTCTCATTTGGTCTTACTTAGAGTCAGGGTCAACTTACCTCATCAAGAGAAACTATCATCTCTTTGGAAGCCACACCTACTCTACTACATACATACTTGGTCTTACACTTTGGACATTGCAAGTAAACCTCAAATTTATTTACATTCCATCCAACTCTTGGTCTTCCATACTCTTTCCATTTTTATCTAGTCTCACACATCTTTGTCAATACCTAGCTGATGGTTGAAACCCATTCCCAAAAATCTAGGAGAGAAGCTAAAGAGGCTCAAGAGTCCACAAACATGAGTGCCTATGAGTATGACAATGATGTCTTTTTCAATTCTGATCACACTACATTACCTGACATGGATGCCTATAGAAACATTCCAAATGTTGAGAACATGGACACTACAAACAATAATGATACACACAATGACAATATGGACAACATTTCAGTACATTCAATGGAAGTGGAAGACTCCATTATGGATCCCTGTTTCAATCGATTATTTGAGGAAATAATGAGGAGAGATAGACAATATTTCTTACAAGTGATAGCACAAAGTGAAGCCAAGATCCCTCGTGATTTTGACATGTCTCAAATAATGGAACATCGACCTTTGCAACAACCCCACCCCAACATGGATCAAAGGAGGCCTAATAGTGGAGGCAATAGAGGACCACATATGATGCTTGAATCAACATCATCTTTGTTTCAAAAACTTGAGGTCCCATACACACATGGTCAAGCATATGATACTCACCTTCACAAACCTTTATGGAAGTCTTATGCAGAAAAATATAATCAATCACATACCAATGCCAAGGACCAACCACCAAAGCAATTGGATATCCAAAGGCATGATCAAAATTTGGACACAAGGAAACCCTGCGTCAAATTTGGGGACAACACATTAGAACAAACTCATGACATGCTTGTAGAGTATGGTATACATGGACAAAACATATATTCCATTCCGCATCATGACTCTATACCAAGTGGTCCTTATATGCATTATCATTATATACCTCCTCCATATGAATATGTGTATGATCAATATCATACATATATGCAGTATGCTCCTCCTCCACCCGGTGGTTCAGGCATGGGGTATGGTCCAAGAAGTCGGTCTCCACCTAAGAACAATTTGGAGCAGAAAATTAAGGACTTACAAAAGAAAATGGGGGACATAAATACACTGAAGCCAACTTACACAATAAGAGACATATGTCCTTATCCATTTGACAAAAGCATTCCAATGCCTCCTTTTCCTACACATTTTGTGACACCTAAGTTTGTAAGTACAAAGGAAAACGGGATCCTAAGGCACATATAAGACAGTTTTTCACAGCTTGCATTGAGGTAGCAGTAGAAGAGACATATTTGATGAGATTATTCCCACAAAGCTTAAGTGACCAAGCTATGGAATGGTTCTCCCAACTCCCACCTAGAATTAAGTCATGGGGTGATTTAGCAGAGGCATTTATCCAACATTTCTTGTACAAAATAGAGACAGATATATCAGTCACTACTTTATGCAACACCAAACAAAGGGATGGAGAATCTTTTTCATCATTTTTACAAAGATGGAGAAATCTAGCTAGCAGATGCTCTTGTGAAATTCCACAAAAACAAATGGTAGAGATGTTCACCCAAAATGTTAACAACGACATTGGTTATGACTTAAGAAAAGCTTGTTTGTCCACCTTCAAGGATGTCATTGAAAAAGGCTTAGTGATAGAAAAGGTCCTAATTGCACAAGGCATCATTAAGATATTCAAAGAAAATAAAGAGGACTTTAAAGGAAAAGACAAGCCAAGATTTTGGAATAAAAACAAGAACACAATCAATGATGGAGTTGTTGATGCCAATACAGTATGACCCAAAATCATTTTTCTGGAACAATATCTACAAACAATCAAGTGAACACTCAAACAACTTCAAAATCATGAAGGAAGTACACCCCATTAGGAGAACCACTAGAGACAGTTTTCAAAAAGCTAGTGGCAAACAAAATAATAACAATTCCAAATTTGCCTCCATATGAACCAAAGGTTAAAACAAATTGGTGGAAGGATGATGAGTATTGTGAATTTCATAAGAGAAAGGGTCATAAAATAGGAAATTATCATCAGCTAAAGAACATTATACAAGATCTTATTGATAGAGGTGACATTGAGATTGAGGGACACTCATCCAATCAAGAACATGAGATGTTTAAAGAACCATTTCCAAAACATGACAAGGGAAAAGCCAAAGCCACAAATGAGAAAACCAACTATACCAGAGCATCCTATAACTATGATTCAACTGTCAATCACATTTCGATGGACAATTATGTCTCTACCATTATCATCAAGGACAAAACGCCTTAGAATTCTACCCAAAGACCCAAGGTTGTCTTAAAAGGCATTGGACCTTCTTCTGAATCCACCTCTGAATGTAATGTTACAACTCATCGAGGTAAATTCACTTTGCAAGGTGCTCCAACTAAAAACACTACTTCCTCCACAACCAAACCTGAGTATGACCTTGTAGAGCAGTTAGGGAAGACACCAACTCTTATCTCCATCCTTGAGCTCTTATGTATATCCCCCACACATAAAGCCATTCTTGACAAAACTTTGAGAGACACTTTCGTCCCTACTGATCTGAACATAGAGCAGTTTCAAGCCATGGTGGGATACCTTTTTGTCCCACATTCTCTCACATTCATAGAAGTTGATGATGCCTCAGTGAGCCAACCACATAATGCACCTTTACACATTGAAGCCTTCCTACACAAACATCGAATAAAATGAGTTCTGATAGATGGAGGAGCCAATCTGAACATTTGTACATTGAATACTCTTAAGCAATTAGGATATTCTAAGAAGTCTATGAATTGTACAAACAAAATTACCATCAAGGCATATGATGACGAAGAGCACTCATCCAAGGGAAAAATCACCATACCTCTTAGATTTCAGCCAATTACTAAGGATGTGGTTTGTCAAGTCCTAGACCTTGATCTCACATACAACATATTGCTAGGATGTCCATGGATTCATGAGATGAGCATAGTACCATCTACATATCATCAATGTATCAAGTTCCCACACAATGGAGTTGAAGTGACCATCAAAGATGATCCAAATCCATTCATATATTGCAACAATTTGTGACCTAGATCAGAAATAACAATTCCAGTCAATCAAGAGGTTGTTCCTTCATCAACATATGTGGATCTAAAATCATTAAAAGCTTCTACATCAAAATGAGCAGAGCTCAAAGAAAAATTCAAGGTTAAAGACCTGGGATGTGGTGAGTATATTTTTCATGTTGATCAACTCCCACTATCTCCTAAGGTATTCAGTCAATAGGAACAATCTATAAACAATTTTCAAGGAATTGGGTGTGAACCACCTAGTGTTGTGGCTACTAAGTCTGAATGCAAATCTCCTCTAGTGGTGCAAGCAACTCTTGATATCAATAGTCCTAAGAGTGGTTCCAGTGAAGAATCTATTGGGTGTATCTCCAGACCTCTTGAGAAATCACATAGCTTTACTATTTCATCCACTCATTCCATTTCTACTCCTCTCCCAAAATTGGATCAACAAGAATCAGAAAAACCCTTACTAATTGGGGATCAAGAATCAAGCTTTGAAAAGAAAAATCTAAAAGTCAAAAATAAAGAAAAGTCCTTTAGTCCAAATCAAAATCAAAAGCTATTGGACTCTGCAAAAATCAAGGTCAAATATAAAAATCCTATGATGAAAAAAGAACAAGAGTTGATCTCCCCTAATATCAAAATAATTGGGGGCAAAAGTTCTACAATTTTAAGTAAAAAAGAATACTTGTTGATCCTAAGTCTTCATCATGCCATCCTACTTTCACTTCTTTTCACAATCATAAGCCTTCATCACTCATCCACTTGTTCCACACATCCTTTCCCTTCTGGTGATACATCATGGACCTTTAATGGAGCTTCCTCTAGGGACTTTATTGTCAGGGTTGCCCAAACTTCTTTAGGTGACACACATATGGGCCTACATAGTCCACACATTAGTAATTCTATCTCAGTTCCTTTATCAAGGAAGACAGTCGCTTGAGCTACACATCATTTAGTCAAGGAACAATGTAGCTACAATCATAAGGTTAAGCCAAATACATTTGAGGTGGATGACTAAGTTCTCAAAGGAAATCCTAAAAATCAACAAGACAGAGAGAAGGGTAAGTTTGAACCAAATTGGCTTGGTCCTTACATGATCATAGCGGCCTCTATATCTAGTGTACATCAGCTCTCAACCACAGAGGGTGCACCTTTGGAGGATCCTATCAACAACATGCACCTTCACAGGTTTTACACATAACTCTTTAGAGTATCCTAATTCAAAAATTAAAAAAAAATAAAAAAATAAAAAATACAAAAAAATCATAAAAATAAAAAAATCGTTACTTGGTGAAAACCTAACAAATAGGCACCTTGTGACACAACAAAAAAATTGAAAAATCGAAAAAATTAAAGAAAAAAATTTCCATCCAACAATGAAAACCACTTCGGTGTCGCCCTGGGCAAGTACCATGGTGAAAACTAGGTCACCGGCACCATGCATAGAGACATTACTCCTGCCTCCTTCAGGATTCAATCTCATCCTTTCACCTTACACACACTCACAACCTATTCATCCATAATAAACTTACCCATTCCCATCATGGCTTGTTATTTGATCTACCTAAGATTTTTTAGTCATTTGTAAGAACCCATTTTCACCCCAAACCATCCATAATAAATCAGCTCCTATCTATGGCTAAGGATAATCCTAAGTCTAGTGATGGGTGTGGAACTAAGAACATCACCTGTTCTGAGGAGTATAGTTTCTTCCAATTTTCTTCAGTCTATCTGCGCACAATCCATAATAAAGCAACATTTGCATCGCCAATCAGCAATAAAGTTTCGTCTTCTCCACAATAAAGTATCAGTTTCATGGATTCAGTTAGTTTCAGATGAGACATAGCAACAACAATGGGCTTCAACAAATCAAATCTTTCAACAGACTCAGACAACATTATGGTTCAATGCTATCTATCCTTTTGTGAAAGTAAAAATTATGACCATAATCAAATAAGACTTATACAAGTGACAAGAGACACTAAACTTGAGAACTACAGTGGATGTTCGTGTCGAGTCTTGGTTTTCTTTTGATTTTATCTTTTGGTGACATGTCTTTTAGCTTTTCTAGGATGTCTCTGACTAGAGATTTTATCTCCAGGATGTCTTTGACTAGAGAGGTGAGGATGGGGTATCGTCACCTATTTTTCTTTCGCTGTCTATGGATTGTCTCTTAGTAATGCTATGACTTGTCCAAGGATATGAAGACACTATAAGTCTAGTATGAACTAGGGCATTCTTTGTTTGCGACTATCTTATCTCCATGCAAACTAGTACAATGACTTTTTGGGGCGAACATATGCCTCGATTCTCATAACCTACTTGCCATAATAAAGCTCAATGATGATAACGCACAAGAAGCTCTTTCACTTCCATATCTTCTATCTTTCATCCCCTTTCCTTGATTGACTTCCATAGTCCTTCTTGAGTCTGTGTATCCTGTTATCACATGAATGGGTATAATGACATACCAAAAACATTTGCATTTCATGTAGTTGCACCAGCATTATCACTTCAACATTTCATACATACATATAGATATCACAATTTGCATCACATCCTACACACAACACATGTTAGCACATTTTATATTCTCATCATGTAAATAGTTATTTGCATTATCATATTCATTTGTATTTCATACATTCACATTCACATATGCATAACATATTAAAAACATAAAAGAACAAAAATATTGCATTTCCTCATGTACATGTTTGCATCCACATCATAAGAAACATAGAAACATTTCATCACATAGGTACACATGCATATAGCTACGCAAGGATGAATCTCATATATATATATAACCATAAGTGTCATAATACAATGATGTCAAAATCATATGGCTACAATCACCCGAAGGTGTCATCATACAAAATGGTACAAAACTGATACATAGGGAGCCCTCTAAGGCTATGATGAGCTCCCTCCCTCAGAGCCGACTGACCTCGATGGAGTTTGAACCCTGGAAGGACCCACCCCAAGATCATCTCTCTTGTCCCTTCTGTCTGGTGGTGGTGGAGGACCCATGACCCCACCGCTTGATGCATGTCTCTTGTCCTTCCCTCCAGTGGTCATCGCTATCCATGATGGTCTATGGAAGCTCCTAGCCCACTGCTCTGGTGGCACCACTCCATAGTATAGGTCTCTCTAGTAGCATAGGAATATCCAGCTCCTGTGTCCTCTATTGTCTGTCTCCCTTCCCTCAGTGTTGTCTCAACCCCAGTATAGCATTGAATAGCCTGATCCCTCTCCCTCTCAATATCCCTTAGCTATCTCATGAGCCTACCTATATCCCTCTCCAAAGTCCTCCCCCATCCCACAACCAACCCTCATGTCGCCCTATCAGGACAGAGGAACCCACTGATCACTCCTACGAACACCACTAGTAGTACTAATCCTATATGTGTCATGGTATCCCAGGCCATGTGTCCAGCTCTCATCTCCAATCTTGGATCCTGAAACACTTGTCTTAGTGCATCCTTGTCTCCCTCTTGATCATAAGGAAATAACTCCCCATTGATCGATATCCTCAATATCCTATATACATCCTCTAAGGTGACTATCATATCACGCATTGGCAAATGAAAAGTACAAGTCTGTGAGTGCCATCTCTCAGCTAGCATAGTCAGCAATCCCATGTTCACCCGAAACTCAGGCACATACAAAATATGTCACAGGCCCATAGCCTGAACCACGGCTCTCTCCTCAACTTTCATCTATGCTCGCAAACTTTGAGTCGATGGGAATCTCTCCTGTGACTCCAACATAGGTAGGTACTCTTGCAGTCAAGCAATTCAACTATGTTAGTCAAAGTGGCACTCCCTGTTCATCACAAAGTGTTGCTTTTTATCCTAGTGACACTCACTATTCATCACAAAGTGTTGCTTTTTATCCTAGTGACACTCCTTGTTCATCACAAAGTGTTTCTTTTTATCCTACTAGTACTACTTGTTCATCACAAAGTACTACATTTTTTGCACTCCGTGTTCATCAAAAAGTGCTACTCTTTTTAGTACTCCATGTTCATCACAAAGTACTATGTTTTTGTACTCCCTATTCAACACAAAGTACTACTCTTTTTAGTACTCCTTGTTCATCACAAAGTACTATATTTTGGTATTCCCTGTTCATCACAAAGTGCCTCGATCTATCCTATCCTAGGGCCTCTGCTTGAGTGTATTCTCTTGAGTAGTTTCCTAATTGGCAACGTATGTTCTATCATAGAATTGTCAATCCTAGCCCTATCTTCTATTCTAGTCTTCCCTAGAGGACCTGTTTGAGTGTATCCTCTCATCAGCTTATCTAGTCGACAACGTATGTTTATCATAGATCTGTCGATTCGGCCTTGAAGACATAAACATGCATTCATGACAGAGACACACTCATATTGAACATAGACGTTATTACATTCATAGATGCGCCTAGCCTATCTAGACATGCCTAGCACCAGCACAAAGGCACCTTAGCATTTTTTCCCCCTACTTGACATACCTAAAATGCATTTATTGTGCTACCTAACATGCATTTATGACAATATTTATTGTGACAAAGTACAAGGAGGTTTTGTGGTACTTACCGACTCTCCTGCTTCTGATGGCCTCTGATATCGGCGAATGTGATAGAATCTATGCACCAATGCCATCGCTGCTAACTGATCTCTGCTCTATCTGCACTCTAATATCTTGGATGTGTGGATGGTAATCAGGATGTTTTCCCTTGTAGTCTATCTTATAGACTACCCTAGCCCTCATCTCCTAAGCCAGTCTTCTTTATCCTGTGACTTTGTCACTCTATCCTATCCAGTCAGTCCATTCTAGCCTTTCTTTCTTATTGAGAGATTGTCTGTGATATTTTCAGATATTTTCATCCAATCCCTCAAGGGGGCATAGCTTTCCCATCTTGAGGCAACTTTGTATCAGTTCATCTTATCTTCTTTGAAACAATGCGACAAGCTACATTGTCTCAAAGAGGGGCAAAATGTAGACACCTAAAATTGTCCTATCTAATTAAATAAATGTTTTTATTTATTTAATTATTTTAGCTTAATTCTTATATTAATTAAATAAATCTTTATTTATTTAATTAATTCATTTATCCTCTTCTAGCCTTATTTCTCATTTAAATAAATACATTTATTTATTTAAATTGTCCTTTCCTAAATTAAATAAATACTTTTATTTATTTAATTGATCCCACGTCCTCTATTAATTAAATAAATCTTTATTTAATTAATTAATTCATTAGCCTTTTCTACCCATGACACATGGCATTTATCTCTTAATTCCTACACTACCTACCCTATTATTATTTTCTTATTTTCTCTACCTACCCTCTAATCATAGCCGACCATTTATCTTTTACACCTCTTAATCTTATCCATCCATTTCTTATAGTGTCTTCTATATAAGAATATGCTTCCTTCATTATAAACCCTAATCAATCTATTCAATCTATTCAACTATTCAATCATTCTAATCAATCTTGGAGACTACTCTACGCTTTCGAACTTTCATATGCGATCAAGCCTACTTGCAACCACATTTCCATTCTTTGTTGAGCTCTTGTGCACACATAAAATCTGAGAGCAAATATATCAAGCAAGATCAATGGAGATAGGAAGAATGGAGATCCAAACCCTATTGGACATGTGATGGTATAATCTTTGTGATTTCATTTGATTTGCATTGTCTTAGGTAGTCTTCATATGTTATGGTGGATCTTTGTTGATTGTTAGGCTAGGGTTTTGTGATTGAATTCATTTAGTCTTTCAATATTGTTGTTTCCACTTTTCACCATAAATAGAAGCCACGTGATGACTTATAGTGTTTGATGAAGCGGTCATCAAGGAGTGGTCAAGGTTGTCTTGAATGATGTGCAATGATTACTATGTAATCTAACGGTCATAATTAAATCGATTTGCTTGTAATCTCTATGAGATCTTAGGTTTGTGATGTGTTACCGACCTATTGTTTTGTTTATAAGGTTGATGAGTTGTTTTGTTGTAGAGTTGGCAATTTTGGTTGAATGTAAGAGTGATTGGTTGTCGAACTAGATGATGTATCTACAGTATGTGTAAAGGAAAATAGGAGCATGAAAAGGATCTGAACAAAGAAGTCTAGTGATATTCAAACAAATCAGCAAACCCCTTTTGTTCTCTAGCAATTACAACAGTCAAATCCCTTAACTAGGTAAGCTCTAACAAGCTTAGTGTTATGTAAATCCTCTAACCAGGTGATCCATTAGCTTGGATTTCAAATCCTCTATCAGGTTACTCCTAATAGGGTATTTCTTCTAATAGGGCATTATAGTCAATCCCTTAACTGGGTGGTCCCTAACAAGATCTGTTCTTAATAGGACTTATTGTAAAGCTTTAAAAGGCTTGGCTCCTAACAGAGTGAACTTCAGAAGAGTTTAGAATACTTCTGGGTATTCATCCCCACCATAGTTTTTCCTAGTTGGGTTTCCATATCAAAATCATTGTGTCAAGTGGTGAATGTTTTTGTAGTTATGTTTCATATGGTTAATTTGCTTAACTGCTAAATCCACTTAGTTATGATATGCTGACCGACAACAATCTAAAATGAGCTTTTACTCTTATCAGTAAAGTATTTGGATGTTTTGGTTAATAGGTTTTGAGAGTTCCAGAGTTATTTTACTATTATTTTGTTATGACAGTCAACCGGTTTACTTGACAGTGATATTGCAATTTGTCAATTCTGAGTTTGACTTGAGAGGTTGTTTTTGTTTGGTGAAATGTTTATGTCAGTTTTTAATCTATTGATTTTGTTAAAATCAATGATAGTACCAAAGACACTAAGAGGGGGGTTGAATCAGTGTCTAACCAGTTAGTAGAATATTTAAACTTATTTAGAACTTTGTATCACAAAACAGTGTACCGGTAAATAAGAATTAATGCAGTAAATAAGAATAATAGACACAACATAGAGAACACACCATAACACAAGATATTTAACGAGGAAACCGGTGTGGGAAAAATCTCGGTGGGATTTGTGACCCACAATATTCACTCACTAGCCAATGAATGAATATTACTTACTGTAGACGTATAAAAATGACCACATTCATAAAGGAATATTTAATGTTCATTCTATTCTCCTTCCTCTATTTAGTTAAATCTAATTTAATAAAATCATCCACATTCCTCTATTTAATTAAATAAATTATACAATTTATTTATTTAAATTCAACTAAACCTTTCATATCATTTAATTGAATAAATCATTTTATTTAATTAAAACTCTTCTCTCTCCTTTTAATTAAATTTACATTTAATTAAATTGTTCACTCCAAATAAATAAATATAATTTATTTAAATCCCCCACTTGCAACCACAATTCAAATAAAGCATTTAATTTTAATTAAATTATATTTTCCCCACCCACTTGCATTTTCCTACATCTCCCACTTGCCTCCTAAACCCCCTTCCTGAATTCTTCTAGAACCCATCTAATCCTAATCAATTAACCTAAACCTTTCAATTATCCCCTTTCCCTAAATTTGAGGATATCACTTCTCAAATTTGGAGTAAAGTCTTCCAAAGGCATTAAAGCCTTTATGCCTTCAACAAGCTAACTTGTTGAATGCCCCCAAATTTGGAAGGACTCTTACAAATTTCTCCCCAAAGTCTTTTAAACCATTAATTGTTAACTAACCCTTTGTGGCATGGTTAGAGACATTTTGCCTAGCTCAACCCTCATCTAACCATAGGGTCTCATCAGGCACTCATGGCTTTACCCTTGGTTATCCCTTTGACCCTTGCACAAGACTTTATCCTTTGGGTAAGAGCTTTATCCAATGGATAACCTTAACCTAACCTTAACCCTTACCTCCTAAGGTAGCCATGAGGTCTTCTCAAGCATTTAATGCTTCTTACATCTCCTCTCAAGCAGTCTTATGTTGACAATTGTCACCATTTCATTGGTGAGAATTATAAACATAGATTGATAACTTTCAATCCTGACCCTTGATAAGATCATCCAATCTTGACCATCCATTGCCCTATTTTTCCTATAAATATAACCCTCATTTCCTCATTCTGATAATCTAAGTCTTTAGCATCACACTTATACTCATTTTTAGCAAAGCATTTAATCTCTCCTTGAAATAGAAATAGTCTAATAAACATTCAGAAGCATTTCTATCATCATAGTTAATCATATAAACTAGTATATCATGTTAGGATAGTCTTTTACTAATCCTTTTCATCTTATCATCACTAGTTTAGTTCATATTGGTTAAAATCATGCATAGATAGGATTGCATTCATAATAAGATTGATCAAAATCATCCCTCATTCTCATGATTGTCATCCCTAAGTCACTTTTCTTAGTAATTTGAGAGAAAAGGCATTGGCTTGAGGGGTCTTGTGAGATAGAGAACAATGGAACACCCCTTGGGAAGTTGAACTATTCCATATAGCTCCATAACTTGCATCGGGTCCCATTGGTGTGTGTGGGAAACTCATTGAATTTTGTAATCTTCATTTCATTGCACCACTTTTCAATGACTTGCCCACACCAATGGGACTCTTGGTGCAAGTTATGGAGCTATATAGAATAGCTCAACTTCCCAAGGGGTGTTCAATTGTTGTCTATCTCACAAGACCCCTCAAGCCAATGCCTTTTCTCTCAAATCACTGAGCAAAGTGATTTAGGGATGACAATCATGAGAATGAGGGATGCTTTTGATCAATCTTAATATAAATGCAATCCTATCTATGCATGATTTTAACCAATATGAACTAAACTAGAGATGATAAGATGAAAAGAATTAGTAAAAGACTATCCTAACATGATATACTAGTTTATATGATTAACTATGATGATAGAAATGCTTCTAAATGTTTATTAGACTATTTCTATTTCAAAGAGAGATTAAGTGCTCTGCTAAAAATGAGTATAAGTGTGATGTTAAAGACTTAGATTATTAGAATGAGGAAATGAGGGCTCTATTTATAGGAAAAATAAGGCAATGGATGGTCAAGATTGGATGATCTTATCAAGGGTCAGGATTGAAATTTATCAATCCATGTTTACAATTCTCACCAATGAAATGGTGACAATTGTCAACATAAGACTACTTGAGAGGAGATGTATGAACCATTAAATGCTTGAGAAGACCTCATGGTTACCCTAGGATGTAAGGGTTAAGGTTAGGTTAAGATTATCCATTGGATAAATCTTTTACCCAAAGGATAAACTCTTGTGTAATGGTTAAAGGGATAACCAAAGGAAAAGCCATGAGTGCCTGATGAGACCCTATGGTTAGATGAGGGTTGAGTTAGGCAAAAAGTCTCTAACCATGCCACAAAGGGTTAGTTAACCATTAATGGTTTAAAAGACTTTGGGGAAAAGTTTGTAAGAGTCCTTCCAAATTTGGGGGTATTCAACAAGTTAGCTTGTTGAAGATATAAAGGCTTTAATGCCTTTGGAAGAATTTACTCCAAATTTGAGAAGTGACATCCTCAAATTTAGGGAAAGGGGATAATTGAAAGGTTTAGGTTAATTGATTAGGATTAGATGGGTTCTAGAAGAATTTAGGAAGGGGATTTAGGAGGCAAGTGGGAGATGAAGGAAAATGCAAGTGGGTGGGGAAAATAGAATTTAATTAAAATAAAATGCTTTATTTCAATTGTGGTTGCAAGTGGGGGATTTAAATAAATTATATTTATTTATTTGGAGTGAACAATTTAATTAAATATAAATTTAATTAAAAGGAGAGAAGGATTTTAATTAAATAAAATGATTTATTCAATTAAATGATATGAAAGGTTTAGTTCAATTTAAATAAATAAAATAAATAATTTATTTAATCAAATAGAGGAATGTGGATGATTTAATTAAATTAGATTTAACTAAATAGAGGAATGAGAATAAAATGAACATTAAATTTTCCTTTAGGAATGTGGTCATTTTTATACGTCTACACTTTGCCCCTCTTTGAAGTGACGTGTGTCCACATGTTGATTCAAAGAAAATTGATGTGTCGTCAAAATTTGATCAGTGTGATGTCATGTATTGAGATGTCAATGTCGTGCCCCAGATTTGATAAATGATGTTGATAATGCCCCCTCGGGAGATGAATCAAAAATGTTAAAAATTTGGTTGTTTTTGATAATTGTTGTATTTTTAAGTGCATTTTAAAAGTTCGTCTATGTTTAATCTGTGCCAATTGAGTCATCTCTCGATAATGATGTTTTCTAGGGTTAGAAGCGAGACCACGAGCAAAATACATGCCCCACCTACTAATCCTAATTTTATTTTTCCCTATAAAAACATAAAAAGTGATTTGTTTTGAATCATTTGTGCTTGTTGACTTTGGAGAGAGTGACAAGATGTCGGTTCCCTATGCTTCTCATCGATTTGAGCACCTTCGTCGATACTGAAGGCCCACCACATATGGTCCACCTGTAAGTTATCTAATTTTGGCCCCTTTTATTTTTTATTTTGTCGATTTTGAGCACGTTTTTTATTGTGTCAGATTTTCATGTGTTAGCGCGTAGGGCATCTTTCGTAGCGCATATGAAAAAAACCTTAGCGCATCTAGTTTTTGGATTAGGATAGCATCAGGGCTAGGTTTTGTAGTGCATAGTAGGTTTAGGCTAGCATATTAGGTAGAAATAGCACCTAGGGTTAACAGGTTAGTGCATAGCGGGGAAAGGGTAGCACGTAGGTCAAACCTAGTGCATAGGGTTGGTAGGGTAGCGTTGTGGGAGAAAAGGGTAGTGCATAGGTCAAACCTACCGCATAGGGTAAAGAGGGTGGTGCATGGGTGGAACATGGTAGTGCATAGGGTAAAGTCTTCAGCACATAGTGGTGTTTGGCTAGCGCATTGGTGGCAATGTAGCGCATAGGGAAAATGTTTTAGCGCATAGGCAAAAAATGCAGTGTTTTTAGGAGGAAAAGAGGATGTTGTAAGGTAAATATAGAAAAATGAAGATAGGTTGTGGTGAGTAGGTGTCTACCAAGTGTTCTTGGATGGGTGTGATAGCCAATCTGTGTGTCTATTGTGATGATGTTTGATCTTTGATAGATTGTGAAATTGCTTTTGTTGTTGAAGTACCAAGCTGATTGATTAAATGATGATCCTTGTTTTCTTTTTGATTTGGATCTTTGATTTTTTTATTTTTTATTTATTTATTTATTTTCCTTATCATTGAATGTGATGTCCGATATGAATTCCAATTCTTGATTTCCGATATGGTTCTTGCAATATGGATTTTTTTTGAGTTGCTTGTGTTATGGGTCTTTGATGTTTGATATGTGGATGTGGGGTTTTTGAGTTTCGATATGGATCTTTTGATATGAGTGCTCGATACGGTGCTTGCGTTATGGGTCTTGATATTTGATATGAAACTTGATTTGATATTTCATTGTGTTCAAGTTGATTTTGTTCTGATTTCGATATTGGATTGGATGTTTGATATGAAACTTGGTTTGATATTGCGTTGTTTCAAGTTGATATGAATTTTGATGTTGATATGGTTTTTTTTGCTGATATTCAAAATGAAACTTGATTTGATTTTCATTGTTTCAAGTTTATATGAATTTTGATGTTGATATGGGTTTTGATTTTCAATATGAAACTTGATTTGAGATTGCATTGTTTCAAGTTGATATGGGTTTTGATTTTCGATATGAAACTTGATTTGAGATTGTGTTGTTTCAAGTTGATATGAATTCCGATGTCGATATGGGTTTTTATTTTTGATATGAAACTTGATTTGAGATTGTGTTGTTTAAAGTGGATATGAATTTTGATGTTGATATGAGAACTGACATTGGGCATGTTTGTTTGTGACAGGAGCAGCTTGGGGTTCTGTAGTCACGAGAGTGATTTTCGAGGCCATGGTCTCTAATTCCACGATTCACATCGCTAGATAGAGATATTATTGAGAGTTGCAGATTATCCTCTTTATTAGACATGCCTCTATATATCATTAACTGGGGTTTATTGACATCATTGGCAGAGAGGTGGCATAGTGACACAAACACCTTTCACTTGGCGACAGGCGAGATCACAGTCACACTAGAGGATTGCTATCGGATTTTGTGGATCCCTGTGATAGGTGCACTATTGCCTTATGAGCAGACTAAGGAGGGTGGGACAAAGGAACTTTGCCAGATTTTCCATGATGATCTGATATGTGGGTATGAGATCCCCTGACAAGAGATCATTGATTTGGATTATGCCCCACTACCATCAATACTAGCAAGTTTTGTAGGTGGCTTTTTATGTCCCAAATGTAGGTAGAAGGGACTGGTAGTGGGATGGGGGTTGGTTCTAGAGGATATGGTGACACAGGGTCACTGGTTTGCATGGGGGTCCTGTATGTTGGCCCATTTATATAGATATTTGCATTAGGTGGTATACTTAGGCTATAGCAGTTTATCAGATGGGGTCACATTGTTATAGGTATGGTCTTGGGAACACATTCCCGCAGCGAGGCCACTTGCAAAAAGAGATAGGCTAGTTGGGTGTGCTTATGCATATGGATACACAGGGATAGTTGTCCAGCATAAGCTAGGAAAACTAGAGCATTGGAGGAGGGTGCCAGATGATATAGATACGGTTGTATGGAGACCATATATTGAGTATGAGGTGTGGGCGAAGGATGGGCTAGAGATGCCCTATGTATATATGTCCCGATTCCTAATAGGACGGACGCCATTTGTGATCGAGAGATTCCTACATAGCCAAGTTCAGTGGCAGTATGGTTGATAATAGGGTATACTACATGGAGTATACTTATATGCTCGTCGGAGGTAGGATATGCCAGAGTGGGGTCCAACCATTGATAGTGTTGTGACAGTGGAGGAGTATATCCATTTAGCTGGCCAGATATGGGACTATGCCTACAGGGTAGTAGATGTAGGGATGACAGAGGAGTTTTCAACGCTCTTTGTGGCTCATGTTGTAGCCTAGATATTGGATCCAGCGGAGATTCCTGCTTTTGATGATGATGAGGATGAGTAGCCCAAGAGGCTAGGGAGACAGAGAGAGGAGGGAGAGGAGCTTGAGGAGGGAGTTGGGGATGGTGGAGGTGATGATGGTGGAGATGGGAGGGGAGGTGATTGAGGTTGGCATGGAGATAGAGCAGCGAGAGGAGATAGAGGGAGGAGAGGATGTAGAGGAGGAGATGGTGGAGATAGAGGGATCCAGGGAGAGAGGGTAGTGCAACGAGTAGTGGATGAGAGAGGGAGGGGAGGTTTGGCGATTGGAGCTGGTGCTGGTGGGCGAGTAGGGGAGGTTATAGAAGCTATGGGTGGGATGGATGATTTTAAATGGCCTACCTAGAGGAGGAGATCAAATGTGCTACCCCCACTAGTGTTGAGGACAGAGATAGGGACAGGGGGTACCACGACATAGGTACCCCTCCAGATTCGGATTCCCACTCATCGAGAGGATGCTCAAATTAGATCCTTATAGTTCTTAGTGCAGCATCTTCAGACATAGTTACTGGCACAACAGTGTCAGATTACACAAATTACCATAGAGCATGATACAATGTTGGAGCGCTTAGGTCGAGCGGAGGCTGGAGCAAATAGTCTAGAGAGAGCAGCAGTTGGTGGCTTGATGAGAGATACGTTGAGAGAGATGCAGTATACAGCCAAGGAGGCTAAGTACTATCGACATCTATATGAGGAGGTGGTTCCCAGGGATCGAAGAGCTCCTAGGTTTACTGCAATGAGATCTATTTGATCTAGGCAGACTACGTCGAGTACAAAGAGCAAAGGTGTGACCGGGCCAACTCGTCAGGAGATAGTCATACCTGAGAGACCTTGTCTCTATTGTATTTTGATCATTTGTTTTATTTGGGATAGACATGACATCTGTTGTATATTTGATCATTTTTGAGATATATATATATATTTATATGACACCTAAGTTCTTTGATCCACATTGGATGTGTTTTATGGATGATGTGTTTTATATATGAATTTGATGGTTCTATGATGATGATGCAATGCTTAGATAGATGCTTGTGATTTGATATTTAATGGATATGACTGGATGATGCATGATGTATGTTATGTGTTCTGTATGTATCTTGAAAATGAGATGTATGATAATGATATGCTATGAGATGTATCTTGAAAATGAAATGTATGATAATGATATGTTGTGAGATGAATCTTGAAAATGAGATGTATGATAATGATATGAAACTAATTGTAAAATGATATGCAGCTAATTGATCATCCTCATTCTTTCATTTGTCATTCCTGTATAGTCACATGTTGCTTTCTTTGTGTTTATCATCATTGAGTTGTTTGGATATGTTGAAAATTGATACAAACAGAATGGTATAATTGAACCATAAAGACCTGAGAAAAATTTACATGACTTTTGATTTTGCAAGATGTCACAAGCATCGAGGTATAATTGAACCAAGATGACCCGAGTGTGTCTTGTGTATAAATAGAAAATATTAAACCATTTGTATGCGCCAAGTGGAACCATGCCTTCAGTGATATGGTTTAAATCATGTCTCGAGACAAGTATGTGCATAGTACAAGTGATCGTCTCACAGACAGAAAACAAAAAAAAAATATTGGAGTCCCAATTACTTTCTCTAGCTTGATGCATCATTGAGAAATTTAAGAGGATCCAATAGTTCAAAAGAGTTCAAGTGCAAAAATAGTCAAAACTTCATGCAAGGTGTAAACATTTTATACTTCAAAAAATCATTCATCATGTGTTGTGAATTTGTTAAGTGTATAAATGTTTGGTTCTCTTGATTGTTGAATGTTTGTTGGACATGATGCTCTTAGTCTTTTGTAAGTTGTGATTTATTGACATGACGAAGTGAAGATCAATGTTTCCCCTAGCTAAATTTACCGCCTGACGTGGATATGTATAGTGATTACCAAGCCATGGTGGGATATGATGAAATGATTTTTGGATAAACAAGGATAGTGACTATGCTAAGTATGTTCTAGATAATGTTATTTTGACAAAGTGTTGGGTGATGGCCGGTGGTGTTTGATTGTGGATATAAAATTTAGGAGCAAAGATAGATAGAGGAGCTATCCTCTCACAAGTAGCGCCTGTTGCCAGGTTTTCACCATTTGTTTCTATTGTGTCTATTTTTGATTTTTTTATTTGTTTGCTTTTCTATGCATTAGACTAATCAAGTATAGTATTTCTTCAAATGGATGTTGTTGGTTGGTTCATCAAGCACATCTCTTTCTTAAGTTGTTAGCTAATAGGCACCTGATCCATAGGCGGATATGATAACATAAGGACCCAACCAGCTAGGTTCAAATTTCCCTTTCTTTTCTCGATCCTCTTGATTTTTGGGATTTTGTTTGAGTATGAGATCACTAATTTTAAAAATCCTAGGGTGACCTTGTGGTTGTAGCTTTGGCACATGCATTGCTAGTATGCTTTGAGGTGAGTATAGGCATGTTGTCACTTTTCATCTAGAAGTTATAGCTCTTGCAGTCTATTTACTTGATACTCTTCATCTGGAATGAGGCCTTTTAAAGATACTCTTAGTGATGGAATTTCTACCTCAAGGGGTAAAATTGCTTTGGATCCATACACCAATTAATATAATGTAGCTCCTATAGGTGTGTGGATGCTAGTTCTATATGCCCAAAGTGCTAGATTGAGTTGCACATGCCAATCTTTTCTTGCATCATTTACTGTTTTCTTGAGGATTTTCAATATTGTTTTGTTGGATGTCTCGGCTTGACCATTCCCTTGTGGGTAGTAAGGTGTGGAGAAATGATGTTGGATTTTGAATCGTTCACATAGTTCTATGATGATGGAACTTGGAATTCCTTATCTGCAGATCAGATAATTAAGAATAAAAGAGGCAATTTGTTTTCCAATTACTGTGGTCATGGGGACCCCTTAAATCCATTTGGTAAAACATTATGTTGTAGTGATAATGAACTTGTGTCCATTTGAAGATGAATGGTGTATTTTACCAACTAAGTCCAATCCCCACTGGCAAAAAGGCCAGGATGTGGTAAATGGCTGCAATTCTTGTGTTGGTGCATGTATAAGATTGCCATGGATTTGGTGTTTAGGACATTTCTTTGCAAAATGATAAGAGTCTTTTTCCATTGTCAGCCAGTAATATCCCATTCTTAGAATTTTTTTAGCAAGAGTAGGACCACTTGAATGTGTACCACAGATACCTTCGTGAAGCTCTTGTAAAGCAGAGTCAGATTTATTACGGTCAAGGCAATGGAGAAGAGTACCATCTAGACCTCAATGGTAAAGAGTATCAGCAGTTAGAGTATAACATGTGTCTTGTCAGATAAAGTTACATTTTTTATTTTGAGATAGGTCAATGAGTAGGGTATTGGTTTTGAGATAGTCGTATATTGTTCTGTATAATGGAGAGTCTGAACTGGTTAAGGATAGATAACATGGGATGTGGAATTGTCATAGGCTAGGGAAAACAGTTGCTCTACTAGAAACTCATAACGACTTTGTTTTTCTAGAATTTGTAGTAGTGAAGCAACGGTAGCCATTGCATCGGCTTCTTTGTTGTCCAACCTTGGTATTTTCTTGAAGATGATGTGTACAAAACACTATTTGAAATCATCCACCATTCATTTGTATGGTAGCAGCTTGTCATCCTTTGTCTGATAGTCATTGTTGATCTGATTTATAACTAGTTGGGAATCTCCATATACTTTAAATTTTGTGATTCTCCATTCCACAACCATTTTGATTCCTATAACTAGTGCCTCATACTCAGTAATGTTATTTGTGCATGGAAACATGAGTCTATATGATTTTGGTATGGTGTTTCCTTTAGGAGTGACGAATAGAATGCCGAGACATAAGCCATATTGAGTGTAGGAACCATCAAAGTATAGGGTCCATTTCTTGGTGGTAATAGTAAGAACATCTCTATCTAGAAATTTGATATCCATTGGTTGTTTATCTGGTAGTGGTGCATTAGCTAATTGATCTGCAATTACTTGTCCTTTGATAGCTCGATGCTCTGTGTAGTGGATATCAAATTCACTGAAAATCATTAGCCATTTAGCCAATCTTCTTGTGAGAGTTGCTTTGTTGAGTAAGTACTTTAGAGGGTCAATTTTTGCTACTAGCTTGATTGTGTGAGCTAGAGTGTAGTGTCACAACTTTTGAGAAGTGAATACCACTGTCAAACAAGCCTTCTCAATGAATGTGTAATTGAGCTCATATCCATTCAAAGTTCTACTAATGTAATAGATATCTCATTTTTTTTCCTTCTTGATTTTCTTGTGCTAATAGTGCCCCCAATGATATGTTTGTTGTTGATATGTAGAGAATGAGTGGCTTGCCTACTATTAGAGGTACTAGAACTGGTGGGTTCATTAAATATTGCTTGGTTTGATAGAATCATTCTAAGCATTTGGCTTCCCATCTAAATGGTACATTCTTGTGTAGAAAATGATTGAATGGTAGACTTTTGTCTGCTAGTTGGGCGATGAACCGCCTGATTTACTGGAGCCATCCTTGTAAGGATCTGAGTTGGATGATATTTTTAGGTGGTGGCATCTCCATGATGGCTTGTACCTTTGCTGGATCTACTTCAATTCCTTTTGATGACATGATGTAGCCTAATAATTTTCCTGATGTTACCCTAAAGACACACTTCTTAGGGTTGATCCTGACTTGAAATTTATCCAACCTTTCAAAAAAATTCTCTAATATGCCTAGATGTTCTGCTCAGGTAAATGACTTAGCTAGTAAATCATCCACATAGTCCTCCATGAAGGTATACATCATGTCATGAAAGATTGTTGGCATTGCTCATTGATAAGTTGCCCCAGCATTCTTTAAGCCAAAAGGCATGACATTCCAACAATACGTTCCCCAAGGATAGGCAAACGTTGTTTTATCTTGATCTTCTGGAGCTATCTTGATTTGATTATAGCCACAAAAACCATCCATTAATGATAACATGATATGGCTTGTTGTGAGCTCTACAATTATCTCGATACTAGGCAAAGAAAATTCATCCTTTGGACATGCTTTGTTGACATCTCTAAAATTGGTGTATATCCTAATGCTGCCATCTGTTTTTAAAACTAGTACAATGTTTGAAATCCATTCAGCATAGTCTATAGGTCGAATAAATCTAGTGTCTAATAGTTTCTTTAGCTCAGCTTTGACCATGAGTGCTATATGTGGATTCATCTTTCTAAATTTTTGCTTAACCGGCTTAGCTCCTAGAGAAATAGATAAGTGATGCATGATTAAATATGCATCAATCCCAACATATCTACATATGAGCAAGCAAAATTTATTTGCTTTTCTTTGAAAATTTTGATAAACTCTTGTTTTTTTGCCTCTACCAAAGATTCTGCTAGGTGTATGTTTTTGGCTGCTTCCATTGTACCAATGTTGATTGATTGAGTGGGCTCAATCAATATGGGTGATTGCTCTTGATAGTTTTTAGGAAGAGTGTCAAGTCTCTCATCTTTAGGTGCCTCAAAAAGGTTTTCACCCGTAGTTTCGTCCTTTATTTTTACTCTTTTGTGATCTTGTGCTGCCATTGACTCGTTTTCAGTAGTAGATCCTTTATTTCTTTCATTTTTACAACTGAGAGACTTGGCACTCCCTTGATTGCAAATGTCGTTACTCTATTCATTGGGAGATTTTGTTTCCAAGTTGATGGTACATAAGTAATGGATAATGTAATCATCATTGGGGAAAATTGGTATGTCATGATTTATCAGATTCATCCCAGTCTATGAGATCATGAAAGATGAGTGGTAAAGAGTCATTGGGTGGGTCGAGTTTGACTACTATAAGTGTTAGGATGGAGGTATCATCAAGGTTGGCTAGGATATTGAATAAGTTAATGATTTTGTCAAGGTCTTCGATGGTATCATCTTCCATGTAGACTTTCTCGTAATGTCACTGCTCATTTTCTTTGGCATCATAGACATTTTGTGGACAAAATTCAAGTAGTCTAGGCTCTGTGCCTTGTCCTTCTTGAGAAAGGGGTGTATGACTAGCATTTTCAGCAATATCTTTAGTGACATTTGAACAGCTACCCCATTGATAATCATTTGAATCAGTCTCAGAGGTATTATCCTAGATTCTTTCAGTGTTGTGGACTGGTATGTTGTAGGGTGAAAATAGGTTTTTGATGATTGATACTAGTCTGATAGTTTTCTCTAATTCCATATAAGATTCTTCTTCTACTCTTTGCATTTGCTCATACACTGTCTCTCCCCGGGGAGTAGTGATGTTGTCAGGGGGTGATTCTTCTTTATTTGAAATGGATTCTTAAACATGATGTACTTCCACACAAGGTGCTTCTTTTTGAATGGCCGACTCCTTGCATTGTTTCTCTTTTTCCTGGTATTCACGTTCCTTTCATATTGTTTCAGCTTATTCAAATAGTGCCTCCTGCCATGAGTCCTCCTTGTATTTCTTCTTTCCCTTCCACTGAGGTTTTTGATATTTATTTGGTTTCTTCTTTGGGGGTAGAGTGTGTTCATAGCCCAATCCTATTTTATCTTTAGAAAACTATGCAGGAGGATCCAATGGTTCTGTGACACCTTCCTGATGCTTGTCGATAGGTCCTTTGCCATTGTATCCCATTTGTCGCATGATTAGGTAGCCTTTTCTATACAAATGTGTTGGTATAGCTACTTCCATAGTAGCTGCTCTAACTTCTTCTTCATCCTTGTAAAGCCAACTAAGGATGTCCTTCTCTTCTGATTCATGTGCTAGTGTGCCTAGTTGGATAAATTTGCCATCAAACTTGGTGATGGGTTGTGTTTCTTGATGTATTGATGTTGAAGGTAGCTCATGAGATTTAGGCAATTCTAGTAAGTTGATTAGACACAAGGGTTCCAAAGAGTACTCGCCCATGCCTTGTTCTTTGATTTTCATCTTTTGCTTGAAATCCATGGATAAAGATTTAAGCTTTTCTTGCTAAAGATCTGGTGCTGAGGAAGTTTGTTTTTCTCTGTTATGTGGAACCAAACTGTCTTGGGCTTCCCCCATAGTATTACAATGTTGGAAAGGGTTATGATCTGCTGATATAGAAATCTCTTGTCCATTGTATGGGAACTTAACACACTGGTGGTAAGCTGAGGGTACTGCTTGCATTTCATGTATCCAAGGTCAACCCAATAAAATATTGTATGTGAGGTCTCTATCTAAAACTTGGCACATAGTGTCCTTTTGTATTGGTCCCACTTGAATTGGCAATATCACTGTTCCCTTGGATGATCTTTCTTCATCATCATATGCTTTGATAGTGATCTTTTTGTGTGGATCAATAGACTGCTCAGAGAAGCCTAATGCCCAAATAAGTTTTAAGGTACAAATATTGAGTCTGGCTCCTCCATCTATTAATACTCTTTTAACTCGATGTTTGTAGACCAAGACTTCAATGTGAAGTGGAGTATTGTGTGGATGGCTCAATGAAATATTATCATGGTTAGAAAAGGTAAGATTATGAGCTCCTGTCATGTGAGCTACCATGGCTTGAAATTTGTCAATATCCAAATCCTGAGGTACATTTGTTTCTAATAGTGCCTATTCCAAGGTGTCTTTATGCTTTGGTAAGAGTTTCAGTAACTCAAGTATAGATATTTGAGTAGGAGTTTTGCACAGTTGACTAACCAAATCATATTGAATTTTGGGTATGGCGTTTGCTGCTGATGTATGCCCTTTCAAGACATATTTTTGAGCTCTAATGGTTACATTGATCGATTCATGTTCACGTTTATCTCTGATTGTTATGACATTTACTTGATGGTCATCTATTGATATATGATTGATGGTGTTATTGTATATGTGATTGATACGAGCTTCGTGTGTATCTTTTGATGTTGAAGCTTCATCCTTGTTGTAATTTGGAAGAGGGTTTTAAAGGCACCATGATCATCATTTGTCTTCAAACCATCGACTATTAAATCCCCTCTATCAATCATGTCTTGAACAATGTTTTTAAGCTTCATGCAATCATTCATTTGATGTCCTTTGTTTCGATGAAAATCACAAAAGTATGAGTCATTCCACCAAGGAGGTTTGACTTGTGGTTCAAAGTTGTTGATTGATGGTAATGAGATAATTTTGTTTCCCAGGTGTTCTCTGAATGCTGACTCTAATGATTGCCCTAATGGTGTGTAAATGCGTTTAGGAAATTTGTTGGTGTTACCTCATGAATTTGTATTAGGTCCCTGATTTATGTTGTTATTTTGGGTATTGTTGGTGTTGTTTGTATTGGGATGTTATGGATTGGTATTTGGTGCATAAGTGTTAGTACCTTGGTTGGAACCTTTTTGATTCTTGGTAGCCTGAGGATTACCTAATAAGGCCAATACTAGTTGTTTAGACTTCACATCATTAGCCTCATTTCCTCCTTCATTTCCAGTATTTTTGTTTCTGGTCCAGAACCTAGATTTGTCTAAGTTGTTGTTATTGTTCTGGTTATTGTAATGAGAGTTCGATGAATTTGTTCCTTCTTTAATGAATTTCAATGTTCCTTTCTTAACACATGCCTCCTCTACTTGGATGCCATTTTCAATCAATTTAGAAAAAGATGGTATGCATTGGAGCTTGAGTATGTAACTCATCTCGCTATTCAAATTGTTAATGAAAATTTCCATCTTTTTATTTTCGGGCACATCTCGAGGATACCTTGAAACCATCTGTCGCCAACATTGAAGAAACACCATGAATGTTTCATTGTTTTTCTATTTGGTATTGCAGACATCTAGCATGGTTATTGCATGTTGAATATTGTAGGAGTATTGAGTGATAAATTTGTTGACTAATTCATCAAAGGATCTAACAGGAGGTGTGATTTCAGATAACCATTCCATTGTTTGTCCTCCCAAGCTTCTTAGGAATAGCCTCATCCAATAGATGTCATCATGGCAAATTCTAGGCTCATGGTACAAAATTCCTGAACATGATCATGAGGATCGCCTTTCCTATCATATTTGTCAAATTTGGGAATGTTTGAATTTGGGGGAAAAGGTACCATGTTTAACCTTCTGTCAAAAGGATAAG
Organism: Cryptomeria japonica; assembly: GCF_030272615.1. Classification (NCBI taxonomy): domain Eukaryota; kingdom Viridiplantae; phylum Streptophyta; class Pinopsida; order Cupressales; family Cupressaceae; genus Cryptomeria; species Cryptomeria japonica. Next base: position 663,495,462 of record NC_081407.1, on the reverse strand, counting down.
GACAAATTTTGTTTAAGGAATATCGTACTGTTGATCCTTGTTGCATGTCCTGCATTTGCTTTTGTATCATTTGCAATTGTTGTGTGAGCACAACCAAGGGTGCATTTTTTTTCCAAGGGAAGAGTTCTTCCTTCTTATTGTTTCTATCTTGGGTAGGCATGTGTTGTGGTATGTGTGACTCAGGTATGTTTTGTTTGGGTATGTTTTGCTTAGGGTCACATGTGTCATCTTCTCTTTGTTGTTCCTGATAAGTATAATGTCGAGACCTTGTTCTAAAGGTGTTAGTATCAAAGTCTTCAGGAATCCTAACTCCTTTGCTTGTGAGCATGAGTAGATATTTTTTTTTGTCGGCCTCTATGAGTCTTTCCATAAGTCTTTGAAATTAGGCACTTTTTTGACATTCCTGGAGGAGCTCTTCAGTAATCTTTGTGTCTTCTAGATTTGGATATTCGAAGAGATTTGATAGTCTTCACCCCATACTAGACTCTGGTTGTGGTTTTCTTTATTGGTTTCATTGAGAGTGAGTGACAACAAGCATCTAGTAGAAACTTTCTATAATAAAGGGAATGAATTCCTCTTCTATGTCTTGATCAAGAGTTGGTGGCTCTATTCGAGGTATATTGTAAGTAATGCAAACTTTTGAGAAGAAATATGGATTGATTTTTCCTCCATGATTTAAGCGTTGGTTGAATGCTACTTTTTGGAAAAATTCTCTACTCCTCAATGGTTCCTTATCAAATTTGTTTGATTTGTTTTGAAGATACAAGTGCATATGATGAAGGAATGTGTAATGGGATTTGAAGAGTTGGTGATTGATGTATAGAAATCTATTCCTTTTAAAAAGTTTCTCGAAACTAGGTTGTTGTTTCCTTAACTTAGTGTTATGATGAATACTTTTTCTTCTCAGAATAGGAGGATTAGTCATACATAGGTGATCAATGGTTTCTTTTGATTTTGTTTTGGATTAAGATACCTTGTTTGGAAACTTAAGTCTACTTTTATCAAATGAAGGTTTAGATGCCCCCTCATGACAAAGTGCATCAAATGTTATGGAATAAGAGCTTTCCCTATATGGAAACTCGATTTGATAGCTTTAGTTTGAAATAAGTATGTTTTAAGGATAAAATCCATTTGATTGGAGGACCTTTTGATGTATGTGATGATGTTACCTGATTCTGATAGGAAAATGTGTTTATCCTTAGCTAGTTTTGGACTTGACAACCTTTGTTCTAAGAATTTCTTGTCTTGATTGTTTTGGAATAGTTCTGACACTCTGATTTGAATTTCTGCCCGATGAAGTTGAGTGAATATTGAAATATATTTCCAAACTCTGTTTAAAATTTTTCAAAAAAAGTTTATGTTTGTTCTCTATTATCTCAGTTTTGACTACGCGCTAAACTAGAGACTAGATGCATTAACAAATGCTATCAATGCACTAGAGAAAGATCTCAACGTGCTAAGCTACCCTTTATATGCGCTAATTTGAACTGGTTGGTTCTGAATTGGTTTTAATAGGTGATGCGCTAATATGTCCTTCCTACACGCTACCTTTTGAGCTAAAAGTGCTACTGTTTGCTCCCAAAGCACTAAGTTGTTGCTCCAAAGTGATGAGCTATTTTCAAGAAGCACTAAGTTTTAGCTGTCGAATGTTTAGATTTATTATTCACTAGTTCTCAAAATAGTTGCACTATGTTGAAGCGTGGACGTGCTAAAAGATGGTTTCAAAGTGCTAATTTTTTCTCCAGATGCGCTAAAATGTTGCTTTCACGAGCTAAACTGCCTTGTTTGCTTTGACTTGTTGGTTTTTCTATGATTTTTAACTTTTCCTCAATTTTTATGGATGATTTTCTAAAGTATGAAATGCAAACATAGCATGAAAAAGATAACCATTTTGCCTATTATAAATAAAGAGTGTATATTCTACGAGGATGTATTCAAATCCCCAATGTTTTAATAGGTTTGGATACAAATAATGCAATTCAATCAAACTCTTTATTCAAGGGTCATCAAAAATACTATAGCCCGCTAGTCTCGATACTCCATCAGCTCAAATAGCTTTGTCACCCCCTAGGGGGTGCCCGTTTTTTTGCCTTTTGCCAGAAATTAACTCAAAGTGAATTTCTTCACAATTGAGTAGTTATCTTGGGAGATATATGGTGAGTAATCTTGGTGGTGGATTCTTCCCCACCCTTGCACTATGATATTGCCAATGTCTAGATATTGACTCAGCTCAAAGTTTCTAATGCTAAGGTTCATAATCAGGCTTCATGTTCGGCCGTCAGTGATAAAATCCCTAAGAAGGCTTCCCAAACTTTAGAACAAAGGCTTTACATATCTTAAAGATACTAGGGGAAGGCTAATCGCTGCGCGCAACCGTTGAAAGGGACTTTCATCACCCTCCACTTTTGATTATAGTGGATTGGAACACTTGGCATCAAAGTCGTTCCCCTCACACCGGCCAAAGAATGGCTTTAAGATTTTTTATCTCCTCGGGAGGGCAGGCCTGTCAAAGGATTTATTTGATTGAAATACTGAAAGCGTAAGACTAGTTTGGCTTTTTGATCATCTAATTAAGGGGAGAGCATATACCTTCCACTTTCGAGACAAGGCAAACAAGGTTCTTTTTATCCTTTCAATGCAGTGATTTGCTAAAGTCTATCTGGAGATGTTGCTCCAAAAAAGCATGGTGTTTATTTTAGTGCCCAAATCAATGATTTTCTAAGCTAAGAAAAAAATCCTGGTCAAAAAAGCAAAGAGTTCGATTTCGTCGACAAAAAGAAATCAATAAAGGGAAAGAAATTTCCTCTTTTGGTTTACTTCAAAAAAAATTGAAAAATGAGGTTCTTTATCTTGCAAAAATAAAGTGAATCCTTTTAGATACCAAAGGATGGTGAGGTTCTTTTTCTTTTAAAGTATTTGCAAAAGTTAAGTTTGTTGGTTCTTTTTATAGCTCCAAACTGAAGTGTTTTTCTCCTAAAAAAGCAAGAAAATGGTTTTTAGTTGTTGTTCTTTTTAGATATCCCAAAGAGAAATGTGAGTTCAATTTTATCCAACAAGAAAATGAAGAAAATTTAAAATAACTAACTTGACTAAGTTAGAAATACTAGGTTACTTCAATCCTAACTTTGGTAAAACAATCTCTCGACCTTGCAAAGAAATCGTTAGTCACCTGCAGTAAAACCAGTTAGCAAAAAATTTTGTTTTGTGGACTTCTACAAGTCTATTTTAAGCTTTTGTTACAATTTTATTTTCTGTCTGTGTCTGTTATGCGCTATAGAATGGACTTGATGTGCTACAGAGAAGCCTCGATGTGCTAAACTATTGTTTGAATGGGCTGGTCTATTTAATTTAAGCGCTGACATCTACAAGAAATAGGAAAACGGTTATGCGCTAAAGTTAAGCTTTAACGTGCTAAAAGGTAGTTTCAATGTGCTAAATAGTCACTCAGATGCATTGAAGTTTCGACTAGATGTGCTAGATCATTCTTGCTATGCACTGATTCCAGTTTCCCGCGTACCTGCAAATTTAGTCCTACATAAAAATGATTTGAAAAAGGGATTTATGCCCCATGGTGGGCGCCAGAAATGTATGTGGGAAAAGAGGTGCAATGAAACAAAGATTACAAAATTCAATGACTTGCCCACACACCAATGGGCCTCTTGGTGCAAGTTATGCAGCTCTATGGAATAGCTCAACTTCCCAAGGGGTGTTCCATTGTTGTCTATCTCACAAGACCCCTCAAGCCAATGCCTTTGCTCTTAGATCACTGAGCAAAGTGACTTAGGGATGACAATCATGAGAATGAGGAATGCTTTTGATCAATCTTAATATGAATGCCATCCTATCTATGTATGATTTTAACCAATATGAACTAAACTAGTGATGATAAGATGAAAAGGATTAGTAAAAGATGATCCTAACATGATATACTAGTTTATATGATTAACTATGATGATAGAAATACTTCTAAATGTTTATTAGACTACTTTTATTTCAAAGAGAGATTAAATGCTCTACTAAAAATGAGTCTAAGTGTGATGCTAAAGACTTAGATTATCAGAATAAGGAAATGAGGGCTCTATTTATAGGAACAATAGGGCAATGGATGGTCAAGATCGGATGATCTTATCAAGGGTCAGGATTGAAAGTTATCAATCCATGTTTACAATTCTCACCAATGAAATGGTAACAATCATCAACATAAGACTGCTTGAGAGGAGATGTAAGAAGCATTAAATGCTTGAGAAGACCTCATGGTTACCTTAGGAGGTAAGGGTTAAGGTTAGGTTAAGATTATCCATTGGATAAAGATTTTACCCAAAGGATAGACTCTTGTGCAAGGATTAAAGGGATAACCAAGGGTAAAGCCATGAGTGATTGATTAGACCCTATGGTTAGATGAGGGTTGAGTTAGGCAAAAAGTCTCTAACCATGCCACAAAGGGTTAGTTAACCATTAATTGTTTAAAAGACTTTGGGGACAAATTTGTAAGAGTCCTTCCAAATTTGGGGGTGTTCAACAAGTTATCTTGTTGAAAGCATAAAGGCTTTAATGCCTTTGGAAGACTTTGCTCCAAATTTGAGAAGTGACATCCTCAAATTTAGGGAAAGGGGATAATTGAAAGGTTTAGGTTAATTGATTAGGGTTAGATGGGTTGTAGAAGAATTTAGGAAGGGGATTTAGGAGGCAAGTGGGAGGTGTAGGAAAATGTAAGTGGGTGGGGAAAATAGAATTTAATTAAAATAAAATATTTTATTTCAATTGTGGTTGGAAGTGGGAGATTTAAATAAATTAGATTTATTTATTTGGAGTGAACAATTTAATTAAATGTAAATTTAATTAAAAGGAGAGAGAAGGGTTTTAATTAAATAAAATGATTTATTCAATTAAATGATATGAAATGTTTAGTTGAATTTAAATAAATAAATTCAATAAAGAATAAATTAGTTTATTTAATGAAATAGAGGGACGTGGATGATTTAATTAAATTAGATTTAACTAAATAGAGGAATGAGAATAAAATGAACATTAAATATTCCTTTAGGAATGTGGTCATTTTTATACATCTACACTTACAATGAGGGGCCTACACATACAGGAAGGCTAGCAGCCTAGAGCTCACTGCTCAATTACAAAACAAAAGTCTCACTGACATATAAAATGGATTATCAAAATACAATAAAATCTACTGCTTTAGATCAGCATCAACTATGTCGGCTTTAGTACCAGTTCAAGCTCAGTGTATTACCAAAACCTTTGCTGTCAACTATATCTCCTTATACAAAAATATCATCTATATCCACTCTCTCTATCACATGTCTCCCTTTTTTAAATGACCTATAAGATCTCCTACATATATATGAGTCTTTTACAATATGCCATGTTGACTTTTACAAATGGTAATTACAATATAAAAAAATAAACAAAAGTTTAATCCATGTCGGCTTGAGTTTCGGTATGCATTATTGCCGTTGTCGGTGAAGTGCCTATCGGTGAATGTAGAAGTCTATTGCCGGTGTTGATAACTGTCGGTGGGTAGCTAGATGATTTCTAGTTGATTGCCAGTTGGTTTCCATCAATGACAACATCAACTATTCTCATAAGAGTGTAGAATGCCAAAAATCTCCCCTTTGGCATTGATGGCAACACTCATGAGAAAAATCCAAAACTGGTCCAAAAACTAAAGTCCAAAAAGTTTCCAAAAAGATGTGCTCCCCCTGAGAAAATGATCTCCTTTGAATAAGCATTTTTCTCTCTAGTACTCCCCCTTTGACATCAATGACAAAGGTTGTCAAAAATTGTCAAATGAGTGCAAAAATTTCACCTTAAAGTCTGTAACCAGTTGGTTACAACTGGAAATATATCTGCTAAAACCAAATTTAGACTCTGCATAAACCTTTTGTTGTCAATCAAGGTTGCCTCAGTTTGTTGGATCATGTCGGTGAGATGATGCATGTGATCTTCTGGTGATCATTCTCCCTAAAGTAATGCCTTAGTTATTTTAATTCTTTGAGAAATAAGATTTTCCAACTTATGACTAAGTTTATCTTTAAGCTCTCTGGTATTAGAAATTATCATTGTCTTTTCTTTCTCAAGTTTATCTATTTTTTCTTCAAAACCTGTCATCTCTTGCTCAAAAATTGATATGTGACCAGATGAACCAATTATGTTATCAGCTATGTAATCAATTTCTTTCTGTATTTTACTGATCTCCTTGTCTATGTTTGCTATCAGAATGTGTGGTTTACATGTTTCCCTATATAGCTCTTTGTACTCCAAAATTGTAGAGTTCAGTACTAGTAGTAATGTATTCGGGTGCTCAATGCACTTCTTTATGGTGTCCTCAAAGAATTTGTTCTTCTCTTTTTCAACTCTCTCCTTTATTGTATCCTCATTCACTTTATCAACCATTATTACATTTTCAGCAATAAATTTGGACAATGTGTCCAATTTTCCTAAAGAATCCTTAATATGACCTATGTTACATTTTGGTGCAATCAATTTAAGAATTGGTACAGTGTTATCAATTGCCTTGTAGGCCAAAGCATTGCAATCCGTTATCTTTTTTATTGAATCCAAAAGTACTTTTGTTACATTAGTAGGTCTGAATTCACTTGTTGATGTGCTGAATGTCTAAACAATTGCCTTTATTACCTTTGTGCTTCCATCAGTTGTAACCATTTTGCTTGTGTTTACCTCTTGTGGATCAGTTTGTGTTTGCATCTCAACTAGCAAGGGTTTCTCAGACTGCTTTTATGTCACAGTGATTATCAGTTTCTCCGCCTCAATATGTACCTCTACCTTGGTAGGTTTCTCAATAAGTTCAGCTGTCAATAACTCAGTCTCAGGTGGCCTTGTGCTAGCATCTATTCCTTCAGTAGGTTTCTTTGTTTCTAATGGTTGCTCTGGTTGGGTTGGGATCTCAACCTCAACAGTCTCTACTAGTTTCTTAGCCATGTTACCACTATCAACATTATCTTCTTTAACCTCTACACTATCCTTATCTACAACAATATTCACTTCCCAAGTATCCACATTCATGGTGAAGAGTATCTTAGATTCAAGATTTGTGTCATCATGTGTAACACCTTCAGTTTCAATAACCGATGGACCATCTGTATGTACCGGTGCAGTATCCAAAGGTGGCGATAGATTGTCAGTGATCTTGATGTTTGGAATACCACTAATTTCACCTTTTCCCTGGTCCTTATCCTTCTAATATACTTTAAATGTCTTCTTTGGTCAGTTCATGTCCTCTTGTTTTTCCTTCTCCACAAAAAATATATCCCAGTTATTAGCAGTTTCATCTGCAATCTCTTTTACTCTTCCTACCATTAAACTTGCCAGTGACCACTGGCAAAAATAGATCGGTTATCCTCAGAGATTAATTCATCAATTTACTCTTTTGAGTTTACAGGATGTACAGCTAGAAGTTTTTCAACTTTTAGTTTCTTATATAATTCCATCATTGCAATCCTTTTTGCTTCCAATCTCCTATATAAATCATTTAGTAAGTCATCCACAACTTCAATTAAAACCTTTTTATATATTTCCAGATGTAAGATTATACTATTCTGATTGCTTTCCTTGTCAGAATCATTTAATGTGTTATGTAATTGGTGTACATTGGCCAAATTTCCATCATCAGTTATCTCATTCAATAAGTCATTCAAAGAAGGGGTAATAGGTTGTTGTTTCTTCTTTGGTGTCAGTTTCTTTGGTGGTCCCCTTACTACCTATTGTTTCTTCCTCAAGGTCCTTGTTCTCTTAGGTGAAGGAGAGGGTATCAGTGAAGGTTTTCTCTTCCTCATTTCAAGTCTTTTAAACTTAGTTGTCTTGTCATTGTCAGTTCTAGAAGATGTGCCAACTAGTGAAATGTGTGCCTCTAGTTGCAGTCCTTCAAGTTCACTAGCCGATATGCCACAAATGTTCATTATATTTTCCTTGATTTCCTTCACTTTCTTGGATGCATCTCTAATATATTTTTCTCTTTTCTTTCTTTGCTTCAATATTTTTACACCACTTTCAATAGTCTCAGCACTACCAAAAACTTGTTCTGATTGTTCTCTCGGTGCATCTAGTAAAGATTTTGCATAAGTTTCAAGAATGTCAAGATCTACCTCATATCCCATTTCAGTCACTCATATATTCCTAGGGAGTACATCTTCCATCCATGTCTCATCTTTCTTGATAACAAAACAAATTTCTTTGTTGTATTTTTCCACTACACTCTGTGGTAGTCTTTCTCTAGTTTTCATTTTATCTTGGAAAGTTTTGAAGTATTCAATTATTTTGTTGTCCTTTGCAGTTGGCATGTTTGTAAAAGCTTCCTATAATTTTTTTCCTACTGGTATCTCATATCCAAAGTCTTTAGGACCTATACTGGGGATTTCCTTAGTGAAATGCAACATTAAACATACCAAAAGATTTCAAAAGTGGAATATCCCTTTCTTATCTCCTTTAATCTCTTTCAAATTATCAATGAGTTCATCTTTCAGTGATTCACACACATCTATCATTGCATTGTTTTTAACCATCTCATAAACACTGTTAATACAAAGACTAGAAACTGAATTTAGCCTGTTTGCATGTGTAGTCTTGTATTCTAGCACCATACTTACAAATCTCACATTGAATGTCCTTGATATCATTCACTCTCAGTGATCTCTTGTCAGATGTTGCTCCTATTAGGCTCATCACTTTGTTGTTGGGAATATTCTTTGTTTTATCAGGTCTGCTATCAGTTGAGGATAAACCAATTACTGCCCTAATTGCTTGCCAGGTTATTTTGCAAACAAAATCCAACCATATGATTTCTCCATGTGCTCTACTCAAAACAATTCTTACTACTTCCTCTGGAAATTGAGGAATGTTCAGTATCTCCACAAAACCTAAAGTTTCTACAATCTTGTGTTAGGGTTTAACAATGCCATTTTCATCACAAATTACCTTAGTAAACATTTTCACCAATTCTTCAGAACCTAGTTCTTCTATATTGCAATATATATAAATCCTAGGGTCTTCTGCAAATACTACACCTTTAGGAATTTTTGAAAATGCCCCTATAGAGTCATCTTGTTTAGCTATTTTGAGAATTATCTTAAATTCAGGCCTAGGGTGTTTCACGTTTTCCACAATAGTTGGGTTCAGAAGAAACTCGAGAGAAGAAGAAGAAGCCATTGAAAAATACCTTTGGTTTCCTGAAAATATTTTGAATGCTTGAATAAATTACTTCGCACCTTCGCCTTGAATGCCTTTGCTCTATTTTCACACTCTCTTCTAATTTGAATGCTCGATGAATAAAAAATGAGGGAAATTAGCTAATTTATAAAGACATTTCTCTTACCAACCGCACTAAATGCTCGCCGGTTAAGTGAAAACTTAAGACATCTACCGGTATAGAAGAGATCTATCTTCTCACCATTGACCAAGGGTAATCTGCATGATTTTCAACTTACTGCAATACCCCCAAAGGGTTACTTCTTAGTTAGATGAAGAATCTCCTACTAGTGAAGGATTACTCTGTTCTACTAGTATAGAGATAGTTTCATCAACACTCTGATCTTTCTTCCTAATCCATTGTTTTGAAAATTCTTGCTTTACCTCATATACCTTTTCTTTGCCTTTCACACTCGATCCTTTATTGTTTGCTGGTGAAGTCTTGCTTCTACAAAATTTAGCAATATCTCCAATTTTATTACAATAATAACAAGTCACATTATTCCTCTGAATAGCCTTTTCATATCATATGTCAGTTTGTGTTCTGCATTGATTAGATAAGTGTCCATATCTTCCACAAACATAACATTTCACATTCATTCTGCAATTTCCTAAATTATGACCAACTTTGGTGCATTTGGAACATTGACCGGTGGGTGCATTCATATTCTGATTATTTCTAAATCTACATTGATTTTCTCTATGTTCATATTTGTTGCAATTGAAACATTTTCTATTAAACTTATAAGCATTAGGATGTCTTACTAGTTAGTTCTGATCTAGATTATTTGCAATGTCGGAACATTCTCCAACTTCAAATCCAAGTCCATTAGTATCTCCAATAGGTTTCTGACTTTTCAGCATGTCATCAAGCTCCTCTAAACTTTTCTTGAATTTCTCTTTGTGTTGATTTACAGTAGCCAACTCATTTTCCAAAATTCCCTTTTGTTTCATAAGCTCAGTTTTATCATGTTGCATGTGAATCAGATCTATCTTTAACATATCATTTTCATGACTAAGTCTTATATTTTCATTTCCAGCATCATTGAGTCTCCTAGTCAAGTCTTCTTCATTTTTGTTCATGTCTTCAATGTCTTTACAAAACCTCATAGTCATATCTTGCATTTCATTCTTCATAATATTGTTTTCTTGTCGCAACTTGTTTGCAAGTTCTCTAAGAGTTTCTTTTTCATCATCCTCATTCTGCATCTGCACATGAAGTTCTTTTCTTTTATTCTTTACAATAACCAGGTTATTTTGAAGTGCCAAAATGAATTCTTGAGCAGTTTTAAGTTCATCCTCCAATCTGATGTTCTTCACTTTTTCTACATCATAGCCTACAAGAGCTCCTTCCAATTGTTTCCTTAAGTTCTCCATTTGTACTAGTGTCAGAATCTTCCTCAAGCTATTAGGCTTTGAAAATAGAGGACCAGGCTCTGATACCAATTGTTAGAATCAATGATAGTCCCAAAGACACTAAGAGGGGGGGGTGAATCAGTGTCTAACGGTTAGTAGAATATTTAAACTTATTTAGAACTTTGTATCCCAAAATAGTGTATCGGTAAATAACAATTAATGTCGTCAATAAGAATAATAAAGACAACATAGAGAACACACCATAACACAAGATATTTAATGAGGAAACCCAATGTGGGAAAAACCTTGGTGGGATTTGTGGCCCACAATATGCACTCACTGACCAATGAATAAATATTACTTACAAAATGGATTATCAAAATCCAATACAATCAACTACTTCAGATCAGCATCAACTATGCAAAGTTCAGTATCAGTTTAAGCTCAATCTATTACCAAAACCTTTGCTATCAACCATATCACCTTATACAAAAATATCATCTATATCCACTCTCTCTATCACATGTCTCCCTTTTTTAAATGACCTATAAGATCTCATACATATATATGAGCCTTTTAAAATATACCATGTCATCTTTTACAAAAGATAATTACAATATAAAACAATAAACAAAAGTTTATTCCATATTAGCTTGAGTGCTAGCATGCATTATTGCTGAGGCCAGTGAAGTGTCTGCCGGTTAATGTAGAAGTTTATTGTCGATGTTGGTAACTATGGGTGGGTAGCCAAATGATTTCTAGTTGGTTTCCAGTTGGTTGCCATCAATGATAACATCAACTATTCTCATAAGAGTGTAAAATGCCAATAGATTCATCCCCCCTCTTAGTAGTTAATTAGATCCTTATTGATTCATCATACCATCAATTGGTATCAAGGAATTTTGGGTCCTTTAAGATCTAAGACTAACATCTTGAGGTAAGGATCTTGAAGAACATGATGAAGAAAGAAGATCAAAAGTTTAATAGGGAAAACTATAGAATTATATCAAGAGTCTAGGAAGTCAATACTGGGAACATGTTGGTACTCAATATGTTGCACCTAGTTGGCCTATGACCGATGATCAGAAGAAAGAGCAACAAGAAAAAAATCAAGCATTGGATGCCATTATCAGTTCCTTGTTTGATTCAGAGTATGTTGATGTCCATGGTCTGGAGACTTCTTATGAGGTGTGGAATAAACTTGAAGAAATGTGTAGCGATGATGAGCATGTGAAGATTTCCAAAGAAGAGGGCCTGAGAGGTAAATTTGATGACATGCGGATGGCTGAAGGTGAGAATATACAATAGTATGGTTAGAGGATCAAAGAGATAGTTGGTGAGATCAAGAGTGTTAGTGGTAAAGTGGAGGATGCCATAGTGGTTAATAAGGTATTGAGAACCCTTCTACCGATCTACGTTATCCAAGTTGCAGCCATTGAGGAGATAAAATATATTGACAAAACTAAGGTAACCCTTGACTCCATCATTGGTAAGCTCATGTAATTTGAATTAAATGGTTATGATGGTAGTGTTTAGAAATCTAAATCTGCATTTAGAGCTTCAATTTCTAAACCTCCTATGAGGAAAAATAGAGATGTCAGTCACAGCTATGAATTTAGATCCAGCTAAGAAGTTGATGATGAAGATAGTTTGGTTGAGCTTGAAGCATTGTTGGCCAAGCAGTTGCCCAAAGGTACCGGTAAGTACAGAGGTAAATTGCCTTTAAAATGTTTTGCATACAACAAGATTGGACACATTGCTGCTAATTGTCCTAATAGTGATAATGAGCATAAGCGTGAGAAGTACAAGAAATACAAAGGAAAAGGAAAAAGGGATTATCTCATTGCAGTTGATGGTGGTATCACTGATGAGAAATCTGAGGTAGATGCTAATGAAGACATTGTCTTTGTAGCCATTAAAGAGGAGAAATTTTATCAGAAGGCATTAGTTTCTCACATGGATAATTAGAAAGATTGGATCATTGATAGTGGTTGTTCACACAAGATGACTGGTGACTGGAGTAAATTTCTTACTTTGAAGGAATTTGATGGAGGAGTTGTGAGATTTAGAAATGACTCATCCTACATGGTAAAAGGAAAGGGAACTATTTCTCTTAATCACAATCTTTTGAGTGTAGCCTAGATTAATGATAGAGGTTATCCATTGGAATTTAAAAATGGAATGTGCAAAATCTATGGGAGTAAAGGTGAACTGATTGTAATGACTCATCTTGTAGATGAAAGACAATCTTTTGAGTGTAGGCCAACTCAATAATAGAGGTTATCCATTGGAATTTAAGAATGAAATGTGCAAAATCTATGCGAGTAAAGGTGAACTGATTTCAATCGGCAAGTAGACAAAACATAACCTATTTCACCTAAATCCTAAAGTCAACAACTGTTTAATTGCTAAAATAGATGATATTTGTCTTTGGCATCAGAGATTTTGTCATATAAATTTTGATAACATTGTCAAGGTCAGTATGTCCAAGTTGGTAAGAGGTTTGCCTTAGTTGGACAAACCGGTGAATGCTCTGTGTAAGGAATATCAGTTAGGAAAGATTACATCCTCAACTTTTAAGAGAAAATCTTATTCAACAGAACATCTGTTAGATTTGGTTCATATAGACCTTTGTGGACCAATAAGGACTAAAAGTATTCAAGGTGATAGATATTTTATGATCTTTACTGATGATTGCTCAAGAATGATATGGGTCACATTATTGAAGGACAAAATAGAAGCCTTTAGTAATTTCAAGGCATTCAGGGCCTTAGCTGAAAAGGAAAGTGGTAAGAAGATAAAGTGTCTGAGGACTTATCAAGGTGGTGAATTTACTTTAGAGGAATTCACTAGATATTGTGAATACAATGGAATCAAGAGGAAACTTTCTACACTAATGACACCGTAGTAGAAAGGTATTGCAGAGAGGAACAACCGGTCAGTTGTTGAAGCTGATAGAATGATGCTTATACAAGGAGGTGTAGAAAAAACTTTCTGGAGACAAGCTGTTAGCACAACTACCTACACTATGAATTAGATACTGGTAAAAAGTGGTCAAGATAAAACTCCTTATGAATACTAGTATGGTAGATCACCTAATGTCAGTTATTTTAAGATTTTTGGCAGTAAATAATTTACCAAGAGAGGTGACTATGCTAGTAAGTTTGAGGCTAAAAGTGATGAAGGCATATTTCTTGGTTACTCCACCAAGAGTAAGGCCGACAGAAGTTACAACAATCAGACACAAAGAAACACTGAAAGTGTTGATGTTCAAGTGGATGAGTATCTTGAAGTCTCTGGAGAAACAAGTGCATTGAAAAAGGATGAAGATCCTTGCATTCTAATTTTGGAACTAGAACCGGTGAAACCAGAAGCTGATGAAGTGAATGTTTTTATACCAGTTCAATCGGAACAATTATATTCAAGAGAAGATGATGATAATGAAGAAGAACCTGAAGATAATTATCATATCATTCAAAGATATGTGAGACTCAATCGTAATCCTAACCAAATTATTCGAGATAAAGATGTTGGAGTATTAACTAGAAGAAGAATAAGAGAGAATTCTTGCATGATCTCCACTATTGAGCCTAGAACTGATAAGAAAGCATTTGGAGATGATCATTAGATTAAAACTATGGAGGAGGAGCTTGACTAGATTGAGAAGAACAATACATGGACCCTGGTACCCAGACCAGTGAATAAAAATGTGATAGGTACTAAATGGGCATTCAGGAATAAATTGAATGAAGATGGAGTGGTAGTAAAAAACAAAGCTAGATTGGTATGCAAAGGGTATGCACAGGAAGAAGGAGAAGACTATGGTGAGACATCCACACAAGTTGCTATATTAGATGGTATTAGGACTCTACTTGAATTTGTAGCATATAAGGGATTCAAAGTATATCAGATGGATCTGAAGTCAACATTTCTGAATGGAATACTGAAAGAATTATACATTGAGTAGTCAGATGGTTATTCTTTCACTAATGCAAAAGATATGGTGTGTAAATTTCACAATGCACTCTATGGTTTGAAGCAAGCATCGAGAGAATGGTATGAAAGACTACATTCACACCTGATGAAGATAGGTTTTCAGAGAACTAGTGAAGACAATAATATATATCTCAAATCTACGGGTGATAAGATACTGGTTAGTGAAGTGTTTGTAGATGATATCATATTTGGAGGCAATGATGACATGAGTGATAACTTTGAAAATGAAATGAAAAGTAAATTTGAAATGTCTCTAGTGGGAGATAAAATTCTTCATAGGTTTGCAAATTCAGCAAATGAAGAGTGATATTTTTATCACATAGTCTAAATATGTGAAAGAGGTATTGAAGACATTTGGAATGAGTGACTATAAACCAATTGGGACACCAATGGCTATAGGTTGTAAATCATCTAAGGAAGATGAAGCCGCATCTGTTGATAAAAAGGAGTACAGGTCAATGATAGAGAAATTGCATTATGTTGTTCACAGTAGACTGAATATTTCTCATGCAGTTAATTTAGTTGCCAGATTTCATAAGAATCTAAAGGAGACACATTTGATAGCAACCAAGAGGATATTTAGATATTTGATGGTTACTACTAACTATGGATTATGGTATCCATATGTAGGTAACTTTGATTTGAAGGTTTATACGAATGCAAATTGGGCAGGTAATGTTGATGATAGGAAGAGTACAACTAGTGGTGCATTCTTTCTTGCAGGAAGACTTGTTTCATGTAGCAACAAGAAGCAGAGTTGTATATCATAGTCCAATGCTGAAGCTGAGTATGTTTCAATGTATATGAATTGTACCCAAGCTATCTAGATGAAACACATTTTGGAAGGATTCAAGTTGAAGATTATAGAATCGGTAAAGATTTTATGTGATAACACTAGTGCAATAAATATTTCAAAGAACCTAGTTTTGTATGCTAGAACCAAACATATTGAGCTAAAATATCATTTCTTGACAGAAAAAGTGTAGAGTAAAGATGTGTTATTGAAGCATGTATCTACCAAGGAGTAGCTAGTAGATATCTTTACTAAACCTCTACCTAAGACTACTTTTGAGTATCTTAGAGGTTAGCTAGGGGTTGTTCCCCTACAAGAGGCCAATTAAGCATGATGTGAATTACATCAGTTCTAGAGCTAATTGAACAATCTTGAAGCAGGATTGGTGTAGAGTGGAGTTATTCCATAGGGGGAGCATCAAGTTGCAGGTTGATGTTGTAGAATAGTGAAGTATGACATTGCATGTTTTACTTTCACTTTGGCATTGTTGTCAAAGGGGGAGAAGAAATATATGATTGACAGAGAGAAGATCTATAGCTAGTTACCAGCTAAAGACATGGAGACTTGGTTGAAGGATAATAGATGCTAAAATGTAAACCAGGACTCCTATTCACAATCAGAGCAATCAAGGGTATTGATACTTGTATTGCCATCAATGCTAAAGGGGGAGATTGTTGGCATTTGCATGAAGATTGCATTGATGAACTTCCATGTTGTCATTAATTATCAATTATAACCAATAATGATGGAATAATGTTGTTCTGTAGCTAGTAGGAAGAGGTAGTGAAGGGAATTGTAACCAGTAAGTGATCTTTTGAAGGAAACCAGTATTACTAGAGAAGGAGTGAGATCAATTGGTAAACCCTACTTGTTGATATGCTAAACCCTAACTGATGGAGCTTGGTGAATCTATTGTATCGGTTTATGATCAAATGATAAGCAGTAATGATTATGAAACATATGAGAAGAGTTTCAAATGGTTTTTGGTGCGTAGATATAAAATTTTTGTCTTGGGAATGAGCAAGTTCATTGCATGTAATGGAAACCACATGATGAGTTATAGTGTTCGATGAAGCAGTGATCAAGGAGTGGTTGAGGTTGTCTTGAATGATATGCAATGATTACTATGTAATCCAATGGTCATACTTGAACCGATTTGTTTGTAATCTCTATGAGATCTTATGTTTATGATGTGTTACCAACCTATTATTTTGTTTATAAGGTCGATGAGTTGTTTTCTTGTAGAGTTTGAAATTTTGGTTGAATGTAAGAGTGATTGGTTGCCGAACTAGATGATGTATCTGCAGTATGTGTAAAGATAGATAGGAGCATGAAAAGGATCTAAATAAGAAAGTGTAGTGCTATTCAAACATATCAGCAAACCCCTATTGTTCTCTAGAAATTACAACAGTCAAATCCTTTAACCGAGTAAGATCTAACAATCTTAGTGTTATTTAAATCCTCTAACCAAGTGATTCATTATCTTGGATTCAAATCCTCTACTGATGTCACTCTTAACAAGGTATTGCTTCTAATAGGGTATTATAGTCAATCCCTTAACTGGGTGGTCCCTAATAGGATCTGTTCTTAACAGGAGTTATTGTAAAGCTTTAGCAGGATTGACTCCTAATAGGGTGAACTTCAGAAGAGTTCAAAATACTTGTGGGTATTCATCCCCACCGTGGTTTTTCCCATTTGTATTTCCACGTCAAAATAATTGTGTCAAGTGGTGAATGTTTTTGTGGTTATGTTTGGCATGATTAATTTGCTTAACTATTAAATCCACTTAGTTATCATATGTTGACCGCCAACAATATGAAAGGAGATTTTACTCTTGTCAGTAAAGTATTTGGATATTTTGGTTAAAAGGTTTTGTGAGTTTCAAAGTTATTTTACTGTTATTTTGTTATGATAGTCAACTGGTTTACTTAACAATGATATTGTAATTTGTTAGTTTTGAGTTTGACTTGAGAGTTTCTTTTTATTTGGTGAAAAGTTTATGTCAGTTTTCTATCTACTGGTTCACCCCCCCCCCTCTCAGTAGTTAACCAGATCCTTATTGATTCATCATACCATCATCAAAATGTCAACTATATTTTTCATTCATCATTATGCCATCATTATCCTCATCATATCAACTATATCATCACTAATAGTCCTTATTGTTGGCATTTGACTAAACTGATAAAGACTGTTGGTGATATGCAATCAGGAAATTATTTATTGGTGAATGTGATGAAGAGATTGAGATTCATGTTTGATGATTAGGTATTGTATTGTCATTGATGGAAACAATATTTTTGTAGTCATCTAAGTCTTGGAAGCCAACTGGTACAGAAGACAGTTTAACAAAGAACCGACAATTAGGACTTCGATCAGTAAATAGTGAATTGAGTTGCATTCTGATAATCGGTACAGGTGATCGATGAAGATTTGGTTGATGCAGTTTTATAACAATGATGGAGATAGTTATTTGGAGCTATGTTCATGATTGCATTGGCAAATTAAACCAGACAAGTGAGATTTGATGTATAGAGTAGGCATTCTAATAAACACTCAAATGGTGGTGATAAACACACTTAAATTGGTAAATCGGTATTGGTTTTGTCTTGTTTTTTATTTCTTATGCTAGCGGCCAACATAAGTAAGGTGTGTAATGTAAGATTATCTAGATTAATTGAACCTAGGAAATTTTTCCAAGGTTGTAGCCAACTAAGAGATGTTTATAAAAAGTGTGATGAGGTATCTAGTTGGAGTGTGTATCAAAGAGTGTGAAATCATTAGTGAAGGATGCGAATTTGATTGTGCATTGATTAGTAAAATTTTGTATTTATGTGTTGTTGAAGTTTTGAGGATCTGAAGAAAATATTATTAGACACAGAGGTGTCACATGAAGATCTTTTTATTATTGTTTTCTTAATAGTTTGCATCAATAAAATCCCCTCACTGGGTAGCTCCTAATAGGCCTTAGTTTTTAAATACCCTAATAGGACTTATCATTGAAATCCCTTAATTGGTTAAATCTTAACCGAGTTTTCTCCTAACAGG
The DNA here is from genome assembly GCF_030272615.1 of Cryptomeria japonica. Classification (NCBI taxonomy): domain Eukaryota; kingdom Viridiplantae; phylum Streptophyta; class Pinopsida; order Cupressales; family Cupressaceae; genus Cryptomeria; species Cryptomeria japonica. The sequence continues at coordinate 663,477,050 of NC_081407.1, read as the reverse complement.
GCATATTTGTAAGACCTTAACCGATCAATATTTCTATTCTGCAGATAGTGAATCTTGTGGGTATTAACTCCCACTGTGGTTTTTCCCTTTTGGGTTTCCATGTATAAATCTCTTGTGTTATGTGGATTTTTCTTTATTTGGCATTAGCTTATGTGGTGATATTCCTCTTATGCTTGTTAAGTTTTAAGTTTTTTAAGTTGGTGATTAGATTCAAATTGTTTTCACTTGCACTGATTCACTCCCCCCTCTCAATGCCTTTTAAGTTTATCAATTGGTATCAGAGCTTAAATTCCTTGAGGCATAACCACTTGGGAAGGATCCCTAAGGCATACATGGGGGAAGGAATGATCTATAGAGAGATGTCTGATAGACTTGCAGAAACTAAGGAAGCCCTAGAAACATTGAGAGGAAAGTATAAAGCTTCACTTTCTTAGAGGAAAGAGCTAACTGAACAACTATTGGAGGTTTTTGAAAGCAACTCTTCTTATGAAGCAAACATAGATGCATTGGTTGATGAAGTAAAGAAACTAAATGATGAGAAAGCTAACTTGAGGAGTGAGCTAGAAGCCCTAACCATTAGAAAGAGTCAAGAACTTGAAGAAAGGAGGACAATAGAAGACAATATCTAAGAGAAATAACATGAGATCTTTAAGTTAAATTAGGAAGTTGGTACTATGTATGCTCATTAGCATGAAGAAAAAGAAGAAAAAGAAGGAAGAAGTTAATATGGAAATGTCTCTTAGAGAGACCCTTATGAAAAAGAATGAAGATCTTACAAAGGAACTTGTTGATGCTAATGAGAAACTTGCTAATTTTAACAAAAGTTCTAACATGCTTGATGAACAGATTCGATCACAAAGGATGAAAGGTGACACAACTAGATTGGGTTATACAACATTTGAGAAAGGTGAGTCTTCTAGTACTAAGGACAACATGGAAGAAGGTAAATTTGCACCTAAGATTCCAAAATCCACTGGTAAGAAACCTTATAAACTTGTATGTTTCAATTGTCATAAACTAGGACATACTTCTAATGTTTGCAGAAGCAAATATAATGTTGATACTAGTTATAGAACTAATACTTATCAGAGATATGTGCCTACATGGAACATTTATGGGCATAGACCTATTGAATGTGGGTATGTAGAAAATAATACAACACCTAACATGAATCAAAGATCTAGTGGTAATTGTAGAAGCAATTTTAATGACCGAATAAACCCTACTTTGCAGAGACCCTATGCTAACTGGTCTAGCCCCTGAGATGGAGAAAAGAATGAATGTGGTTTGCATAATCTATAATAATTTTTGGACATGTGGCTATCAATTGTAGAAGAAGGACAAGTAGAGGAAATGTAGGGCCTTGGAGAGCATTTGGTATTGCCTATTATCATTATCATCAACTGAGACACATTGCTAAGTTTTGTAGAGGAAAGAAGAATCAACCAGTAAATCAATCTGCTGATCGAAAAGGGAAGAAGAAAGTTGATTTTGAGGAAAGTAGAGCTAAGATAAACATAATCTAGAAGAAAAAGAGTGATGATAAACCATTGGAGGAGTCTAATTCTTCACCTAGTGTGGAGAACCCTTCATTGGTAAACTAATTTGTTTATACAACTTAGGGAGAGATTATTGTCAGATCTTTAGAAGAACTCCTAGATGAAGTGGGGTAAGTGAGATCTGTATATTTTGATACTTTTTGATGTTATGAAGTGTTTTTGTATCATAACTAGTAGAAATTGTTTATCTTTGGCAACTGGTAGTATGCATTAGTGTGTTAAGTAGTGTTTTAGGGTTTTACGAGTAATATAATTTAATGTGGTAGATAATGGGAAAATAAAAGGAACTTTTTGAAAATTATTTGTCACATTGCATTCTTGTGAGCATTTAAAGAGTGAATAGAGTAGAGCAGAGCTTGTGTTTGAAACATCTAACCTGTTTGATGAAGATTTGAAGTGTCTTGGTGTGATTTTCAATCAACAATTGGTGAGAAAGCTTTCTCGATGTTTGGAACCCTAGTTGTGGAAGCGATTAAAAGTATTTATCCAAAAATCTTGTTATCTTCTTATCTTTCTGAATCATTGAAGATGGACACCTCACATCTTGGAGATGTTACTGATAGACCCCATCCTGAATTTAAGAGGCACCCGTTCAAGTCTGAGGAAACTAATCTCATTAGAGCCCTATCCAAAGTTCCCTATGGTGTCTTATATGTTGAAGATTTTAGGTCATTTTATCATTATAAATTAGAAGATTTGAGTATGGCTCCTATCTTTTATCAATTTAGAGCATTGTGTGATAAGAATGGTATTTTGAAGGAACAATTCAAGAGGGTTACTGATAAATGGTTTCACCATGCCTTAGATTTAATTAATGATTTTATGATGAACTTGTGAGATATGTTGTAGAATTCATGACCAGTTTATGTGGCTCGACTGACCGCATAAGATTTCTAAGGAGGCTATTCATGCAGTCATTGAATTTTGTACCACCGGGGAGGTTCCTGTACTCCAATCCGTTAATAAGAATGATGTATAAAATTCAATAAGATCTAAACAAGATGGAAGAGAAATGACGGTAAATAACATCAATGATCCGGCTATTAAGTATGCTTCTATGGTTATCAGTTACTGGATCCATTACTCTAGTAGGATGAAAAACATCCTTACTACTACCATTCATACCGCCTATAGGATGATAAAAGAGGATGTTGATTATGACTTGTCAAAGGCATTGATAAGTCAAATTGTGTTGATCCTAGAATCCAGCAAGAAGGATAAGAGGTTAAGGTTTAAGTTTGGTCAACTAATTCTTGGCCTATTCCTTTATTTTCAGAATTGTTTTCTCGGTATTGGTGATATGAAATGGATAGAAGGTACTCTAGCATTGGTGCAAATGAAAAATAGCATAAGGATTCTTGGAAATTATTTCGGCAAAAGATTGCATGGGGTTATTTCAAGGATTTTCAGAAGAAAATGCATGCAAGGGAAAGGATACCAGTAGAGGTTGTCAACCCTATATGAAAACATTATTTTCTTTATGGTTGATATAGATACTTGCATGATAGAGGCAGTTGAACCCTGGACTACATGGGTTATGCCCATGGGACATGAAGTAGACAAAGATATTCTAACAGATTATGCAGATCATCTACTAGCACAACTAGTTAATACAATAGCAAAAAGGTTTGGCACCTACAAGGAGAAATCCCTACAAGTGTATTCTGAACTCAACAAACTATTTATTACAAAGAAAGTAAGAAAAGAAGTTGAAGCATTTGCAAAGAAAATAGGATTCACAAAGGAGGTCATTGATAAAGCAAGAGCTAAGCATGTTGCTCAATAGGCTGAAACATCAAGTGCACCCACTATTACCTCCATTGGTGTGAAAAGAAGAGATGGAAAGGAGAAAGTTGCAGAGAAAGAGAAAACTAGGAGTTGTTAAGAAGAAGAAACCAATAGAAATAAACAAGGAGAAACCATCAAAGATACAATTCAAAAGAAAAGGTAAGATTGTTGAACCTCGTATTGCACCAGTAGCAACTGATAAAAGGAAAAAGAAACAATCACAAAAACTAACAACCGTAGATGATGAAGAGACCAAATCAGATGGTGAGAAGAAAGCTTTAAGAGCTAGTGGTAAGAGATCCAAGGGTTTTGGAACTTCCACTGTCAAGACTATAAAGAAACCGGTAATAGAACTTACACCTTTTGAAAAGATGTTAATGCATATTAAGGAATATGGTATTCTTAAGGGATTGAACAAATTGTATGATATTTTTAATGAGGATGAACAAATGTAGATAGAGGATGCAGTTGTTTTCATGATGAATAAATACAACAAAGCCCTAATTGAATTGCATGGGAAAATTCCTAATTGTTTGTAAAATAAGATTGATGCAAGATGATAGGCATCCATGAGACAAGATAGAGAATTTATTGATTTTTTTTTTTAAAACTTGCAACCTGAAGCTACAAAAGAGGAACTAGATGATTTTCTTTTGAATGCAAGATCTTCCTTTAGATCAAAGAAAAGACTTGCTAGAATGTTGATCGGTGAAATTCAATTAGTCCAGATTGAGACTGAGGCTATAATAAAGAAATAATTGGGTTTGATACCTGATGAAGATGAAGAGAAATCGAAGAGGCTTAAAGTGAAATATCTCCTGGATGATGTACAAATTGAAGACTTACAACCTGATTAAATAGTGATGGGAGATCAACTGGTAGATGATCAACCGATGAACACACAGACTAAACCTATGATTATTCTTGATGATGATACCTGTAATGGTGATGATATTGATATACTAATGATGCTAATGTTGTTGATAATATAGATGTGCATGATGTTGATGTTCAGATGTATGAGCAACATTAACAAGAGTATGAATAGGAAGAGAAGAAAAATGAAGAAGAAAAGAGCTCTAATGAGCCACCAGTGAACACCCAAACTATTGACACTCAGCCACCACCAGTTAATGCACAAACTACTGATACACAAACGCCACTGGTAAAGGCCAATGAGAAGAAAAAAGTGAAAGAAAAGGACGCGGAGAAGAAAGAGGAGAAATCAGAAGAAAATAAAATAGAGGAAAAGAAAAGAGAAGATGAAAACAAACTAGAAGATATCGAATTGAAAGTGACACCTTTGTCACTTGATTACAAAAAGAAATTTTTAGATGAAGATGAAGATGATGATGATACTATAAGAATCAAAGGGCCACTTGACATGGACAACTTGAGTTCAATTGAATCAATGGAGATTGCAACATCCATGCAATCCTAGACATAGAAGAAGAGGATGAAGGAGAAATAGAAAGAAGAAGAAATAATAAAGAATGATGTTGAGATTTTGTCAAGTCTCCTATAGGATATTGATATAGACAATTTTTTTACTCCTATTGACAAGCTTGGTAAACTTGTTTCTGATGTTGGAGGGCAAATGAAATCATTTGAAGATGCAGCTTATGTGAGCATTGAGAAGGATTATAAGAAAAAGAGGATAGAGCAATTGATGACTAAAATTGATAAAGGGAAATTGCTCTTATTGTTAACAAGGACCATTTGAAGAAAGCACTTGAAACCAGAGGTAAAATCCTCTCAACTGTTTCTAAATTTTTATTATTTTGTGATGATTTGAAGAAGAAGAGGGAAGAAGATGAGAAAGAACTTGAAGTTATTAGTGAGTCATTTAAGCCTCTTAATGACTCTACTATCAATTTTTGGAAGATCGGTCGTAGACCTTCAACATAGGTTGAAATCTTATGAGAATGAACAGGTGAAGAGGACAAGGTCACTACATGAATTACAAAGACAATTAATAATTTCATGTGTCTGAAGTAGGGTACCTGTAGCTGAAACACAAACACTCAATAGATCATTACAAGAATGGTTAGAAAATTGAAATTAAACGAAAGATAAACCTTGAAAAAGTGACCTATCGCCTTCTAAGAGATGCGAGTATGGATTTTCTCTTAGATCTGGATAAGCAATCCTAGTGACTTGACTACACCTAGATGGAGGATTTAAAATGATATGATATGCAAGCTAGATGAGATTGATTATGCTAGATTGATCCAAGAGACTAATTAAGCTATGATTATAATGAAATTAAGCTAGAATAGAGATTGATTAAGCTACATGATTCAACAATTATGGTAGAAAATGATCAAATTAAGCTAGATCTAAGATGTAATTGCCTATAATAACAATTATTAAATGCTATGCTAAAATGGATATGCCTATAATAACAATACCTAAAATGATATGAGATGGGATGTGCCTATAATAACAATGCATAATATTAAAATGAGATGGGATCCTTTGTGCTCCAAAGTGGGGGATATTTATAGGATTTCCAAGGCCAAGGGTGAAGTGGCAGGAATCGATGGTCAAGATTGAGTTTGAAGATATCAAGGGTGAAATTGGAGGAGGTTATAGGGAGGGACACTTGTCATCTTTGTGGTGACAAGTGTCCCTCCCTCTTTCTCATAAGAGGGAAAGTGTCCAAGGGAGGAGACATGTGGCATAAGTTCCATGTGTCTCAAGGAGAGGATATCCAACCCATAGGAGGTTAAGATAAGAAGGTTAGGATGTGCAAGATAGGATAGGGTTAGTCAAACCCAAGATTAGGTGGAATGGGCTAGGTTAGGTGGTTAGAAGTTAGGAGGCATGTGGGTAAATTGAATTTAAAAATTCAAATAATAGGAAAAGGCTAATTAACTTTCAAAAACTCATAAATTGATTTGTTTTAATTAATTAGGAGGTTAGAAGAAATTGATTTAATGGGGGGATTAATTAATCAAAGGGGGATATTGAAATGAACCTATTAAATAAATCCTTAGATTTATTAATAAGTAGATGAATGGGAGAATTTAATCAAATAGATAATGAACTCAATTAAATTGGGAAAGGGGATTAATTAAATAATTGCTTATTTAATTAATTATCTTTAAACCATTTTTTTAGGTGTCTACAAATACTGAAGCTGGAAATATTGCAGAGAGCTTACAAGGAAACTGAAGCTATTCTTGTTACACTTGAGATGAGAACCATTCATGCAATGGAGGATCTAGATGGATGGACAAAGACACATGTGGAGATTACTGACACAATTTTGGAGACATGGCATAATGATCGTAAACACTTGAAGTCTCATTTTAGTGGTTCTTTTTCTAAAATTGCATTGTAAAGACATTATAACTTTCATATCTATATATTCTATGCAATTTTGATGCAAATTTTCATGTCACATGTATTTATTTTTCATGTGTTTACTTATTTGTTTGGCATTGTTGTCAAAGGGGGAGTAATAGTTGAAGATTCAATCAAAATTTTGTATGTAAGAATAAAGGGGGAGTAATAGTATGAGTCATAGTATGAGTCTTCTACTTTTTTATAACAAAATGCAATTGCTAAGGGGGAGTATATGTCATGAGGTCATTTTTTGTTTTACACACTTAGTTGACAAAAATTTTCCTAAGTGTTTCCATCAATGCCAAAGGGGGAGAATGTTGGCATTTGACTGAACCGGTAAAGACCGTTGGTGATATGCAATCGGTAAATGAATGATTCATGAATATGATTAAGAGATTGAGATTCATGTTTGATGACTAGGATTTGTGTTGTCATTGATGGCAACAATGTTTCTGTAGTCATCTAAGTCTTGGAAGCCAACTAATAAGGTATAACCAGTACAGAAGAGAATTTAACAAAGAACAGATAATTAGGACTTCAATTGGTAAACTATGAATTGAGTTGCATTCCAACAACCAGTTAATGCGATTGATGAAGAGTTGGATTATGCGGTTGTATGAAAAATGATGGAGATGGATATTTGGAGCTATGTTCATGACCGCATTGGCAGATTCAATAAAACAAGCAAGATTTGATTACAGAAGAGGCATTCTGATGAGCACTCAAATGATAGTGATAAATACACTTAAATCAATAAATCATTACATGTTTTTCTTATTTTTTATTTCTTATGTCGGTTGCTGACATAAGGCATGTAATGCAAGATTGTCTAGATTCATTGAACCTAGGAAATTGTTTGAAGGTTGTAGCCGACTAAGAGATGTTTATAAAAAGTGTGATGAGGTATCAAGTCGGTGTGTGTATGGAACAGTGTGAAATCATTAGCAAAGGATGGGAATTTGATTATGTTTAGAGAAGTTTTGTATTGATGTGTTGTTGAAGTTTTGAGGATCTGAAGTAGATCTTAGCAGACACAAAGGTGTTATATGAAGATCTTTTGACTATTGTTTTCCTAACAATTTGCAGCAGTAAAATCCCCTAACTGGGTAGGTCCTAATAGGCCTTATTTTGTAAATCCCCTAATAGCATAGCTCTATATCAGAGTCTTAAATCCTCTTGTGAGGTTGATCCTAATATGTCATAGAATCTAATAGGGATTATCATTGAAATCCCTTAACTGGGTGACTCCTAACTGGGTTTGCTATTAATAGGGCATATTTGTAAGACCTTAACTATTCAAGATTTCTATTCTGCAGATAGTGAATCTTGTGGGTATTAACTCCCACCATTGTTTTTCCCTTTTGGGTTTCCACATACAAATCTCTTTTGCTATGTGTAATTTGTTTTATTTGGTATTAGCTTATGTGGTGATATTCCTCTTATGCTTGTTAGGTTTTAAGTTGTTTAAGTTGGTGATCAAATTCTTATTGTTTTTACTTGCACTGATTCACCTCCCCTCTCAGTGCCTCATAAGTTTATCACTTATATCAACATGCCAACACTCTCCCTCTTTGGCATTGATGGAAACACTAAAAGAATAATCATCAAAACTCATCATGTTGAATTGATCTTCTCTTCACTTTCTCTTCTCCTCCTTTATATTTATTTTGTCGGTTATATTTCTTCTCCCCATATCTGTTACATTTCTTCTCCCCCTTTGACAGCAATGCCAAAGGTGTAAATGCATCTTTTGTCTTCATCACTGCTATTTATACTATTGTCACCTCTATTTATCTCATCTTAGCTGCTCCCCCTGAGGAGTAGCCCACTTCTCATCAATCCATAGATGAATCCACTAGATTGATGCATCATTAGTATCTTAGTTAATCTTATGCAGGGGTACAACCCCTAATTTACCTCTGAGGTACTCAAAGGTTGTCTTAGGAAAAGGTTTACTGAATATATCTTCTAACTGTTCTTTACTAGACACATACTCCATTCTTACTTTCTTCTCCTGTACTCTTCTCTCATAAAGTGATACTTCAACTCAATGTGCTTAGTCCTTGCATGTAACACATTATTCTTAGAGGTATTAATAGCACTAGTGTTCTCACAATAAATAATCACTAGTTCAATCATATCTTCCTTGAAACCTTCCAAAACATGTCTCATCCAAATAGCCTATGTACAATTCATTGATGCTACCACATATTGTGCTTCAGTTGTAGATTGTGAAATACAAGATTGTTTCTTACTTCTCCATGACACTAGTCTACCACCTAAAAAAAAAGCTCCACTGGTAGTTCTTTTTCGGTCATCAACATTTCCAACCCAGTCTACATATGTGATAACTAACAAAGAAAAATTATTATAGGGATACAACAATCCATAATCAACTATTCCTTTCAGATATGTGAATATCTTCTTTACCATTGTCTGTGCAATATACAGTCTATTGTGAACAACATAATGAAGTTTCTTGATCATTTACTTGTATTATTTCTCATGTACATAGGTTGAATCATCTTTCTCTGATAATTTACAACTAGTAAGCATTGGAGTACCAACTAGTTTACAATGTTCCATCCCAAAAGTATTCAAAACTATTTTCACATACTTAGTTTGATAGATAAAAATTCCATTTTCTAGTTGTTGGACCTGCAAACCAATAAATAGTTTATCTCACCAACAAGAGACATTTCAAACTCTTTATTCATTTCATCAGCAAAAGCCATACACAAATCATCATCTCCACCAAATATTATGTCATCAACAAAAACTTCTTCTATCAACATCTTGTCTCTTTCAATCTTCAAATAGATGTTATTGTCCTCACTAGTTCTTTGGAATCCTATCTTAATCAGATGTGCATGCAATCTTTCAAACCATTCTCTGGGAGCTTGCTTCAATCCATATAGTTCCTTGTGTAGTTTTCATACCAAATTTTCATCCTTAGTCAAAGAAAACCCTTCTGGCTGTTCTATATACACTTCTTCTTCAAGAATATCATTGAGGAAAGCTGATTTAATGTCCATTTGATATACCTTAAAACCTTTAAAATATGCAAAGGCAAGTAAAATTTTAACACCTTCAAGTCTTTCCACAAGTGCAAAGGTTTCATGATAGTATTCTCCTTCTTCTTGTGCATACCCTTTGAAAACCAACCTCTCCTTGTTTCTAACAACTTCACGATCCTCATTAATTTTAGTTTTGAACACCCACATTTTGCCAATTACATTTTTGTCTTCTGGTCTAGGAACAAGATATCATGTATTGTTTTTCTCAATCTGATCAAGTTCTTCATTCATTGAATTTAACCAGTCTTCATCTTTCAAAGCTTCTCTTACTGTCTCTGGTTCTATAGTAGAAATCAGACAAGAATTTTCTCTGATGTTTCTTCTAGTTTGCACACTAGCATTCTTGTCACCTATAATCCAGTCTTCTAAATGATTAGCCTTACATATCTAGGGATTATCAATTTTGGTGCAGTGACTTCTTCTTCATGTTCATAATCTTCTTAATCGTCTACTAGTTGAGCACCTATTTCTCTATTGTTCTGCTCATCATCTTTTTGCACTTTCAATTTAATAACTACAAGTTTTTCTTTATCATATGCATATCAGAGAATTCATCAACTTTTACATTCACATTCTCCATAATTTTCTTGTCCTTTTATTTTAGCACTTGAAAGCTTTTCTCTTGAATAACCAATAAATATTCCTTCATCACACTTAGCATCAAATTTACCAATAAAATCATCTCTTTTTATGAAACATTTGCTGCCAAAAACTTTAAAATAACTAACATTAGGATTCTTACCATACCAAATCTCATAAAGTGTTTTATCATTACATTTATTTATAGGAACTTGGTTCAAAGTGTAAACAACAGTGCTAACTACTTCTCTTCAAAACATCGTTCGTACATCTCCTTGAAACAACATAGTCCTGGTTGCTTCAATAATAGTTATGTTCCTCCTCTCTGCAATACGATTTTGTTGTGGAGTCCTTGGTTCAGACATATGTCTCTTTATTCCATGTTCTTCACAATACCTTACAAACTCATCAAAAGTAAACTCTCCATCTCGATCAGATCTTAAACACTTCATATTCTTGTCGATTTCATTTTCAACTAGGGCTTTAAAGGCCTTGAACTTGTTGAAAGCTTTTGATTTCTCCTTCAGAAAAGTCACCCACATCATCCTTGAAAAATAATCAGTAAAAACAATAAAATACTTATCACCATAAAAATTCCTAGTCATCATAGGACCACATAGATTAGTGTGTACTAAATCAAGAATATCCTTAGAAGAAAAGGATTTACTCTTAAAAGATATAGAAGTCATCTTGCCCATCTGACATTCTTTAAATAACACATTGTTCAGTTTAACAAGTTGGGCCATACCTCATGCAGGAGAACCTCATGACTAAGAAGATAAGAGAAATAAAGGCTAAATGTCACACATGGGAATGTGACCTTTCAATCTATGTAATAAGGTAGTCTTGTTTGTTTGATGTTTGATTTGTTTGTAATAAACCCCGCCTTGTTACCCAATGACATGGATTTGGCAAATTGATAAGTCACCAGGGACATATGGGCCTAGGGGTATTTAGTTCAGTATTTGATAGGTTTTTATGTGTTGGAGATGTCTTAGGAAGGTTTAGGATATGTTGAAACATCTTTAAGTAGGCAGATTTTACATGTGTCAAAAGTTGCTCAACATGACAACTTTTGGTTGCAAATAGAAACTTCCTTCTAGCGGTCACCTCCATTAAAAATATGGTTTATAACCATTGAGGAAGGTATAAAATGTCATTCCAAATCAGCATTAGGGGGAGAGAAAGACTCTGTAAACATTTGACATCATTGAAGTAATACCATTCTAAGAATTTCCTACAATTCTGTTATTCTACATGGTGTACCATACTGTAATAACATTTTGGAATTAGGAAACCAGTAGGATGTGTTAGAGTGGCCAATGAAATTTTATATGCATCAATTTTGAGGTCCTAATTCACCAAGACAAGAAATAAATCTGCAATTTTCTAGAAGTGGTCTTGATTTGAAAGTTTTGCCTAGGGTTTTGTAAAAAAATGGCCTCATCTTGCTGATCCTTCATTGGTGGTTCAAGGATTTGGAGGGTATTCAAGTATGGCCAATTTATTTTAGGATTTTTAAGGCCTTTTGTAGGTTAGGAATGATAAATACTAAGAGGGAGGGGTGAATTAGTATGCCAAAAATCTTTGTATTAAAACACTCAAATAGTCTGAAGATAAACCAATAAAACAGTTTAACAGACAGACCAGTTATCACACATGCAAACCAAAATGCAAACAAAGCATTCACCCACAAAAGCAATACAAACATAACACAAGATATTTGATGTGGAAACCCAAATGGGAAAAACCACGGTGAGATGGAACTCACAAGTCACTATCTGCAGAATAGAAACCAGACTAGTTAAGGTCTTACAATGTTCTTTACTAGAACAGATCTTGTTAGGAATCTCAATCTTTGTTAGGAGATAAGTCTGATTAAAGACTACCCTTCTAGAGGATTTTAGATTCACAGAGGTGAACCACCTGGTTAGAGGATTTACAAAAGGCTTTTGGGCCTACCCGGTTAAGGGCTACAGACTTGTCAAAGATGTGAGTAATCAATAAGTGTCTGATCTATCTAATAGCACAAACTACTTGGTTAGATCCAGTATCGCTCACTGCTAATGCATTCCAGCATTACTTTAGTCTTCTCTATCTCTCACTCAGTTACAACTTGATCTTCTTAGATAAGATCACTCTTACAACAAATCATCAACCACCTTAAACCTTAGCGCAACATAAACCCTTTCAGCAACAACCTAAAAACCTAGACATGATGTCCTTTTAAAGGAATCTAATTTCATGTCAGTCCAATAGGATTACATTACAATTTCCTAGGTTTAATGAATTTGGACATACTTAGTAACATGACACAAGAAGCACTGTTAGTGTGTCGGCACCGTCAAACAATCGATGGATTGGTAACTCATCACAAAATGCCAATTGGTAACTCATCACAGAGTATTACCAGTTCATACAAAATATCGGTTGTCGGTTTGACAAATGAACACTGGTAAGAATGTTTCATGCCACTTAGCTCCCTCGTACCACTTGAGATCTACGAACTGCTTGGGGTTGACATGCCACTTCAGACTGGGAAACACATTCTGCAACATCACCAATAGTCTAAAGACTAGAATACAACATAGCGGTTGGAACAGATACCAGTTGAGCTCTAGCTCATACATAAAAAGTGGATCTCAATACAAGTGTGTATCCATCAATGACAATCACAACATAAAAATAAAAAATACCAACAATCTCCCCCTTTGGCATTGATGGCAACACTTAGGAAAATAAAATTTTGATATCTAAGTGTTTTACAACAAAAACATGCCATTGGCAAAAATTGCTCCCCTAAGCATATACACTATCCCTTAATCAATACAATGTATAGCAATTTTGCATACAGAGCATAAACAGTGAGATATCAGAGCATAAAGCATATATCAAAACATATATCAAAATTTTAAAGCTAGATACTTCTCTCTTATTCTACTCCAAAATAGATAAAGTACTTCTCCCCCTTTGCCAACAATGACAAAGTACCGTTGAACAACCCTGTTTCCATTTGATATTGAAATAATAAGAGTTTATGACAATAAGGAATAATACTTGTCAAAAACCGATTTATAGTCTTGCAAAAATTGTTTCATGGAAAGAGACCAGGACTCAAGTAGGGAGGTTGCCACTTCTTTCTCTGTTTGCATCTAGGATACCTGTTCCTCCATGGCATCAACTGTGCTCATCTCCTGCGTAACTGTCAAGGCATCCAGGTTCAGATAACATTTCTGAAGAATTTATAGACGTGGACATAAAACTAGTTGAAGCTCCTGTAAATCCCTAGACCGTGTGCTGATCTCCTGCTCTATTTTGGCTGATTGGATGTTAAACCGGTGAACGATTTGCCCATAAGTTGCAAAGGAGTCATAAGGTGGATTAAATGTGCTCATGTAGGACTATAATTTTGTTTGAATCTTTTGCTCATGAGCTAGCACATCATCACAAAATAGATGAGGTTAAAAGATTTTGCTTAGCAGTAGATTTCCCTCATCCAAAGTGCCCCTTATATCCTTTTGGTCTTTTAGTAGCTCAGACCGGAGCTCATTCAACTTCTTCACCAGAGTAGTATTGAAAGCTTTCTGATGTGCTTTCTTGACATTTGCTTATGTTTCCTCTTCTAGGCTCTGCACCTGATCATCCACTACTATGCATAGTAGCTTAAGCTTTGTGAGTGATGATTCAGTGTGGGGAAGATTTGTATCAGGTAATAAGCTGGTGAGTGTGTCCATAGCCACTTGAATTATGACCTCCTCCTTCTTTCTCTGAATGATTTCAAGGCACTCTTGAGCAACCTTGATGCTCTGCATAAGCTCTAACTCACTTGCAGACTGGAGATTGATAGGACTAGAGAGATCAACTGGTGAGGGTTGACTTCCGGTTGCCTTCGGAGTCTCCACCTAAGAGATTTTTGCCACTTCTCTTTCCTTGTCTTCTTCCGCTTTCTTCTTTTCCGCTTCTCTTCTCTTCTCTTCTTCCTTGTCTTCCTCTGCCTTTTTCTTCTCCTCTGCTCTCCTCTTCTCCTCTTCCTTTTCTTCTTCTTCTTCCTTCTTCTTTTTCTCAGCTTCCTTTCTCTTGTCCTCTTTCTCTTCTTCTTGTCACTTCTTTTCCTCTTTATCTTCTTCTTCCTTCTTCTTCTTCTCTTCTTCCTTCTGCTTCTTCTCTTCTTCCTTCTACTCCTTCTCTTATTCCTTCCACTCCTTCTCTTCCTTATCCTTTTCTTCTTTCTTTTTCCTTTCATCTTCTTGCTTCTTTTTCTCTTCATCCTTTCTTTTCTGATCTTCCTCTTTCTTCTTTTTCTCATCCTCTTTTCTCTTCTCTTCCTCTTTCCTCTTCTCTTCCTCTGCATCCCTCTTCTTCCTGTCTACCTATTCCTCAGCCACTTCCTGTGTGTCCTTGGCTTGCTCACTGCCCTATTTGGCTTGTTTCCCCTATTCTATTCCCTCAGAAGGTATGTCCTGAGTGACATCTTCTATGTCCAGGGCATCAACATCAATAGTGTCGATCGGTTCAACAACCGGGTTTCCTTCTTCATCAAAAACTTCATCTAGTTTAGATAAGACCGGTTCTTTTTCCACTTGAAGGTTGGTCATGCGAACTTTGTGAGCTTGAATGGCATGATGTGTAGGCTGATGAGTGTCTTTTTTAACATCATCAATTCTTCCCCTAATAGCCAGAGTCTTCTTCTCCTTGTGAAGAAGAGTCCTTTATTTTGGTCCATAACATCAAATAATTCTAAGTTTGAGAGATCAGGAAAGTATTGTGCAAAGACTTTCTCACTAATCTCCTGTTCTTTTTCTATGGCAATGCGCCATTTGTTATCTAATGCCTTATATAATGAATCTAGTGTCTGAGATTTAATATCTAAAGGTGACTGGTCATTCTTACACAAATAAAGAATAACTTCTTGTAGTACTTCCTCTTTTTCCTCATCATTAAAATCATCATAGTAATCTATTAAATCATGAAGTAATTTTCTCCTAACATTCTTTACTTTCCTTTGACAATGTGTCAAAGGTTTATATGAGGAGATATCAATATTTATTGGTGCAGACGTTGTCGGTTCATTCTTCTTCATCTTCTTTGTCTGTCTGGTCTTCTTTAGCATTTCATCAAACTTAGTCTCCTCAGAGTCTGGTTCATTTGACTTAGTCTTCCTTTTTCTTTCAAAGACTTTTGCCGATGCCACTACCAGTTTCTTCTTTGCAGGTGACCACTTGGTCACTCTTGGTGTTGCAGTAGTAACCGATGCCGATGCTGCAGGCACTACCTTTGCTTTCTTTGTTGCTGGTTCTTTACCTTTCTTAATAGAGGGTTCCTCGGTCAGTGCAATCTTCTCTAAGTAGGTTCCGGTCCTTTTAGCCTTAGGATCAAGTGGCGAGGCAATAAGGGTCGAGGCATACCCTTCCAGCATATCATACATAACCTCGTAGCCCATTGGCTCCACTTCTTCCATTCTAGGCTCAACAGCCTCCATTAAGCATTTGTCCACCTGGATTGTGAAACAGATGTCATCTTCATACTTCTTAACAATATCACCTGAGATCCTCATCCTCTAGCTCATCTTCTACTTGAACTCATCAAAATATTTGTTCAGCACATCAGGGTAATCGGTTCCAATAGCTTGAATGCTTTCCTTGATATACTTGGTTACTGGTTGGTCAGGAGACCAGTGGACATCTCCTACTCTAGGAAAGTAGCCTTGGAAATAGAAGAATAACCCTACCAATAGTTGTCCAAACTTGAATTTTAGTGCATTATCCTATTTAATCGACTTCAGATTAGACAGGAGTTGCCTCTGCATGCCAGTGCACAGGTCAAAAGATGCATCCTCTTTAATCATCTAGTAAGCGGCATTTACCATTGTTGCAGATACAGAATTAATCCTCCTAGCTGAGAATGTTCTATAGCCTATCACCATGCAAGCATTCTTTACCAAGTCATCCTTGATAGAATTAACAGTCATACCTTATGAGTCGCTTGTTGAACCGGTGAGCTTGGTCATATCCATTTTGCTTACCGTTCTTAGGGCTAGCACTTCCCCAGTGTTGTAGAAACTGGTGATTGCATGAATTGCCTGTGGCGTGATATCATGTGTCCTCTCTAGGTACATCTTGTCACCATGGACTCTGCTCAAAATGATCCTTTGTAAAGTCTTCTAGAAAGTATACTGCATTATGGAGTTTCTTCTTCTCTAGGATACTAAATTCCAGTTTGATTTTCTTGTCCTTTCAACAAAATAAACCTAACTGGGTGTGAATAGCTAAAGACCCTAGGTCCTCTATTTTGCAATCAATATAATCAGAAATTCCATCTTCTACTATCATTCCAGCTGGAACTTGTGATAGGGCATTATACTTGGACTTCCTTTGAATAAGACTTTCCGACTCAATAGATGTGCTAGAACTGGTATGAGATGCGGATGCCATTGAAGAGTATTTCAAGAACGTGAAAAATACCTATAAAACGTGAATTTAGGGCTTCCTGATTCTCCTTCACTCCACACTTTGTTGGTTGCCAAATTACCCCTTTGTGTTATCCACTTGACCGTTTGCAAACTGAATTTGAATCTCCTTCAAGATTATTCAATTCCTTGAAATCTCAGCTCAAACTACCTTTTCTTCGCTTTGCACTTTGAAAAAAATTTCTTCGCTCACAAACAGATAGTGAGAAATGATTTTAAATGTGCTTTTATACATGTCTCTCACCTACCACCATTAATGCTCCTCTATTAGGGCGTAAACCCTAATTTGCCTTTTTACCATTTCCGGTCTTCTGCCAAGCGATAGGTATCACATACTGGTTAAGTTCTTTTATTGGTTTAAACTGGGGGTTCAAAATATTTTGCCATTTTCTCCCCCTAAGCCTTTTTGGAGCTTAGTTTGCTAGTTCCGATATTTCCACACTAGGTGCAGAAATCGGTTCCTCTTCCAACATTGTTGGTTTCTTCCTCCAGGTTTTGTTCATGTCCACTTGAATTGTTTGAACATCAATTTCTCCTTCTTGAGTGATCAGTATATCATCAAATATACTCTTTCTACTTCTGTAAAATCTTGCAATGTGACCTGATTTGTTGCAGTGGTAGCAAACCAATCCAGGTGCTCTCCAAGGTCCATTGTTCATGTTTCCATTCTTCCTTTTGCATGTTGCAGCAGTGTGACCATGACCATGACAAATCCAATAGTTTTCTCTCCATCTGGTTGCCACTTGATGGCCATCACTTCTTGACTCATGATTGAAGACATTAAACCGGTTGTGGTTTTGGTTTACAAAAGGTTTAGGACCAACTCCTTGGGTCCTCTGAGGATACCTTCTGGTGTTGTTCATCACAGACCTGCATTCAAATGCTCTATGCCCCAACTTGTTGCATGAATAACAATGACCATTGAACTTATTGGATCTAGGTACATTGTTAATAAAGTAAGGAAAATTATTGTAGGCTTTTCTCCTACATACATTGGCAGTGTGTCCTTCTTTAAGATAGTTAAAGCAAACGGGTTTGAATTTTTGCTTACCTTTTCCTTTGAGTGTCGATTTCTTCTTTGATGCTTCAGCATTTGTTCCTGAGGATTCTCCTTCCTTATTTCCAAAGAAACCAAGTCCATTGGTATTCTTTACCGGTCTTGATGACTCAAGCTTTTGCTCTAGCTTGACAGTACTTTTGCTGAACTTAGCAAGTATTTCCTTTGACTCAGAGAGTTCTTTGGAAATAGTAGTATTTACCTCTACTAGGCTTGCATTTTCAGAGATGGCTATGTTCAGTTCATCTTGTACTCCTTCTTTCTCCATTCTGCTCTCATGAAGGCAAGCAATTAGTGCATTAATCTCTTGTTTCAACTTGGAGATCTCATGATCTCTTCCTTTTGCCAAATCTTCAGCTTTCCTCCAGTTCTCAAGCTCTTGACTAAACCGGATAGTTAGTCCTTCTAACTCCTTTCTCAGATTGGAGTTTGAATCATTCAGCTTATTTACTTCTTTAATCATGGCTTCCATATTTGCTTCATCTTCAGAGCTACTTTCAAATAGCTCCATTAGCCTCTCTGCATGTTCTCTCCTTTTTGCTTAAGATGCCTTGTATTTGACCATAAGATCATCATAGGCTTCCTCAGACTGAGTGAGCCATTGAGTAAGTTCCCTCAAGGTGTATTCCCCCATATCTCTTTCCAAGTGGTTAAAATTATAGAAAGGTAGGCTCTGATACCAATTGATAAATACTAAGAGGGGGGGTGAATTAGTATGCCAAAAATCTATGTATTAAAACACTTAAACAGTCTGAAGATAAACCGGTAAAATAGTTTAACAGATAGACCGGTTATCACACATTCAAACCAAAATGAAAAAAAAGCATTCACCCACAAAAGCAATACAAACATAACACAAGATATTTGATGTGGAAACCCAAATGGGAAAAACCACGGTGAGATGGAACTTACAAGTCACTATCTGCAGAATAGAAACCAGACCGGTTAAGGTCTTACAATGTTCTTTACCAGAATAGATCCTATTAGGAATCTCAATCTCTATTAGGAGATAAGTATGATTAAAGACTAACTTGATAGAGGATTTTAGATTCATAGAGGTGAACCACCTGGTTAGAGGATTTACAAAAGGCTTTTGGGCCTACCCAGTTAAGGGCTACAGACTTGTCAAAGATGTGAGTAATCAACAAGTGTTTGATCTATCTAATAGCACAAACTACTTGGTTAGATCCAATATCGCTCACTGCTAATGCATTCCAGCATTACTTCAGTGTTCTCTATCTCTCACTTAGTTATAACTTGATCTTCTCAGATAAGATCACTCTTACAACAAATCATCAATCACCTTAAACCCTAGCGCAATATAAACCCTTTCACCAACAACCCAAAAACCTAGACATGATGTCCTTTTAAAGGGATTTGATTTCATGTTGGTCCAATAGGATTACATTACAATTTCCTAGGTTCAATGAATCTAGAAATACTCAATAACATGACACAAGAAGCACCATCAATGTGTCGACACCATCAAACAATCAGTGGATTGGTAACTCACCACAAAATGCCGGTTGGTAACTCATCACAGAGTATTACCAGTTCATACAAAATACTAGTTGTCAATTTGACAAATGAAGATTGGTAAGAATGTGTTGTGCCACTTAGCTCCCTCATACCACTTTAGATCTATGAACCACTTGGGGTCGACATGCCGCTTCACACCAGGAAACACATTCTGCAACATCACCAATAGACTAAAGACTAGAATACAACATACCGGTTGAGCTCTAGCTCATACATATAAAGTGGATCTCAATACAAGTGTGTGTCCATCAATGACAATCACAAGATAAACATCAAAAATGCCAACAAGGACCAGTTGGAGGTGAGGGTTTGATGCATTAAGGTGGGAAAATCCATGTGACCACCGTGTAAGTGTAAGCAAACAGGTCTCACATCATGGGTTAAAGGTTTGATCATGACCTAAGACTTAGGAATTGGTGTATTTTCCATGTCCTAAGAGTGTTCCTTTAGTTTTTTTGGTGAGTTAAGGTTTGTATCTACACACTCCTTAGAAAAATAGGCCTAATTGGGGCTATTAGGTTTCCTAACCAAAGTAGGGTTTGGATTCTTGTGTTCCCAACTGGTCAGAACCCTTAGGATATGTTTTGTAGCTCCCAAAAGGGTATCCAAATTTGAGATTTTTTGTGTGGGTCTTTTAGAGAAATAAGGAGTTAAGTGTGGATAATCGGTCTGGCAAGGCTACTAGGATTAGTAGGCCTTGTTGCAGTAGCTACCCCAATCGGTAGAGGGAACCTGAATCAATGGTTGAAGGGGGTTTATTTGATCTGAGGGACTTCAAATAAAACTTTGTATAGCCTCTTTTTGCATTGGAGAAGGGACCAACCCATTGTTGGCCATAGGGTCCTTAGGAGCCTCTAGAAGACCTTATGTGATACTTAATGAAAGAGACCTTGTGAAGAATTATTTTTGGAATAAAGGGATGTGGGAATTATCTAATTGATATTCCTTGACCCCTTGTAGTGTTTTGTGTTTTATATAGTCCTTGGTGTGTTCTTGGATTAGGGAACCTATGCTATACCTATACAAGAGCTTTGCATCAGATTAGTATCAGAGCATAGGAGGAATCCTTTTGGGAAGGAGGATAGTACATGACAGCAAAAGAATCAGAGGGTGGGGATAGAAGAATGCCTCCAAAGGTGACAAATGTGGAACTTGCTAGGATGGTACAAGAGAATAGAGAAGAAAATGATTGGCTTAGAAAGTTGATTGAGAACTTGGAAGGCAAACTAGAGTGAGGAGGACCTAATGGATTGAAGGAAGTGGGAGAAGAAGAGGAGAACCCACAATGACATGAAGAAGAGGAAGTTCCTGTAGAGCATAGGTACCTAGTCAATGCCTTGAAGTCTGTGGAGAGGAGAGCCATGGACCAGAAATCAAACCTTCCTATTTTCAGTGGGAAGATAGATGTCAATGGAGTGATGGACTAGATAGAGTCCTTGAACAACTTTTTTGAATGTGAAGAGATTGCTGTCAACCAAAAGATGAAGATTGCCAGGTCAAAAATGCAGGGAGCAACCCTGACATGGTGGAATTTTGTGTAGGGAGAAAGAGTGAAAGAGGGAAGAGGAATGATCACCTCTTGGAAGAATATGATTACAAAGATCAAGAGAGTATATGTACCTAAGGACAATGAAGTCCAATTACACAAGAAAAGGTATGATCTCAAACAAAAAGAGATGTACGTGTGTGCCTATACTAAAGAATTTAAGAAATTGAGTATAAAGCCTAAGAAGGTTGAAGACAAAAGTGAAAGAGTGGCAAGGTATCTAAATAGCGTAAGGTGGAAAATACAAGAAGAGTTGAACCTCTTGTGCCCTGACACTGTTCATAAATTCTATCAATTAGAATTAAGGGTAGAGGAGAAGCTCAAAAGAAGACAAGAGTAGAGCAGTAGAGGAAGGGGTAAGAAACCAAGAGGAAGGAGCAACTTCAGAGGAAGAGGATGAAATTTTGAGTTTCAAGGAGAGAGCAATCAAGACTCCCCAAGGAATGACAGCAACAACAAAGGCAAATTCAGAGGGAGAAGGCCTAATTTTAGAGGAAGATCATTAGGAAGAGGAGCAAGGCCAATAAAGTGTTTCAATTGCAACCAAGAGGACACATTGCCAGTAGATTCCCAGAGAAGATGGGGTCTAGCTCCCAAGGAGAAAGGAGAGCCAACCTAACCAAAGAATCAGATTACCAGGGAGGGAGTAAACCTAATTCATATGGTTATCCAAAGACAGGAGAGGCACTAATTTTGAGAAGAACCCTCTTAAAAGTATCGACGCCGATGGATCCACCTCAAAGGAAGTCTATCTTCTGCACCTTTTGCCAATCAGGAGGAAAGGTATGTAAAGTTTTGATTGAATCAGGGTCTATTGAGAATTTTGTGTCAATAGAAATGGTAGAGAAGTTGAAATTAAGGAGGATACCCCATCCATACCCCTATAAGGTGTCTTGGCTCACAAATGGGCAACAAACACTTGTAGAGGAGCAGTCATGGGTAGAATTCTAGATAGGAGCATATAAAGATAAGAGTTTGTTTGATGTTGTTAACATGGATGCTTGTAACCTCTTGTTTTGAAGACCATGGTAGTATGACCTCAAAGCATACCATGATGGTTTTAGAAATATCTATTCCATCACAAAGAGTGGCAAGGTTATAAAGCTACTGCCCTTGATTGAAAACAATGAAGAGCAGAAAGAAACTGAGTCCAAGGTGATGGTGATGGAGGGAAAACCATTCCTCAATGAGATAAAGATGGAGGAAGGGATATGCCTTGCATTGCTTCTAGTACCAACCTCAAAGGAGAATCTTACTGCAGATGATAAGGCAGAAGGAAAGGACAAGGATCTTAGTCTAGAAGTGAAGGAGATCATTGGTAGATACCAAGGAATAGTTGCAGATGGAGTGCCAAGGATTTTTCCACCAATGAGAGAGATTAGTCACTATATTGAGTTGATCCCAGGGGAAACATTACCTAATAAGGATGCATACAAACTCACACCATATCAAAATGAGGAGATGGCAAGGCAAATTCAAGAGTTTCTAGATTATGACTTGATTGGAAAGAGCCTTAGCCCATGTGCAATACTTGCAATTTTGGCACCCAAAAAGGATGGAACATGGAGTCTTTGTACTGACTCAAGAGCTCTCAACAAGATCATGATAAGGTATATATTTCCAATACCTAGAATAGAGGATTTTCTTGATTGTTTGGGGGGTGCAAAATTTTCCTCTAAAATTGATTTAAAGAGTGGATACCACCAAATTAGAGTTAGGCCCAGTCATGAGTAGAAAACAGACTTCAAAACAAATGCAGGGTTGTATGAGTGCAAGGTTATGCCATTTGGTTTGTCTAATGCCTCAAGTACATTCATGAGACTCGTGAATGAGGTTTTGAAAGAATTCACAGGGAAGTTTGTAATAGTGTATTTGGATGACATCCTAGTATTTAGCAGGACAAAGGAAGAACACTTGAGACATCTAGACATGGTTTTGAAAAATTTGAGTGAAGAGGAATTGATGATCAATATGGAGAAGTGTTTGTTCATGTAGGAAGAGCTCATCTACATAGGATTTGTGATCTCCAAAGGTCACTTGAAGATGGATGAGGATAAGGTAAATGCAATTCTCTCTTGGCCTACTCCTAAGACTATTGGTGAGGTTAGAGGTTTCCATGGATTAGCCACATTTAATAGAAAGTTCATAAAAGTTTTCAATCAGATATGTGGTCCAATGTTGGAAATGATAACAAAGTGGTCAAAAGTGTAGGCTTACTTGGATAGAGGAGGAAGATGAGGCATTTGAAACTCTCAAGAAAAAGGTAGCCCAACAATCGGTACCTGCCTTACTTGATTTTAACAAAGTGTTTCAGATTGAACTTGATGTTAGTCAAGTGGCCATAGGAGCAATCATAATCCAAGAAGGAGGACCTATAGCATTCTTTAGTGAAAAGCTCAATGAGGCAAAGAGAAAATATTCTTCTTATGACCTCGAAATGTATGCACTAGTTCAAGCTTTAAAAAAAAGGAGGTACTATTTGTTACCAAAGGAATTTGTGGTCTATACTAACAACCAAGCCTTGAGTTTCATTAATAGACAAGAAAAGTTAAGCCATAGGCATATGAAGTGGGTAGAATCCCTTTAAGCCTATACCTTTTCCATAAAACACAAGAAAGGAGTAGCCAACAAAGTGGCTAATGCACTAAGTAGGAGAGTGCTAACCATATCTAAAATCCAATTAGAAAGCATTGGGATTTATGCAATGAAAGATATGTATGTTGCAGATGAGGAATTTAAGGAGATCTACAAGGCATGTACTAAATTTGGTGAAAGGTATCATGTGGAGTTTTCTGATTTCTAATTCAAGATGGACTTCTTTTCAAATGTGGGCAATTGTGTATACCAAGGTTCTCAATGAGGATTAATATCATCAAGGAAAAACATAGTGGGACTATGGAAGTTCATTTTGGCTTGGACAAGACACTTGAATTTGTAAGGAGGCACTACTTTTGGCCCAAATTGTAGGTTGATGTAAGAAAGTTTGTAGATGCATGTACCATTTTCCAAAAGGAAAAACAAAGAAGTACCAATGTTGGTCTCTATCATCCCTTACCCATTCCCTCAAGACCTTGGGAAAGTGTGTCAATGTGATGAATAATGATGAACACCAGATACCCTAACTAGTACTGAGAGGGGGGGTGAATCAGTACATATAAAAACTTCTCAACAACTTATCAAGTTAAAATAATGATAACCGATTGTCTTCATTACTGAACTTAACCATGGCAATACCGATTAAACATAGTAAGACTTTAGACATCTAAACTAGTAAATTGAATACTACAAATATCATTCAACACTTGATAACCACTTCACCAATAAACATATGCACGTGTTATATTAGTAATACCATAACTATTAGCTATGTTCTTAGGATTGATGATAGTCCCAAAGATACTAAGAGGGGGGGTAAATCAGTATCTAACTGGTTATCACAATTTCTGACCTTATTAAGTATTTTTCATTCCAAAACAATTTACCAGTAAACAAGAATTAATGCAATAAATATGAACAGTAAAGACAACATAGAAAGCACACCATAACACAAGATTTTTGGCAAGGAAACTCGGTGTGGGAAAAACATCTGTGGGATTTGTGACCCACAATATTCACTCATTGGCCAATGAATGGATATTACTTACAATGATGTACCTACAGATGCAGGAAGGCCAATTTCCTAGAGCTCACAAATCAAATACAAAAAGAAGTCTCACTGACTTACAAAATGGATTATGAGAATCCAATATAATGTACTACTACAAAAAGAATCTTCTATGCCAGGTTCAGTATTGGTTAAAGCTCATGAAATAACCATAAACGCTTCTATAAGATCTGCCTTCATATTCACTCTACATATCCATCATTTCTATCCTTTATCATATATGTCCTATGTCTCTCAAAATGATCTACAAGATCTCATACTTATATATGAGTATTATTACAATATTCCATGTCGGCTTACAAAAAGATATTACAATTAAATACAATATGCAATAAACAAAATCATGTCGGCTAGGATGCCGGTAAACATTATTGTCACTATCGGTGAACTATCTATCGGTGTAGAGTCTATCAGTGCCAGTGCCTGCCGATGCCATAAGATTGTAAGGTTGCAATCAATGAAAATACCTTCAATCAGCTAGAATTCTCATTGGAGTGTGGAATTCCAACAATCTCCCCCTTTTGTATTGATGGCAACACTCATGAGAAAAATCCAAAATTGTTTCTAGAATTGAAGACCAAAAATCTTACCAAAACCGTGTGCTCCCCCCAAGCAGATGATATCTTCTACAAGTCATTTTTCTCAGTACTTCTACTCCCCCTTTGACATCAATGACAAAGGTTGTCAAAATCTGTCAAATGAGTGCAGTTATCAGCTAGAACCTTATAATCGGTTGGTTACAATCTGGAATAAGTCTGCTAAAATCAAGTTCAAGCTCTCAGTAAACTTGTTGTTGTCCTTGAATGCCACCTCTGTTCTCTAAATAGTACCGATGAGGTGATGCATTTTCTCTTTCGGTGTCTTTTGTCCTTGTATAAGTGCCTCAGAGATCTCTTTCCTTAAAGAGATGAGGTTATCCAATTTAGGACTAAGTCTACATTTTAGCTCTTTTGCTTTGCCTTTTATTCTTTCCTTCTCCTTCTCTAACTTTTCAAGTTTCTCCTCAAATCCAACAATTTCATTCTCTATAACTAATATTGGTTTAGATGAACCAATGATATTGTCAGCTATATCATCAATTTCGTTCTGCACTTTGCTGATTTCCTTGTCAATATCCACTATCAAAAGATTTGTCTTCCATGTGTCTTTGTAAAGTTCTTTGAACTCCATTATTGTAGTGCTAAGTGTCGGTAAAAGGGTGTCAATGTGTTTCGTGCACTTCTTTATTATTTCACTAAAGAATTTCTCCTTTTCTCTGTCTATTTTCTCCTTAAATGTCTCCTCATTTATTTGTTCCATAGTCAGTATATTGTGGGTTATGTACCTAGACAATGTGTCTAACTGACTCAAAGAATCCTTATTATCTACATTTCACTTGGGTACAATCAATTTAAGAATAGGAATGGTATCATCTATAGCCTTATATGCCAATACATTGCAATCTGTAATTTTCTTAATTGAATCTAATAGTACCTCAGTTACATTAGCTGGTCTGAATTATGTCATGGAAGTACCAGATGGTTGTCCAACTACCTTAACAATCTCCATGTTGCCAGTGGAAGAAACAACTTTGCTTGTCTTGACCTCTAGTAGGCTAGTTTGTGTCTGTATTTCAACTAGTAAAGGTTTAGGCTTCTCAGTAGTTGTCGGTGGCACTATCTTTGTGTGTACCTAAAGATCAACCTGTTTCACTGTGCTCTCTTCTGTCAGTTTTTCTGATGATTTCTCAGTGCTATCCACTACAATTTTCTCTGTATGTACCTCTGCACTTTACACTACCAGTGAATTAGTAGGTTTCTTTGTATTTTCTACAGCCGATTTCTCTGTCTCTGTCAGTTTTTCAATGTTTGCATCAACAACATCAGTAACCATTTCACTAACCCCAATCTCAATGTGTTGCATAGTATTCTCTGAATGTTCAATTTGTGTCTCAATGTGTTCTTTCTGAATCCCAACCTCAATATTGTCATCTGGTTGCTCAGTAGCAACATCTTTCTTCTTTTCCTCACTACTTTCTTTATCAACTACAATATTGACCTCCTAAGTGTCTATGTTCATGGTATACAAAATTTTAGACTTGAGATTTGTATCCTCATGTGGTGTCTCCACATCCTCAGTAGCCGGTGTTGCATCTGTTTAAACTGGTGGAGTAACAGAAGGTGGTGGCAAATTGTCTATCACTTTTATGTTGGGTAGTCCACCTACCTTGCCTTTTCCCTTTTCCCTTATCCTTATCATTTTGATAAACCTTGAAGGTTTTTGGTCTTTTTAGTTCTTCTTGTTTGTCTTTCTCCATAAAGAATATGTCCCATTTATCTGTTGTCTCTTCATAGATTTCATTTATTCTATCGGCCATTAGACTTACATGTCAGTGACCACTAGAAAAGATTAACCTGTTAGCTTCACTGATCAACTCATCAATTTATTCCACTGATTTAACAAGGTGAACAACTAGCAATTTCTCAATCTTGATTTTCTTGTCTAGCTCCATAATAGCTAACCTTTTAGCATCAAGCTACCTATATAGATCACTAGGCAAATCATCTACAACCTCTATCAAGACTTTCTTATAGATGTCTAGGTGTAAGACGATATTGTTTTCTATGCTTTCTTTCTCCTAATTTGTAAAAGTATCATAAAATTTACTTACATTAGATAAGTTTCCATCATCTGTTATTTCATTTAATAGGTTGTCAAGAGGAGGAATAACCTATTTTTCCTTTTTCTTTCTAGGTGTCATATTTTTAACTAGGGGCCTCACTGCCTGTTATTTCTTTCTTGCCTTTTTAGGTGTAGGAGAGGGTGTCGGTAAAGGTTTTCTCTTCCCATCTACTCTTTTAAAATCTGCAGGGATTTCATTCTCTGATGAAGTTCCAACTGGTGAGAGATGAGCTTCCGGTTGTAAACCTTCCAAGTCACTTTCCTTGATACTAGTGATATTCATTATGTTTTCCTTAATTTCTTTCACCTGCTTAGTTGCACTTCTAATATATTTCTCTCTTCTCTTCCTCTGTTTAAGTGTTTGAACACCACTCTCTATTGTCTCAGCATTTTCAAAGACTTTTTCTTCTAGTTCTCTAGGGGCTTCAAGTAGGGCTTTGGAATATGTTTCAATTATGTTCACATCAGCCTCATATCCCATCTCTGTCACCCAAATAGTTCTAGGAAGAACTGCCTCCATCCAAATCTCATCTTTCTTAATCACAAAACAAATTTCTTACTGATATTTGTTAACAATACTCTATGGTAACCTTTCTCTTGTTTTCATTCTTGCTTTAAAGGCTTGGAAATATTCTATGATATTGTTGTCCTTATATGTCCCCATGCTGGTGAAGATGTCCAATAGTTGTTTACCTACCATTATGTCATTACCAAAGTCCTTCTTGCCTATACTAGGAACTTTCTTAGTAAGATATAGCATTAGGCATACAAGAAGATTTCCAAATCTGAAAGTACCTTTCTTATCTCCTTTAATTTTCTTCAGATTATCAATCAACTCATCTTTCAACCACTCACATACATCTATCTTAGCATCATTGATAACCATATCATATGCACTTTTAATACATAGATTGGAAACTGAGTTCAGCCGGTTAGCATGTGTGGTTTTACATCCTAGTATCATGCTAATGAATCTAACATTCTCATCCTTCACATCATTAACTCTCAGGGATCTGTAGTCATAGGTTGCACCAATTAAAGTCATCACTATGTTGTTTGAAACTTTCTTGGTCTTATCTAGCCTGCTACCGGTGCAGGATAAGCTAGTCACTACCCTAACTGCTTCCCTTGTGATTTTGTGAATAGAGTCCAGCCAAAAGAATTCACCATGAACTCTACTAAGCACAATCCTTACAACTTCCTTATGAAATTATGGAATGTCAAGGATTTCCACAAAACCTAGGGTCTCTATAACCTTATGTTCTAGTTTTACAATTCCATTCTCATCACAGATGACATTCTTATACATTTTCATGATTTCCTCAATAGCTAATTCCTCAATGTGGCAATGTATGTATATTCTAGGATCTTCTACATATGCAACTCCTTTAGGGATTTTTGAAAAAGCACTTAGGGTATCATCCTGCTTTGCTACTTTAGGGATGATCTTAAAAACGGGCCTAGGGAATTTGAGCACTTTAATAACAGTAGGGTTTGCAATGAATTCAGGAGCAGAGGAGGAAGCCATTGATAATTACCTTAATCTGCCTTTTAGGTTTCTATGCTTGAAAGATCTTGCTTCACTTCTCACTAAGGATGCCTTCACTCAGGTTTTTTGCTCTCTTTGAAGGTTTGAATGGCTGGTGAATAAAAAAGAGGGAAAAACATTAATTTATAATGTCGTTTCCTTCAACAACCACAATAAAAGCCTACCGATTAAGGGAAACTTAACACATCTACTGGTAAAGAAGAAGTTCATCTTCTCACCATCAACCGAGGGTAAACATGCATGATTTTCAACTTGTTTCCATACCCGCAAAAGGTTACTTTTCATTTAGATGAAGAATATCCTACTGGTAGAGTAATACTCTTTTTTTACTGGTGAAGGAATAGTCTCATCAACATTCTGATCTCTCTTCCTAATCCACTATTTTGAAAATTCTTTCTTTACCTCATCTACCTTCTCTTTCCTTTCAAACTGGGTCCTTTGTTATTTGTTGGTGATTCCTTACCTCTACAAAAATTTGCAATATGTCCAATCTTGTTACAAGCATAACAAGTCACTTTGTTCTTCTAAATAGCCTTTTCATATCCTATGCCGGTATGTGTTTTGTATTGATTAATAAGGTGTCCAAATCTTCCACAAACATAACATCTTACATTCATTTTGCAATTTTCTAAATTATGACCAATTTTATTGCATTTGGAACATTGACTGGTGGGTGCATTAATGCTCTAATTGTTTCTAGATCTACACTGATTTTCTTAGTGACCATACTTGCTACTATTAAAGCATTTCCCATTAAATTTGTAAGAATTAGGTTGTCTTACCGATTTACTGTGATCATGATTATTTGCAGTACCAGAGCTTTCACCAACTTCAAATCCAAGTCCATTAGTATCTCCATTAGGTCTCTGACTTTTCAGCATATTATCAAGTTCTTCTGAACTTTTCTGAACTTCTCTTTGTGCTGATTTGCAATAGCTAGCTGATTTTCCAAAATTTCTTTCTATCTCATAAGTTTTGTCTTATCATGTCAAATGTGAATTAGATCTATCTTTAACATGTCATTTTCATGACTGAGTCTTAGATTTTCAGTTCCAGCATCATTGAGTCTCCTAGTCAAGTCATCTTCATTATTTTTCCTGTCTTCAATGTCTTTACAAAACCTCATACTCATATCTTGCATCTCATTCCTCATAGCACTATTTTCTTGCCTCAACTTGTTCACAAGGTCATTAAGAGTTTCCTTTTCATCATCATCACTCTGCATCTTCTCATGAAGTTCTCTTCTTTTGTTTCTAGCAATAGTGAGATTTTCTTGAAGTCCTTGAATGAATTCCTATGCAATCTTTAGATCATCTTCAAGTTTGATATTCTTCATCTTTTTTGCATCATAGTCTCCAGGAGTTGTTTCCAATTGCTTTCTCAAGTTTTCCATCTGTACCGGTGTCAGAACCTCCCTCAAGTTGTTAGGCTTTTGAAAATAAAGGACCAGGCTTTGATATCAATTGTTAGGATTGATGATAGTCCCAAAGATATTGAGAGGGGGGGTGAATCAGTATCTAACCATTATCAAAATTTCTAACTTTATTAAGTATTTTGCATTCCAAAATAATGTAGTGGTAAACAAGAATTAATGCAGTAAATATGAATAGTAAAGACAACATAGAAAGCACACCATAACATAGGATTTTTGGCAAGGAAACCTGGTGTGAGAAAAACCTCGGTGGGATTTGTGACCCACAATATTCACTCATTGGCCAATGAATGGATATTACTTATAATAATGTGCCTGCACATGTAGGAAGGCCAACTGCCTAGAGCTCAAAGCTCAAATACAAAAGTATCACTGACTTACAAAATGGATTATGAGAATCCAATATAATGTACTGCTACAAAAACCATCTGCTATGCCAGGTTCAGTACCAGTTAAAGCTCATGAAATAACCATAAACACTTCTATAAGATCTACCTTAATATTTGCTCTACATATTCATCATATCTATCCTTTATCATATATGTCCTATGTCACTCAAAATGATCTACAAGATCTCATACTTATATATGAGTCTTATGACAATATACCATGTTGGCTTACAAAAAGATATTACAATTAAATACAATATGAAATAAACAAAATCTTGTCGGCTAGGATGCTAGTAAACATTATTGTCGATGTCGGTGAACCATCTATCGATGTAGAGTCTGTCGGTGTCGGTGCCATAAGATTGTAAGGTTTCCATCAATGACAATACCTTCAATCACCTACAATTCTCATTGGAGTGTGCAATGCCAACATCTGCATGCGTAATCACCTAAACAAAGAATACTTAATCATCACATGAAAATGCACAACTCGTGATACACAAATTTTTCACGTGGAAACCCAAATGGAAAAAACCACAATGGGGATGAATACCCACAAGCTTTTTTTGAACTCCTTTGAAGCTCGCTCTATTGGGAGCCTATTCTGGTTAAAGACTTTAACAATAAGGTTCTATTAGGAACCGATCCTGTTAAAGATCACCCGGTTAAGGGATGGCTATATACCCTATTAAAGGTTACCTTGCTAGAGGATTTAAATAACTCAATGAACTTGAGTCACCTAGTTAGAGGATTTATAGTAAGCATGTTAAAGCTACCTAGAAAAGGGATTTTCCTTCTATTGAACTAGTTAGAAGACAACAGGTAAAACTCTGATCTGATAACAACACTATATGCCAAGATAGATCCTTTTCAGTTCCTCTACTGAGCAATCACACTCTACAATTTTCACTCACTGGTCTGGCAAGTATCTCATCACTTAGATAAATACAAAACTTTTGCCAATAACTCACAATAACAAACATCATCAACCTTATAGATAACAATTAGGTTGGTAGCATAATCCCCAAACCCTAAGCATCTTAGGTTTACAATTACAAGTGGTCTAATTCTGACCATACAAAACACTTAGAATATAATGAAACAATCTTAAATAGATCACAAGTCATTCCGCATCGTCTATTCTTCACCATACATAGAAATCAGTAACCCATCATGCTTTCTTCTCATACCACTAAGTAGAATGTTCATTCCCAAGGTAGACAATAAATGTAGTTGATCTTCACATGCAAGATCCTCAAGGAAATCCTTCACATGCACAAAAATAACATGGCATCTTGATCTCATCCTCATTTCTTAGCTAACTCAACACAAAATAATATCAGTTGCATCGCATAAGCTAGATTGCCAAACTGGAAACCCTAGAGCTAAGACTACCAACTGGTAGTCACACTTGGTGAAGCCCCAACACCAGTTCACTACTTCTCTTCATACTGATTCACCAACTTGATCACCAATAACAACTTCTTCCAATATTCATATCGGTTGACCTGAACTTATTGAGATCAATGACAACATACATTATTATCAGATCATCATATACTAACATACCAGTTCATCAAATGCCAACACAATGGACTTTGTAATGGGTTTACCTAGGACCCAAAAGGGGTTTGACAGTGTATTTATGGTAGTGGATAGGTTTAGTAAAATGGCACATTTATTTCCATGTAAATCCACTAGTGATGCATCTTATATAGCAGATTTTTTTTTCAGAAAAGTAGCAAGGATTCATGGACTCCCATTGAGCATAGTGTCTGACAAAGATGTCAAATTTGTTGGCCATTTTTGGAGAACTCTATGGAGGAAAATTTGCACCAATCTATCTTTCTCATCACCCTATCATCCAAAAATGGATGGACAGACAGAGGTAGTAAACCAGACATTGGGGAATTTGTTGAGATGTCTTACAAGGCAGCATGGTGAGAAGTGGGATTCAATCTTACCTTAGGCTGAGTTTGCCTACAATAACAATGTAAACAGAAGCACAGGGAAGTCACCATTTCAGATTGTGTATGGGTTACATTCAAGAGGGGTATTGGAGTTGATAAAATTGCTCCATACGGATCCCATAAGTGCAGATGGTGAGAGGTTTGTTGAAGCCATAAAGGAATTTCATGAGCAGGTCAAAATACAACTACAAAGGTCATCAGACAAGTACAAGGAACATGCACATCAGAAAAGGAGAGGGGTACAATTTCAGGTTGGAGATTTGGTTTGGGCAAATTTGAAGAAGGAAAGGTTACCCAAGGGAAAACACACTAAACTCATGCAGAGGAAAGTAGGACCATGTCAAATCTTGAAGAATTTTGGCACCAATGCTTATGAAATTCAATTACCACCAGACCTTGGCATATCTCTTATTTTTAATGTTTTTGATCTAACTCCTTTTAAAGGTGATTCTAATGCAGGTAACTCATAGCAGATCCTAGAAGAAAAAATAGATATAGATCTTCCCAAACATGATCCATCTAAGCTTGAGAAAGTGTTTGTCATGCCCAAACTTTTGGGCAAAAATGGAACAATAATTTTTTTTTAAAACAACATAAATACACTAAATAATCTAGATTTAAAATGAAATAAATAAGTTTTGTCTTAACTAAAGGTTAACTCGAGACTAAATGGAATGGTTTACTAAAGTTGATTTAATTAACTCAATCATTGTAGCATCAATAATTAGAGTAGACTAATTATACCCCAAAACGGGTCACCACAACTTAGTTAATTGATTTATCTAAGTTAATTAACTTCCCCTAATTAAAATTCTCTAATAATAAATCCAGAGATATTAATTATCTCAAATAGTATTTAAATGCTCTTGGACTAATTAAAATCACATTAACACACATTTTATTGACATTAAATTAATTAATTAAGCAATAGTGATAACATTTTGAAATTCGTTGATTAAATTTAACTAAATAAAATATAATAAAAGTCTAGTCAATAATCTCATTTTATTGACGATATAAACTCCCCAAAAATTAAATACTAAATATTTAATATTCAACATTTAAATTACCTCTTGGTTTAAATTTAATCATTGAACTATATAAAATTCCCATTAATAAACCTCTTTAATAAATTTACTCAATATGAGTATATTATTACTCTATAAATAATCAATCCCCAATCTTAGCTTATAATACCAAAATTCATAATAACTTAATAAATGGGGATCTCCTCAAGAAAAGAATCAACTAAATAAAATAATCACAAAAACTAAATGGGCAACTCCCATTTCAATTTTTTAAAGAAAACTCCCCCCTCTTTTTATTATTATTTTAATTTGTAGCCCTAACTAGGTTTCTCTTTTTTTTTAATCTATAAACACACTTATCTTTCTACTTTTTTTTTCTATTTGGTTTTACCCTAACCTAAAATTGGGTTAGGGTTTCTTCTTCTTTTTTTGTTGTGTGTGTGTGCAGGTGGGAGATGGCTCAAGGCCAAAGAGGAGGAGGTTTGGAAGAGAGCAAATGAGACGTTTAACAATGGCCGAGTTTTAAGAGGGGGGTCGATCGCTGGGGTAAGGTGTTGGCTCCTGTGAGTGCCACCCCACAGGACGGCCATGGCCAAGCCTGTGGGTCATGGCCCACAATGGTGGCCGAGGTCATCGCTGTAGGTCGTGGCCCATAGCACGACCATGGTCACTCTGTGGGTCACTGCCTTTAGAGACGTTCATAGCCACTCTATGGGTTGCGGCCCATAGTGTGACCCCAGTCGCATTGTGGGTCGCCGCCCAAAGAGATGGCTGAAGCCACTCTGTGGGTTGCGGCGCACAATGCAACTGGGCCAACCTAACCTCCCAAACATTTCTTTTTTTTCTTATTTATGCATTTAAACACAAATTAGTAATAATATGATCAACCATAGATTTCCATCTAATCTTTTTCCAAGCAAACCTGCAACAAAATCTTGTAGGTTGCGACCATGGAGGCTTACCTCCCAAGCTAGGCTTACAAGAAGCCACCCCCGAACTAGGAGAACCAAGGCTAAATGAGTTACACTCAAGCATAAATGCATAAGCAAGTAGAAAACACAACACAACACTCCCAACCCAAGGATGAACAAAGTCACTTAGTGACAATAATTGTGGGGTGAAGGTGGACCAAATACCTAGAGGAGAAAACTGCAAGTAGAATAACATATTGCTTTTGCTAGGCTTCCAAGATAAGTAACCACAAGTTCCAAACTTGTCCCAACAATTCCTTATGTGCCCCAAGGCATACAAGCCAGCAAACTCCCCTTATGACCCCCATTGCATAAACAAAACACTATGCAACAAAGGTCCTATAGCCCCTTGTAAATCACTCTCTTCCAAAGAGAGCCTCTGCACTCATAGGCTATCAAACAACCCTTCACCCCAAGGCCACTCTAGCCTCCCAAGGGTGAGTTTGTCCTTAAAAACTCCCAAAACAAAACTCAAAAATCACAATAACCAAAGGAAAGAACACATAGGAAAGAACTCAACATATTCCTAACACACTAAGATATCAACAATGAAAACAACTATAACAAGCAATCTTTTCAAAAATACAACAACATACATGAGATATAAAAACAACCAAACATAAATCTGCAAAAAGGATGAAAAGAAGTTGGAGACTAACTACCCAAATCCACTATATTTTTCCTCTCAAGACTTAGCCAAAAACTTCCCAATCCAAGAACCAAACTAAAGAAAATCTATGTCTCCAAAAATTGGGAGTGGGTGATCAAACTTTTCCCTCCCAAACCATTCCCTAAGAAGACACTCCTCACTCTTTCCAATCCTCTTAGGAAGGGTGAAGGATGTTCATAGGTTGGTCTTTCCAACACCTTACAAACTCTCTAGCCAAGGCATCTCAAAAATGGCAAAAGAAATGGGGAAGATAAATGTCACTCATGAGGGGGGTTGTCTAACCTAGTTAGGCTCCTCAAAAGTTGAAATTCGGCCAACTTGGAAAACTCAACTTTTGGGGTGACTAAACAGTCCCTCGGGAGTGGACACATGGCTAAATTTGGCCTTCATCTATAGCTACATCATATGGCCCACTAAAAATGCCCCTAACTTGACCCTAGGAGTTAGTTTAACCCTCTAGAAACTAACCCAAAGTTTACCTATGGGTCAACCCTGAGTTGACCTTTCTAATGGTTCCCTATCCAAGACTTTCTTGGGACCATACTAGGATAATTGAAACATGTATTGGAAAAAAGAAAATTCCTTCCAAGGGACATGTCATTCCCAACTCACTTTACAACACATGTGTCAAGTGACACCACAAAAAAATTACACATCACTAAAATACACATGGCAATATCCCTTTTTGGAATAAATAAATTAAACAATTTCCAAATTAAATACAGAGCCAAGCATAGAATTTACAAATTAAAATACATTTAAAAATGAGGTGTTGTCTGTCCAAATAGATAACGCTTGGCTTCACAAATGCACATAGGTCTAGGTTTGTTTCTCCAAATAGTTTCCATGGTCACATGGAATAATTTTTCTACACATTTAACTTTGCATATTAGTAATTCCAAAAATCACATATAATATTATCATATGAAAAGAATACAATTCAGACATTGCATACAATTTATTTATAATAATCAAATTCCCAATTATCTAATAACATACACATAAAATAATCTACTAAATGGCATCATCATAATCATCATGGAATTAAATCATTTATAGAGCATGCATCCATAATTTTCTAGCATCAAAACAAAGTACTACAAATCAAAGTAAATGACATAATCATATCAATATTATCCAAACATCGGATCATATAAAATCTATGTCCATAATGTATCAAAATATAGTATCAATAGTAGGTCTAACATGAATATAACTGAAATGCTATGACCGCTCGGGGTAGGGCCTCATAGTATTGGACACCAAGATTGTAAAGAAGACTAGGAGCAATGAGTACAAATAGTACTTGGTAAAATGGGAAGGCAAACCAGACTCTAAAGCCATTTTGTTAGATGAAGATCAAATCAAGAAGCATGACACTACATTACATGACCTCATCTCAAGTGGACTTGAGATTCATTCACCCTGAGAGTATGGTGCAGGAGTACCTCATGACTAAGATGATAAGAGAAATAAAGGCTAAAGGTCACACATGGGAATGTGACCTTTAAATCTATGTAATAGGGTAGTCTTGTTTGTTTGATGTTTGATTTGTTTGTAATAAACTCCACCTTGTTACCCAATGACATGGATTTGGCAAATTGATAAGCCACCATGGACAACTTTTGCTGACAACTTTTTGTTGCAAATAGCAACTTCCTTCCAATGGTCACCTCCATTCAAAAGGTGGTTGATAACCATTGAGGAAGGTATAAAAGTTCACTCCCAATCACCATTAGGGGGGGAGAAAGACTCTATAAACATTTGGCATCATTGAAGTAATACTATTCTGAGAATTTCCTAAAATTTTGTTATTCTACACGGTGTACCATATTGTATGAACATTTTGGAATTAGGAAACCATTGGGATGTGTTAGAGTGGCCAATCACCTTTTAGATGCATCAAGTCTAAGGCCTCATCTTATTGATCCTTCGTTGGTGGTTCATGACTTTGGAGGGGATGCAAGTATGGCCAATTTATTTTAGGATTTTGAAGGCCTTTTTGAGGTTAGGACTAGTTGGAGGTGAGGGTTTGATGCATTAAGGTGGGCAACTCCATGTGGCCACCGTGTAAGTGTAAGAAAACAAGTCTCACATCAGGGGTTAAAGTTCTGATCATGACCTAAGACTTATGAATTGGTGTATTTTCCACATCCTAAGAGTTTTCCTTGAGGTTTTTTGGTGAGTTAAGGTCTTTGTCTACACACTCCTTTAAAAAATAAGCCTAATTGGGGCTATTAGGTCTCCTAACCAAAGTAGGGTTTGGATTATTGTGTTCCCAATTGGTCATAACACTTAGGATATGTTTTGTAACTCCCAAAAGGGTGTCCAAATCTAGGATTTTTTATCTGGATATTTTAGGGAAATAAGGAGTTAAGTGTGGAAAATCGGTCTGGCAGGGCTACTAGGATTAGTAGGCCTTGTTGCAGCAATTACCCCAGCTGGTAGAGGGAACCTGAATTAATGGTTGAAGGGGGTTTCTCTGATCTAAAGGACTTCAAATAAAACCTTGTATAGCCTTTGTTTCATTGGAGAAGGGACCAACCCATTGTTGGCCATAGGGTCCTTAGGAGCCTCTAGAAGACCTTATGCGATACTCAATGAAAGAGACGTTGTGAAGAAGTCTTTTAGGAAGAAAGGGATGCGGGACTTTCCTAACTAATATTCCTTGACCCCTTGTATTATTTTGTGTTTTTTAGGGTCCTTGGTGTGTTCTTGGATTAGGGGAACCTATCCTATACCTATACCAGGGCTCTGCATCAATACCTCTCACCATACTAGATTTTTTGACCTTTATCAAGTTATCAAAGCTGACATGACAAAACCTTTTGTGCCATAACCAACTATCTTCAATTTTAGCCACCAAACAACTACTCACATTAGCATTCAAATGAAAAAGATTACCTCTAGTCTGTTTACTAGTTGCAATCAAATATCCTTTGCATTCCATGATCCTACACACTCCACTTTTAAATTCAAGGTGATAGCCATTGTCATTTAATTGTCCAACACTCAACAAGTTGTGTTTCAAACCTTCAAACCAATAAACATCATCAACATTAATTTTATCATTCAGATAAATTAATCATGTACCTTTAACCATAAAGGGTGAATTGTTTCCAAATCTTACTACACCGCCATCAAACTCTTCAACAGATATAAATTTGCTCTTATCACTGGTCATGTGGTGTGAACAACCACTGTCAATTATTTATCCATCACTAGAGTCAAAGTGAGATACCAGAGCCTTGTTACTAGATAAATTCTCCTTAATAGCAACAAAGACAATCTACTTAGTGTCATCATATTCAGATTGCTCATCAATGATACCTTCATCAACTACAACATAGCATTGTTTCTTTCTTTCCCTTTATATTTTCTAAAATTTTCCTTGTTATCACCATTAGGACAGTTTGTAGCTATATGCCCAATCTTATTGCATCAAAAAAACTTGAGAGGAAATTTACCTTTATACTTTCCAGTGCCTCTTGGAAGTCTTTTAGCTAATAGAGCTTCAAATTCCATCAGTTTGCCTTCATCATCCACATCTCCTCTTCTACCATCATGATGAGATATGCAATCATGACTGTGACATACATCTTTTCCTTTTCTCATAGGTGTATCAGTTACAAATGCCTTAAAAACTGATTCAGGTGACTTAGAAATACTGTTATCAAAACTGTTCAATTCAAATGTAGACAATTTACCAATAAGTGAATCAACGGTGACCTTTTCACTACTCACTGACCTTAACTCTTGAATAGAAAATTCTCTGATTGAATAGGTAGGTAAAAGAGTTCAAGCATCTTACTTACAATAGTTTCATATTCAATGTTTCCTCTAACACTTTTAATTCCACCTACAACCTCTTTAATCCTTTGTCCATACTGAGCTATTTTTTTACCTTCTACCATTTTAATAGCATCAATTTTACCTCTAAGACTCTCTTCCTTATCTTTTTGAACATGTTTATCACCACCCTAGATTAGTTATAATTTATCTTAAACTATAAATGCAGTTTCTAATCCATGGACATTAATAAATTCAGTATCAGATAGTGCACTTACAATGGCTTACAGTGCTTGATTATTTTCCTGTTGCTCCTTAAGTTGATCTAAAGTTAGAGGACCAGTAGGAGGTACATATTTAGTAATAACTATTGGAAATATGGAAGAATTTATTATGGGTAGATTGATTATGTGTTGCATTGATGTCTTGTCATTGATGTCAACACTAGTTGTTATGGTTGGCTACCGACAAACAAGTTTTGGTTACCAACAGAAAATCTAGTATTACCGGCAGAAGAGACCTTCTGTTGGACACTTTCGGCATGTTTGGATCAATGGAGTATGTTTGGTTTCATGTGTTACATGCTCCTAGAGCACATTTTGGTCAATTGGTATTGACTAGTGATTGGATGCTTTCATGCACTCTAGTAAGCCTATACCAATAAGGCTTTAAGATTTTACCGAAAGATCTTTTATTGAGAATTTTTGAAGGGATGCATAAGTAGTGTTGGTGTGGCTTCTAGATGGAATTCAGGATGTAGAAGGTGATCCTTGATCATGCCTTGACTGGTTGGAGACATTGCTTTGGCCTGGTGGACCCAGAATAGGTTCGGTACCTATCTAGGTTATGGATCGGTATCATGTTAACGTGTTCTCTACACATTACCATGATATTTTATGGATTGGTTAATGTTGTATTGGTCTAATCCCACATGGCATATCATTGCAATATGGATGTATGTAATGATCTTATTATAATATCTTTTAGGTGGCCGACCTAATTGGTTTAGGCCTTAAGGTTTGTATAAATCAATGTAATATCTCATTGTAGATAAACGGATATGGGAATGTAATGTGCAAATAATGTAATATCAATCAGGAAGGGGATTTGGTCAATCATTGAAGATAGAATTGGGTTTATGTAAGAGGTCAAAGGCCTCCAGTATTGAGATTAATTGGGACTATAATCAGGCATGGTAAATGTTATCTCTGGTAGTTCATTCTATAGGATTGTTGTCCAATTATCTTGAGGTGGTTATAACCTCTCTGTAGTCAGTGAGACTCTTTTGTAATGAGCAGTACACTCTAGGAAGTGTGCCTTCTTGCATGTGTAGACCCCTCATTGTATCACATACTTTTTGCAGAAGTATCATCTAACTGTAGGTAGGCTTCCCATCGTGGTTTTTCCCTTTGCCGAGTTTTCCACATACAATTTATGGTGTTAGGTGGTATGGTTGCATTGTGTTGATTATCTATTTGATTCTTAAGTTGTATTGTTTACCGATATGTGTTTCTACCATTATCTGTTTCTTCTATTCTAGTATTTAATATTTATGTTCTCTAGTTAAAGGTTGTAAAGTGGATTGATTAATATAATTTGTTGACAACTGATTCACCCCCCCCTCTCAGTTGTCCATTGATTATCCTAACAATTGGTATCAGAGCTTTGGTCCTCTTTTGAAAAAACTTAACTACTTGAGGTAGATCCTATGGCAACTAATCCACTGGCAACTATTTTCAGGAGAGAAATCCCTAAGCTTGATGGAACAAATTATGGGATATGGAAAATCTAAATGGAGACTCATATTAGATGTCTTGGAAAGGATATTTGGGAGATGACTGAGAAAGGATACACACCTTATGATCCAACATTTGGAAATCCTTCTCCTATAGAGTTGGACAAAAATATCAAGAATGATTACAGAGCTAGATAATCCCTCTTGTGTGCACTTACTGATCAACAGATCATGGGATTGACTGATAAATAATCTGCAAAGGTTATGTGGGATAAATTGCAAACTCTGAATGAAGGTGACCCTACTATCAAAATTGATAAACTTAATGGTTACTGGGTAAGATATGAGAACTTGAAGATGGATGATAATGAAAGAATTGATACATTTATGGAAAGAGTAAATGAGATTGTCATGGGAATTCAATGTTGTCGAGGCTCTCTAAGTGAATATGAAATAGTTTGCAAAGTCTTGAGAGCCCTTCCACTGGCTTACAAGATGAAGGCAACTGCAATTAATGAATTGAGAACAATGGCAAACACTTCAGTTAACAGAGACATTCTCATTGGGAAATTATCTGCTTTTGATCTTGAAGAATTTGGACCTTCTGGAGTTGCAAAGTCTGAACCTTCTTTTCATGCATCATCATCATCTACTGGCAAGAGTGATTGGAAATCCCTATATGCAAAAGAATTGGAAGATATGAGGAAAGAGGATAAATAATTTGAGCAACTTGAAGCCTTATTGGCTAGAAGAGTACCTAAAGGAACGACAGGAAGTAAGTATGAAGGAAAAGTACCTTTTAAATGTTTTGCATGTAATTAGATTGGTCATTTTGCATCTAGATGTCCTGAAAGGAATGCAAGATTTGAAGAAAGAGTTAATAAATCATTCAAACCTAATTAGAATAGATATAGATTCAAGAGAAACAAACAATGCTACATAGCAAATGAGGAAGGAGTAAGTGATGACTCTGAGGATGAACCGGCAAAAGACTCTGCTAGCGGATCCAAAAATGGAAAGGAATGGGTGTTCTATGCCTTAAAGGAATATGAACCGGAACTGGCTATCAAGAATGAAGAAAAGGCCTTGGCAGAAAAAGCTGAAGATAAGGATGAATGGGTAATTGGTAGTGGATGCTCACATCATATGACTAGAGATAAAAGAAAAATTTTGTCCCAGCATGAGTACAATGGTGGTCAAGTAAGATTTGGAGAGGAGAAAGCATGTATGTCTATTATGTAGAAGGTTTAAAGCATAACCTTTTAAGTGTTGGTCAATTGGTAGACAAGGGATTCCAACTTTAATTCAAAGATACAAAATGGAAAATCATTAACAAGACTGGTTTGGAGATTGCAACCAGTACTCGGACTGGAGGTAATATCTTTCACCTAAACACTAGTAATAAGGCATTTTTTATTGCTCATATTGATGAGAGTTGGCTATGGCATAAGAGGTTGTCTCATGTTAATTTTGATTGTATTGTTAGGATCAGTTCAACAAAGGCAATTAGAGATATACCCTAGATTATGAAGCCTCATAATCCGGTATGTAAGGAATGTCAATTGGGAAACCAAGTTAGAACTTCTTTTAAGAGAATACATGATAAATCTAATCATATTCTTGATTTTATTCATACTGAATTATGTGGTCCAACAAGGACCAAAACCTTTCAAGGTGATAGGTACATCATGCTAATAATTGATGATTATTCTAGGATGATGTGGGTGACTTTCTAAGGGAGAAGTTTGAAGATTTTGAGAAATTCAAGATCTTTAAAGCAAAGGTAGAAACTAAAACTAGATTGAAAATCAAATGCCTGAGATCAGATCAAGGTGGTGAGTTCACTTCTCATGAATTTAATAGTAATTGTGAGACAAGTGTAGTTAGGAGATAGTTATCTACACCTCAAACTCCTCAGTAAAATGGAGTAGTGGAAAGGAAGAATATAACCATTTTGGATGCAATAAGAACAATGATGATGGAAGCCAAATTTCCTCACATCTATTGGAGAGAAGTAGTGAGTACAATAGCCTACACATTCAACAAAGTTCATATCAAAGGTGAAATCAGTAAGACTCCTTATGAATTATGGTTTGGACATAAACCTACTATTAAATATTTCAAAAAAAATTAAAGTAAAAGTTATATCAAAAGGGATGATTCAATTGGGAAATTTGATCCTAGATGTGATGAAGGAATATTTCTTGGATATTGAAATTACAGAAAAGCATATAGATGTTATAACAAAATATTGCAGAAAATTGTGGAGAGCGCAAATGTGAAAGTGGATGAGAAATACAGAAATCAATCTATATCTTATGACAGGGAATCAGAAGTGGAAATGATCATAACTAAATTAGCAATGCCCTAACCAATATAGGACATAGAGACAGTCACACCAGTACAATCAGAAAATTCAACTATGACTGATGATCAGATTAGTGAACCTAAAGTCCAAAAGACTCCAATGTATGTAAGATTAAATCATTCTAAAGATCAAATCATTGGAGAAAGGAACAAGGGAGTTATGACAAGAAGAAGACTGGAAAATGAAGAGGTATGTCTTATTTCTCAACTTGAAGCAGCATCTATTATTGAAGCTTGTAAAGATAAACATTGGTTAAAGGCTATGGAAGGGGAATTAGATTAGATAGAGAAGAATGAGAATTGGACGTTAGTTCCTTGACCTAAAAATAAGAATGTTATTGGAACTAAATGGGTTTGTAGAAAAAAAATAAATGAGGATGGTCAAGTTGTAAGAAACAAGGCTAGACTGGTTTGTAAAGGATACTCTCAAATGGAAGGAATTGATTATGGTGACACATTTGCACCTGTAGCTAGAATTGAAGTTGTTAGACTATTTCTTGTTTATGCAACATATAAGAACTATAAGGTCTATCAAATAGATGTTAAATGTGCATTTTTGAATGGTTAACTTGAGGAAGAAGTATACATTAAGCATCCTGATGGATTTTCACTGACAGATAACAAAGATATGGTTTGTAGGCTAAGGAAAGCATTATATGGATTGAAACAAGCCCCTAGAGCTTGGTATGCAAGGGTGGATAAATATATTTTGAAGCTTGGTTTTACTAAAGACAATGTTGACAGTAATTTATATTACAAGATACTGATGATGATATTCTGATTATTGAAGTATTTGTTGATGATATCATGTTTGGAGGAGAAGATAAAT
The DNA here is from genome assembly GCF_030272615.1 of Cryptomeria japonica. Taxonomy (NCBI): domain Eukaryota; kingdom Viridiplantae; phylum Streptophyta; class Pinopsida; order Cupressales; family Cupressaceae; genus Cryptomeria; species Cryptomeria japonica. The sequence continues at coordinate 663,433,034 of NC_081407.1, read as the reverse complement.
TGTGCATGGAATTCTCTAACAATATGAAGAATTAATTTGAAATGTCCATGATTGGTGAAATGAGTTTTTTCTTAGGTTTGTAGATTACTCAAACTGACAAAGGAATTTTTATTTGTCAAACTAAGTATCTAAGGGAATTGTTGAAGAAGTTTGGTATGGATAATTCCAAACCGGTAAGTACTCCTATGGTGACAAGTGATAAATTATCTATCAAAGACACATTTGCATCGGTAAATTCGATAAGGTATAAGTCTATGATTGGTGTCGTGTTATATCTAACTTAGACTAGACCAAATATTATGAATGCAGTGAGTATTGTTTCAAGGTATCAAAGTAATCCTAAAGAAAATCATAAATGTGCAGTAAAGAGGATATTCCAATATTTGTAAGGAATAGCAAAATATGGCTTATGGTATTCTAGAGATGATAACTTCACTTTATGTGCATATACAAATTCAGATTGGGAAGGAGATAATGATGACAGGAAGAGAACTTCTGGTGGAGCTTTCTTTCTTGGAAGAAAATAGTTTCATGGATCAGCAAAAAATAGTCATGCATTTATTTATCTACTGTAGAAGCTGAATATGTTGCAGCAACAACTAATTGTACACAAGTCTTGTGGATGAAGCAAATGTTGAAGGATATCAGGGTAAATTATAGTGAACCGGTAGTAATATACTGTGGTAACTCTAAAACCATTGACATGTCTAAGAATCTAGCATTTCACTCTAAGACTAAGCACATATCAATAAAGTATAACTTTCTGAAGGACAAAGTAGAAGAAAAGGAAGTCTAATTGGTTTATGTGAACACTAAAGAGAAGATTGCAGACATATTCACTAAACTATTGTCTAAAGAATCATTTTAATATTTGAAACTTAGCTGATTGTGTAGTGCATCATTCTGGTATGGATAAGAAGATTTATCCTTTTCTCCAGATTGATGTAGTAGTGCTACTACTCAGGGGGAGTAGTCAACTTTGAGATTCACAAAATTTTGATATCTATGTCATATATTTGGCATTGATGTCCAAGGGGGAGAGTTATATGTGAAAAATAATGTTTATGGGAGAGATTCAGATTAGACTGTAATCCTCAGGGGGAGTCAGTTCTTCATGAGAAATATTTAGCACTTCTTGGCACTTTGATGTTTTTTTCTTTTTACATATCTAGTGTTGCCATCAATGCCAGGCAATATGGAAGAATTGATTATGTGTTGCATTGATGTTTTGTCATTGATGTCAACACTAGTTGTTATGATTGGTTACCAGCAAACAAGTTTTGGTTATTGGGAGAAGATCTAGTGTTACCGGCGGAAGGGACTATTTGTTTGACACTTTTGGCATGTTTGGATCAATGGAGTATGTTTTTTTTTATGTGTACCATGCTCTTGGAGCATGTTTTAGTTAGTTGGTATTGACTTGGTTATCAGATGTTTTCATACACTCTAGTAAGCCTATACCAGTAAGGGTTTAAGGTTTTATCGACAAAGATTTTACTGAGAATCTTTGACAGGATGCATAAGTGGTGCTAGTGCGGCTTCCAGATGGAATTCAAGATGCAGAAGGTGATCCTTGATCATGCCTCGACTGGTTGGAGATATCGCTTTGGCTTGGTGAACCCAAAATAGGTCTTGTACCTATCTAGATTATGGACCGTTATCATGTTAACATGTTCTCTACACGTTACCGAATTGTTTTATGGATTGGTTAATGTTGTTTTGGTCTAAGCACACATGGAATATCATTGTAATATGAATGTATGTAATGATCTTATTGTAATATCTTTTAGGTGGCCGACCTAATTGGTTTAGGCCTTAGAGTTTGTATAAATCAATGTAAGATCTCAATGTAGATAAACAGATATGGGAATGCAATGTGAGATTAATGTAATATCAATTAGGTAAAGTATTTGGTTGATCATTAAAGATTGAAGTGGGTTTATGTAAGAGGTCAAAGTCCTTCAGTATTGAGCTTAATCAGGACTATAATCAGACATGGTAGATGTTATCTCTGGCAGTTCATTCTACTGGATTGTTGTCCAATTATCTTGAGGTGTTTATAACCTCTCTTAGTCAGTGAGACTCTTTTGTAATGAGTAGTACGCTCTAGGTAGTGTGCCTTCCTACATGTGCGGGCCCCCCATTGTATCACATACTTTCTATAGAAGTGTTATCTAACTATGAGTAGGCATCCCACCATGGTTTTACCCTTTACCGGGTTTTACACATACAATTCATTGTTTTATGTGGTATGATTGCATTGTGTTGATTATCTATTTCATTCTTAAGTTTTATTGTTTACCAGTATCTATTTCTGCTATTCTGGTATTTAATGTTTATGTGCTCCAGTTAAAGGTTATAATGTGGATTTATTAATATAATCTATTGGCAACTGATTCAACCGCCCCTCTCTGTTGTCCATCAGCTATCCTAACAGTAACATGCTACCAAAATCAAGAACCCATACCTTTGATATAAATCTTCATTATGTCTTTCCATATTCTGTAGTTGTCCTTAGTGAACTTTGGACCCTCCTTCATCATTTTCTTCTAGATCTTTTCCTCAACATGTTAAGCTTCTACACACATACGACCTAAAGATCTAATACCAATTGTTATAGCGGGGATCTAATAATTAATGAGAGGGGGTGTGAATCAGTAATTACAGTAAACTTGAAATCTTTAACCAATCTGCAAATACCTCTTAAAAGCAATTCATAACTATCACTGGTAGTTACTCATTCATCCACTTAAATAGATTTATAAATCTTACTCATTCCTATAAATAAAAGATAACAAATCACCACATAAAGAAAACATCCATCACATGAACAATAGGATTTTCATGTGGAAACCCATTAAGGGAAAAACCATGGTGGGAGTTAGTACCCACAAGATTTGCACTCTTTCATAATGAGCCCTGTTAGGAGCCAAGCCCGATTAGAAGCTTACAATGATGCCTGGTTAGGAGCAGACCCTGTTAGGAGCCCCTAATTAAGGGATTTAACCTCATCCCTATTAGGAGCTTTACTCATAATAGATCTTGATCAAATGTTTTAGGATCATTAGAATTCATAATAGTAGTCATTAAATCATAATTACAATAATTAACCCTTCTAGCTTTAATTCTATCCATTCTAGCTAAGTATTCATGACTATCTTGAATTAAAGATTTAAACCATTTAGGTCTTCTTTTAGAAGTAATGGATTCATCACTAGAAGAAGAGTCATGAGGAGTAGAGTTATTATTATCATCATCACTATCACTAGAAGGAATAGAAAGAGATGCATTAGGAGTAGGGTTAAGAGAAGGAGGTTGGTCCTCCACAAGCACAACTTTTCTTTGGGAAAGTTCATCATCCTCCACTTTAGAACAATCATGAAAGCCTTTTTCTGCAATACAAACATCTCTTGCAACTTTTACCCTATAAGTAATAGGATTGTAAACTCTATAACCTTTAGTATTTTCATCATAACCAATAAAAATAAAAGGAGAAGATTTAGCATCTAATTTTTTTCTTTTCTCATTAGGTTTGTGAACATAAGCTATGGAACCAAAAATTCTTAAATTCTGCAAATTGGGCTTTCGACCAGACCAAGCTTCTTCAGGAGTTTTATCCTTTAAGGATTTGGTAGGTATTCTATTAATTAAATAAGTTGCACAAGCCATTGCTTCAGCCCAAAACTTGTAATCCATATTTTTTGCATGCAATAAACATCTAGCCATTTCAACAATTGTCCTATGCTTCTATTCTACCACACCATTTTGTTGTGGTGTATAAGGAATGGTAAGCTCGTGTTTAATTCCAAAACATTTCAAATAAGCATTAAATTTATTATTGACATATTCTCTTCCATTGTCAGTATGAAGAATCTTAATTTTAGAACCAAATTGCCTTTCTACAAACATATGAAATTCAATAAACACATCAAGCACTTGATCCTTACTATAAAGGAAATATATCTATGTTCTCCTTGAAAAATCATCAATAAAGGTAATAGCATACCTTGAACCTTGGATGGAGAGATTCTCCATGGGACCCAAGAGATCACTTTGAACTAGATACAATTTAGTATATTCCCTCCAAGATTGACCATTAGGAAAGGGTTCCTCTGCATCTTACCACTCATGCAACCATTGCAAACAATTTGAGAAGGAATAATAGTACGAAATCCATCAACCATATTTTCTTTTTACATCAATGAAATATAATCAGAATTGAGATGGCCAAGTCTTTCATGCCATATAGTAAAATCAACAATAGTAAGGAAGGAATACTTATAGGAGAAAATTCATAGAACTTGAATAAGTTATCACTATCCATTTTAGCAGTAGCAATAACATGATTAGTTTTTGGATCAATGATAGAACACATGCCCTATAAAAGTTAATTTATAATCTTGACAAAGTTTAGGAACTGAAAGTAAATTTGATTTCAATTCAGGAACATAAAGAACATCATGTAATTTCCCATTAGGGACGTTCACATCACCAATAGCTTCAACTTTGCAACTATGATTATTATCTAATTGAACAAGAATATTGGAAGTATCGGGATACAAAGATTCAAAACATTCTTTATGAAAAGTAACATGTTGAAATGCACTAGAATCAATAATCCACTCAAGTGGTTGAGAAACATTATAAGTACATATAAATGCATGATGAGTTTGATTACCATTAGTATTACCTTTCTTATAACGAGTTTTATCTTGTTGATTATTCTGATTATTTTGGTTCATGGGATTTTTACCATTTGGCTTCTTAAAACAATTATTAGTAATATGTCCATCTTTCCCACAATATGTGCAATGGGGTCTTGTTTGAGAATTATTCCTTTGGTTATTGTACGTATTATTATGATTATTATTAAGACAATTGTTATGATAGGATTTAGAATGAGATTGATAATTAGAAGATTTGTGATTATTATTATGATTATGATTATTATTATTGGATCTAAAATTATTATTATGATTTTGATTTTTAGACATAAAGGCATGCTCACTAATTTTAAGAGTACCAAATTGAATTAATTTAGCTTCCTCTTGACATAATAAATTACAAAAAATATCATAAGTTAATTAAGTAGCTAAACTAGGAATAGCAAGTTGAGCATGAATATTCGTAATAAATTGTTGAAATTGACAAGGAAGACATTTTTTAAGAATAGGATGAATTAAGCGTAAATGAGCTAGAGTAACTCCTAAACCAGTTAATTGACTATTAATAGAATCAAACTTTAATAAGAATTCATCCATAGTTTTAAAATCCATATACCTGAGATCTTCGAGTTGATCTTGAAGCTGAATTTTTCGGGATTCATTTGAGTTATCATAAGTTGTTTTCAAAATTTTCCTAAGCTTCATATGCTTTTGTACAATTTCCAATTAGAACATACAAATCAGGAACCATTGAAATTCCAATCAAACCAAGCGCTTCCTCATTTTGAGCCTTCCATCTGTCTTGGTCAGCTTGAGGAGTAGTTGAAGCAGGCTGAAAGGTTTTATCAGTAGCAACATCTAAAAGGAGCTTGAAATGAAAAATAAACGAGATATGTGTTTTCCATGAATGATAATTTGAACTATTTAATTTAATTTCCAGAATTAAAGTAAACATGATAATAAAATAAGTGTTAACAAATAAATGGTTAGATTTAAAAAAAAATATTACCCCCTTTGATTTAAAGAATAACCTTTTTTATTAAAACTAAACCAAATTTCAATAATATGTTTTAAATAAAATAACAAAATTTGATTTAAAAAAATTATTTATCAAAAAAAAAAAAAATTTAAATCCTTAATAAATTTCAATTATTTTAAAACACATTTTATATTAAAAAAAGTTTAAATCTCGATAATAAAAGAAAACAATTTTATATTAAAAACATTTTATGAAAAAACTTTATTTACTACAAATATTTTAGAAAAAAAATAATAAGAAACTAAACCAAAATTTTAAATAAACTTTAATTAATGTAAAAGAAATAAGACTTTTATTTTAAAAATTAAACTTATTTTATGTGAAAGAAATTAGACTTGATTTTATACGCGAAAGTTAGATAATATTTTTAAGACTTTTTTTCACATATAAAAACTTTTAAACTTTTCTTTAAATTGAGTAATACTTGTGAAAGGAATAAGAAGAAAACTACAACAAATGTAATCAACGCAAGTAAGGTGAAAGGAAGACATTACAAGCAGGGATGATTAAAGATGTTGTTGTGGGACAAAGAATGCTGGTCGGTAGAGATAAAATAATGACTATTGAAACTAAAGAGACGTTACAAATTGCAAAGGAAGAAATGTTGCAAAGAAAGGAGGACAAGAAGCACTCAAAGGTGATAAGAGTTTGGAGTTGCAAAGCACAGAGCACACACAAAAAAAAAAACTAACAAAGATGCTTAATGCGGAGGCTCTCACAATGTAGTGGGAAAGAGATGTTAAAGATGCAGAGGTGATTCAAAATTTTAAGCTTACATATAAAAAGACAGAAAAAATAGAAAGGGACAAAGAATTAAAAACATGATAGTTGCAGTTGCAAAGAGAAACTGAAAGAGCCAAAAGATATTGAGTGAAATAGAAAAGGGCCAAGCAAAAGAAACTTAAGGAAAATTAGAGAGAAATATAAATGGGTGCTATGATTTACAATGTAAAACTGCAAACACAAAGATTTATGCCATTTACAAGAACCTACAGAAAATGTTAGATTCTCATATTCTTTTTAAAATACACAAAGATTCAATGAAGAAATAATATGATTTTTTATCAAAAGAAACATGCAAGATGTGAGATGTTATAACCTGCAAGCAAATCAGAGAAGCAACTGAATAATGAATCAGTTTTGGCGGCAAACTGACCAAACAGATTAAAGAGGCTGAGTTTGGTTGTAAACCTTCCAAACTGGTCACAATAAAAAAACCAGAAAGAAGAAACTTTGCCAGCAAGCCTTCCAAAGCCACAACTTTAAACCAGAAAGAAGAAACTTTGCCGGTAAGACTTCCAAAGCATTTTTAAAAAAAAACTAGAATCTAAGAAGATTAAACCTGCGGGCAAACTTGTTAACAAGTTTGAAAAAAAAAATTAAAATTTGAAATAAAAAACCTCCACAGTAGAAAATATTAGAGAAAGAACTTCTTCTCCTCTCAAGAATGCCTCCAAGAAGGTGAACCAGTGATAACTTTAAGAAACCCCCCCTCAAAAAATTGCATAAAATCTTGACGAATTTTTTTTTTTTCTAAAAATAATAATAATGTTTATTGGCGAATCTTTCCTTTTTATAAAAAAAAAATTAATTTTATTGGCGAATTTGTTTATATCAATTTTTTTTGGTAGAAAATATTGGCAAATCTTGGAAAATAGTCATTGTATGCATTAATTACTATTGCATTTCCTTTCATTTAAATTAATATAAAAAAGTAAAGGCATGAAGGTTGAAATCATTAATGAGTTTAAGGGTTAGACTATACTTTATTTGGTTTCTACCATTAACTTAAAATAATCTAATAGCCCTCTTTCAATTTTGTGAGATAAATTTACAAACAATTTGTAATACTCATGGGGCCAAAAATTGCTTTTAGACCATTGGTTTTCATTGAAGTCAACAATTCAAAAGCAATTTCAAACCCCACGAGCATTACAACTTGTAGGTACATTTTACCTCATGGAATACAATAAAGTTCATTAGATTATATTTTAAATCAATGGTGGAAACAAAAGATTGTTGATATAACCCTAAAGTAACTAATAATTATGATATATTATTGGTGAATTAATTTGGATTTCTACAATAAATTATAAAATGTTGGCAAATCTGATCCAATCATGTATCAAATATTGTGGCGAATCTTTAAGTTAAAAAATAATAATAAAATAAATTCTCTGGCGATTTAAATAACATTAAAATAAAAATTTGTAAAAATGTGGTGATTTGGGTCACCTGAAAAGTTGAAATTATTAGCCAAATTTGATTCCTAAATTTGAAAAAATAGCCAATTGGTGAATATTAGCCACTAAAGTTTTCACTGAGGTGAACTCCACAGAATGGTAACCTTCATCAATCTCAACTTGAAACAAGGATTAGAAACCTGCTCTGATACCATGAAAGGAAATACAAGAGTAAGGAAAGAAAAAAAAAATCCAAGTAAGTTTATTAATGAAATAAATGTTACCAAGATAAATGCAAAAGCCTTGGAGAAATCACCCAAATGTGAAGAAGGAGGCACAAGAACTTTTGAAAGGGAAAAAGAAAAGAAAAACCCCTTGTGATATTATGAATGAGGCAATGCTTAAAATGAGAGAGAGAGAGAGAGAGGGAGGGAGAAAGAAGCTCTTTTACAATAACATCATTAAGAAGAAACAAGAGAGGAGACATCTCTTAAATAGAGATGAGGAGAGGAGTTACAAAGTAACTCCCAAATCTATGAATGCCACCATTCATAAAACGTGTGTGCCATGTGTCCATGTCCTCTTATGGAGGAAATCTAATATTCCTTAATAAAGGAAAATAAAAGAAATGACTTGTCCTCACACATGTACTAGAGGACAAATTACATGTAGGAATTCCAAAGGAATATCCCAAACTAAATACAAATAAACCTAAGCCAAGTAAAGATTAAATATTCTATCATATAGTATTAGTTATGGTCATAGAATGACCAATACATGTAGATATATTCTACATTTTTTTTGTATATCGATTTGGACATGGCATATGCCACATTTTTGTAATACTTGTATTAACTTGGCAGACATGCCTTCTTTTGATATATATATAAATGTTGATATTCGATCCAATAAATGTGTACTGAGTTTATTATTGTGTATTCATTGTATTTCGTGGCTGCCCTTTTATAAATTTAATTGATCATTTTCCTATGTAATCAACAATATGAATATAAATAACCAAAATCTATGATATTAAACATTGCAATCATGGAATATGATTTGATAAAATTTATAAAATGTTTAATTAACCCTACAAAACTCCTTGTATTCAATTCATTATTGTGTATTCATTGTATTTAGTGGCTTCCCTTTTATAAATTTAAATGAATATTTGCCTATGTAATCAACAATATGAATAGAAAAAATAAAAATTGAGAATATGAATATAAACAACAATATGTGTGTGGTGCAAGAGCACCCTCATGCTTGCAATGGTCAAATTTTGGTTCTCGTGTTTGGGGTCATTTGGATCAAAGATGTAAAAGTTGCTCAATTGTTGTCAAAGTTTCTCAATTGTCGTCAAAGTTGTCAAATTTTAGCTTCATTTGGATAAAATATGTAAAAGGTGCTTAGTTGTTGTCAAAGTTACTCACTTGTTGTCAAAGTTGCTCAATTGTTGTCAAAGTTGTCAAAGTTGTCAAATTTACAAGATAGGCTAGAATTGATTTCATTCATTGTATGCACAAACTGACATCACGAGCACGTATGAGTGGATAGTTTTATGCTAGGTATGATCCTCTCATGCATCTCAAAGAGTTGAAATGTCGAGAGTCATACACTACCGGTGCAATCCCTCAAGTACCCTGAGTCCAAAAAATTATCAAATTTGACGAACTATTTCTTCCAATCTAGGATACATATGATGGATTCATTTGAACCTATGAGGTTGCGTGAGGCTCCTCAACAATTTCCTATCTCAGTTTTTAACGACTCGAAGGAATTTTCAATTGGTAGCATTTTTCGCTTGCTAAAAAAACCATCAGTTGCATGCAATCAAAAGTTGCAAGGTAGGCTAGAATTGATTTGGTTCATCCTATACATAAAACAACGTCATGAGAACATCTAGGTAGGAATTTTTATTCTATAAATTCTTCTCTCATGCATCCCAAAGCACCAGAACATCGAGAGGCATACCCTACCGACACGATCTCTCAAGTGCCTTGAATCCAAAAAATTATCAAACTTTGATGGACTATTTCTTCTAATTCATGACACATATGATCAATTCATTTGAATCTGTAGGGTTACATGAGGCTCCTCTATAATGGCCTATCTCAATTTTTGATGACTCGAAGCCATTTTCAACTGGTAGCATTTTTTGCTTGCTGCAAAAACTATCAGTTGCATACAATGCAAAGTTTCAAGATAGGAGAGAATTGATTTGGTTCTTCTTGTGCATAAAGTGGCATCATGAGCATGTCCAAGTGGGAAATTTTATGCTAGGAATTCTCCTCTCATGCATCCCAAAGCACTAGAACATTGAGAGTCGTACCCTATCAGTGCAATCTCTCAAGCGGCCTAAGTCCAAAAAATTATCAAACTTTGATGAACTATTTCTTCCAATCCAAGACACATATGATCAATTTTTTTGAAACTGTGGGGTAACGTGAGGCTCCTCTACAATAACCTATCTTATTTTCTGACACTCTGGAGCCATTTTCAATTGGTAGCATTTTTTCGCTTGCTGCAAAAATCATTAGTTGCATACAATGCAAAGTTGCAAGATAGGCTAGAATTAATTCAGTTCGTCCTGTGCACAAACTGACATCATGAGCGCATTTGGGTGGGATTTTTTATGCTAAGCATACTCCTCTCATGTATCCTAAAGTGTTGGAACATTTAGAGTCATACCCTACTGATGCAATCTCTCAAGTGCCCTGAGTCCAGAAAATTGTCAAAATTTGACGGATTATTTCTTCCAATCTAGGACACATATGATCAATCTGTTTGAATCTATGGGGTTGGGTGACTCTCCTCTACAATGGAATATCTTGGTTTCTGATGACTCGGAGCCAGTTTCAATTGGTAGCATTTTTTTGCTTGCTGTAAAAATCGTCAGTTGCATGCAATGCAAAATTGCAAGATACGCTAGAATTGATTCGGTTCTGATGATATGATGAAGAATAAGTATCCGGTAGATTATTGAGAGAGGGGCTGAATCAGTAAATAGAAAAACTGACACAAACTTTCCCAATCTCAATTTCAATCACACAAAGTAAACTTATCAATGAAATACCACTATCAAGATAAAAACTCATAAGATAAACCAGTTGACTATTATAGCAAGTTAACAGTAAACAACATCAAAATTATAAACATACAAATATTTTATCATATGTCAACAAACTTCATTTCTCAATGCTTTCGGTTATCATAACTTATCAGAATAGCTAAGTAGTTAATTAAATCAACCATAAGATCGTAACCACAAAAATATTCACCACATGACACAAATACTTTTGACGTGGAAACCCAAATGGGAAAAACCATGGTGAGATGAGAATCACAAGATAACTATCTGAACTCTTCTGAAGTTCGTCCTGTTAGGAGCCAAGCCTATTAAAGCTTTTACAAAAGTCCTATTAAGAACTGATCCTGTTAAGAACCACTTGGTTAAGGGATTGACTACAAATGCCTTATTAGAAGCAATACCCTATTAGGAGTAACCTTGGTAGATGATTTGAAAATCCAAGCCAATGGATCACCTTGTTAGAGGATTTGAAAAGTAACCAATCTTGTTAGAGCTTACCCGGTTAGAGGATTTTAGTTCTATTGTATTTTTTAGAAAACAACAGGGGTTTCCTTGATCAGATCTTTTTTAAGCTCATATCTGCCTTTACTCAAACCACAGACACATCATCCAGTTCAAAAACCACACACTCAATTGATCTCTACCAACAACTTCAAAAAGACAACTTCATCGACCTTATAAACCAATTAAGTCGGCAACGTAAGTCAAAAATCTCATAAAGATTACAAACAAGTCGGTTCAAGTATGACCATTGGATTAAATTCAAATCTCTACACATTAATCAAGAAAGCCTTGACCTCTATTTGCTCACCTCTTCAATCTCTATAACTCATCATGTGCTTTGTATTAGATGCAATACACTTTGCTCATTCCCTTGACAAAAAGAAGTTACAACAACAAACCAAAAACATTTTGAAATCATCTTCATACAATGATGATACATGTCACCATCATTACCACTCATCATCATATCATAAACCAACATAACCAATTTGACAACCTTAATCGATTAGGGTTTAACAAAAACAATAGGTAGGCTTTACCAGTTATATCAAATAGATAGGGTTTAACCTTTTACCAGTTACCAGTTCAACTCACAAACTTGCATACTGGTTTACAATTGTCTTCATTAAGCTCATCCTACTGGTTATAAGACAATATCAATAATATCAATAATAACATTACCGGTTAATTAACATCAATGACAACACAACATATCATTAATGCAATCTTCATGCAAATTCCAACAATCTCCCCCTTTGGCATTGATGGTAAAACAAATATTAACACCATTGATTGTTGTTTTGATTATGAATAGGAATCATGGTTTACATTACCTAGTATTCACCATGCTCTCCATGTCTTCAGCTTGACACTGGTTCTCCTCCTCATTATCACATAATTCTTCTCCCCCTTTGACAACAATGACAAATTGAAAGTAAAATATGTAATGTCAAATTTCACTATATAACAACAATAATCTGCAACTTAATGCTCCCCCTTTGGAATAGCTTCCACTACTACACTAATCCTTCTGTAGAATTTTGCAAGTGGTTTAGGGATTGATGCAATCTACATCATGCTCAACTAGCCTCATGAAGGGGTACAACCCCTAGTTGAATTCCAATATACTCAAATGTAGTCTTAGGTAGAGGTTTAGAAAAAATATCTGCAAGCTTCTCCTTGGTAGAAACATGCTCTAAGATAACATCTTTGCTCTACACTTTTTCCCTCAAGAAATGATACTTTAATTCAATGTTCTTGTTTCGTACCAGCAAAATAGGATTCTTAGAAATATTTATGGCACTTGTATTATCACATAAAATCATTTTAGTGTTGGCATTATAGATGTTGCATTGATGTTTTATCATTGATGTCAATACTAGCTATTGTGGTTGGTTACCGACAAATGAGTTTTGGTTACCGGTAGAAGATCTAGTGTTACTGGCAGAAGAGACTATCTGTTGGACACTTCTAACATGTTTAGATTAGTGGAGTATGTTTGATTTCATGTTTTATATGCTCCATGAGCATGTTTTGGTTAGTTTGTATTAGTTTGGTAATCGGATGCTATCATACACTCTGGTAAACCCTTACCGGCATTGGTTTAAGGCTTTACTGGCAGAGCTTTCATTGAGGAATCATGACAAGATGCATAATTGGTATTGGTGCAACTTCTTCATGGATTTCATGATGCTGAAGATGTTCTTTGATTATGCTTCAACTGCTTGAAGACATTTCTTTGGCATGGTGGACCCAGAATAGGCCTGGTACCTATCAAGGTTATGGACCGGTATCATGCTAACGTGTACTCTACATGTTACCGACATGTTTCGAGATAATTTATGGATTTGTTATTGTTGTTTTGATCTTAAGTCAACATGGCATATCATTGTAATAAGGGATTATATAATGATCTTATTGTAATATTGTGAGGCCCTACCCCAATTTAGTTTGACATTTTCAGTTATTTGCATATTGAGACTATTATGGATGCTTTATTTTATGCAATATGGACTTAGAACTTATATGATTCCATGATTTGGATCACACTGACATATGTTGATGTTTTATTTCATGCATGATGATTATGAAACTTTAGACATGTTACTAGAATAGAATTATATTACGATGGTGAATGTCATTATTGGAAAATTGCAGGATTTTATTTTGATGATAGAAAAATGATGCATATTCATGAATGGTTCAATTTTGGGAAATTATGTTAATTGCTTATGTGAAATTGAATTTGAACGAATGAGATATTGAATTATTGTTGCCTAATGAATGAGTGTTTGATGTGCAATGGAATCCATGTATTTGATTATGTATAAATGTGATTATTTGGAATTACTAATGTGTTAATTGAGATGTGCAGGAAAATTATCCATGTGACCATGGAATTTAATGGAGAACCAAGCCTAGACCAATGTGCGTTTGTTAAGCCAGGAGTTGTCTATTTGGAGAGACAACACCCCTCCCCTTGTAATGTATTTTATTTGTGATGTGTATAATGCTTGAGTGTAAAATTTAATTTATATGTAAATGTGCAATCTTCAAGAGACAAATTCCATGTGAGATTTTTATATTGTATTTTTGTTGTGTCACTTGACACATGTGCTGATTAAGTGTCATTGATGTTGACTTGTCTCTTGGAGGGAGTTTTGTTTCTACCAAAGCCATTCAAAAACTTGAGTGTGGTCCCAAATCTGCCTTGGGTAGGGAGTCTTGAGAGTGGTCAACTCAGGCTTGACCCGTAGGTAAACTTCAGTGGGGTTTCCAAAGGGTTTAATGGACTCCTAGGGTAAGTTTTTAGGCTTTTCCAAAGGTCCAAAGGGTATACCTATGGGTTAGGGGCATTTTGCAACATGTGGCTTCTCCCATGTGACTATGTAGTCACTTCAAAAAGTGGTTTTTTCAAGATGCACGAAAATTCAACTTAGGAAGTTCTTCCTAGGATAGAGAACCTTCCTTTTAGAAGTTAAACTCTCTTCCCCATCTTCTTCCACCTTTTCCCTTTCCAATTTGAGTAATGTGCAAGAGTTTGGGAAGGGCAACCAATGGGAACTCCCACCTCACCCAAAGGGTTGGGAAGTGTGTGAGGGGCCTTCTTAGGCAAGAATTTGGAAACTTAGTGAGCAATCACCCACTCTCCTTTCTTGGAGATTATGCTTGTTTTGAAAAAGTTAGTAGGTTTTTAGCACTTTTGGTGGAATTTGGAGAAAGTTAGTGTGGAATTGGGCAGCTCATCCCCAACTAAGTTTAGCAAACCTTTTGGCAGAATAAGGTTGGTTACTTCTTACCTCCTCTTGTTATGTTGTAAGTGTTAGTTATGTTGTTTGTAAAGGAAAAGAGTTGCTTGTAAGAATGTGTTTTATGAAGTTTTGTTGAAGTTAAAATGTGTAGCTTTCTTTTCTATGTGATTGTTTGTGTTTCTTGTTGTTTTTTGGGAGTGTCCAAGATCTCCTACCCTTGGGAGGGTAGGGAGATCTTGGGGTGGAAGGAGTATGACAGCCATGGGTGAGAGGCTCTCCTTGTGGAGAGTGTTCTCAAGGGTGTCCTTGGTGACCCTTGATGCATAGCCTTGTGTATGCATTTGGGGGTCATAAGGGGAGTAAATATGGCCTTGAGCCTTTTGGGGGGCATAAGGAAATGTGGGAGTATTCTTGGTTGCATTTGTATTGCCATGAGGTGGCTTATGTTGTATTGTTTTGGCATGCATTCTCCCCATTGGTACTTGGTCCACTTCCACCCATGGAAGAGTCACCATGAAAGTGGTGAATGTGTAGCTTTGGAAGGGAAATGTGATTGCAAAAGTGTTCCTATGTTTGTTGTGGGGTTGCATGTTTGTAACCCGTCTAGTGCTTGGTTCTCCAAGCTCGGGGGTGGCTTCTAGTAAGCCTAGGCTGGGAGGTGAGCTTCCCATGGTCAAAAAAAAAAGTGTTTTTATTGCAGGTTGCATGAAAATGGGAAAAGAAGAGTTAAAGGATTATGTTGCTGTTTTGTGTTGCAGAAAAGTGTTTTTAAGAAAAAGAGAAAATGATAGATCAAATGTTGTAGTAGAATAAAAGAAGAAATGTGAGCATTTGTAGCATTTGTTTCCAAGAAAAGAAGGTGTTGTAATATTCTCAAGTTACTATGTAGGAAAAAAAAAAGAGAAGCATTGTAGGGATTTCATCCCATTTGTATTAATGTTTATTTTGTATCCTTACCAATTTTGTATTTATATTTGTCAATGAATAATCATGTTTTTCCCTACTTGGTAGTTTTGCAAAAGAAAATGAAATACTTGATGTTTTCCTATTTTAGTTAGTTTCCAATGAAAGAAATAGTGTATTAGATTGTATGGAAATTTTTATGTTTAACAAGAAGGAAAAGTAGATGCATTTCATTTTACATGTATTCTGCAAATAGATGAAACTAGGTTGCTGTATATTTAATTAAAAACAGTCTTTTATTTGCTGTTTATTGCAGAAAATAAAACTTGTTATAATAGTTTATTTCTTTCAAAAAAGAATATACATTTAGCAATTAGTTTTAGTATTTTATTACAAGAAAAGGAAATATTGTATTTAGAGTTAGGGTTATTTTGTTACCCATAAAGAGTCTATATGAGTTATAGTTAAAAAGAATATAAAAATAAAAATAATGGTAAAGAGCAATCAGAAATACATATACTCATTTGAACATTTATCTCATTAACTATTTTCTAGTATGCTGTTTTAAAACGAATAAAAATCTGTTCTCTTTCTCTTAAGAAAAAGAAATATACATTTACCAAATTAAATATCACTGCAGAATGCTAATAGGGAGAAAACTGTTTCATGTTAAGTCTGTAAGAAAATATATATATATATATATATATATTCTTTTAGTAAAGAATCTGTCAAAACTGGAATATTGTAAACTGTATTCATTTAGCCCTATATATATATATATTGGTATTTACATTTAAACAAAAGAAAAAAAACATTTTTTTAAAAAGCCTGCGAGAGAAAAAAAAACATCTAACAGCAAACGAAGGGGCTAGGTTATTGCGGGCCGCAACGCCGGGCGGCGGCGGCCGCAGCCTGCGGCGCCCCGCAGTCTGCGGGCAGCGACGCCGCAGCCTGCGGCAGCGCCGTCCGCAGCGGCGGTGCCCCGCGTTGCGGTGCCTCCCGCACCCCCGCCTCCCCTTTGCTTCCCCGCTACAGCAGTGTTAGGGTCTAGCGATCGCCGCCCGGTTCGTCCCTTCCTCCGTCGATAACCAATGCAACGCACCATAAAAAAAAAAGAGGGTGGAAAGGGGTTTGGCTTGTTCGGCCCTGCGCGAAGCCTCTCAGGCCGCCGCCCCTTCCTCACCGCACACACTCACAGCACCAAAAGAAAATCAATAAGAAAAAAAAAGTGTGTTAGGGTTGTTAGTAGAGAGTTCGAATTAGGGCAACATTCCCATGATTTAAATAAACAAGTGAGTTATGGGTTATAATCAAAAAGTTCTCATACATGAGGTTTACTACTAAAAAAAAAATACATGATTATATAAAACATATATATATATATGTATAAAAGTAGTCTCTAAAATGATAAGTAATAGGAATTAAATTTGTTTTTTGTTAAACTAAGTTTGCAATATTTGACAAATGTATAAGAGGGTTTAATTTAATGAGGGGGTTTAACTCCTTTAATAAATTGGGTTCAAACATTTGATCTTAGGATTAAGTAATGTTATTTTCCCCTCTTAAAATTACTAATGAATGTAGAAGTAACTTTATAAGAGGGATTTTTTTAATTCTTAAGTAGTTTAGATTTAAAAAAAAATAAAGGGGTATTTTAAATTCTGGGGAAATGTACTTCAATAAAATGTTTATAAATTGCGAGGATAATTGAGACTCGGAATTCTAGTGGATTAAGGATGATAAGATAAATTTAAATACGTTTATATTCGAAATTAATCGTTGTATCTAAAATTTTAATTTCTTATTAATGAAGTTTAGTGATTTCCCTTTTTGGGAAAATATTAGCTCGTTGATGACTTAGTAAACCGAGCTACTAAATTGAATTTAATTACCTGATTGACACCAAATATAGTTAAGACCAAACCAAGTTGCATTATTTTAATTTAGTAAGTCGATAATTAGCTAAGTATTTTAAAAAAAAATTTCCGTTCGTGCCCAAATGTTGGGCATGACAAATATCTTTTAGGTGGTCGACCTAATTGGTTTAGGTCTTAGGGTTTGTATAAATAAGAGTTAGAAACTCTTTATAGTGTATCATGGTTATGAAAGGTCATGTTAAAGGAATGCATTGTGCAAATATTGTAATATCATTTAGGTAGAGGAGTTGGTCGATAATTGGTGTCAAATTGGATTCAGAAGAGGATTTAGTCCTCTGGTATTGAGCTTAACCGGGACTGTGATCAGGCATGGTAGATGCTATCTCTACTAGTTCACTTTATTGGATTGTTGTATATTTATCTTGAGGTGGTTTTAACCTCTGTAGTCAATGAGACTCTTTTGTAATGAGCAGTACACTCTAGGTAGTGTGCCTTCCTGCATGTGCAAGCCCCTCATTGTATCACAAACTTTCTACAGAAGTATCATCTGACTGTGGGTAGGCTTCCCACCATGGTTTTTCCCTTTCCAATTTTTCCATGTACAAATCATGGTGTTATGTGGTATGGTTCTTTGCATTGATAATCTAGCTAATTGTTAAATTGTATTGTTTATTGGAATCTGTTCCTACCAGCATTTGTATGTGTTTTACTAGTACTTGATTTCTTAAAGTTTGTATTGTTGATTGAATGTTATAATCTATTAACAAATGATTCACCCCCCCTCTCAGTTGTTCATCGGTTATCCTAACAATTTGTATCAGAGCTTTTGTCCTCTTTTGTAGAAGCTTAACCACTTGAGGTAGATCCTATGGCAACTAACACTTCTAATCCATCAAAAACTATTTTGAGAAGAGAAATCCCTAAGCTTGATGGAACAAATTATGGGATATGGAAAATTTGAATGGAGACTCATCTTAGATGTCTTGGTAAGAATATTTCAGAGATCGTTGAGAAAGTATACACACCTTATGATTAGGCATCTGGCAATCTTGCTCCTACAGACTTGGATATGAATATTTAAAATGATTGCAGAGCTAGAGAAGCCCTCTTGTGTGCACTTGCTGATTAGAAGATCATGGGATTGACTAATAAATCATCAGCTAAGGTCATGTGGGATAAATTGCAAACTCTGAATGAAGGTGACCCTACTATCAAAATTGTTAAACTTGATGGTTACCGGGGAAAATATGAAAAATTCAAAATGGAAGATAATAAAAGAATTGTTGTATTTATGGAAAGAGTAAATGAGATTTTTATGGGAATTCAATGTTGTGGAGGATTTATAAGTCAGGATGAAATAGTTTCCAAAGTCTTGAGATCCCTTCCACCAACTTACAAGATGAAGGCAACTACAATTAATGAGTTGAGAACAATGGAAAACACTTCAATTAACAGAGACATTCTGATTGGGAAATTATCTGCATTTGAGCTTGAAGAATTTGGATCTTCTGGAACTATAAAGTCTAACCCTTATTTTCTTGCATCATCATCAACATCAACCGACAAAAATGATTGGAATGTCCTAAATGCAAAAGAATTGGAAGACATGAGGAAAGAAGATGAAAAACTTGAGAAAAATGAAGCCTTATTTGCTAAAAGAGTACCTAAAGGACTAATTGGAAGTAAGTATGAAGGAAAAGCACCTTTTAAATGTTTTCAGTGTAATAAGATTGGTCATTTTACATCTAGATGTCTTGAAAGAAATGCAAGGTTTGAGGAAAGAGTTAAGAAAACTTTTAAGCCTAACCAGAATAGATATAGATTCAAGAAAAGTAAACAATGCTACATAGTAGATGAGGAAGGAGTAACTAATGACCTAGGAGATGAACTGGAAGAAGACTCTTCTAGAGGATCTGGCAATGGAAAAGAATGGGTGTTCTATGCTTTGAAGGAAGATGAACCAAAACTAGATATCAAGAATGAAGAAAATGCCCTGGTAGAAAAAGTTGAAGATAAGGATGAATGGGTAATTGATAGTGGATGCTCACATCATATGGCTGGAGATAAAGGGAAATTTTTGTCCCTACAAGAATACAATGGCGGTCAAGATAGATTTGGAGATGACAAGGCATGTGTGATCAAAGGTAGAGGTATTATTTCTTTGGATGCCAAGCATAATATAGATAATGTATATTATGTAGAAGGTTTGAAGCATAATCTTTTGAGTGTTGGTCAACAAGTTGATAAGGGTTTCCAACTTTAGTTTAAAGATAGAAAGTGCAAAATCATTAACAAGACTGGTTTGGAGATTGCAACCGGTATTTGGATAGGAAGTAATATCTTCCACTTGAACACAGGTAATAAGACATGCTTGATTGCACATATTGATGAGAGTTGGTTATGGCATAAGAGGTTGTGTCATGTTAATTTTGATTGTATTGTTAAGATCAGTTCAACTAAGGCAGTTAGAGATGTACCTAAGATTATGAAGCCTCCTAATCCGGTATGTAAGGAGTGTCAATTGGGTAAGCAAGTTAGAAGTTCTTTTAAGAGCATAAATGATAAACCTAATGATGTACTTGATTTGATTCACACTGACTTATGTGGTCCAGCAAGGGCTAGAAACTTTCAAGGTGATAGGTATTTCATGTTGATTATTGCTGACTATTCTAGAATGATGTGGGTAACTTTTCTAAGGGAGAAGTTTGAATCTTTTGATAAATTCAAGATCTTTAAAGTGAAGGTTGAAATTGAAACTGGATTGAAAATCAAATGTCTAACATCAGATCATGGCAGTGAGTTCACTTCTCATAAATTCAATAGTTATTGTGAGACAAATAGAATTAGGAGACAATTATTTGCACCTATGACTCCTCAACAAAATGGAGTAGTGGAAAGAAAAAAAAGATCCATTTTGGATGCAACAACATCTATGATGAGGGAAGCCAAATTTCCCCATATCTACTAGAGAGAAGTAGTGAGTACAATAGTCTACACATTCAACAGAGTTCACATCAAAGGTGAAACTAGTAAGACCCCTTATGAGCTATGGTTTGGACATACACTTACTATTAAATATTTCAAAATTTTTGGAAGTAAATTCTATATCAAAAGAGATGATTCAATTGGAAAGTTTGATCCTAGATGTGTTGAAGGGATATTTCTTGGTTATTCAATTTAGAGAAAAGCATATAGATTTTATAACAAAAGTTTAGAGAAAATTGTTGAGAGTGCTAATGTGAAAGCGGATGAGAAGTACATAAATCATTCTATATCATACGATGGGGAATCAGTAGTGGAAATGATCACAACTTAACCAACAATACCTCAACCAGTATAGGAAGCTGAGACAGTTACACCAGCACAATCAGAAAATTCAATTGTGATTAATGATCAGAGCAATGAACTTGAAGTTCAAAAGACACCAAGATATGTAAAATTAAATCATTCTGAAGATCAAATTATTGGAGATAGGAACAAGGGAGTTATGACTAGAAGAAAACTGACAAATGAAGAGGTATGTCTTATTTCTCAAGTTGAACCGGCAACTGTTATTAAAGCTTGTAAGGATAAACATTGGCTAAAGGATATGGAAGATGAATTAGATCAGACAGAGAAGAATGAAACTTGGTCTTTAGTTCCCCAACCTAAAAATAAAAATGTTATTAGAACTAAATAGATTTTTAGGAATAAACTGAACGAGGATGGTCAATTTGTAAGGAACAAGGCTAGATTGGTTTGTAAAGGATATTCTCAAATGGAAGGAATTGATTATGGTGAAACATTTGCACTTGTAGCTATAATTGAAGCTGTTGGACTATTTCTTTCCTATGCAGCTTATAAGAACTATATGGTTTATCAAATGGATGTTAAATGTACATTTTTGAATGGTGCACTTGAGGAAGAAGTATACATTGAGCATCCTGATGTATTTTCACTGACAGATGATAAAGATATGTTTTGCAGATTGAGGAAAGATTTATATGGTTTAAAACAAGCTCCTAGAGCTTGCTATGTAAGGTTAGATAAATATCTTTTGAAGCTTGGTTTTGCTAAAGACAGTGTTGATAGTAATTTATACTATAATATCATTGATAATGATATTCTAACTATTGAAGTATTTGTTGATGATATCATTTTTGGGGGAGAAGATAAATTGTGCATGGAATTTTCTAACAACATGAAGAATGAATTTGAAATGTCCATTATTGGTGAGATGAAATTTTTCTTAGGTTTGCAGTTACTCAAACTGACAAAGGCATTTTTATCTATCAAACTAAGTATCTGAGGGAATTGTTGAAGAATTTTAGTATGGAAAATTCCAAACCGGTAAGTACTCCTATGGTGACAAGTGAGAAATTATCTATCAAGGATACTTCTACACCAATAAATTTGACAAGGTATAAGTCTATGATTGGTGGTCTTTTAAATCTAACTCAGACTAGACCTAATATTATGAATTCAGTAAGTATTGTTTCAAGATATCAAAGTAATCCTAAAGAAAATCATGAATGTGCAGTAAAGAGGATATTTCAGTATTTGCAAGGAACAAAAGAATATGGTTTATGGTATTCTAAAAATGATGATTTCACTTTATGTGGATATACTAACTCAGATTGGGCAGGAGATACTGATGACAAGAAGAGCACTTATGGTGGAGATATCTTTCTTGGAAAGAAACTAGTTTCATGGATCAGCAAAAAAAACTCATGCATTTCTTTATCTACTGCAAAAGTTGAGTATGTTGCAGCAACAACTAATTGCACTCAAGTCTTGTGGATGAATTAAATCTTGAGAGATATCAGGGTAAATTGATTCAGTTCTAATGGTATGGTCAAAGAATAAGTATCTAGTAGATTAATGAGAGGGGAGGTGAATCAGTAAATAGAAAAACTAACACAAACTTTCCCAATCTCAATTTCAATCACACAAAGTAAACTTATCAATGAAATACCACTGTCAAGATAAAAACACATAAGATAAACCAGTTGACTGTTACAACAAGTTAATAGTAAACAACATCAAACTTATAAACATCCAAATGCTTTATCATATGTTAACAAACTTCATTTCTCAATGCTTCCAGTTATCATAACTTATCAAAATAGTTAAGTAGTTAATCAAACACAAATATTTTTGATGTGGAAACCCAAATGAAAAAAACCATGGTGAGATGAGACTCACAAGATAACTATTTGAACTCTTCTGAAGTTCACCCTGTTAAGAGCCAAACCTGTTAAAGCTTTTACAAAACTTTGGTTAAGAAAAACCTAGTTAAGGGATTGACTACAAATGCCTTGTTAGATGAAATACCCTATTAGGAGTAACCTCAGTAGAGGATTTGAAAATCCAAGCTAATGGATCACCTTGTTAGAGCTTACCCAGTTAGCAGATTTTAGTTCTTCTGTAATTGTTACAAAACAACAGGGGTTTGGTTGATCTATCTGAATATCAATACACTTGCTTGATCAGATCCTTTTTAAGCTCCTATCTGCCTTTACTCAAACTATAGAGACATCATCTGGTTCAGCAACCACACACTCAACTAATCTCTGCCAACAACTTCAACAAGATAACTTCATCAACCTTATAAACCAATGAGGTCAGCCACACAAGTCAAAAAGGTCATAGAGATTACAAACAAGCCGGTTCAAGTATGACCATTGGATTACATAGAAATCTTTGCACATTAATCAAGAAATCCTTGACCACTCTTTGATCACCTCTTTGATCTCTGTAACTCATCATGCACTTTGCATTAGATGCAATACACTTTGCTCATTCTCTAGACAAAAAGAAGTTACAATAATGCGCCAAAAATATGTTGAAATCATCTTCGTACAATGACCATATGTGTCACCATCATTATTGCTCATCATCAGATCATAAACTAACATGACCAATTTGACACCCTTAATCAATTAGGGTTTAAGAAAAACAATAGGTAGATTTTATCGGTTATATCAAATAGATAGGGTTTAACCTTTTACCGGTTATTGATTCAACTTACAAACTACATACCGTTTTACAATTGTCTTCATTAAGCTCATCCTACCAGTTACAAGACAATATCAATAATATCAACAATAACATTACTAGAATGACAACACAACATATCATTAATGCAATCTTCATGCAAATGCCAACAATCTCCCCCTTTGGCATTGGTGGCAATACAAATATCAACACCATTGATTGTTGTTGTGATTGTGAATAGGAATCTTGGTTTAAATTACCAGGTATTCACCATGCTCTCCATGTCTTTAGCTTGACACTGGTTCTCCTCCTCATAATCACATAATTCTTCTCCCCCTTCGACATAAATGCCAAATTGAAAAAACATTTAATGTCAAATTTCATTGTACTACAACAATAATCTACAACTTAATGCTCCCCCTATGGAATAGCTTCCACTACTATGCCAATCCTTCTGTAAAATTTTGCAAGTAGTTTAGGGACTGATGCAATCTACTCATGCTCAACTAACCTCATGAAGGGGTACAACCCCTAGTTTACTTCTAAGATACTCAAATTTAGTCTTAGGTAGAGGTCTAGTAAAAATATCTGCAAGCTTCTCCTTGGTAGAAACTTTCTCTAAGATAACATCCTTTCTCTGAATTTTTTCCCTCTAGAAATGATACTTTAATTCAATATGCTTGGTACGTGAATGCAAACCAGGATTCTTGGAAATATTTGTGGCACTTGTATTATCACATAAAATCTTTATAGTGTTGGCATTATGGATGAATTTATTATGTGTTGCATTGATGTTTTGTCATTGATGTCAACACTAGCTGTTGTGGTTGGTTACTGGCAGACAGGTTTTGATTATCAGTAGAAGATCTAGTGTTACCGGTAGAAGAGACTATCTATTGGACACTTCCAACATGTTTGGATCAGTGGAGTATTTTTTATTTCATGTGTTATATGCTCCATGAGCATGTTCTAGTTAGTTGGTATTGGTTTGGTATTCAAATGCTATCATACACTCTGGTAAACCCTTACCGGCATTGGTTTAAGGTTTTACCGGCAGAGCTTTCATTGAGGAATCGTGATAGGATCCATAATTGATGCTAGTGTAGCTTCTTCATGGATTTTAGGATGTTGAAGATGTTCTTTTATTGCTCTTCAACTACTTGAAGACATTGTTTTGGCATGGTGGACCTAGAATAGGTCTAGTAAATATCTAGGTTATGGACTAGTATCATGCTAACGTGTACTCTACACTTTACCAGGATGTTTCGAGATGATTTATGGATTTTTTATTGTTGTTTTGATCTTAAGCTGACATGGTATATCATTTTAATAAGTAATTATGTAATGATCTTATTGTAGTATCTTTTAGGTGGATGACCTAATTGGTTTAGGCCTTAGGAGTTGTATAAATAAGAGGTAGAAACTCTTTGTAGTGTATCATGGTTATGAAAGGTCATGGTCAAGGAATGTAATGTATGAATATTGTAATATCATTTAGGTAGAGGAGTTTGTGGATCATTGGTGATCGAATTGGATTCAGAAGAGGATTTAGTCCTCTAGTATTGAGCTTAACCAAGACTGTGATTAGGCATGGTACATGCTATCTCTAGCAGTTCACTTTATTGGATTGTTGTATATTTATTTTGAGGTGGTTTTAACTTCTATAGTCAATGAAACTCTTTTGTAGTGAGCAGTATGCTCTAGGAAGTGTGCCTTCCTGCATGTGCAGGCCCCTCATTGTATCACATACTTTTGGTAGAAGTATCATCTAACTATGGGTAGGCTTCCCACCATGGTTTTTCCCTTTCTAGGTTTTCCACGTATAAATCATGGTGTTATATGGTATGGTTGTTTTGCATTGATTATTTGGCTAATTGTTAAATTATATTATTTACCGTTATATGTTCCTATCGACATATGTATGTGCTTTACCAATACTTGATTTGTTTAAGGTTGTATTGTGGATTAAAAGTTATAATTTGTTGACAATCGATTCACTGCCCCTCTCAGTTGTTCACTAGTTATCCTAACATATAGGTTCTAAAATCTTCATCCTAAAACCTTCCAAAATGTGCCTCATCCAAATATCTTGTGTACAATTCATGTAAGGTGCAACATACTCAGCATCAGCAGTAGATTGTGAAGTATAACTTTTCTTCTTACTACTCCATGAAACAAGTCTTCCTCCAAGAAAGAATGCTCCACTGATTGTGCTTTTTTGGTCATCAACATTTCCTTCCCAATCCGCATCTATGTACACCTTCAAATCAAAGTTTCCTCCATATGGATACCATAATTCATAGTCAACAGTACCTTTCAGGTATCTAAAAATTCTCTTGGTTTCTATCATATGTGTTTCCTTAGGATTCTTCTAGAATCTAGAAACTATATCAACCGTGTGAGCTATATCTGGTTTGTTGTGAACAATATAGTGCAATTTGCTAATCATTGACCTGTATTCCTTCTCATCAATAGACTTAGACTCATCTTCCTTAGACAACTTACAACCTGTAACCATTGGTGTCCCAACTGGTTTATAGTCACTCATGCCAAATGTCTTCAAGACCTCTTTCACATACTTAGACTATGTAAAGAAAATACCATTCTTCATTTGTTGTATCTGCAAGCCTATGAAAAAATTTATTTCCCCTACTAAAGACATTTCAAACTCATTTTTCATTTCATCTGCAAAACTATTGCTCATGACATCATTACCTCCAAATATGATATCATCAACAAATACTTCACTGACCAATGTTCCATCTCCTTTAGATTTGAGATATATGTTACTATAATCACTAGTTCTCAGAAATCCTATTTTCATCAGATGTGTATGAAGCCTTTCATACCATGCTCTAGGTTCCTTCTTTAATCTGTATAAATCTTTATGCAATCTGCATGCCATGTATTTCTCATCAATCAAAGCATAACCATCTGGGTGCTCAATGTATACAACTTCTTCTAGTATCCCATTCAAAAATGCAAATTTAACATCCACCTGGTATACCTTGAATTTCTTATGGGATGCAAATGCAATTAAAGTTCTTACACCTTCCAATCTTGCTACTGGTGCAAAAGTTTCACCTTAAACTTCTCCTTCTTGTGAATAACCCTTGAAAACCAACCTAGCCTTTTTGCTAACTACAACACCATCTTCATTCAACTTGTTCCTGAATACCCATTTAGTACCTATTACATTTTTTACCAGTTGGGGTACTAGGTTCCAAGTGTTGTTCTTCTCAATTTGATCCAATTCCTCCTTCATATCTTTAACCCAATGATCATCACCAAATGCTTCCTTGGCAGTTCTTGGTTCAATGGTAGAGATCATGCAAGAGTTTTCTCTTATTCTCCTTCTGGTTATTACTCTAGCATCCTTATCCTCAATAATCTATTCAGGATTATGATTCAATCTCACATATCTTGGAATGACATGATCATTTTCTTCAGGTTCAGCTTCATCATTATCATCATCTTCAGAATTTATCTATTCCAGTTGAACAAGTGCATCAGAATTTGCTTTGCGGGTTTCAAATTTCACAGTTTTTGGTTCCAAAAACAAAATGCAAGGATCTTCATCCTTCTTCTCCAAATGGTTTTCCTTTGAGACTTCAATATATTCATCCACTCGAACATCAACACTCTCAATAATTCTCTGTGTTTGGTTGTTAAAACACTTGTAGGCCTTACTCTTGGTGGAATAGCCAAGAAATATACCTTCATCACTCCTAGCCTCAAATTTGCTAATATAATCACCTCTCTTAATAAAACATTTGCTTCCAAATATCTTAAAATAACTAACATCGGGTGATCTTCCATACCAGTATTCATAAGGAGTCTTGTCCTTACCTCTTTTCACCAAAACTCGGTTCATAGTGTAGGCAATTGTGCTGACATCTTCTCTCCAAAAGGTTTTCACTACAAATCCTTGTATCAATATTGTCCTAGCAGCTTCAACAACTAACCGGTTTTTCCCCTCTATGATACCATTCTATTGTGGTGTCCTTGGTGTAGAAAGTTGTCGTTTGACACCGTTCTCTTCACAATACCTAGTGAATTCCTCAGAAGTAAATTCACAACCTTGATCTATCCTCTGACATTTTATCTTCTTGTCGCTCTCCTTCTTAGCTAAGGCCCTGAATGCCTTGAACTTACCAAAAGCTTCAGTCTTATCCTTCAATAATGTGACCCACATCATCCTTGAGAAATCATTAGTGAGGATCATGAAATATCTATCACCTTGAATGCTTTTTGTTCTTATTGGTCCACAAAGATCTGTATGAACCAAATCTAACAAATTCTCTACTGAAAAAGATTTTCTCTTGAAATTTGAAGAAGTCACGTTTCCTAACTGACATTCTTTGCAAAGAGCATTAACCGGTTTGTCCAACTAAGGCAAACCTCACACTGTCTTCGACTTACTCACTTTAACAATATTATCAAAGTTTGTATGAGAAAATCTCCTATGCCAAAGCCAGCTATCATTTTTTTTTTCAATTAAACAGTTGCTAACTTTAGGATTAAGGTGAAACAAGTTACCTTTAGTTTGCCTCTCAGTTGCAATCAATTCACCTTTGTTGTCAAATATTTTGCACATGCCATTTTTAAACTCCAGTGGGTATCCTTTGTCATTTAGTTGTACCACACTCAAAAGATTGGGCTTTAGACCTTCAACCCAGTAGACATCATCAACACTACTCTTCCCATTAAGAGAAATAATTCCCTTACCTTTAACCATGCAGGGTGAGTCATTGCCAAATCTTACAACTCCGCCATCAAATTCCTTCAAAGAAAGAAATTTTCTCCGATCACTGGTCATATGATGTGAACAACCACTATCAATGATCCAATCATCTGAGTTATCCATCCTGGACATTAATGCCTTCTAGTCTGATATCTCTTCCTTAATAGATACAAACACAATATCTTCATTAGCATCACCATCAGACTCTTCATCAGCGATACCACCATCAACAACAATAAGACAATCTCTCTTGCCTTTACCCTTATACTTCTTGAATTTCTCTCGCTTGTGTTCATTTTCACCATTAGGAGAGTTAGCAACTATGTGGCCAATCTTGTTGCATGCAAAAAAATTTAAAGGTAATTTACCTCTATATTTGCCAATACCTCTAGGCAACTACTTTTCCAATAATGCTTCAAGATCCACTAAACTATCTTCATCATCAACATCTCTGTTGGATCTGGATTCATAACCATGACTAGTATCTCTACTTTTTCTCACAAATCTGTTAGAAATAGAAACTCTAAATGTAGACTCATATTTCTATACACTACCATCATAACCATTCAATTCAAAAGCAATAAGTTTGCCAATGATGGAGTCAAGAGTTACCTTAGTTTTGTCTATGGGCTTTAGCTCCTGAATAACTGCAACTCGGATAGCGTAGACTAGTAGTAGGGTTCTCAGTACCTTACTGATCACTATGACATCTTCCACTTTCCCTATTGCACTCTTAATTTCACCGACTCTCTTTTATCCTTTGACCATACTGTTGGATATTCTCACCTTCAGCCATCTGCATGTCATCAAACTTTCCTCTTAGACTCTCCTCTTTAGCGATCCCAACATGTTCATAACCACTATAAATCTCTTCAATTTTTTTCCATACCTCATGTGCAGTCTCTAGACCATGAACATCTACATATTCAACATCAGACAGGGAACCGATAATGGCCTCTAATGCTTGATGATTTTCTTGTTGTTCTTTCTTCTAATCATCAGTCAAAATCTTAGTGGGAGCAACATATTTAGTATTGACATGTTCCCAACACTGACTTCCCAGACACTTGATGTAAATTTTCATTTTGCCGCTCCATATCCTATAATTCCCTCTGTTAAACTTCGGACCTTCCTTCTTCATCATGATTTGCAAGATCTTTACCTAAAGTCGTTAGGCTTAGATCTTAGAGGATCTAAGATGCTCTAATACCAATTGATGGTATGATGAAAGAATAAGTATCTGGTAGAACACTGAGAGGGGGGGTGAATCAGTAAATAGAAAAACTGACACAAACTTTCCCAATCTCAATTTCAATCACACAAAGTAAACTTATCAATGAAATACCACTATCAAGATAAAAACTCATAAGATAAACCAGTTGACTATTACAACAAGTTAACAGTAAACAACATCAAATTTATAAACATCCAAATGCTTTATCATATGTCAATAGACTTCATTTCTTAATGCTTCCGAATATCATAACTTATCAGAATAGTTAAGTAGTTAATCAAATCAACCATAAGATCGTAACCACAAAAACTTTCACCACATGACACAAATATTTTTGATGTGGAAACCCAAATGGGAAAAACCACAGTGAGATGAGACTCACAAGATAACTATCTAAACTCTTCTGAAGTTCGCCCTGTTAGGACCCAAGCCTATTAAAGCTTTTACAAAAGTCCTGTTAAGAACTGATCTTGTTAAGAACCACTCGGTTAAGGGATTGACTACAAATGCCTTATTAGAAGCAATAACCTATTAGTAGTAACCTCGGTAGAGGATTTGAAAATCCAAGCTAATGGATCACCTTGTTAGAGGATTTGAAACGTAACCAAGATTGTTAAAGCTTACCCGGATAGGGGATTTCAGTTCTACTGTAATTGTTAGAAAACAACAAGTGTTTGCTTGATCTGTCTAAATAGCACTACACTTGCTTGATCATATCCTTTTTAAGCTCCTATCTGCCTTTACTCAAACTGTAGACACATAATCCGATTCGGCAACCACACACTCAATTGATCTCTACCAGCAACTTGAACAAGACAACCTCATCAACCTTATAAACCAATTAGGTTGGCAACATAAGTCAAAAATCTCATAGAGATTATAAACAAGTCAGTTCAAGTATGATCATTGGATTACATAGCAATCTCTACACGTTAACCAAGAAAGCCTTGATCGCTCTTTGATCACCTCTTCGATCTTTGTAACTCATCACACACTTTGCATTAGAAGCAATACACTTTTCTCATTCCCTAGACAAAAAGAAGTTACAACAACACACCAAAAACATTTTGAAATTGTCTTCATACAATGACCATATGTGTCACCATCATTACCGCTCATCATCAAATCATAACCAACATAACCAATTTGACAACCTTAATCAGTTAGGGTTTAACAAAAACAACAAGTAGGGTTTACCAGTTATATCAAATAGATAGGGTTTAACCTTTTACTGATTACCTGTTCAACTCATAAGCTTACATACCAGTTTACAATAGTCTTCATTAAGCTCATCCTACCAGTTACAAGACAATATCAATAATATCAACAATAACATTACTAGTTAATTGACATCAATGACAACACAACATATCATTAATGCAGTCTTCATGCAAATGCCAAAAGGTTCATCCTATACATAAACTATTATCATGAGCACATCCGGGTGGGAAGGTTTATGCTAGGCATTCTCCTCTCATGCATTCCAAACCATTAGAATGTTGAGAGTCATACCCTAACAGTGCGATCTCTCAAGTACCTTGAGTCCAAAAAATTGTCAAACTTTGACGAACTATTTCTTCCAATCTAGGACACATATGATCAATCCATTTGAACCTATAGGGTTGCATGAGGCTCCTCTAAAATGACCTATCTCAACTTCTGATGAATCAGAGCCATTTTCAATTGGTAGTATTTTTTCACCTACTACAAAAACCGTCAATTGCATGGAATGCAAAGTTGCAAGATAGGATAGAATTGATTCGGTTTGTCTTATGCACAAATCGACATCATGAGTGTGTTTGAGTGGGTAGGTTTACACTAGGCATGCTCCTCTCATGCATCCTAAAGCGTTGGAATGTCAAGAGCCATACCCTACCAGAGTGATCTCTCAAGTGCTCTCAGTCCAAAAAATGTCAAACTTTTACAGATTGTTTCTTCCAATCTAGGACCTAATCGATCTATTTGAACTTGTGGGGTCATGTGAGGCTCCTCTACAATAACCTATCTTGGTTTCTAATGACTCGGAGTCATTTTCCATTGGTAGCATTTTTTCGCTTGCTACAAAAACTATCAATTGCATGTAGTGCAAAGTTGCAAGATGGGCTAGAATTGATTTGATTCATCTTATGCACAAAATGACATCATGAGCGCATTTGGGTGGGAAGTTTTATGCTAGGAATTCTCCTCTTGTGCATCCCAAAGCATCAAAATGTCAAAATTCAGACCATGTCGACGCGATCTCTCAAGTGCCTTGAGTCCAAAAAAATTTCAAACTTTGACGAACTTTTTCTTCCAATCCAGGATACATATGATATCTGTTTGAACCTATGGGGTTGTGTGAGGCTCTTCTATAATGACCTATCTCAATTTCTGACAACTCAAGGCCATTTTCAATTGGTAGCATTTGTTTGCTTGTTGTAAAAATAGTTAGTTGCATGTAATGCAAAGTTGTAAGATAGGATAGAATTGATTCGGTTCATCTTGTGCACAAACTAACACCATGAGAACATCCAAGTGGGAAGGTTTACACTAGGAATTATCCCCTCGTGCATCCCAAAGCATTGGAACATCGAGAGTCATACCCTACCAGTGCGATCTCTCAAGTGCTCCAAGTCCAAAAAATTGTCAAACTTTGACAGACTATTTCTTCTAATCCAGGAAACATATGATCGATCTGTTTGAACTTGTGGGTTCATATGAGGCTCTTGTACAAAGGCCTATCTTGATTTATGATTACTCAAAGCCATTTTTAATTGGTAGCATTTTTTGTCTACTGCAAAAACTATCAATTGCATTCAATACAAAGTTGCAAGATAGGCTAGAATTAATTTTTTTCATCATATCCACAAACCAATGTCATGAACGCATCTGGGTGGGTAGGTTTATGCCAGGCATGGTCCTCTTTATTCAACCCAAAGTGCTGGACATCGAGATTCATACCCTACTGGCGTGATGTAGAAGTTGCTTGACAACGTTTTTGACAATAATGACAATTTTGGCTCAAATTGCATCTAGACTCAATCTATGACTCCTATGACCTGATAATGACTCAAATAATTCTCCATGATTATACAAGAATTAATAATGCTCATGATTGACCTTATCAATAATGGTCATTATGGACCTTATCACATCACATAAACTCAAAACATACTCACAAAACATAGACACAAAAAATAGTCACAAAACATTGTCACATTATTCAAAAAATTGCCTCTAAATATGGTCAAATCAGCTCTTGTCTATTTGAATATATAAAAAAATGTCTATCATCTCATGGGCTTGTATACAAAATTTGGCATTTCAATATGTGTGATTCAGCTCATTGCCATTTTAACATACAAAAATTGGCATCTAAATATGTACAGATCAGCTCATTACCATTTAAATATACAAAATTATGCCCCTAAACATGTAAAAATTAGCTCATGGGCATTTATATATACAAAAAATGAATATAGAACAATTTGTCAATGATATTTACAAAATTCTCAAAATCATTCTACTCTGAACTGTAGAATCAATCAAGTGAGCCTTCAAGATCAACTCTAACCCATATTGTGTCAAGTATTGCCTCGTGGTCAGATTCACAAATTTTCCATAAAATATTGTTATGAGGTCTACCATGATACCTCATCAAATGAATATTTGTTGCAACAACAAGGTTAGAGAAATGAAGAATATGTCTATGTGTTTCATAGTCCTCGAACAACCAAACATAAAAATTCTTGAGGGGGTATCTCCTAAGCCATGTTCCTATCAGGACAAAAGACCGTATTGGTTACTCAATACCCTCTTCGTCAATGATTATAGTTGTCAATTTTCTTTTAGGCTCAACACAGTGATACAAAAAGTAATCCATTCCTTCTTCATTTTTCTCTTCTGCAACAACAACATACACATGACCTGCATTTTATAAAGTGATCATTAATACCAAAAATAAAGTGTGATGTGAAACAAAATGAACCAAAAAGAATACTTGCAAAAAACTTAACTCAAAAAATCACCTGAATCCACTAGGTCAAATACATGGTCAAAATCCATTGATGTCTCCATTTGGCTCAATTGTAATGCTTTGGGAAGTTAATATGTGTCAATGGGAACCAACAGTCTACAAAACCATTTGTCAACCCACTCTTGTGATTCACATTCTTCCCACACAAAATACATGCATGAAGAGAAAAAACATGCCATCTGTCTCATATAAATTACAAGTGAACTTGTATTTTAACTCATAAATGAGTGCATATCACTCAATCCTGCAATAGTACAACAATCTAGATAGTTTTCAATGTTAGATTCAATGATCAACCAAAAATATCTACGAACCATTGACATACCTTGTTTACCTGGACCCATAGTAGACTTACACCATCGCACAATTGTTTTTGCGTCTATTAACTCAGCACAACCTTCGTACTTCAATTCTTCTCTAGTTAGGGCTCTTTTTACACATGCTCCTGCACCATTGTTCTCTCCCTTTCCATGTCTTGCCTCAATAAAATTCCAAAAAATTTGTACACCGCTTGTCATATGCATCCTTGTTAGCCAATAAAACATCCTTGCATTCTTGAATTGTGCAATACAATTATCCAACCATATGAAGTGTCAGTTGCATTGTATGTTTCTTTCCTTTAAATTATCATAGAAAACTTTAAATCATCCTTGTACAAACTCCAATGAATGAGTACGATCATCACTTATGTATAAGTGATACACTCTTATCACCTTTCTATCCTCCTCTGTGCTATCATCTTCATGCATGAATGTTATATGTACAAAAATAGAAACTTGTGTAGAATTATAATACATATATTGCACTTAATTTTGAGGTTTTAGTGTATAATTTTCAGCAAAATCAATGATAGAGACAATGGTGCCAAGAGGAAATGTGTCCTTACATAACTTAAATTACTCATCTAACCATCGAGCGCTATGTTTATGCATTATGTACTCATAAATTAGTTTCTCTTGAAATATTTTCATAAATTTGGCTACACATATATCATTTTTCACTAACTCACATCTCTTCAAATATTTTCCATCTTCAACTCCATATGTGATTGTCTTCTATTTTCCAAAAGAAACTAGTTTCATACCAATTTCATGTGTTCTTTCCAAATGTACACATCTTGGTAAAGGTTCCAAACCACCACATATAGCACAAGAACCTTCCAAACAAGGCATATTATAATTAATTCAACCATCATGTCTATTGCATAGCACACTTGAAATAAATTCTCTTTCAGACTTAGGAGGTGCTTGTATATTGCATTCCTGCAAAACATCATTAGTGTGAAAAGTAGAACAAATATGATGAAAAATATTGTAGTTCATGGAAAATTCAATATGCATCCTACAACAACACATGGTGCATACATGATTAATCTTCACATAAAAAGGTTTTTCCATTTCAAAAAATCTTTGACTAATTCTTATTTGAGGAAACTTTTGAAGGAATTTTTCATAAAAAAATTATCTGATTCATATCCAAATAGTGTTTGGCATGTGGCTCATGATTTCTAGACCTGATTCACCTTCTAACAACATCTTTTTTGTTGGGTGAAACTCTTGTGTTGTTATGCCAAAAAAATTCAATTAATGTTCATAGTGCATCAACAACAACCTTGTCTTTGCATGGTAGTCTACCCGAGAATTCCCAAAGAGAGTTATTGTTAGGTTCCTCTATTTTTTCCTGCCTTTGTAATGCTTTACTTAATGTTGTTCTACTAAAATTTAATGACTTACTTATTTTGGTTATCAAACTATCTTTTTTTATTTTCTTGATCATTATGGTTGATGTAATGACACGTCAAGTAGCATTAGAATCTTTAGTACATGATTTTAAACCAATAGCTTGATATGCATCAAATATATTTCTCACAATATTTCTTTCATTGTTACTTTTGGATGATCTTAGGCCTAGAATTTTCATTGTCTCTCTAAAATTCAAATTTTTAATCATTTGAACAATTAATTGACATCGTCCAGTTTGATTTAAGTTTTCAAAATAGTTTTTCCATATTCTTTTAACCATTCTCCTACAAGTTTGTTCATTCATTTTATCAGGCATTGGATTCAATATATTCTCATCAATGTCAATTAGATACTTTTGTTTCCTATGAATGATTCTAGGAGGTGTTAACATCAATGCATTGTGTGCATTGCATGGAGGTGTATGTTCATCATTTAATTGATTATTCATGATGTATGTTCTTCAATTGCATTATGTTCATATGGTAAATCAATTGTCTCTTCTTCAATTGCATTAGGTGCATTATGTTCATTTGGTAAATCAAATTGAGATGTTGAGGATGACATGCCTTCTTGTCCCATTGTTCTTATGTCACGTTATTTCCTCATACACTACCTTTGTCTTTTCTTTTCAGCCTCTTGTTGTTTCATCATTCCTTGCTTGTTCTTTCCCATGGTTGATAGTGGTTGTCCTAAATAGAATCATATTACATATATGTAAACAAAAGTAATTTTTGAATCAAAACTATTAAACAATCACAATAATATTGACAAAAATAATAAGAACAACAATTCAATCATTTGAAATCATGCAAAAAAAAAAAAAAAACCACTTACTTGTATGTATAAAATAGTGACAAAAGTGCAGACACAGTTGTAGTGGGGCCTTCAACAACCTCAAAAACTTCTTTTGAGGTTGTTGAGGCTCTTGGGCAACTAAAACTATGTCTAAGCATCGCTTATGCAGTCTATTACTAATTGCGTACGCATTGTTAGTCCCTAAAATGTTTGCAAGCCCAACAATTTTTTTTGGCACCCTGTATGCACTTAGAACCCATAAATACACCATACATGCTCTTAGGCCTTAAAAATGTTATGGCAGGGTAGTGACCTAATAGGCTCAGTACCTTGTACGTGTTATTTGTAGTAAATAAAATGTGAAGGAAAGGGGGGGGAGGGAGAGGGAGAGGGAGAGGGAGAGGGAGAGGGGGAGGGAGCAGGAGGGAGAGAGAGGGGGGGGAGAGGGAGAGAAAGAGAGGGATGGGGAGGGAGAGAGAGAGAGAGAGAGAGAGAGAGGGGGAGAGAGAGAGATCAAGAGGGAGACAGAGGGCGAGAGAGAGAGAGGGGGGATGGGGACCACAACATGGTAGACCTAATTGAAATACAACAATATAAAGGGAGATAAAGGGGGTAGAGAGAGGGAAAGAGTGGGGAGGGAGAGAGGGATGGGGTATGGAGGAAGGGAGAAGGGGAGAGAGGGAGAGAGAGGTAGAGGGAGATAGAGAGAGAGGGGGGGGAGAGTGAGACAATACACATACACACACATATGTGTGTATATATATACTTAATATATTATATATTATATATTATATGTATATAAACATATTATATATACAATATCATATTATATATATTATACACACTCCCAAATTTTAAACAAAGGTAGCGCATATGTGTTGTTTTAGCTTTATTATCGTGTGCACGTTGTTTATAGTAAAGATAGCGCATGCACACTTCTTATACCATATGTACCTCATACGCGCTTTTGACTATTTAGGCTTGGAAATAGGCCTGGATGACAAAGCTACGGGTTGGAAGTTTAATTTCCCTCCATTTCCCTCCTTTTTGACGTGTTTTATTTTATCAACTTGGTTTCTCGACTTTTTCAAATCATTAGGTTTACACTTCATCAAGTGGGTATTTCTAAAATTGCCACCATATTTTCACCCATCTTTTGAGCTTTCAAACCATATAATTTTTTAAAATTTGAACAACAATAACATTATTATTGAATTTCTTTTGTCAGTGTCTCCATAGTTCTCATAAACATACGTGTACCATTTTTTTAATAACTTTTGATCTACTTATCCAAATTTTAAAAACTTTATATATTATTGTAGTGCACTTGATTCTTTACAATTTAAAAATAAAATTGTATTTTCAAGTTTTTAGTGCAAGTTATGCTTCGTGCATGAACAGGTACCTAATTTTTCAGGATGTGCTCAGTTGGAAAAATCATTAAAAAAAAAATACTCAACAAAAAATTACAAAAGAATACACAACTTCTAGTTCTCACTCTCAACTATCTTTATACCAAAGAATTTGTTAAAATACTAAATCTAACTATGACTTTTTTTATGTGCACGTCAGACACTATGTTATGTTTTTCAGAAAAAATCAGGGTCTATTTTTTGTGCATGAAGGATTTGACCCCCTTAATCTTATCCAATTTTGAAAAAAATTAGTAGTTTGGAAACCAGATTCAGAGTACTACAATATTTTTTCTTTGATTATCTTCATATCTTGAGTTGATGACTTTTAAATTTTGCCTCCAAGTTCAGGTTCACCTGATTTTAGAAAAAAAGTGTCCACTTATACCCCCCTTTTTGACCACCATCTTTTTGCACTTACCCATCAATGAATGAATTATGTAAAGTAAGTGCATAGAGATCTTCTGAAGTCGACTTGGTTATCATGTTCTTGATTTAGGCTTTATTGGATAACATGTTGTTTTGAGTAGCATATTAGTTATGCTTGGTGGA
This sequence comes from Cryptomeria japonica, assembly GCF_030272615.1. NCBI lineage: Eukaryota > Viridiplantae > Streptophyta > Pinopsida > Cupressales > Cupressaceae > Cryptomeria > Cryptomeria japonica. Next base: position 663,395,052 of record NC_081407.1, on the reverse strand, counting down.
CATATTATCTTGGCATGTAAGCTTTTCAATATATATAAATGTGTGTATGTGTGTTTAGTATGATAAGATGGATAATGAATGAATGAAAAGTGGAAGATAAGAGTGCAGTGTGTGAAGTGTGAGTTGCAGACAGTGAAGTAGTTGGAGTAGACTTAGAGTGCAGACAACATTGGAGTAATCTTTTACTAGATTTCTTTCAAGTGTTTGCTTTGGCAGAGCATTGTTGTAGTAAGCCTTTACCAGATTTGTTGCAAGTGTTTGTGGATAGTGGTAGAGAGATCTTTTACTGGATTTGTTGTATGTTTTGTGAGTTGTGATTTGAGCTTAATCTAGAACTGATTTCATGCATTTGGAGATCCAACTTTCCTTAGTTCATTTTTATCTATTGCAGTGAGCATTTTGACAATAAGACGCTTTTATGATTTGGCAATGAACCATCTGGTAGTGAGCCACCCATTTTGTAAACATCATATAATTAGTTATATTATCTTGAGAGTTAATATTGTCTGTGGTTTTTCCCATTTTGGATTTTCCACATAGAAAATCCAATTTTCTATTTGTGGTTGTGTTTTCTTGTTTATTATGCATTTGCTAATTCATGTTGATGATCTTAATCAATAATATTGATATATTAGTAATAGATTTGGAAATTGTGTGGAAAAAATTTAGAATTTATGGGGAATATTGATTCACTGCCCCTCTCACTATTTCGGCCCTTTCAACCAATTCAACACATATTGTTCCATGAGTATATTAATCACTAAACCTAACTTGCATAATCAACCGCAATAATAAGCATATAATATATTGATTGGAATAAGATATCATAAAATATAACTTTTCTACCTTTTAATAACTAAGCAAGTTAACATCACATTTAACATTAATATCTCAAAATATGATCATTCAAAATCCCAAAATTAATCCATCTCAAAGCACATTTTAATTTTGAAACTACAAGTAACCCACACTTAGCTAATGTAACAACATTATATATTTAATATCAAAACATGTAATATACCTCATCAAATTAGTCTCATTAGTATCATCATCCAAGAGTACATTAAGTCCTACCATGCATAAGCACAAGAGTACACACACACGAACTATGGTAATCACTGCAATAGCCAATAGTCTAGCACATCATAACCCATAAAACACCCAAAGCACATTAAAGAAGATCATAGGTTAGGCACTAAAAAACAAGGCACGTGTGCACAACTTAGTATCTCCAAAAACAAGGTCACATTAAAAAAGACTACAAATCGGAGAGGTATTACACCCTTCCCCACTAAGAATATGCTTACTCCTAGAAGCCTATAAAAATCATGGATAAGACATGCCTAGTGTTTGATCCTACAAACACACAAGAACAATCATTCAACTCCCTCCAATTCTATACCACGTCACCACAACTCTCACTAACCACCGAAGCAATCAAGGCAAGGACCAACTACATGGTATAAAGGAGCATCAACAACTACCAAGGTCCTACTTTAGAACCACTATGATGCTAGGAAACTCCATCTAGCCATTGACTCAACCAAGAGTAGCATAAAAGCCTACAAATTTCCCTCACCACGAGGCAACAAAACACAAAACTAATCCATCTACGATCTCTTCTTAGACTAGGCACTAAACCTTTAAGGCTATAACCAAAAACTTAGGGAAGAAGATCATCACAAAAGACTGAAAAGAACCACCATACTTATTCAAAGCATATCTCACTTCCAGAACAAGTCTCATTTCCTCAACATCATCCTAGAATAGTGAGGATTTCCTTAACACACCTACTTCTCTTCAAAAAACCAAAGGCAACTCGGGGGTTCTTAGAAGCATGAATAAGGAAAAATACCTCTCACAAATAGGAGCACCAACACTAAGGAGGTTCAACATGTTGGGATGTGAAGCCCAACGGTCACGACCTTTCGTCTTCTCCAGACTCTTCATTCCAAACATGAATGTGAATGTATATATAGATGTGTACAATCATGTATTGTAGAGAGAGTTGTATTTGCATTATTCATTAATAGAAGAACTCCCTACTTTTTTGGTGGACGTAGCCACTTAGTGGTGAACCACATTAAACTTGTGTTTTGCATTTATGTTATTGGCTTTCTGTTATTTTGTATTAATTTCTTTGCTTGTTTATAACTAACACAACAATCCCAACCTTGACAAGGAAAGCAACACAATGATCACGAGGCATAGGAATCAAACATGATTTCTTGGTCACCAAAAGATCAATTATAGTCTAACAAGGGTTAAACAACCCATCTTGATCAGGAAATCACAATCAACAAGGTGATGAAGAACCTTCAAAAGGGTCAACATCATGCACTCACAACTAGGAACACGCTCAATATAGTCAATTCCTCACCCAAGAACTTTTATTTGACGAATAATTAATACAGTTTAAATAGTATTAATTAAATAATATTGATGTCTCGGTAGTTTAAACACACCCCCTTGCATTGTTCTCCAAAAAATAATTTGAAATAAAAAGAAATATTTATTAAAAATAAAAATAATCAAAAAACATAACGAAAATTGAACTAGAGATTGAAAGTGGGTTCCACATTAAGCAACAAACTAATCAATGGTTAATATGTGTTTTTTCAGGTCCAACCACAATGTGACAGGTTTAATCGAAACAAAGGTACGAAAATAACACAACTCTATTGCTTGTAGCAGATACAACTTACACATATAAAAAGTTTTGGTTGAGGAAAGGGGGTAAGACCCCAGCCCATCCGGTTAAGCGGAGAAGGCCTAAGTCATGGGCATGCTCCCCATGGTCTTGGGTTCAACTCCGTGTCGGATTCACTTGATGCAATCATGTGGGAGAGACAGCCCTAAGTTATAAAAAAATAAAAATAAATAAAAAAAAGTTTTGATTGATTCCAAAAGTCTTAAAGGCAAAAATAAAAGCTAAACAATCCTTTGTTAATTTTCATATTTTCTTACAAAATTAAGGGCGATTTCTTTGGGCCTCCATCCTTTGCTATATTTTTTTTTTGTAATAGTGTCTTATTGGAAGTGAGAGGTTCTCGTCAAATTCAAACCCGAGCTAGATTCCCTAGGCAGGAATACTATAGTTTTACAATCATACTTTAATAGTTGACGAGTATTTTGACACATGGCGAGAGAACCCCACAAAATGAAAAGTTTCATCTCATCACCAAGACGGAATCTATATAAATAAAAAAATCTCCAGCACTGTAACACTTCCAGTTTCATCATTTGCAATTAAAGTTCTACAGCTCAACTTCGTCCTTTAAATATTAGCACAAATAACTAGCAGCTTTTTCGTTGGGGTGCTTGGTTGCAGTGAGAGCATGGAAACGAAATTTCAATTATAAAATAAATAAACAAGCTTATAGAGAGCTGTGAACTTCGATTATGGTGGTAGTAATTATACTTTACAGAGCGATCTGGCGTGAAATTGCATGAAAATATGTGCATTAAATGACTTACTGTTATACAGTTCAATATTTTGTTCAACCCACTTTTTATCTTGTCTCTCATTTTCATTCAACGGAAAAGAGGCCAACTTTTAGAGTAAATTTGGTAGGATAATCTTCGCACTGCACGCTATCTGAAAAATGATCCGCCACTTCCCCACATCATTAGCTTGTTACACCGTTGCAATTCGCCATCATTCCAAAGTTGAAAAACCCAACAAACTTTTCGAAAACTTTGTATAAGGATTAAATCGCGCACTAATTGGGAATTGGGTTTGTATTTCTTCTGTTTCTGTTTCACTGCGTGCACGAAGATTGAATCGCCATGATTTTAACAAGCATTCCGAGTTGCTTGGACTGGTATGCGCACTAGAACAAATTTGGTTTTTTATATCACATTTTGAATTTATCAATGAAGCCTACTGATTTTCTACTTCGAAAATCCAGCAATATGGCATAAACTTCTTTCTTGTCGAACATAATATTGAAATATTCAAATGTTACATCTTTGTGATTTTTGTATCTACAAGATGAATTTTATCCTCAATCAAGATACATATTGGTGTGTGTTGGGTTTAGTCTTTTATTTCTTAATCTTATGTTCAGGTTGTCTTTGGACATTCCGAGCGATTTGACTGTCGAAACTGGAGGAACTCGTTTTGCACTTCACAAGGTAATCTTACACACAAAGGCTTATCAATCATTCACTTTTGTTTAATTTTGAATTGATTCAGTGGATTAGTCATCATTCTAAATATAGGTGAAGATGTTGATTTACCTACAGATTTTGGATATCTGTATGTTTTGATGTAACAGAAAATTCACATTGAGACATTGACTGAATTTTAAAATATGATCTGTTTAAAGTTTTATAATAAGATTTTGATTTGTGGTGGGTTTTTTAAAGTTTATTTTTTAACTAGTAAAGGCTTGGTTTTTTTTAAATGAAATAAGTATTATGAAATTCATTTATTGTATGTGTTTTCTGATTTATATTTTGGATTATTTTTTTTTCTTTCGTTTCTTCTGTCTGATGATATATCATTGAGTGTAAGTGGAAATGCCAATTAAAAAACATGCACAACAAATTTACAAACGATTTTTGTTTTTCAACATGAACTAGAAAACTGATGTCAAATAAAAAAATGTTTGAATGATAATGGTGTAGATCTTGCAATTTCTATTTAATTGTATACAATTTTTTTGTAATATTTACCTCCATGATTGATGGAGTCACATTAACATGAAGTATGATCTCAAATATTACTATAACTTACAAATGAAGATGTTGATTAGAATGTTCACTACACTTACATATCATGAATATTTTTTTGATGGAGGTCCAGACCTGCGAGCTACCAGCCCAGCAAGGGCATGAAGCCCCCGGGCTGCCAGCCCAGCAAGGGCATGAAGCCCGCTGGGCTGCCAGCCCAGCGAGGGCCTGCATGAATATTTTGATGTACATTAATTTTGAGACATTGACTGAAAGACTTAATATAAAAGCAAATTGATTTTACAGTAAGATTTTGACTTTTGGTTGGTTGTTTAGATCATTTAATTAATAATGTAAAGATGTGATCTTTTCAAATGAAGTAATAATTGTCAAATTAAAATTCCATATAATAATAAAGATTGTTTATATATTTGTAGTGTATGTTTTCTGGTCTATATTTGGGATCATTTCTTTCTTTCTTTTCCTCTTTTGATATTAGATGACCGAGTATGATTTGAAACATCAACAGAAATCATTGCTTTCTGTCTTTTCCTCTCTTTGATATTAGATGACTGGATATGATTTGCACAACAAATTTAGAAACAATCTCTACTTTTCAACATGAACTATAGAAAACTAATGCCAAATAAAATAATATTTATGATAATAACATAGATTTTGATATTTTTGAATTAAATTGTATCCAATTCGCTTATATCAATGTTTGTTTTTTCCTGTGATTGATAGAGTTATAAGATTTATTTGACTCTTCCATTTTTCTTTATCATTTACTACAATAAAATTACGAGATTTACAATTCAAATCTGATATCATTAACTGAAATGAGTTGAATGAAAGGAAGTTATGAACTTGCCGACAATTTGACTCCTCAGAGATTTCATTTGCTATAATTATATGCAGACTCCCCTGGTATCGAAATGTGGTCGAATAGCAGAATGTTAGCAGTGGAATCAAGCGACACAGACACACTGGAAGCGTATCTGAATCTTCCGGAATTGCCAGGAGGATCAGAAGCTTTCGAGTTAGTGGCAAAGTACTGTTACGGGCTTGATCCCGGGATCTCAAGCTACAATGTTGCAGCCATAAGATGCGCAGCAGAATACCTAGAAATGGAACCAGAACCCAATATCCATGGCCTAGACTCACTCGCACAATCCTACTTCAATAACATCGTTCTCCCCAACCTTGGAAACACCATAGCAGTTCTGCGCAGCTGCAATAACCTGCTCCCACTCGCTGACGATCTCCAAATTGTGAACAAATGCATTAAAAAAATCGTGTCCGTGGCATGCAACGAGCTCATGGTGTGCAGAAACGGATGGGATTCAGAGGACCAGAAAGGCTTGGAAGAATCGTGGGTAAAAAAACTGACAGAAATGCATATAGATTTCTTTGAGAGAATAGTGAGAGCCATGAAAGCCAGAGGAGTTAAGCAGGAAATCGTAAGTGGGGTCTCTCTTGAATTACGCTCACAATTCACTGGATGGTCTCAGCCAGAAGCAGCGAGACCAGCGATCTGTGGTGGAAGGAATTGCGGCTCTTCTTCCGCCGGGTAAAAATGCGGCCCTAACCAGTTTTCTTTCTGGTCTGCTCAGAACGGCCATTACAGTGGATGCTTCGCCTCAGTGCAGAATGGAATTGGAGTCGAGACTCGCCATGAGTCTCGATCGTGCGATCTCTCATGATCTTCTGGTTGTTTCTTTTTCGCACAGCTCTGATACTCTGTTTGATGTGGAGGTTGTGCAGCGGGTTGTTACCAATTTCTTGGCATTCGCTTTGACAGACTCTGCGGGTGATGAATATGAGGAAGATGACCAAGGGTCGGTGGAGATTGACAGTCAGATCAGTGGGAACGCCATGGAAAAGGTTTCGACGCTCATGGATAGCTATCTGGCGGAGATTGCACCGGACAAGAACTTGAACATCTCGAAGTTTATACTTTTAGCGGGGGCTGTTGGGGAGAAAGGGCACTTGGTTGATGACGGGCTCTACAGGGCCATTGATATTTGCCTCAAGGTTCTATTCATATTTAAACACATTTATATTCCAGTTTTTTATATTTCTCATTTCCAAATAACTATACAAACTAAGGGTAGGGGCTGCTCTTAAATTAGTTTTTTTTTCAAATATTATTAAATAGGGTAATTTTGGTCTATAAAGTGATGTGAGGTGGGTAAGTAGTTGTTATGAGAGTAGTTAAAGTATAGTTTATTTATATATTTTAGTTGTTCTAGTATTGAGATGGGTGATTTATCTATAAGTTTAGATAGGAGTATTGAGAAATATTGGCATGGATAATTCTTTTAGAGCAATGTAGTTGTTCAAATTATAGTAGTATTGAGATGGAACAATTGAGTTGTTCAAGTTGTACTATTCCGTTGGATGAACTTTCAAGAAGTTTTATTATTAGTATTTAGATAAATAAAATCCAAGGAAGTTTTGATAATTTCACCTTTAGCATCAATAAGTTGTTGGTTTCAAAGTACTAGTTGAAATATTCAAGTTGTAGTATTGAGATTTGTGATCTTTCCATAAGTTTCAATAGTAGTGTTGAGAAATATTGGGGTGGATGATCATTCTTGCTCAAATCATAGTAGTACTAAGATGGAAAAGTTAATTTGTTCAAGTTTTAGTAGTTTTGGGTTGGATGACCTACCTAGAAGTTTTTGTAGTAGTATTTAGATAAATGAAATCTGACCCCTAGGGTTTGCTCACTCAATCTCAACTATTTCTTTAGGTAGCCCATGTTGTGGGTTCAACTCCTAATTTGCCCATAGTGTGGATGAGGGTCTATTGCACATTGCTTCAGAGGTTATAGAGGACCTTGTCTTATAAAGAGCTAAGCTCTAATTCATTAGGCTAAATAAAGATAAATAAAATCCAAGGAAGTTTTGACATTTTACCTCTATTACCTTAATGTAATGAATATTAAGTAGACTATGATTAAGCTTGCTTGAATCAAAATAGTATTGGAATGGGTGAGCCTATAGAAGTGTCAGTACTTCAGTCACGTCATCTAAATGCATTAAGTAGACTATAGTTATACTTGCTTGAATTGGAATGATAATAGAATAGATAACTTCTAGACGAGTATTAGTATCTTGAATTGGAATTATATTAGAATAGATAACTTCTAGACGAGTATTAGTATTTCCTTGTTGTTACATGGAATGGATCATGAACAATAGCAAGAGATGAATTTTAATCTACTATTTATGAGTCACTCATGTTAATGCAATAAGCAGTAATTATGATTAAAATTGTTTGAGTCAAAATAAAATAATGTTAAAAAATAGTTAATCTCTTAAAATGTTTAAGTAATATTATCTTTATACAACATTTAGACTATGATTAAGTCATAATAAAATTCACAAAGATGATTTTGAAAAGACTATTCTTAAACATTTTTTTAAAAAAATCTACCAAAAATATTCTTATGTATGAATTGGGTGTAAATTTGACTGCATAGGCTCATCCAGGTGCAACGGACGGGGAGCGCAACAAGCTATGCAAGCTGATGGACTGTCAAAAGCTGTCGGCGGAAGCATGCATGTACGCCGCCAAAAACCATTGCCTTCCTCTTCACGTCGTCGTGCAAGTTCTCTACTTCGAGCAGCTCAGACTTCGCCATGAAATCAACAGCGGAAGCGGAAACGAATTAGAATATGGAGACAACTGTCCTTCGCAGGTGATGAACAAGCGCTTTCTGAGTGCATTAAGTTCGTCCAGGGATGGGTATGAACCGGTCCGAATGGAGAACAGAGACCTCAGATTTGAATTCTGTCGGATGAGAATGAGAATGACAGATTGGGAGAAACAGTGCGTGCGCATGAATCAGATTATGGTGCGCCCCAGATGCCCAAATGCTTTGTTTGCTTCAATCTCTAAAACTCTCGGAAAATTCCACTCCTTGTTTCGCAGCAGCCTTCGGATTCTTCTGTTTTCCAAGACTTCTGGACATGAACATATGTCTATAACCACAGTTTCCACTTCCAACCATTTCATCTTGAAAGGACATAAATGCAAGTAATATACTCAGAAAATCCATTCTAGTTCTTTTGAAGTCATATAAATCATCAGAAATACGTATAAAGAAATGTAAGGGGAGATGGGAAATGCGTTTCTTATATATGTGATTATTTATATGATCGCATAGCCAATTCTCTTTGAAATTACCTCTGTAATATTTATATAGTTATGCTTATGGAAAAAGCAATGTACTAGTATACTAGTGTACTTTTCTTATAATAAGAGACTTTTCTCTTTCCAAATTTCTGTTATTCTCTTCACCATTTCCTTTTTTTTTTTGAGCACCTATGTTATCAATCTTCCTCCATATGTTTATTAAAAAAAAAAATTATATATAATTTTTAAATAATTTATTATCATATTGTCCTTGTATATCAGTCTTTTGTTTCTGGTTTCTGATAACATAGATGAGCAGTCAATCATTCCACAACTACATACTACTAAATAAGCTCAAATAATTGAAGAGCATAAGCTCTAGATTCATTCCCCATTGAATCATTTTAGTCATTTTACTAAAAATAGAGCGATTAGATTAATTTATTGTTTTAAATTGACATTTATTTAATGATTGTTTAACTTTTAAATATATGAATTAGATATTTAGATCATAATTTTGAACGAAACATGGCACATAAAAGTATACATTCATAATATTTATCGTAACTTTTATTCAATTTAATTGCATTAAAATAATATAATTGACAATTAAACATTTATTTGATTACATTTAAAGTTAATAGAAAACAATATTGATAATAGAAGTATGAAATTCAACTGATTTAAGTTTGGAAATAATATACGTTTAAGAAACATGAAATTGATTCAGTTCTCACATAATAAATTGCATTCCAATCTATTATATAATTTTATATAGAAAAGTAGAGAAAAATATATAACACCATCTTGGTAATTGTATAACTTAAGTGTGGCCAAAAAAAACATTACATGCTTTTCTTAGAATAGTATGCCATAATATTATACATTTTAGTTGCGTTTCTTTTTATACATAGATTTGGTAGTTATGACAAATGTTTCTATATGTAAAAAACTTTCATTTGTTCAATATCTAAGAAAAAATAACTGTTTATTAAAATATCTCAACAATAGACTCTTTTAAATTGAAAAGATCAAGTAAATTATCATATCCTTCAAATTTAGAATAGCTTCAAGAAGTTTTATGTATTTATAAGGACCTTCAATAACTAATGAAATGAATTGCATCTACTCAAATTATTTTTGTTGTTGCACTTCATTATTAGTTGATCCAATGATAAGTATTACAGACGTGAAAGAAGATAAGATGCCTTCGGCTAGTAGGACTTCATAAGTTAGTCCAACTTTATGGAGATAATTCATGAAGACATCAACCTCTCCCCTTTGGCATATATGTTATTATGTTATTTGAGTACATGAATACTGCAGACTCACAGTGCAGGGGAAATTTTACTTATAAATGAAATCAGTTTACTATATTTTCTAGAACTTAGAATCATCATGGGTCGAGACCTTAAGTCTTGCAGAGCCTGAGCCTATTATGTAGTCTTGGAGCCTCGTGACAGTTTTTATTCATTCTATTTACTATTATTTTCACATATTATGATACATTCAAACTTATATTTGTGCAAGGATTTGTTTATTTGTTCTCCCTTAAACTGTCAAAGAGGAGTTCCAGTCCTGACAATAATGTGGACAAACACCTTTCTTTTGTCTTAAAAATGAACTTTCATATTCTAAATAGTATACATATAATTTAGTTGGATCATGCATTTAGATATGAATTTATAATATTTATTTGATATATCGCATAAGTCTATGCTTTCTTAAAGCCTGCATATACATGACATCAAATAGGTTCCTATTTAAAATGGATTAATATGATAAGGGTTATTTTAATACATTATGTGAGCTTGGAATTTGAAAACATTACACTACCTACTAATATACCACAAATAATCTAGAATTATACTAAATCAAGTGTCGCCAATGAAATTATAAAGAAATCAACAAAACATAGATTATACTTTGAAAATGTTGATTCCTCTTTATTGTCGCGTTGTGTTCTATCTTCTGAGATCTTGGTATTGATGCTTTCTCTTAGAATCTTGCACTAGCCTTGTTCCAACATGACTTCAAAGAGAATGAACTTTGTGGTAGATTGAATGATGCAAAGTGGAATGAATTTACAATGCAAAGCTAAGATGATGATAAGATGGTGTGTTAATGAGATGAAACTAATGATGTAACGAAGCTTAAAATATCATACCTATGATGCTAAATGCAACAATGAAGATTATGTTATGCTAATAGAAGCTCAAATCCAAAGAAACACTTTTGATATTTGCTATGATCTCTTGAAAGCATGAAAGTATAATAAGCACACTAAACTCTTGAGTATTACCCAAAATGAGGACACGAGGTCTCCTTTTATAGGAAATCCAAGGCTTTGATCTTAAGTGGAAAAGATCAATGAATAGGAATTGGTCTTGAGACAATAGATGGCTAAGATTGAATTGGTTGGATTTTGAGAGCTAGAAAGAAGGATGTTCCTCCTACATTGAAAAGGTGGGGGAAAAGGAGGAAGGAGAAGCTACATGTCATGATGCTCTCCACGACCATGAGGAGGAGGTGGAGGAGGAAACATTCCAAGTTGTTGGAATGTAAGAGAAAAGGTAGGCCTCATGAGATATTTATCTCATGAGTCACCTTTGACCATGGAGGTGGAGAAACCAAAGTCTTGAAAATAGGAATGGTGGAGAGTGAATAGGAGATAAGGTGACACATAATTCTCTCACTTTATTCTGACTAAGAGAGATATTAAAGATAAATGTACAATTAAATATTAGAAAAAAAAAAAAAATCTTAGCCACATGTGAGCGAGGTGGCAAGTGAGGTGGAAGGTTCACATGGAAGAGCGATATGAAGAGTGAAGTGGAGAGGAATTAAATAATTTAGAATTATTTAATTAATGGAAACTTTAGAAGATTTAGGACTTAGGTTTTAACATTATAATTAAATAAATAAATATTTATTTAATCATTAAAGGAATGGGATAGCATGAATTAATTAATTGATAGAGGAATAGATATTGATTAAATAATTAATATTTAATTAATTTATCTCAAGCCAATTTTAGATGTATACACATTATATGTCTCTTTTTTTCTTTCATCACATTTAATTGTCACATTTACTCTTATCAATGTTTATTGACTATACATTACTATCTCAATCTTAAGGAACATATCTTTTCAACGATGAGCATTATTCTCATTTCCATATGCTTAAATATTCAAATGAAATATATAAATGTAAATGATTGACTTATTACATTGTTCTTAAATGAAGGGTTACTCTTCTAGTATCTTAGGTTGACATACACTCTTTTATGCCACAAAACAATAGATACAACACCTATTTCTTGCTTCTCACTTTCTAGTACATGCATTCAAGAGGTATATAAGACTCCAATGTTTCTCCAAGAAACGTTTGTAAGAGATATAGCAGAGACCATGCTAGTAGAAGACAGCTTGTTCCTCTTCATATTTTCAAAAACGATAATCTTCAAAACTATAAAAAAAAAAGATCCATATGAAATGTATGCCAATAGAAGAAGTAAAACTCTCCTCCCTACCTGTTGAGACATCGACCAGCTAGGACTCGAACCTAGGACCTTCCATACGCTGTTGGAGTGCTCTACCACTGAGCTACTGGCCCCTCTTGGACCAGTCCATTGTCAGTTCAGGTGTGGCTTATTTCCAACACCAACACCCCCCTTAAGCCACACCTCTCGTGTGCTTGGGGCTCCTAGCTTGGACCTGGCTCTGATACCATGTTTTTCTAGAGTAGTCATCAACAAATATCACATAATACAAGAATTCCCCTAGAGATGGTAATGACATTGGACCACACAAATTAGTGTGGACAAGTTCAAGTACAACTTTTGATTTGTGTTCACTTGAGGGAAAGGACCCTTTTGAGTTTTTCCCTAGAGAACATCCTTTACAAGTTCCAACATGATCAGATTTTAGATTGAGTAATCCTGTGGTAATATTTCCTATAGAAGGTAGGGCACTAAATTGAAGATGTCTTAATCTTCTATGCCAAATTTAATTAGAGTTTGATACTTCATGATTTAGTGCTTGTTTTTAAATATTATATAATTTGTATAAACTACCATCTCTAGATCCTATAGAAATAGCATTCTTTATGTTAGAATTTTTAGGCCATAGTAGAACTTTATCTTCATGGAAGGTGACACGATATCCCTGATCAGCTAGTCCTGAAATAGAGACCAAATTCATTTTGATACCTGGTACAAAAATAACTTCTTTCAATTTTAATGTAACTCATGTTCTCAATTGAATTGAGCAGGTGCCAATTCCTTTCACTAGATAGGTAGAATTGTATCATATTGTAACTTCTTCAGTTGAGTGGACTTCAAAGGTTTCGAATTGATCTCTAAATCCAGTTATGTGTCGTGATGCTCCACTGTCGATTATCCACATATGTTTGTTTGAGTTTAGTTTACTTGATAAGGCTAATAAAAATAGACGATTCTCTACTTCCTTGACTTTAGCTATGGTAGATTGAGCTTTCTTTCTTTCTGGATAGAATTTGTGAGTGTGTCCAAATTTATCACACTTGTAGCATTGGATCTTGGAGAAGTCTCTTCTTTTGTGGTTATTTCCTCTCTTCCATTTGAACTTCCTTTTCTTCCCTTTATTTCTTGTGTTAGCATGTAGTGCTTGAATTTCTCCCTCTTTGTTTGGACCCAATCCTCTTGTGATTAGTCGATATTCTTCTTGAGTGCAATCATTCTTGAGTTGATCGAATTTTGGTAGTGTCAGACAAGCACTAATGCCTTGAATAAAGGATTCCCAACTGGAAGGTAATCCCTTAAGTGCTATTAGTGATAGCTCCATATCATCTACATTATTTCCAATAGTTGATAATTGGTCTTTCAGCTCTGAAATCCTCATGAAATAGGATGTAATTGTTTCTCCTTTGTTCATGTAGATATGCATTAATTGCTGCTTTCAAGTGAGCAATCTACTTGCATTATTTATTTCATATGAGTTTTGAATGGTCTTAAACATATCATAAGTTGTAGTTAGTTTTGAGATGGTTGGGAGAATGTGATCTTTAATAGCATCAATTATGATTTTCTTAGCCTTGTTGTTGTGTCTTTTCCAGGTTGTTTTCTTTGGCTCGTCTTCAGGCATCTTAGTGTCTTCTTCTATGTATGCATCTAGTTTGAGTTCTTGAAGAATTGTTGTTATTTGAATTCTCCATGAGACAAAGTTGGATGCACCTTCAAGTCTATCCTCCACTCTAACACTGTTCACCATAATTATTCTGAATTGTTATGAATGCAAGTTTGATTTTTCTAGAAAAGAGGTGTTTCTATTTTTATTATTTCTCTACCAACTTGGCTCTGATACCATGTTAAGGAATCTGGACCAGAGATAGAGAAGATAACAGTCTGATAATATTTAGGAAGGATGGAATTTAATGAGATCAATGCAATGAATATGTTTTCCTCCACTGCATATCTATATAACTCTGTTATATTAATCTTCTACGATAATGTCGATAGCTTGTTGGGTCATGAGATTGTCACAGTTATTGATTTCGATTACCAGCAAGTTGTCGATGCATTTGCATATATAAGGATGGAGATTCATGTCCACGTAGGGGCATGACTCCTACATGGCTTATGTCATGTAGAGTCATGACCCTATGGGGACATGACCCTTTGTCCCTTGTTCACCGTTGATGTTCATTAGTTAACAATGATGGTTCTTGGGCTCACTAACTAATTTGACCCTGATAGTTATTGGGATTATTCTTAACCATATAGATTATTATATAAAGTAATAAATATGTATATATATGTGTGTGTGTGTGTGTACATATATACAAATTGCTTCAATCTGAATGAATCTATAGCCTTAACACTCCCTCTTAGAAAAACAAGATTGAATTTCATAATTGAGTTTTAAGGAACAACCTTCTAGATATACACATTCATTTGACATGTTCATTCACTCAATAACACTTAATAGTGAAATACTTCATATCTCAGGGAGATATGGATTATCTGATATCCAACACTCTGGGAGAACAACTACTTGAAATCTTATCAGATTGCAACCTTGATTCTAGTGACAATTGTAACATTGTCGTTATCATAGGTGAAATAGTTTTAGTATCATGATATCCGACACATTCTGGGACAACAAATTAATGTAGTCAATCATGATATGATTTTTATCATAATTTTCGACATATTTTGGAACAACCATTTAATGATAACATTTCAATAACTCATCATAGAAAAATTTAGTATCAAGATTTTCGGCACATTCGGGGACATAAACTTAATGTAGTCAATCTTTACAACAGATCAAGCTATTGTGAAAGTCGTCACCTTACAATAGCGATCTTACACTTACATCACATGAAAGATCATCACCTTTCATGGCATAGCACATACATGCAATATTGCATCCAAGATATTCATGAATACATCAAATTACATATGAATCATATTAATATCAGAAATTTCCATTATAATTTAGTCATACCAAGTTTACCTCTAAAGTATTCCACTTTCAATTTTGCAAGAGGTTTGGTGAATATGTTGGCACTTTGCTCTTCAGTGCTGATGTAGGTCAATTTGATAACATCTTTGTCTACCATATCTCTTATGTAATGGTATGGGATTTCTATATGCTTGGATCGATTATGAAAGACTATATTTATAGAAATTTTGATGCAGCTTTGATTATCATAGTGAATCACAGTGGGGTTTAGGGGTTTCCCAAATAGTGCACCTAGCAAATTTGACTACATGATAACAATCATATCATGATTGACTACATTAATTTGTTGTCCTGAAATGTGTCGGATATCATGATACTAAAATTGTTTAGCCTATGATAATGACAATGTTACAATTGTCACTAGAATCAAGGTTGTAATCTTATAAGACTTCAAGTAGTTTTTGTCCCAGAGTGTTGGATATCAGATAACCCATATCTCCCTGACATATGAAGTATTTCACTAGTAAGTGTTACTAAGTGAATGATCATGTCAAATGAATATGTATATCTAGATGGTTGTTCCTTAAAACTCAATTATGAAATTCAATCCTCTTTTGCTAAGAGGGAATGTTAAGGATATAGCTTCATTCGGATTGAAGCAATATGTATATATATATATATATATATACATGTACGTATATACAGATTGCTTCAATCTGGATGAAGCTATATCCTTAACACTACCACAACATCATTAGGCCATTTTGAGACCTTAGCCATCCCCTAAGATAGAAGAACCAACATAAGCCCATTCCTCACATTTATTTACCAATCTTACAAACGCGCAAGATTTCACATTTCATAACTCCAACCTACAATGTTCCCAAAATAATATTTTCCCAACTCACAAGAGATAATTGAGAGCAACTACTCAAGACACAATCCAGGCAACAATAAACTAACATCACAAGAGAGGGTTAAGGCAAGGATGAGATTAAAGAAACTTATCTCTTCATTATATTTGTGAGAGTCAAGCTCCTCCTTCCTCCATGACCTCCCACATAGTTGACAACTCCATTACAAGAGCTTTTTCCCTCCAATTTTTGTCACCCCAGTAAAAAACCAAATTTACCTCACCGCAATAGAAAACCAAAAGTGACTTCTCAAAAAACTAAATTTCCCCAAACTCCTCCTCCATTGAAGGTTAAGTAAGGATTCAAAATTGAATCCCTTGAATGGAGAGGTGAAACTTGTCACCTTCCCATTCTTTCCCTCTCATCACACTTAGCCATAAGTTCTCACACGTGTGAGACTCTTGGGGCGGTGTGAACTGTGTACACTTATCCTAACCTTGGAAGGTGGCTCACATGTGTGAGCCTTATTCTTCTCCCTAAGGTTCATAAATTCACTTTGGGGAGTGGGTTGGAGAGTGAGACAAGTCACTTCTCCAATCCCCAAACCATAAACTCGTCATTCCTAGAAATGGAAAGTATAGAAGCATCATATGTTGACCCAAGTACAATATGAGTACTTAAAATGACCCCTTATCCCATTAGTATCCTACCTAGGGTCCCCAAGAATAATAAAAACACATAAAATAAGTCCTCTTTAGCCCTTTAGAAACCCTCAAATATTAAATCCAAGTTTGACAAAATCCATAGAGTCTTCAACTCTCACACAACAAATTCACCTTAACATTTTATTTCCAATCAATTAAAAATAAAAGATAATAAGATTAAACTTGACTGAAAACAATATTGGACTCTCTTCTCTAATTCACACTTAATAACTTCAATAACTAAAATGTTTTGACAGGGTCTAGTTTGTTCTCCTCTCTTCCATTGAGACAAATTTTATATGTATTTTCTCAAATAATTGTTTGGCTAAGACATCCTTTTGATCACCTTCTCACAAGCCTTGACAAGACCAAATTCATTTTTTAGTAAATAACACATATACATGATGCTAAGTTCCATTATGCATTGGATATGTTTGATTTTACTTTTAACAATTTGATACATTTTAAATTCATTTTTATTTATTTGACTATACTATTTAATCAATTTTATTTTCAATTTTAACCAATTAAAAT
Source organism: Cryptomeria japonica (assembly GCF_030272615.1). Classification (NCBI taxonomy): domain Eukaryota; kingdom Viridiplantae; phylum Streptophyta; class Pinopsida; order Cupressales; family Cupressaceae; genus Cryptomeria; species Cryptomeria japonica. Next base: position 663,377,688 of record NC_081407.1, on the reverse strand, counting down.
TTAAATTTAAATTCAGATATATATGACTTACCTCACAACTTACCTTTGGTATCCCTTTAGTTGGATAGAGCTGTCTTAGAGTTGTTATGATTTGCCCTTTTTCTTTGGTCAGCTAATAATCTTCCTCAATCCCTTTCCAATCTCAAACATCATGTTCCATCATTGGACTATCTGCATTTGGTAACCATCCAATACTAGATCATGTTAAATAATAATAGTTAAGACATCAATTCATCATAAATGAACTTATCAGAAAAGTTGTGAAAGTTACGAACAAGATTGGGGTCTTACATGTACAAGCTAACCAATTGGTTGAAGGCATTTTTGAGCTCCAAAAGGATTTTCAATTGGAGCCAAGATATCCATAGAGTCAAGAGGAAGGAAGGATAATGCAATTTGGACACAATGAAAGAAATGAAGAAAATGTTAATTCTATGATTACAAATAGAAATCCATTATCTTTGTATGATAATATTATGGAGATGCATAAGATCCATGTGGATGACTTTCACAAGAGATGATATCTTATGGATCTTCATGATTTTATAGTTAATCATGAGATTACTTTTATTGAACCAAGCTACATACAAGGACACAAGGATTGTAAAGTTTTTGATATCATGGATCACATGGGCATTTTAAAATTGTGTCAATTATATATTATCAAAGAGCTGATAATAAGACCCAAGAGATTTCCCCCAAAGAAGATACTTCATTTTGTTAATGTGTTCTTTTTCATAGACATCTCACTCTTGTGGTAGTTATCAAACAGGACATTGATGATTGCCAAGTTAATCATGTTGTTCACCATTCATTATTAGTCAATGAAAGAATATTTCAAATCATAAGATTTTTTATTTGGTTGAATTCAAAAAATATGCAACAAGTTTGGGAAAAGATTTCAATTTTAGTTCAATGGATTTCAGCTCACACATTGATTTTTAATGGCTTCTCTATAATGTTGCCCACAAAGATTTCAAACCTAGCATGTTTGTTTACAACTGATTGCATGGAATGGTTATTGTAGCATTGGGACTAAATAAAAAATTGCATCATGATAGCTAAATTTTAATCAAAATGACATGGTAATAATCTTTGTCTATTCAAAAATCAAACAAAGCTATAAAATTTATCATTGGATTGAGAATGGTTGTGTAGGAAATGTTCTTCCTATTATGGATGTAGAGCTAGTATACCCTAACCCTCTTTTCGATATGCTTGATGAAAGTGTGGGAAAAGATCATTTTTCTTGTCATGGTTTGCTTCCTATAGTGGTACATGATAGATTGGACTATTTTGGCATGGGGAATGACCTTGTGGATTCACCACAAGGAGAGGATTGCTATGGTGATTCAAAGGATGATGGGTTGGAGAGTCTTTATGTTGAGACTTAAAGCATTTCCAAATTCAATTTGGATGAGATTCATATGATAATCAAAGTATTATAGTGGAAGTAAGGGGAAGCCACTTTGAGGGAGATTTCCTATATACGAGATCAATTGCATGGGTTGTTGGGCATTAAAGATGATGGAAGAGGCATACCATGGGAGGTTATGGATCATGAAGGTGGAAATAATGCTATTATTACCTATTTTTATACTCATATGATGAGTTCATTTGTGTTCATACAAGTGGATTAGATGAATATTTTAAGCAAATTTTGGAGTTCTTCTATGTTGGTTTTTATTGGAAGGATGTTTTCAGCCAAAGGAATAATAAAAAAAAATCATTTTGGTCAATTTTTTCAGTGTTTCAATGATTTTTTTTTTAACAAAAGTGGCAAGCCACTAATATATATATTAATAAGATAACTGATTCAAGAGCTCAATAGGGAAAGAATCGGGAAGAAATCCCTATATCCTTGCTCAGATACAATGAACAAAGAGGAAAAGAGGCTATGAGAAGGAGCCCCCCAATGATCCAAATAGAGAGATAGAACCTGCCCATGGTACAAGCCTCTTAGAGGCCAAATTTAGAGTGGCGGGTCAGGACAACTCCAAAAGAAAAACTTAAAAAACTACCCCCACAACCGGTTATCATGAAGACTTGGAAAGCAGAATTCTGGTTGTCGAAACATTGTAGAGCTTCCACGACCGGTTATCGGTTGTGTTATACTGGAACTTAGAAACTGGTATGTTGTCCTTTTAACCAATTCATAGAAGAACCTTCATTACCGATACTAGCCGATAGGTTAAGGTGACTCTGTGACCAGTTCTGTTATACCGGTGGGAATAAATGAATAGACCAAGACTGGTAATAACAAGGAGCAGTCAAAAATTTTTGGGTCATATCGATTGCCAATAGATTTTCTTACACATCAAAATAGAGCATATTTTCAGTAGCAAAAAACAGAGCCAGAATTGCTTTACTCGTCCATGGCTGCACCATCATGGGTTTGAATTTTAGGGGCATCGAAGGATGGAATGTTTACCTCTCATCGCACCAACACTGTATCTTCTTAGGGGGGATGAAGGACCTCCTAGATATTGACCGTCATGTGTTGTCGTAGTCTGGCATCTCTCGAAGGGGTTAATATGATCTTTTCCCACTCCTCAGCCACTTCGAGCTGAGAAGAGGTAGTCCATCCCATGGCCTCATCCTGCACCGGTATGTTGAGGTCTAGCACCCTATCTAAAGCCCATCCCCTTTCCACCGGTTGTGAAATTGGTAGACTGGGATCAACATTTTCTATTTCCAGGATCACCATGAGAGCCCCAACTTTGATTCTAACTTTGTGCATAATTTGCTCGTCCAATTGGCTTGCAGGTCGTTCTTCACATGGCAGAAGTTTTATTGTTCAAGGGAATGCTCTATATGGTCATAAAGCACCATGTAAGCATGGCTGGATTGAATAAAGTGTCATGGAACCACCAAGGAGAGCCAACCCCTACCATAGATTATAATTTACTAGGGCTTCATGGAACAAGGCCAGTGCAAGCACATCCTGTTTTACCAACTTAAAGAACACTAGTTCAAGAAGAGGAATCGATTGCAAGAGCCAAAGCATTGGATAGAAAGGAACTAAGAAGTTGATAGGGAAAAATAATTCTTTTGGCTTGAGGGGACAAAATATCTTCACCAATGAAGTCTTTGACAGCTCTTCTCAGTTGTGGGTTGTGCAGAAGAAAAAGTTGGCCGAGGTCCCTGTCATTGATGTGTCCATGAAAATCCACTGAGGGTTCAGAAATTTGCACTAGAACCCGATCATTCCATAACATATACTCCCAATGCATTTTCCTACACCCTTCGCAAGAGTCATTCTCCATGTTACAGATCACTGAGATACTTCAAAAATCAAAAACTTCCAAAAATTCCATTGAGAATTGTGTATATAAAGGCAAGCAAGTTTCCATTTATAAGAAAAATTAACATCTTGAAGTGCAATAATTAATCAGAATTTAAGATCAAATTTGCAATTTCTTGCATCAACTTGTGACCATAATGCAGTGGGGAAGATGTGTGAGAGGCCAAAATCTATTTTTCCCCATGTGAAGTGACATCATGAAAATCCCAAAGTACTCGCACTAATCTTTCCTTCATACCATCCACAAACTACATTTAAATGCATAAATGCTAGTGTCTTGTCAATCATTATGTTTGCAGGCTACAAGTTAAATGCATACATGCGAGTACTTATTAAGTAGTAATTTGTGATTAGAGTGTTGTACTTTCCTTTTGTACCAATTCAAGCAATTTGGGAAAAGAAGATAGTTTGGTAGGAGATGCCACCAACTCAACTGAAATGCCATCGCAGCCCATATTTGCTAATATGTTAGCAACGGAGTTGCCCTCTCTTAATGTGTGGCTGACAAAGTAATCTGAAAATGTGTCAAGTAAATCCAAGATATGCTTCAAAACATACGATAGGTGCCAAGTCTTAGATATTTTTGAGGTAATTGAATTGATAATAACTAATGAATCTCCTTCTATATGTATGTTGGAGAAACCGCATTTCCTTGCTAACACCAGGCCAGCTAGTAAGGTATTTGCCTCTGCCAAGTTATTTGTACCCGAAGGGATGGGAGAAGCTTGGAAAGCACACATTTTCCCAAATTGATCTCGAATGCAAACTCCAATCCCCAACTTCCCTGGCTTTCCACAGGAAGAGTCGTCGAAGTTGATCTTAAAGAAATTAGGTGTAGGGGGTACCCTTTTTATGGAAGACCTATCTCTAACATGAGCTGAGGACCAATTCAGGGGAATCCCTATTGGAAAAATAATACCATTCCATGATTTTGCAAATACCTTATCCCACTAGGTGAATGAATGGATATCCTTGGAATTAGTGAGAGAAGAATTTATAATTTCTGCAATCGAGTTTTCCAAATTGATCAGAACTTGATCCAGAGAAGAGGATGTTGTTCTGAAAATTATTTTATTCCTCTCCCACCGAATGGCCCAAATGATGTGAGCGGGAGCACATTTCCAAATGTCTGAGAAGGTTGATGAAAAAAATAAAAGAGGCCAAGAGTTAAACATATCCCAAAGTGATTTCGGGAAGGGCATCATAACTTGGAGTTTATTCATGATGAAGAACCAACATTGGGAGGCAAAGGTGCAGTGTAAAAATAAGTGATCAACTTATTCTTCCTCTAAACCACAAAATACACAATTAAAAGCTTGTGAAATGCCCAGTTTTACTAGTCTATCTACTATTAGGATTCTTTAGTTCAACGTTAACCATGCAAAACAACTTGCTTTTGGTAGAACAATGTCATTCCAATAGAATGAATATGCTTGACTACTTACCTTACTTGTACAACCCTACTTCAAGGCTTTGTAACCTTCTGTAATTAAGTATTGCCCTGATTTAGAAGCTACCCAAATTAACACATCTTCTATGTTAGACATGAGAACTGTCCTATTCAGTAAGGTAGTTGCCAAGGAGGAAGATTTCTAGGTGGATACTGGGAGAAGAGTTGGGTCTTTCCAAATTATTTTACCTAAAAATATTTCTACAGCAAACACATAGTAACTCAATTTTGTACACCAATTAGCTATAGCTATATTCATAATATCTTCCATATTATCCATTTGAGCAATTGGAGGATTCCCACACCATGAGTTTGTCCAGAAGTTAGCACTGAGACCATTATTGATTTCCCATGAACCATACTTAGACATTAGATTCCTTGAATCCATCATAAAATTCCAAATAGCTGACCCCTTTGGAGGATCCAAAATTGTCAATACTCTAAATGGTTTAGTGTTGTCCAAATATTTAGCTTGCATAATTTGGCACCATTTGGAAATAGGATTAGTGTACATTTTCCAAATCAATTTCCCTCCAAAAGCCTTGTTGCGATGCTTTAGATTATGAAGACCAACTCCACCTTGGGATTTTTGACATGACATATTTTCCAGAGAGACTGTAGCGTCCTAAAATTGCGACACTTGCAATTTCGACTACATTTGGGTCTTCATGATGGTGTCGCAATGTTCAACCTGAATGGAGACCCCGAAACCTGTTTACGACATTAAAAACTGCATTTTTCTGCACCCTGGCCTGATCCCTCCTTGCACCCTGCTGTCTTGGGAGGTGGGACCATGGTGCCCAGTGCCCTAGTCCCTGGCCCTATTTTGGGCCCAGTCTCTTATGGGCATCGGGTCTTTAAGTTTGCAAATTGGAAAATAATGTTTCCTGGTCGGCCTAAGGTCGGGAAAATTAGTCTATCAGCCCTAATTGACAAGTATATAAACTACTTTTCCTCTCCTAGAAAGGGAGGAAGGAAATAGGCAAGAGCAAGATGCGGAAACGATATTCAAACATTCAAACATTCAAGCATCCAAGCATTCAAACATTCCTTCAAGCAATTGAGCATTCTAAGTCTCCATTCAAGGCTAAGTGTTGCATTCAAGACAAGGATTCAACCATTGAAGAGGAGATCACTTACAACATACAACATACTATATACATTACACCTTCAAATGTAAGAATACAAACAATCTTACAACAAGGTATCAATACTTGTTTACATTACAAACATTTACATTTATAGCATTCTCATTTCTTGGTTAATTCCAAAACCGGGGTTTGACCTAAAGGCAAACCCCTCATCCCTAACCCCCCAATCATCCTCCCTTTTCTGTGTGTAGGTTGCAGGTACGCAGTTGTAATTGAAGATCTGGAATCCTTGTGTAGAGACGAACAGATCCCCCTTCGTTTTGTGAATTTTTCGGAGGACCGTGTGCACGCCAGGCGCCATCGTCCAGTCAACTTTCACTCAAATTTGCAGAACAACACCGTCTCAACATTTTACTGCTAATTCCAGGTCCGCAGCTTCATCCCATATCCCTATCTCTGTTTATAAGTGAATCTTTCTTACTTTACATGCATTCCTAGTTCAATCTTTCTATCTACATTCTTTACAAAAGAGGGTATCCTTGATGTCTTAACCCTTGAAACTCATTTAGAATCCAATCTTGCATTGCATGGGATTGGATCTTGCGGGTTTCAACCCCTCTTTTGAATGTAAAGTCTCTCCTAAGTGAAAACCATCAACCCTAGTGACTCTCCCTTCTCTCTCCTTGGAGTTGGGGAGGGGAGAACAACTAGGGTTCGATTTTTCCGCTTTACATTTTGGTGAACCCGACGTGAACATCCTCATTCTGATTATTCATGGTTAGATCTGAAATTTTTGCTTCCTTAATTACATTTCCATGTTTGATCTTTGGCAAATTTTAGAGGTTAATTGCATAAAAACGCTAAATTTTCTTTTTAGTAATTAAGCTTGTGAAATGTTTAATTGTTAATGCTTGTTTCAAATCTACCCTTCTATTGCAAATTGTCAATTCATATTTGTGCTTTAATTCTCAAAATTAAGTGGTTAAATGTCAAAACCCTAATTTTTAAGACCTTCTTGATTCAACCTTTGACTGATAATTTCACTAATCAAAACACCTCCAAATCAGCTGTAACTTTGGATTCCGCAATAAAATTACAATATCTCTCATCCCTGAAAATTTGGAAAAAAGTTGCGAGGACCATGTGCACCCCGAGTGCCATCATCCCCGACATTTTTTCTGAAATTTCGGGAGCTAGATCTTATTGTATTTTTCTACTAAAATCCAAAATTTTGGGTGATTTTATCAATTTTAACACTCTCAAAATTAAAGTCAAAGTTGGTCTAGCAATTGCTTGGATTGAGGCTTCTAATCATTTAAAAATTGTTGAAATTGAAATTCATATCAAAATTGTGTTTCTTACAGTCCTAAATCTGAAAAGTGTGTTGGCATTCATTCGAAATTTCAGTGTTTTATTCAAATCTTTACAATTTGTGACTTTTGAAATTAAGTGTTTAATTGCAACATCTTTGATTTCCACTTTCAAATTCGAATTTTGCATGAAATCGAGTCAACTTATAAATTTCAAAGCCTGCATTGCTTTCAGCATTCCCTCTAAAATCATAAAATTCAAAATTTCGGTTTCCCTCTCTTTTTCAAAATTCAAATTTTACATTTTTCAACAATCTTGGTAGGGTTCAATTTTTAGATTGCAACTTTAATTTGGCCTATCTACAGATCATAAAATCACTCAATTTTTTCAAATTAGCTTTAAAATCATCATAACTTTCATCCCTGAAAATTTCAAAAAAGTTGCGAGGACCGTGTGCACTCCATTCGCCATGGTCCCAGACATTTTTTCCAAAATTTCAGGAGATTGTCCTGATTGCATTTAACATCTTAAATCTAGGAGATTGGCTGATTTTATTGAAATTTGCTACCTCTAAAATTCAAAATCTTCTCTCTCTCTTTAGTGCATGAGTTTTACAACAATAAGCCCTACTTAAACTATTCCCGTTAGACGAAGCCTTAGAATTAAGTCCTTCCAAGGTGTAATTACTGAGGAGATGGAACCTAATTTGAATGGCCTTTTTAACGAGGACATGGGTAATTCCTCTAATCCTCTTAATGATGAAGAAGCTCTCCATGAGGTTTCTGTAGAACAACTTTCAAAATTGGATAACCAATTTGATGATTTTCGACAATGGATGTCTCAAGAATACCCCGATAGTCAAGCTCTTCCTTTAATTGAGGGTCTAAAACGTATGGTTCAAAGTGATAAGAATGGAATTGATATTTTGCGTGGTATTGCACACATTGTCGATTTGAATGTGATGCCTATGAAGAGTTGTGCCGAAACCTTAGGTTATACACAACCTCCTACTCAAGTTAATCATTCTATTCCTTTGACAACTTCTATTGCTAGTATACCTACTTTTACATCAAACATAATGACTACTTCCATACAAGACATTCCTCCTATGATCACTAGTCATGGGGGCAATCCTTCTTCTTCAATCAACCCTCTTCCTCCATTCAATCCGACTTCTTCATTCATTCCTTCAATGAGTGTCCCTATTATATCTCCACAAATGAACATGATGCAAGGGGGCAATTCATTTAACCATTCCATTCCTCCTTGTAGTGTTCCTCCTTTCCAATCATCTCCTATGACTAACTATCATAGTGTCCCACCACCTTATTCTCTACCTTCTTTCAATAACATTCCACCTCCATCACAATCTACTATGAATTCTTCGACTGAAGCGACCATTAACAATCTTGCACAAACTGTCTCTTCTTTACAGCAACAAATTGCCTCTATGAATCAATCTAAGTTTAGTGTGCCCACATTTGATGTTGCGAGCCCACTTTCTCTCGACATTGTTCGAGCTATCCCCCCTAAACATGTTGAAATTCCGCATTTGGAGCTTTATAATGGTAAGGGTGATCCTCTAACACATGTTAAGACCTTTCAAACAATATGTACTGATTTTGCTTATGACCAAAAGTTGCTTGCAAAACTGTTTACTAGAACATTAAGAGATAAAGCCCTACAATGGTATTGCTCGTTGCCTTCTTATTCTATTGCTTCTTTCGAACAACTTGCAAATGCTTTTATTCAACAATTTCAAAACAATATAAGTCCTAAAGTTACTTTGATTGATTTAATGCATTGTAAACAAGGTGTTAAAGAAAAAGTGACTGATTTCATTGGTAGATATAAGCATTTGTATGCTCAAATTTCTTTTCCAGTACTTGACAATGATATTCAAAGAATCTTTATTTATAATTTACAAAAAGATATTAGAGAAAAACTTATGTTTTCTGAGTTTACTTCTTTCCAACAGTTGTGCGCAACTCTTCACAATTATCAACTGACTGTGAGTCAAATGGAACAAGCAAATCCTATGGCTCTGAGTGATAAGGGTGATAGTAGTCAACAACCATTTGGGAAGTTTAAACCGAACAGAGAGTCCATTAAATTCAATGAAAACATCATCAACAACAATGTGAATGTGGCATCAGGTGTGCCTCCTATTTCTAAGTTTTTCAAGAAAGAAAGAAAGTTTACTCCTTTGAATGAATCATTGCATAGTATTATGAATAAGTTATTGGAACAAAATGTGCTTACTCTTCCTCCTATAAAACAAATAGATCCTGCAAAGATTAATTCACCCTATTTTGATAACAAATCTTTTTGTCAATTTCATCGTCATCCTGGGCATGATACTGAAAAATGTTTTGCTTTAAAGGGTAAAATTCAAGATTTGATTGATAATAATACTATCTCTGTTTCTAGTGTGAATGATAAAGGCAACACATCTGTAGCTCCTCCTAACCAAAATCTTCAGATTTTTACTGATCCATTGCCTTCTCATACCTCTAATGCGATTGATACTAATGATTCCTCTGTCTCACTTGATGATCTTGTGTCTATGACTCCGAATGTGATTAACTTTGTAGAGCAGCAGAAAATCCCTAAAGAACCTTCCATCACCTTTGATTCTAGTGAAACTATCAGAGCACCTGATGGTCCTTTATATATAGTTGCAAAAGTCAAGAATACACCTTGCCGTGGGGTGCTTATTGATCCTTCTTGTATGGTTAATATCATTACTGAAGAATTTCTTTTTACTTTGCAATTGAATCAAGTGATCTATGATGAAACAAATGTGGTTGTGAAACTATTTGATGCATTTTCTTCTCCTGCAATCGGTTCTATTAAATTACCTATTGAGGTCCATAACAAATCCCTTGATGTGGACTTTGCTATTATTCCATCATCCGAACAATTTCGTGTGAAGCTAGGCTATCCTTGGTTATCTTCCATGAAAGCTATTGCTTCTCCTATTCACAAGTGTTTGAAATTTCCCCATAATGGTGAAGTTGTTACTATCAATCATAGTCTCTTTACACCAGCTGAAAGAACTTCTAGCGTTCCTATTGATTATTTTTGGCCTAAACAATTCCAATCTCTTCCTCCGCGAAGTGATCATCTTTTTAAATCTTATCAAAAGTGGAAAAAAGATATGATCCTATCTCTAAGTGAACCTAGAACACCCAAACTTGACATTCCTATCGTTCCTGAGAAGGAAGTTCTTCCTTTGAAAGATAAAACTAATGTCTTTCCTCAAGAAGATTCCCAACCCATCCCTATGAATGTGACTATGCCTATATCTAATAAATTTCCTAAAAGTAGACCTATACCTCCTCGTCATGATGGACTTGGTCTCCTTCCTAAACCGAATATTCCTCCCTTATATGGAGCAGCTCCTCCTCCTTCCTCTTATGGAGAGAAGAGACCTTCCTCTTCTCCTATTGTTCAACCTAAGAGACCACAACCTAAACACCCAAGTGATAAGGATGAGAACATTCCTCCTCCTCACTCTTCTCAACTTCCTACTAAGACTAGATGGAATCGTTCCGCACGTGATCGTCGATGAAAGCGTCATCTTAGAGCTCAGGCAGCTGCTTCTCAAACTTTGTAATCCCCAAAAACACCTTCAGCCAATATTATTCCATTTTCTCCTCAGCCGACGATTGAGCCGAAATCTCCTAAACATAAGATGCATGATGGCCTTGATCCTGTGCGAGTTAAAGATCCTATTTTTATAAATCTTGATGCTGATATAGATGAAAATGGTACTCCTGTTCATTTTGATAGTGAATATGAATATGTTGATGTTGATAACCATTTATCTAACGAATTTTCTAAAGCACTTATCCTAGCTCCTAGACAAGAACAACGTGGCACGGAACATGAACATAGCCCTTGTTTGGATCTTGTGATAGCTCCATCTGTTGTGTTGGATGTTCCTCCTCTAGCGTGTTTCCTACCTTCCCAAAATATTGATCAGCAAGATCGAGGGGTAGATGACGTGCTAGACTAGTTGCATTAGCATAGCAGACTCTCTCCTCCTCTCTTGATCTCTTTTGTTACTTCTTCTATGTGTTATTCTCATTCTTCTATTTGTTGTCCTTAGTGTTGTCTACTTGAGGACGATACAAAGCATTGAGATCTCTTTTGGTCTCTCTCATGTTGACTTAAAAGACACATGTGTTCCCTTCTTCTAGGTGACCTTCCTTGATTGGGGAATGAAGAACAATTATGCATACATACATATGATATACATGAATTATTATACAGCATACTGACCTCGAGGAAAGCGAAGTCACCTTGTGCTTTGTGTTTTGGTGTCTATTATCCTTGGGCTTATCTCACACTTCGAGGCTAAATCCTTGTGATAACGTGCTCCTTTCTCATTTCTTATATGTATCACTACCTTAAAGCAACCACCCCCGGTGAGGCATGTGCGATCACTTTGATGTAGGGGGGAATACATCCCATTCATATCTTTTCAAGATACTTGAAAATTTCTTGACAAATTTAGCTTTGCCTTGAAAATTTTTGATATCTTTCTTGCATGACTCATAGTGAGGGAGCCTTACTACTGACAGTCATGGTTCTCCCTCATGATTTTCCCTTTTACTTTGTCAATCGAAGTCGTAAGATCCTTAGTCCACTGGGGGCTTGGTGTATCTTGCCTCCTTGACGTGGTGAAAGATTTTCAATGTTGTTTCCTTGTACTTTACTGGAAGTATGAGCATACGCTTATACTCCCGCTAAAGTGGGGGCTAAATCTAGTGTCCTAAAATTGTGACACTTGCAATTTCGACTACATTTGGGTCTTCACGATGGTGTCGCAATGTTGAACCTAAATGGAGACCCCGAAACCTGTTTACGACACCAAAAACTGCATTTTTCTGCACCCTGGCTTGATCCCTCCTTGCACCCTGCAATCCCGGGAGGTGGGACCACGGCGCCCAGCGCCCTGGTCCTTCTAGACTAGGGTGCCCAGCGCCCTGGTCCCTGGCCCTATTTTGGGCCCGGTCTCTTGTGGGTATCGGGTCTTTAAGTTTGCAAATTGGAAAATAATGTTTCCTGGTCAGCCTAAGGTCGGGAAAATCAGTCTATTAGCCCTAATTGACAAGTATATAAACTACTTTTCCTCTCCTAGAAAGGGAGGAAGGAAATAGGTAAAAGCAAGATGCGAAAACGATATTCAAACATTCAAGCATCCAAGCATTCAAACATTCCTTCAAGCAATTGAGCATTCTAAGTCTCCATTCAAGGCTAAGTGTTGCATTCAAGACAAGGATTCAACCATTGAAGAGGAGATCACTTACAACATACAACATACTACATACATTACACCTTCGCATGTAAGAATACAAACATTCTTACAACAAGGTATCAGTACTTGTTTACATTACAAACATTTACATTTACAGCATTCTCATTTCTTGGTCAATTCCAAAACTTGGGTTTGACCTAAAGGCAAACCCCTCATCCCTAACCCCCCAATCATCCTCTCTTTTGTGTGAGTAGGTTGCAGGTACGTGGCTGTAATTGAAGATCTGGAATCCTTGTGCAGAGACAAATAGATCCCCCTTCGTTTCACGGATTTTTCGGAGGACCGTGTGCACGCCGGGCACCATCGTCCTGTCAACTTTTGCTCAAATTTGCAGAATAGCACCGTCTCGACATTTTACTGCTAATTCCAGGTCCGCAGCTTCATCCCATATCCCTATCTCTATTTATAAGTGAATCTTTCTTACTTTACATGCATTCCTAGTTCAATCTTTCTATCTACATTCTTTACAAAAGAGGGTATCCTTGATGTCTTAACCCTTGAAACTCATTTAGAATCCAATCTTGCATTGCGTGGGATTGGATCTTGTGGGTTTGAACCCCTCTTTTGAATGTAAAGTCTCTCCTAAGTGAAAACCATCAACCCTAGTGACTCTCCCTTCTCTCTCCTTGGAGTTGGGGAGGGGAGAACAACTAGGGTTCGATTTTTCCGCTTTACAGAGACTAAGGGGATTTTCCTTTCATTTGTCATATTGCTATTCCAAAGAAAATCTCTAACAAGTTTGTGCAATTGTTGAATGATAGATGAGGGAGCTTTGAGAAAAGACATGTAATAGTTTGGTATTGTTGTTAACACTGACTTGATAAGAAGAATTCTACCTGATAATGAAAGCCACCTTACTTTCCAAGCTGAAATTCGAGCCTTGATTCTACCAATAATAGCAGACCAATAAGAAGATTTGTTTGTTCCCATGAAAAGGGGATGCCAAGGTGGGAAGATGGCAATTGATCCATTAGGAAGCCCAAAGTCTTGGATATTCTTAGTGACAAGATTGAAGGTGTGTTGAAGATGAAAATCTTAGACTTAGAAGCATTAATTTTATGGCCTGAAGCAGAAGAATAGATTTCCAATATTTTCTTGATGAGCCTGGCTTCTTTTAGAGAAGACTTACCAAATAACAATGTATCATCAGCAAAAAGAGAGTGAGTTATTGCTATTGAAGTACCTGGGAGATTGGCCCCAAGCCAAATCCCTTTTGAAGACTAAAAATTTATTTATCTACTAAAGGCATTTGCAATAAGAATGAAGAGAAAAGGTGATAAAGGGTCGCCTTGTCTTATTCCTTGTGTACCCTGAAAAAACCCTGAGGGATGTCCATTTATTAGAATAGAAAAATGTGTACCTAAGACACAAGTTTTGATCCATTTGCACCATTTTTTTGAGAAGTCGAATTTAGATAATACCTTAAAGAGAAAATCCCACTTAACCCGGTCGTATGCTTTCATCATATCAATTTTGACAACAAAATTTGCTTGTTGTTTTTCATTGATAGAGTGTAAAACCTCATGTGCTACTAGTGTTTCAATGATTGTTCTTCACAAGTGATGTATTTTGAAAAATCAGTGTTGAACATAAACAAACCTATCTAATATTAGTCCATTTGGTCACTTGTTAAGGTTAGTTATGGTATTAGATAGAGGGAATGATAAGTTTGGCTAACCATGTTTGGTGTTGGATGGATGTTTAGGCACCAAACATTTGTTCAAGATTACACTTGTGTTTTGGGCAGTAAATTTCTTTATAGTGATAGACATGTTGTTAGAGTGCAGGTGTTGATAATGAGGAAGTTAGTTATTAACTTTCTTGATTTTTTTCCTATGGTGCAATGATTTTTTTATTATGGAGGGAAATTTGTGATAGAGATGGTCGAGACTTTGTGGTGTTTCATTGCTCTTCATACAAGAGGATTTCAGTAGATCACTTATGTAGGAGCCTAGAAGTATAGTGTTCTGAGAAAATGGAGCTACAAATCTCCTAAAATTATTTGGGATCCTAGAGTGCCATTGAGTTTTATCTGGGCTCAATCAGTTTATGAGTTGGAATTTCTTGAGGACAAGCAATCTTTAGGGAGGGAGGAATATAATGTCCCTATTTTTATGTCATCTTTTTTGTGAGCATTCGCCAATTTTCAAGGTTTTTTCATAGGTTTCCATATGCTTTGGGAGGGCTCCAATGTTCTTGGTAAACTCAATTGTCAATTTTAGTGGGTTTTAATAGAAATTTCTATTTATAGTAAGTGCTTGCATGACACCAATCTCACTGGATTTTTCTAGGTTTTTTCTCTTTAGTGTTTGAAGAAAACTGCTATTTATAGTAATTTCTTTAATGGCACCAATCTTTCTAGACTTTTTTTGGCTTATTCTCTTTGGTCCTCATAGAACACACTATTCATAGTAAGTGTTTGCATGGTAGAGATGTTTTTGAGGTTTTCTAGTTTTATTCTCTTTAGCTCTTACAAAACACTGTTATTTACAGTATGTGCTTATGTCTGCATCAATTATCATCTTCCAATTTAGTTGGTTCTAGCATGTTTTATTCTTCATTTTTTATGTCTTGGTGAGTTATCATCAGGTGATTGGAATTATTTCTACATATTTACACTTAAGTATTAAAGTGGTATTTTATTATTAACTTAAGTATTAAATATTTTATAAAGTAAATGTCCACAAGTTGGATGCCTAGGTTATGAGGGCTAAACCTTTTTTTAAAGGTTTTATGGTAACCTTTTCAATGGAAATAAAATATTTAAAATTTAAATGCCCTAAGTCCCCTTCAAACTCTCTAAATTGGAGTTTGGGCTCTCATTTCTTCAAACAAAGTTTGCACGTATAACTTAATGATGTTGGAATGAGTTGCATAATTTCTTCTGGGTGTTGTTGAGGACAAAAACCCTCTTCAATCTATTGGTTTTGTTAGATTTTACCAAGATGAAGAGCTCAATGAAAATTAAAAAATAGAGAGACAAAATATAGGAAAAGAATAAATTGTATTCTCATCAATAGATAAATGATCAATAGTTATATACAATGAATATGAACCTACTTATATAGGCAAGGCTATATGGATATGTGAGCACAAAAATGACATGTAGCTCAATAAGAAACGAGGGTAGGTAGGGATAAGTAGGGGTATGTAGGAGAAACAATATAATATTCCACATGAGGTGGATCACCCACCGAATGTGGAATGTAACAACAAGATAAGACCACAAAAGGTGAAAATTATCCTATACACACTATCCCAATGTGGCACAAACACCCAAGTGTCTCATACCCAAACTACTATGAAATTCATTATCCTAAGTAAACTTAAGTAAGGTGTAATTATATCCAACATGAATAAATAATTACACCAACACCCCCTCCCTTAAGTGCAACTTAGGGGAATGCCCTTAAGTCTACAATGAAACTAAGAAATGCAAGATGGGTCCCGACTACTAGGCCATGTTAGCTACCCATGTACAAATGCAAATGCATGCAAACCAATGCAATCTCTCATAAAGCGGGAAAAGAGAGAAAAAACATCCCCCAAAAGAGAGATGAAAACTATACAAGATAAATATCATAGAAGTGTGTGAAGAACAAATCCCCATGTGAGGAAAAAGTCCCCCCAATATGAGAGAAGAAGAGAAGCTAGGTAGCCCCCCCTCAATGTAAAATCTGCACCAATGGTAGAAGCTTGAGAATGAATGAAGAAACTTCTCCATGGATGTCAAACAATGTTCCTCCCCTTAGGAAGAAACAAAACCAAAGGTGTATCCATGAAGTCTCCCCAATCATGAAGGGAAGATATAGATAAAAAACTCATGATGAAAGGAATCTCTGAAAACTGTTCAAGTGTCCCCATGTAGATATTGAAGGTTACCCCCTCCAAAGGTGGTGAAATGCTCCACACTGCTAAAAAAGGAACTCCAAAATCTAGTGGAGAGGAATGTAGAACAAGTCCCAAAGACCCACATGTCTCCTAAAAGGATAAAGAGACCTCCTCCAACTATTGTACATAAGAATCCACAATCATGTCAACCTTGAAAAAATGATCATGTAGAGAATGAAAAAGAGAGTCAGAGTGTGCCCTCACAACAATTGAAGAAGGATCATCATCATCAAAGAGAAGATGAATATCATCAATGATGTCTCCCAAATCTGCAATGTAGGACTCCACAAACAAACCTGCAATGTCTGTCAAGTAATCATCCCATGAAACTGAAGCTGAAAGACAAGATATATCTTGTTGCACTAAATCACAAGGAAAAACTATCGCACTATCTTCATCATCAGGTGCAAAAGGTGATGTGATATCAATAGGAGGAGATTAAATACAAGGCTCAAGAATGGGGTCGCATGTGAGAATCCCCAAGTTCAAGTACCAAAACTTCTCCTCAAAACCTAAATCATCATATGTGAAATTATCCTCATCACTAGGAACAAAATCAGAAAAAGGAGTATAACCGAGATGCATGATTGACCACCCCATTTGCAATGATAGCTCTAGTCTCCAAGTCTCTAATGAAAACTGACTTAGGTGTGAACTCCACAATTCTCTTTGTTGCCCCATGTGTGATTTGATAGATGGAAAGAAGATTGTTTGTCAAGTGGGGCACACACAACACATCATTGAAAGAGTTGCCCCCAATGGCAATAGTTCCTTTCCCAATAACATCCATGTATGTATGATTTCCCATCAAAATATGTAGCATTGTACAAGGCTCAAATGTAGAAAACATAGACTACGAAGATGCCATATGATGAGAATCTCTTGAATCTAGAACTCATCTCCCTGAATCATGACTTATAGTAGCACAAAGAGCTATTCCTTTTCTTGTCCCAAAAGAGTGAGTTTTCCCACTTGTTGAAGCCATGAATGCTTTCCCTTTCCTCTTTGATTGTGAGGAAGTGGAAGGTGATGAATCCTCCTTTTTTTAGGAATCAGGCAAATCAATGTTGTTCTTTTTGAGGATGTGTGTGAGCTCATCAATCTTCTTAGAATGGCAACGATGCTCCTCATGACCAACCTTTTTACAATAGGCACAAGTAGGTCTCTCCTTCTTTGGTGAATTGTCCTTATTGGAAGAGGATGATTCTCCTTGGTGTGGAGAAGGTGGTGCTTTTTCCTTAGGATTTGATTGCCATTTCTTCTTGTTTGAGTTGTCATTTCCATGATTTCCTTTGTTCCCTTGATTTTCCACTAATGCTCGAGACTTAGAAGTCTTAAGAATGTCCATTCTTATCAACTTAGTTTGTTCCATCATAAACATTTTGGCAAAAGCATCAAATGTAGGCATTGTGTAGCTTAAACCCATTGTCATCCTATGGGTTTGGAAACTAGAAACAAATGCTACATATTCTTATGGAAGTTTGCCCATCAAATTGAAGATCAATTGAGTATCCTTCTTATCAATGCCACAATCTTTGAGTTGTGCCCTCAACTCTTTTGCCTTAGTGACATAGTCTTGTATAGTATCAAGGTTCTTGGGATCTAACATGGTGAGATCATTATCAATTTGATATCCCCTAATCTCATCAACTTGACCATACAAGTCTTGAAACTTTTGCCAAGCATCCTTAATTAAGGTACATTTTTCAATATGAAAGATGAGATCCTTTGATACATTCTTTCTTAAGGTACCAATTGCCATGATATTTTTAGTGATCCAATCCAAGTGACCATTTGGATCAGCCTTAGGATCAGCAGGAGCAACAATAGTTCCATCAATGTAATGAGTTAATCTTTTTTTCCAAAAGTTTACTCCATGCATCAATTTTCCAAGTAGCATAATTACGAGGAGTTAAGAGAGTAAACTTAGGAGAACCCATATCAGCAAAAAGTAAAGAACACAAGAGACAAAAGCATAAGAGACACCCCCCCAAATTTACTTAATCAAAGTACCCCTCCCCCCCACAAAAAATGATGATTTTGGCACTTTATATGTAGTGTGTGTACAATAGGCCACTTGCAAACAATGGCAAGGTGGAATTCTTATTTTGTTTTACAACTACCCCAATAGGCTAAGAACTACAATGCAAAAGACCAGAAAGATAGATCTATGCAATACAAGTGCCAAATTGGCAAATAAAATACCATATGCTAAAAGTACAATTTCTACTCAAAATCACTAAAAAATTATAGCAGATTATGAAATTAGACAAAAAATTATGTACTTAAAAAAAATGGCACCTGAAAAGGAGTTCGTAGAGCCCAAACAGAGTCACAAAAGTTGTAGAAACGAGGATTGGATAGCTACAGTCACCAAAAACTGATATTTCTAAAATATTTGTCCATCAAAACCAAAAAATAATGCCACCATGAGAAATTTCAAGAAAAATTAGCCCATTTCAAAAAAAATTGCACCAAAAAAGGAGCAAAAATGAGCAAGATATGGCCATTTGATATTGAACTGCAAAATCAAAAAACTCAATGAGAGGGGCCTGCCAAATTTTCAAAAAATGATGATGTCAGTAAAACACTATCTTAAATTTGATGGCTATATGACCGTCATGAAAACTTCACTCCCCTATTGACTGGGCATCCGTACAATACAGACTGGTGACGTGGCAGAACCAAATTGGCATAATTTATTAACGTGTCTATACCGATGATGACGTGTCAAGATGATGTAGTGTACGGTTTGCTGACATGGAAAGTGTGATGTGGAGCATTGTTTGCCCTGTGGACTATGCTGGCAGGCTGACTAGGCACACGGTGAACACGATAGTGCCATGTGTTTGTAGAGGACACTCTGCAGTCCACACAGGTGGCAGAAAATGCCTAATGGCAAAATGCCATGTGGCATAAAGAGCCCACGATTGTAGTCAAGGGCAGTTGCGTGTCTATCATGCCAGAGAAATCACTAGAAAACATCGAGTCGGCAAGAGAAGAGAGCCTAGTAGGGCAGGGAGTAGAGGCGGTCGGCGATAGCGATGAGAGAACGGGCGTCTGCAGGGATAAACCGGCGGGAAGGAGAAAGCCCAGCACCATATGCCATAAAATCGGTGGTGGAGCAGAAGAACCGATGGAGCAGCATGGTTGGAATAGCCACTGAGGTCGGCAGATAGTCGTTGGTGTTTGGGGTTGTTGGCAAGGGAGAAGAGAACCCGACAGGAGTGAACAAGGAGCAAATCTAGTGGGAGATACAAGGCGGGGATGGCACAAGCTATACAAATGGTCTTACAACGAAAGCACAATTATAGGGTATGGTGAGGCGATGTGGTCTATGGATCCCCCCCCTTAAAATACTTTGTTTGATTTTTATTTATTTTTTAAATGAAGCTTTTACAATTAAAAATTTTTAAAATGCGAAAAAATAATAAATTGGAAAATCAAATGTAAATTTCCCAGAAAAATAAAAATAAAACATTTTTAATTTTTTTTACAAAATTCGTACTGTATAGCCAAAATAGGCTAAAAAATTCCTCCAAGCCCCAAATTTGACTTTCACCCAATATAGGCGAATTTATAGTCAAAATTCATGGAAATGGCCACCTGGACTCAACCGTAATGTCCAAATTGTTGTATGACACCCCAAAAAAATAGCAGCACCAGATTTGAAAATGCAAGCCGTCAACAATGCCTCTCAAAGAAGAATCAATGATGCTCTAATGGCTCTAATACCATGTGAGATTTTGCCAAGATCAAGAGCTCAATGAAAATTACAAAATAGAGAAACAAAATATAGGACAAGAATAAAATGTATTCTCATCAATAGATAAATGATCAATAGTTACATACAATGAATACAAGCCTCCTTATATAGGCAAGGCTATATGGATATGTGAGCACACAAACATGACATGTGTGGCTCAATAAGATATAAAGGTAGGTACAGATAAGTAGGGGTAGGTAGGAGAAAGAATATAATATTCTACATGAGGTGGATCAGCCACTGAATGTGGAATGTAACAACAAGATAAGACCACAAAAGGTGGGAATTCCCCTACACACACTATCCCAATGTGGCACAAACACCCAAGTGTCTCATACCCAAACTACTATGAAATACATTATCCTAAGTAAACTTAAGTAAGGTGTAATAATATACAACATGAATAAATAATTACACCAACAAGTTTTGATGGTGGAAGACCACCATAGCTAGATTTGGTATTTTCATTTAGGAAATGCATTGAGTTTTACAAAGTTTTGGTGATTTGGGTTTTACAAAGGTGAAGATTTATATGGTATTTTGATTTAAACTTTGGGGTTTTAATGTCATTGGTATTTTTTTGTTATTTTGATGCAGTTTCTAGTTTTAGGTGGATTTCTAGACTTATTTGTACACCTCCAGCCACAAGTGAACCCCAATCTTAGCTCATATCTCTTAGGGTATTTCTTATTTTCTTTTGGCTATTCTTTCTATGCATTTACTTCAATTAGGTGACCAATTTCCATATATTATTTGAAGTTTTTTTCGAGACTTCAAAATTTATAAGAGGAATCACCACCCAAGTAGATTGTACAAGTGTGGATTTCTTTGAAATTTGTGCCAAGGATTTATAGTGAGGTTTGAGGATTTTAATCTCATTTTTCTAAGGTGTTTGGACTAAACAATGAGATAACGTGTTACTAAGATAGTTTGGAGTTGGTAGAAGAGGTTTTTATAAGACTAGCTAGTTGTCCCAGTACAAAATAGCAGCAAATCAACTATAGAACTCTCATCTAAAGGGATTTTTAGTATTATCTAGTCCATGTGAGGTGTTTTTCTTGTTGAAAAATAATTATAATTAGCTTCGAGGGTTTTTTTACTTGATTGGGGATGTCTTTGGTCCTATTGCAACCTCTTAGAGGTTTGATTTCAATCATAAGAACCCATGACATAATTTTGATCATGATTTTTATAAATCTACACTTTGCAATCGATCTCTAATAACTTTATTGGCTGCCTATTTGAGGTATTTCATGGATGTACATTTGACTTAAATTCAATTCAATTGATGTTTGGTGTTGCTATTTCAATTTGGGTTTATGATAATAATGTTTCCAAATATATGTATTGTGATTTGAATAAATTAAGAAATCAAATCAAACTTAATGATGCAAGTATTTTTATTTTGTATTGGCAAGCTATTTTATGTGGTGAAAATGATTTGAAAAAAAACAAAAATGCAATGGTAACCATTACAGCCCTGGATTCAACCTCGTAATTATGAGAGTCTCCCTTTTATATGTTGTTGGTTCTTTTCCATCAATCATCTGGCCAAAAACTATTCCCACTTACATCATAAGGTCTCTATTATATGGTAGAAGGATGCTACTAATGACCACTTAAAATTTAATTATTTTGATTCATCATGTGACTCCTTCCAAGATGATGTTTTTCTCTTACTTCTGGTGCAGCTCTAATACCATCAAACTCTATTGTGCCACCTCCTAGCCTCCTACAAACCAACCTTCCTTCGGCTTTAGAACCTCCTCATTTCTCCTCTCATGCTAATGTGGATGCTCCTTCATGTGGTAGAAACTTGTGTAAATTTATCGAAGGGTTCTATTTAAAGAATTTGCACAAATAACTTGATAGAAACTTGTGTGCCCTATGTTGAACCTTATGTATATCACCTCTAAAACCTTTGAACATATATGTTTTTTTGGTCATACATTTTAATAAGAAAAAATAGAAAGGCGATGCAAAAATAAAATAGCCTAAAAAATGTTAGCATACCCCAACACTAAAAGCAATAGTTAAATGAACCCCTATCTTAACTAAGGGTAAATATGAAGAGATCTACAAATGAGTGAGATGGGTTGGGATTGTTTGAGCATAAATTGATCTCAATCAATCAATTGTTTGATGGTATTTCACTCATTGAATAGGCCAAGTACATGAGGCTTGTTGGAGAAAAAAATTAGGTGACAAATATCATTGGAAAATAGATTGGAAAAGGAAGACAAATTCGATTCATCCATAGTTTAAATTTTTAACATGAATATTATAATAATATTCCAATTTTGAACTAATATTTTTTTATCAAAGGGTAAAATAGGTTTTGAAGGAACCCCAAAACCTTATCACAATATTTTGCCCAAAAGAAAAACATTGCCAATCAACAACCAGACAACATCTAACAAAAAGAGACCAAATAACCTAAAGCAAAAAATTAATAACAAGATTTACTAAAACTTATTTATGGTTTGAAGTCCTTGTGCAATTTTGTGAGGCTTGGCAACTCATTCTTCTCAACTATAAATTTTTTCTTCCTACTACCACAAGTCTAAGAGCTTGAACCCTTTTGATTGGTCTGTTTCACATGTTTACCATTATATTTGTTGTTTTGATCCTCATTTCTTTTCCAAACAGTGGCATACTTAGAGACATGTTGCTCCCTTAGTTTCCTTAGTTAAAATTTGAATTCCCTCTATACTATTTTAGATGGTACAATGGTTGATCTTCACAACTCTCTTCATGTCATGATTAATACCATGAAGCTTCTCCTTCAAACCTGTAACCTTTTTCTCATAATCATTTTTCAAGTTGAGGATATCCTTAGTCATTGCATCCATTATGGGTAGCCTCCCAACCAGAGATTACTTTAGTGGCAAATATTCACCAATGGCGAATATTTTGTATCGACTGGGGGTGGCCATGTCACCAGAACATTATCAATTTCCATCAAATTCACGGCACAATCGCCATATGTTTTATGTAATTAAATGTTTCTATGTGAGGATTTTGCCAATACAATATACAATGGACACACTGTAAATTTAATTTTTTTGCCTACACTCTTCGAGGTTGCCTTAATAGACAACCATAATTTGCCTATAGGCATATGAAGATTTGTTAGCCAGGAGGACCCATTTCGCCCAACATTTTGCCGACACGTGTCTCCATTCACCCCAACTTTCACCAATTATATTGTATTTGCCAATTATTTGGATGACCCATAATTGCCTCAAAAATTACATAAGTCATGTTATAGTTACGCGAGATTCGCCAATTATTTGTATACCATATAAAATTCCCATGGAATTCGCCATATAACCATTGGTATAAATACATTGAAAGATCAGATCTATCTCTACACAATCTGGTCAGTTCTAGGCTCTGAATTCTGATCAATAGTGAAGTTTCAAACCAAGGAAAATTATTGTTGCTGACTGCATTAGCGACTGCTAGTGACCTAAAGGTGAGCGATCATATTTTTGATGTGTTATAATATTATTCTGAATTTATCTATATTTGTTTGCACTGTTGAGTTCATTCTTATTTAGTGGGTACCCATCACTGCCAAGTGGTCAACCGGGAGATTCAGACCTCAAACATCTAGATTGTAGGTCATAGGGCCAATGAAACATATCTTATACTTTATATTCTATTATTGCTTTTTCAACAAATTGATATTTTTTTGGCAGCCTTTATTTTGTTGGAGATATCGAACAGAAAGAAGGGTAGGAAACCTGAATGTGGGGAAGGCCGTGAGAGGCCAACAAAAAGCATAACGGTGTCTTCATACTTTGGCTTTGGAAAAGATTGTGGTGAAAATCAGGAAGGTATATCATCACAAGTACAAGTACAAAATTCGCAACCTACACCGCATGTTGAAGACGGCGGCGAACCTAATATCTCATATCAGGATGATCTTGAAGAAGATTATTTGGTAGATTCCCAAGTTAGCTGAAATGATATAATAGACGAGTGATAATGCCATTGATGATAATGCACGAAAGGGGAAAAGAAAAGCCAAATCAAAAAAGGATCAACCACAATCAAAAAAGGTTTGGGAGTGGGATATGTCAGTGAGGAATTTTCAAATTAATTGGGCATCAAAGTATCCATTCATTGAACCAATGGAGAATCCAATTGAAGGTGAGCCTCCAATAGAATGCAGGTGCAAGATTCACACTTGGAAACATAACAAGGAAATTAGGTTGCAGCTAAAATCTGACACCATAGAAAAGCATATGGGTAAAGCTTATCAAAAACAAATGATAGACGGAGTTGAAAAATCAATGATAAGATGAAAAACATTAGAGGAATGTAAGCATGTGAGGAATGTCGAAGAGTATTATTTTCATGAGAAAATACAAATGAAGCCTATTGAAGTGAAAGGTTCTATTGAAGCTAGTTTTGGAAAAGCAATGCAAATAGAACAACTAGGAAAAGTTGTTTAGTTAAGTGTTGTTTTTAATATTTTGAGTACAGGGTGTGCTATGACAAATTTCCCATCAATTAGTGGTTTATTACACTTTTTGAAAGTTGCTAACTATCCTAATAGACACTAGTCAGTAAACAGTGGATGGGAATGGGCAAGTTGTCTTGCTGAGGTTGAAAAAGAAGATGTAAAGGAAAAAATAAGGGAGTCAAACTTTATTGCATTTTCTTTAGATGAAGTTACGGTAGTAGACAATACTTCATGGGTATGCATGCATGTTTATACTATACAGAATCATGCCCGCCAACCTCATCTACTATATGTTGCTAAAATGAAGGAGAGTGCGACAGCAGAAAATTTATTTCAACTAGTAAAGAGAAGTTTAATTAAATCTGGAGGTATGGATGACATGACAGTTGCCAAAAAATTGGTGTGTGTTGGAGTAGATGGAGCTTCAGTAATGTAAGGTCACAAGAACAATCTTTGTATAAATATTGAAACTCCATTTGCACTGTAGATTACTTCAATTCACTGCATGACTCACAAAATGAATCTAACGTTTGGAATTGTGAGCAAGTATGCTTCGGTAAAAAAAATTGAAATTTTAATCAAAGAGCTCTACTCACACTTTTGTCGAAGTCCCAAGTGATTTATGGAATTTCAACACTTTGTTGATGGAATAACTGATAGGAACAAGCTTCTCAAGGATAATGATACTGGATGGATCTCTTTGGATGATCCATCGCATCGAGTTTTTTCAGAATATCCATCCTTGATTGGACTATTTCACACAACTCGTGACAAATCAGATCAACTGAAATTTCCTGACCTTCTTTGGAGGTTAAGTAATCTAGAGACACTCTTAACTTTAGCATCTCTTCTGCCCATGCTAGAGGAAATGGGAAATATTATGAAGGCTGCCCAAAAAAGAGCTTTGTATATTGCAGAATATGCTACGCTATGTAAGATGACATGCATGACCCTCGACAATCTCTATTGAAATCAACCAACACTATCTGATGAAAAATTTGTTAAGTGGGAGACACTCACATATTTGAACAATCTTGATAACTTTTTACAAATCGGTGCAAATGGGGAGGTATGTGCCAATGTATGGGGAGTTGAGATACCAATGCACTTCTATGCCATGGTCAACCCCAAGGAGTCAGGAAAGCGCCCCAGGAAGCAACTAGAAAGAGTTACAATGGAAGATTTCAACAAGATTGTTGAGTCTATAGCTACTTCTATGAAGAAAATTGCCTATGATCTTTCCTCACAAATTAGAAGCAACTTCCCTCCTAACAACCTACTCGAAGCCATGTCTATTATGTTTCCTCAATATTGGAGCCTCAACAATGCAGCTGATTTTTGAAGTAAGCTGCTGACTTTGATAAAACAATTTTGCATATCCAGAGAATCGAATGGAGTGACTATAAATGGAATATTAGAAAAAACTCATCTTAGAGAGAAACCATCTTATTTTGCATACACTGTGAGGGAAAAATATGGCACAATGGAGAATGCCCGCGAAGAGGGATCAGTAACAAGGCTTTGGAAATATATAGTTGAGGACACAGCGTTGCGTGATTCAATGCCAACATAACTAAAGCTTGTTGATTTATGTCTTACTATGATATTGGGTTTGGTGGAAGATGAGAGAGTTTTTCAGTGCTTTGGGGTTCCTAAAATCAAAGCTAAAAAATAAGCTAAACAAAAATTTGGAAAATTGTTTGAGACTCTATACATCTAGGTATGATGTCCACACTTTTCCTTACAATAGGGCACTGCAAATCTGGAGGTCCAAATGTGAAAGAAGAGGTTTGGGAAACACTTAAAACCAATGTTCTAGTGGGACTATTGACTCGTGTACTAGACCTATTGGTAGCATTAAGATGCAGTTCAATGAAGGTATGCAGACTCAGAGTGAAGAAAACACAGACAAGAATCAAGAAATCTTTGAGTTTGATGAGGATGAATGGAAATTGTAAGAGATTGGTGTTTATTAATCTTATTACTGTATCTCATCATTCATATTACAAAAGCATATTATTATGGTTGATAACTTGATGATATTTTAAGAGTTTGTCAACTTTTTGCAATTAGAATTTAATATTGATTTGTAATTGTATTTTTCAACTTTCTATTTCCCAATTGAAAATAGCATAATAAAAGACCATAATGTGTTTCTTGATACAAAGATGTTTATTTAGACATGTTTGAGAACTTATATTTTCATTAATTCTTTCAAAATATAGCTATATGATACAATTCATTCAATATACCACTTTGTGTGATTCTCCATGCAAAAGTCAATACAAGGTTTCAGAACCCTTTGCAAATGACCCTGAATTCCCTTTTATAGAAACAAGGGAGTAACAAAAGCTTCAGGTCAATTTGCAACATGTGAAGACTCAACATCAAAATCACAAACTCAAGCTTCAGCACAAATTTTAATGGCCATCACAGGCTGGATTAGCAATTTAACAACTGCTACATGTCTAGTGTCTCCTGTTCAAAAAATAAAGTTCAAAATTAAATATTAATTCAAGCCATAATAAATTAAATATAGACAATAGTAGTGCCCAAAACCTAGTAATCAGAAATAGAGAAATGCAGAAATGTTAAAACTTGGGAGAATTTGAGAATACAAATTTACAAGCTGAAGGTTTGCACTGTGCATCATAGATTCATAGGTTGGATTAGCAATAGAGAGTGATGGTTTTTTCCTGTTCATGAAATAGAGTTATTTCAAGCAATGCCAAATTCCAAACAGAAAAAATATTAAACCTTGAAATTAAGAGTAAAAGCATAAAACTGTGCAATACATACTATTATTCTTAAGATTTTTGTGCTAGTTTTTGTAGGGTTCTCCACTCTTCATCTGATGGAAGGCCGATATTCTTTAAACTATGGAAATTCAACTACAACTTCATCAACAATCCATATTTAGAAGAGTGACTTGACATCATTGTTTCACCCAATACCGCATTCAGAGTTGTAAATGGTTGGATGAATTCCAGAAAGCTTTGGGGAGTTGTATTCTTAGGAAGCAAGTCTAAATCAGACTTCATTTTTATCTCCATGTTTTTTTTGTAAGATTATTTTCCAATGAATTTATTTGATGGGTCAACGGTCTTAGGAAAACCAAGTTTAATCAAAGTAGTTGTCTTTTCTTGCAGCTTCAATATCTTTTTGCCACATTTATCCATAACTTCTGATGTTTCCCTTAGTTTCTAGTATTTTTGAAGGATAGATGATGTCTTAACTATGGCATCAATGCAGCTCTTAATTCCCTTGGATGCCAAATAGCTATCACTGGTACTATAGACTACTTGCAAAATTTGTTTTGTCATATCCTCTTTTGAATAAACATGTATGCTCTTCTCAATGTGCCATTTGATTTTCATATAAATTAATCTTATACTTTCATTCAATTCAAAGAATTCACACAACTTGTCACTCCTTTGCATTATTTTCCCCCAAATGTTTTCTTGTATATACTTCATTGTATTTTTCATATTATCTTTCAATCTATCCTCCAAAGTTTTAATTTTATCATTTGCATTGTGCAGGTCTTCTTTCATTTGTGCACATTTTTTTCTTTCTTCCTCTACTTCCTCTTCCAAATTTTTTGCTTTTTCCTTCTCATGATCCAATAGGTCTTGTATTTTTCTTATTTTGGCAGCAGCAGACTCATAACTTGTATAATTTATGAAAACTGGCTCTTTCCTCATCAATATTTTTTATTGTTTTTAGCCAATTTTTCTCTTAGGTCCTTCAATTTTGCATCCATCTTTTCCTTCTCTACAATTTCTACTACAGAGCCCAAATTTTTTATCCTTTTCTGTAAATCATTGCACTTGTTAACTATTGCTTTCCTCTTTGATTTTGTCATTTGCCAGGTCTGACTGTAACTTTTCTATTTGTTTCTCCAGTTTATTTTTCTCTCTCTCCACCTTCAACAATGAAGTATAGACCACTTCGTTAGTCCTTTTTGACACACTAATTTTGTCCACATTATGTACTTTGGAAAAATCCATTTGGAGGGTGCTAACTTGAAATTCAGAGGGATCTATCTGACTATGTGGTGGATTTTTATCTTTAGTTGGGGGCATAATAACCATGAAATCCATCATATCTTTGTGTGGGTCATATGATGGAAATACCCTATTCCTTGCAGGTTGTTAGTCTAAAACTTCAGTCGGGGCAACCCTATGAAATGCTCTCTTTTTTTCTTTATTTGCATTTGTTGTGTGATCAAATTTTTCATAGTAATCATGAAATTGAAAATTTGGTCTTGTTAAAGAAATTGAATGTTTGAAAGGTGAAATAGGAATAGCAGAGGCTCCAGTTCCACCTATGCCTGTGGTTTTAACTAATGAATTACTAGGATTACCAACAACCATTCTTGATCCTGTCCCACTGTCACTTTCATGTGTAGTTTTTATAATCTTTTGAGGGGTTTGATCTGAAGCTGCAAATAATAGATTTGTAGTGTCAGTGGTACTTGATATAGGATTCTGAATAGTATGAGTATCTACCACCAGTGGCCTCTTGCAAGAGATATTTTGTTGTCACCCTTGTCCAACACCAAGACAACTAGTATCAGTAGTAGTGTGCATGCCAACCCCACCAATCGCAGTGGCACTTGATTGAAAACTAATAGGAATATTATCCCTAGATTCCCCACCACTGGAAGCGGCACTTGATTCACCACCAATGGGAATACCATGATGTGGTGGTGGTTGTGGATTTGAACCTGAAACAAATGCAGGTGGACCATGAGGGTAATGAGTAGTACCTTTCTATGATGAATCTGAAGAATCAAGTCCAATGACTGGTTTAACATGAGCTTTTGATTTTGAATTTGATGAAAGTTGTACCTCAAGTGGATACCAAATGCCTTCTCCTCTGAGACCTATACAACCACCTTCAAAACCCATTTTTTCCACAATGTTTTCCCCTTTGCTATATTTTTCTTTCATGGACTCATTGAATCCACCTAATAGTTTAGGGACTATAGTAGTTGTTGGACTAGGTCCAACTTCATACTCATTATCATCTTCACTCTTGTCATATGTTGTTGTGGGATGCTCGATATTCCACAATTTTCTAAACTCTTCATCCTCGTCGATGGACTCAAATTTTGCACTAGTCTTTGGTTCACTGAGATTCTTCCTCATAGTTCAAAAATAATTTATTCTGGTTTGAGTCCAATAACTTTCTTTACATTCTTGCAGAATTGTTTTGGGAATAGATTTGTTAGATGGATTAGCAGATTTTTGGTAGATATTGTAGGACCTCCTATTTTGGATGCCCTGACCCTTCTCTATTGTCCTCTGTGTGTACAATGCCATAATTTGTGATGACATTTCTTCTGTTGAAATTTTATTGTCAGTGACGATTTTCTCCATCTCTTTTTTTAACTCATCCCAGGAGTCCATGTTTCTAAGGTTTTCTAGCAATGGTTTACTTTCATGTTGACATAACACTAAAGAGTTCCCATTTTTCTTAAGCCTTGCTTGAACTACACCGGTTGGATCATACTGCTAGAGACCCTCATCACCAAAGCTAAAAACTATCAAAAAATCATGTTCCACATTGAATGCTTTTCACTCAAATGTGAACCCTCCACATGAGAAAGGCAAGGAAGAAAATATGCTCTTCTTTTGCTGACCATGGAAGTGCCTATATGTGCTCTCCAACTGCTATACATATTCCAATGCAAATACCCTATCTGTCACATGTATTGGAAGTCTGCATGGTTTTATTGTTGACCCGTAAAACCTTAACATGGTGTATTCTTCCATGAAGAACCAGTCAGCCAATTGTATTTGACTTCCGAGTTGAATGCAATCTCTACAAGACACGGGCAATATAGGCATTGGAGTGCCTATAATTTCATTATACATTGGTGCCAAAAAGAAGTCTACAAAATGGTTGTAGTTCTTTCTATTATCATACATCCTTATCTTTGGTATCCATTCATATATTGGACACTATTTTCTATTCTGAGTCTGCTCATCAATCTTATAGTTCACAATATAAATATTGTTGGTCTCGAATATTACACGATACGTGGATAGAAGGAGATAGCACAAGTAGAATGAGAACCTAAATGTCTTACAGGAACCTTTTTTTATCATTAGTAATTGTTTTTGCATGGATTAAACAACGTGCTCAACAAAATTATATCTTACTAGATGAGTTACACAATGGATATTAAAAATCATTTCAAGAATTCTAGCACCCACTTCCCTATCATTTTCCAATCTCAGGAAAAATGTTAGCAAGTAAATAGTATCCCGAACCCATGGAACAAAAATGTTAGAATCATAAGGAGGCCTATGATTCTGATCCAACGGAGTACCACGCATTATTAGAGCTCTAATAAATGAATCTCTACGACCTTGATCAAGAATCTCATAATTCCCTGTCAGCTTTCCTAGGTCAATGTGGACGTTTGAATTTTGTGCTTCAAACCCTAGGTTCAACAAACAAGAAAATTCTCCCACGTTTATGGATAGAATTTCCTCTTTTGCATTTATATTGACAATTGCTTTTTTATCTTCATCATAATTTTTGGCGCAAACCATGACAAAATTAGGGCAAGGAAATACTTCAAGTAAGACCATGCTTCCCAATCCAGCATCCCATGATGCGATTTTATTTTTTCTTTGTTTTAACATTGTGTTGAAAATAGTAAATTTTGCCCTGGTTGGATCTGCCACCTTACTAGACAAATGCATATCTAATATCTATGATACGCTTTTCACCATGGAAAGAAGGGTTATAAATATCATGGTATTCATCAGTGAAACCTAGTGTTTTATCCAGTTTGGTTAGGTACATTTCTTTTTCACTTGGCTTCCTGTTGAACTACTGCTTCCCATTTTCCCCATCATTGTTATTGTTAATAATTCAAAATAATGCTAGATACAAGCCTAAAAATGCTAACCCTCAAATTGAACCACGAGATAAAAAAAAAAAGTAAAAAAGGCGGGATGTAGGTGCTCTAGATTTTACTCAAAATTTCTATTTCACTAGATTGGCGTAGACAGACTCTGTTGCAACTTGCATTCCTCAATATAGTAGTCATTTCTGAATCTCCCTCAATTTACTAGTTTTTCCATGAAATTAAATATGATTATGATTTAAATGAGTCACTTATTTTGAAAACACTGAAAAGTACACAAGTAATACCTAAAGGGAAAAATATCTAGAAGCCTGTTGTAATTTTATTAATTATTATTAATATCTATTCACCGTCGAAGGTAAAAACATTCATTGCTTCAGTCTAAATTGTGAGGACATTAAATGTAAAACATTCAATTTCGAGCAAAGTTCTCACAAATGTGTTCACTTCCCACATTTGGGCCGAAATCCACCCTAAGTCGTTGATCTGTGCTCATCCAACGGACGATGGTTTCTGTTGTCAGTTGTCGTGGGTCCCATTACTTTTGCCATTTTTCGGAAACATCACCACACTCGAGTCACTTTTCCAGACTGTTTTTTAAGTCTTTTTAATCCTTCAACTTCCACCCGAAATAGAGCTTTATCGACTTAATTATATTTAATTAAGTGTAAAATGTTCAATTCCAGGCGAAGTTCTCACAAATGTGTTCACTTCCCACATTCGGGCCAAAATCCACCCTAAGTCGTTGATTTGTGTTCATCCAATGGACGATTGTATCTATTGTCAATTGTCTGGGTCCCATGACTTTTAACATTTTTCGGGCACGTCACCACACTCGAGTCACTTTTCTGGACTATTTTTTAAGTCTTTTTAATCCTTCAACTTCCGCCCAAAATAGAGATTTATAGACTTAATTATATTTGATTAAATGTAAAATGTTCAATTTCTGGCGAAGTTCTCACAAATGTGTTTACTTCCCACATTCGGGCCGAAATCCACCCTAAGTTGTTGATCTATGCTCATCCAATGGATGATGGTATCTGTTGTCAATTGTCATGGGTCCCATGACTTTTGTCATTTTTTGGGCACGTCACCACACTTGAGTCACTTTTTCGGGCTGTTTTTTAAGTTTGTTTAATCATTTTCAACTTCCGCCCAAAATAGAGCTTTATAGAAATAATTATATTTAATTAAATGTAAACTGTTCAATTCTGGGGGAAGTTCTCACAAATGTGTTTACTTCCCACATTCGGGCTGAAATACACCCTAATCCATTGATATGTGCTCATCCAACAGATGATGGTATCTATTGTCAGTTGTCATGGATCCCATGAATTCCTTCTTTCAGGCACATCACCACACTCGAGTCACTTTTTCGGACTAGTTTTAAAGTTTGTTTAATCATTTTCAACTTCTGCCGGAAATAGAGCTTTATAGACTTAATTATATTTAATTAAATATAAAATGTTCAATTCTGGGTGAAGTTCTCACAAATGTGTTTACTTCCCACATTCGGGCTGAAATCCACCCTAAGTCGTTGATCTAATTGAGTCTAATCCTGTTCTCTAATTGAGTCTGAGAATCTTGAATTTTCTTCTAATGACCTTGGCCTTGATTCTAATAATGTGGTGAATCTTATTGATAAACTTGCACCTCCTAAGTACCTATGCAATATGCATTACCTTTGATCCTAGTGAGACTATTGAAACACCTGATGGCCCACTATATATCACTGCAAAGATCAAAGACATACTTTCACGATTCGTTCCAATATATATATGTATGATATATTGATCAAATTCATAAAATTTCATCATTTTGAATATAGAAAAAAGAGAAAAAGCATTGTAATTGCTGGAAAAAACAAACCCACCAAAGGGACTAAGAGGGTAAGTTGTCAATTATCATATCAAAGTTGATTATCATATCAACAGTATATTAAATAGTCTTTTTTTTCTATTACAAAGATAGATTATAAGATAAAATGAGTGATAGGACCAAATAAGCGGACGTGCCTTTCTTCATAAAATACCTAATTCATTTGGTGTTTTGTAAAGTAATTAATTACTTTAATTTGTTTAATACAAAACAAATGGGACCAACTACCACATTGTATATTGATACATATAAATGATAAAATATATCTACTTCTCAATTCTATTTTTTCAAACTGTTCTAATAATATATTCACATCCTTGGTTCTCTTCTATGAAAGCGATCCCATCTACCATTCATAAATGTCTCAATTTTTTTCATAATGACAAAATCTTAACTATAAATCATAGCATGTACCAACCCACACATGCACTAGTTCAAAAATTCAACAAGTAAGTTGGACTTTTAATTCACTTGTTTTTCGCGAGATAAACATCTTTTTTTATATATTTATTAAATTATAATCAACCATAATCAATGTACAAATAATTAATGGAATGAACTAGATTTTTTTTTATATATTAAATATAGAGGAAGAAGCATTACATAAACAAGATCACAGTATTAAATTTATTTCCATTGTTTAACAAAATATTTAAATAACGTAGCTCATAGACAAAAAACATTTGCAAAACTATCATTAATAAAATGAAATAGAAAGCATTTTTATATCCATAAGAGGCAAACTGAAATGAACTAGAATTTGCAAAATTATCATTAATATTTATGTTTTGGAAATTTATAATTTTTACATGTCTAAGACTTGAGTCCCTCAAAAACTTTACAACCAAAATGAGTGAGCCACTGAGCCTATGAGGTTACGAGGACATAGCCAAAAAAAAAACTACTAGGGGTTGGGGCTAAGGCACAGGTAGTGGATGGTTTACCCTAAGAATGTAACCCTCCCTCCACGTAGAATCCTTTAGACAACATAAGCTGAGAGAATTCTTCAAGCCAATTGTAGTTTGTAAAGTCATCTAGGAGAAACCATTTTCGGAGAAAGTCCCTACCAATCCGTGCCCATTTCCTATGATGTGTCACCTGCTTTGCATTCATGTTCAAAATAAACGGTTGCCTGGCCACTGGTACTATTTGGTCAGGGAGTAGAAGCTTGGTTAATTCACTTGCCCAAGGGATCCCCACCCCTACTTCTGCAAGGACAACAACAGTAATGTCATCTCCAAGGAAGTCTTCCTTAAACACCTTCCTTAACAACATCAACATATCCACCTTGTCTCCTTCGAGGTCTAGAAGAGACGCCAAGAATCAAGATGTAATGTCTGTGTTAACACAGTGTCTATTTTTTGTTGTGCAAAAAGTCTTTTCCCAACACCATCCTCATAGCCTCATTGGTGACCATCCCAACCTCCGTGCAGACTAATTGGAGGGTTGGGTCTTTAATGGAGCCCAAAAAGGCCCTCTGCTCCTCCGCAGAAATACTTCTCAAGTGAATAGGAGTGTCCATCTTGACAATTCAAATTACCAAATTAAACAACTTGAGCCTATAGACCTAAACCAGAGGCAAAATTTAAATACTGTGAGCTCTGGCAATTTATCTACCAAATGGAAAAGGCTAATTGAAGATGAAAGAAGCAAAGATTGTATATAAATAGTTGAAGCTCTTGATTGTAATAATTACTTCTCTAACTGTATTAATTCCTTTAAATTTTTTAAAATCTTTCGTATATCTCTGCAAATCTTTCCCATAAATGCACTAGTGTGCAAAATTGGAAACAACTATAAACCAGTACCAAGTTGGCAAGTACCACATTGGAAGTCATGGGGATAAAGTGGATTGCAGTTAGTGACTAGACATGTATTAAATGACCAACATTATCAATCGTGACATTTGATACGTGTCTATTGAATCCAATTCCATTCCTGGCACTTTCTGGTGAACTATGTTCTCTTTAGAAAATTGGGCTGAAATAAAACTTCAGCCATTGATCTATGATCATCGAACGGTTTAAAATCATTGATGGATTTTAGGTACGTTTCAGCCTTCACGTGTCAAAGAGGCCACGCTTTTTGATACATCATGCAAAGTCTGGACTCAATGTGATGTACTGATGTGATGTGATGTGCCTTTTCTATTAATGGCAATGAATTCATGAAATCACCAATAAAATATATATTTTTTCATAAATAATAAAATACTAGCCAAACAAATTAAATAATTTTCAAGCGGTGGATAAAAATCGCCAATACGCTTAAATAATTTTTCCTTTGGACTAAAAAATTTCGCCCATACAATTATATATTTTTTCCTTTAAATGAAAAATATTTGCCTCCTACAATATATATTTTCCCTATAGAACAAGGTATTATTCGCCAAAATTTTATGTAATTTTTGTACTGTAGGAAAAAATCGCCAATACAAAATAATTTTTTTTCCTACTTTGAAAAAACATTTCGCCATCAATATGAAAATTTCCCCCAAAAAATAATGTCTAATTCGCCAAGAATGTACACTTTTGCCTAGGGGGTGGTTTCTTAAAGTTATCCCTATGAGTCCCAACCATGGGGAATTTCCCTATCCATCTTCTCATTCAAAACTCTCCTATTGTCCATCATTTATTACATCACTCTGACCTTGACATTATTTGTTAATTTCCAAGAAGAACCACTTAGTCAATCTCAATTTGGATTCAAGAAAATCTAAAATCTCCTCCACATTTATATGAAGATAAGAGAAATCCTCAAGAACATCGAGAGTGATATGAATTCCTTGGTACTCCATACCACTACCCACATTCGACTTAGGGGTATTGTTATTGACATGTGCATCCTTAACCTTCTTTTCCCCTTTGTCTTTGTCTATTTTTCTCCATCTCACCTCCAGGATTGATATCTTGACTCTACTTAACCATGACTTTCATTTTTTTCCCTCATTATCAACGCAAGTCTAAGATCCTTCGGACCAACAAATCTGCCTCTTATATTTCCTCCTAGGGGATTTCTTTTTATCAATACTCTTCCTTTTTTAAGATTTTTCCTCCTGATCTAAGGGGGGATGAAAATATATTCTCATAGAAGCCTCCCCTTCATCTTTGTCTACCCACTCTTGAACTTCATCTTCCCCCTCTTTTTCAAACTCAATCATGTCAAAGTAGTGGACAACAAAGAATTTTTTAAAATAATATTTATTATGTTAACAATACTAATAATAAAGATTTATATAAATAAATTACTAATATTACTATTAATAAAAAGTGAATAGTTATATTTACTTTTCAATTCCATAAAGTACTAATTTTTTAAATTATAGGAGGGATGGCGTCCACAAGTGGTGGAGGGCTATGGGTACGAAGAAATTTCAAAAGCTCGTACCAGCCCAATGACAGAGTATGGAACAGTGTCAGACAGGGATTTCATGGTGGATATAGATATGGTTAGAGTAGATAGGGAAGTAAAAATTTCCCAAATATGTGGACAAGCATACGCTATTCAAGACCCTTTCATTCTGAACAACATAAGAATTGCCCAAGAAAAAGAATCAATAAGGAAAAGAAGGAATTTTTTATATATGTGATGATTTTAGGCACTTTCAAAACACTCAAAAACCAGAAAATGATGTAGGGTTTTCAAATAAATTTTATGAGGACACTAAGGCAAACTTCAAATCCAAACGCGGCCACAAAGCTAAGGGAAATGATTAGGAAAAGTATGGGACTACATCTTTTTTATCTTGGTCAAACTCTACCTTGATACAAAAGCCAAGCTTCCCATGGAGTTGAATAATATCCCAGTCCAAAGAGGATATAGATGTTTCCCACTTAATGCTAGAGAACCCTTCAATCCAAAAATGTTTGAAAATACTTTAGATTCTTAGCATATCAATAAATCATTCATTTCAAAGAATAGGGCATTGACTTATCCCTCAACTCAAATCGCTAAAGTATGGAGGATGAAAAGGTTGGATTATGCAAACATAGGTAAAGGTAATGGAAATGGATGTGTTGCAAAATAGGCCACATACTCCTCAGGCATACCTACATTAGCCACATCAGGTAATATATCCCAGGGCATAGGAACAATCTCCTTAAACTGTGTGAGGCATCATAAGACAAAATCGGTCCCCAATGGACCTTCTCTCTCACTCTGCATGCAAACTCTCATGATCCCCATGGCATCTTCTTTGGTCACCCTATCAATCAAGTGTCTATCCAAAATGTAGGGAGTTCGCCCAATGAGATACCTACTACAGAAAAAAAAAATGGTAGCTCTCTCGCATCCTCCTTTCGGGCCTCACAATCTAGATATGGCCTCCAAGTAACACTATCCATATCATCAAAAAGTCATTGCTAGTACTCTAGCTTCCTGATCCATGGCTGGGAAGGGGTCATACTATACATATGTACATAGGCTTCCCATGACCCCTAAATCTGAAGTGAATCAGCCTCACCATCACTATATT
Organism: Cryptomeria japonica; assembly: GCF_030272615.1. NCBI lineage: Eukaryota > Viridiplantae > Streptophyta > Pinopsida > Cupressales > Cupressaceae > Cryptomeria > Cryptomeria japonica. The sequence continues at coordinate 663,339,837 of NC_081407.1, read as the reverse complement.
CTCATAGGCCCAAACCTATAGTAATGTGACCCTACATCCCAGTCTGCAACCACCAAGGTACACAAACTGATGGAGATCAATATATAAGTGTGCCAAAATGCATGGGCCCATGCAAACCTAGTCCTCTCAGTTAGTAGGATCTCTAGTACCCTACCCCACCCTATTGCTAGTCCATGTGTACCCCTATCAAGACATAAGAACCCACTGATCACCCCTCCTACAATTGTTACTAGAGTTTGTCTGCTGGTGTACATGACCTCCTAGCTCAATTGTGCTCCTCTCAGCTCTAGCTCTGGGTCTTCGAAGACTCATCAAAACGTATCCACATCTCCCTCCCTATCATACACCACTAGATCCCCATGGATCAAGATCCTCAATATCATGTATACATCCTTTAATGTGACAAAGATCTCACTAGTCAACAAATGAAATATACATGTCTTAGAGTTCTATCTCTCTACAAGAGTAGTCAACAGTTTTGTGTTTTCCTGAATCTCAAGCATATACATGATGTGTCTCAATACCACAGCCTCGATCGTGGCGTGATCATCACTAGTCAAGTTCATCTGTAATATTTAAGTCATGGGGAATCTCTCTCTGGACTCAATCTAGCATAGGTACTCTTGCATCCAATCAAACCTATCATGTCAATTCTAGTAGTACTCATGTTCATCGCATAGTTTTTCTTATCCTATCCTAGCCTAGTGGTACCTATGTTTATCACATGGTGCTACTCATCAAGCTCTATTCTAGTGCTTATATTTATCACATGGCAATGCATCCTAGTGTATATATTTACCACATTGTACTTGATCCTATCTTACTAGAGCAGTTGCTAGATTTTATCAATTTGATGGCTTATCCTATATTCAGCTTAGCAAACCTACTTGCTTACATGATTGTTGATTCTAGCCTATTTTTTAGTTTCTTTCCTAGGGAACCTATTGAATGAGTTCTCTCAGTAGCTTATGCAATTGAAAGTGTATGTTCATCCAAAAACTATCAATTTTGGCCTCTTAAGACATAAACACACTTTTGTTTAACATACACATTTTTAGTAACCTAGATGCTTCTCTACAATGTATATGTGCACGCATAGGACATAGACACAATTATAATAATATACACATCCATACCCTACATATACATGCCTACATGCCATAGATGTGTCCTAACAAGATCTAGATGCGTTTCTAGCCCTAAACCCACTTCATCTTTTTTTTTAGCCTGCAAAATGCATCAAAAATGCAAAATTACTAAGCAAGGTTGATATACTTACTGGCTCACCCATATCTTCTGGCCGATCGAATTGTTGGACGTGATCAAAGTGATGAATTCTCTCTGTCATATCTCCTAGATTGTTGATAGCTCTCTCAAGCTCTTTGCTCTACTCTGATTTTCTGAGTGTTGTGGATCCAAAGGAGAATGTTCTTTCCAATGGTCTATATGTATAGGTTGTGTAACCTTAGTTCGTCATGTTAGTCTCCTACTTCCCATTGGTCCCTTTTGAGTTAGTTTTTCTCCTACAAGACCTTGTCATCCTATCATGGCATCCTTTTTAGCCTCTCTTTCTTATCAAGAGATTTTCTATGATCTTTTTCAAAAATTTCATCCAATCTCTCAAGGGGGCATATCATTCCTGTCTTTGGGCAACTTTGTATCAATTTATTTTATTTTCTTTGAGCCAACATGACAAGTTGTGTTGTCTCAAAGAGGGGAAAAATGTATACACATAAAATTGTCCTATGCTAATTAAATAAATATTTTAAATTATTTAATTATTTTATCCTAAACCTTTTTTTTGATTAAATAGATTTTTATTTATTTAATTAATTTACTTATCCTCTTCTAACCTTTCCCTATTTAAATAATTATTTTTATTTATTTAAATTATCTTACCTTAAATTAAATGAATATTTTATTTATTTAATTGGCCCCACTTTCTCTATTAATTAAATAGATTTTTATTTATTTAATTAATTCATTTTCTTTTTCCTTCTATGACACATGTCATTTGTCTCTTAGTTTTCCTCTAACTACCCCTCATTATTTTATTTATTTACTTACCTACCCTTTAATCCTAGCTGACCATTTATCCTTTCACCTCTTAATCCTATCTCTCCATTTTCTAAGGTGTTCTCTATATAAGAGGATTTCTTGATCCTTTCACAACCCTAAAAATTTCGTGCAATCAAGCCTTCAAGTGATAAAGTGACTTCACAACTACAATCCATTCTTTGTTGAGCTATTGTGCACACACAAAATTTGAGAGCAAATATATCAAACAAGATCAATGGAGATGGGAGACAATGGAGATCAAACCCTACTTGGCATGTAAATTTTATTATTGTTTCGATTTTTTGATTTGTATGTTCTTAGGTTTCTTCATTGGTATATGGTGAATTCTTTATTGTCAAACTAGGGTTTTATGTGGTTAGATCTTTTATGGTTTTGCAGTAATTTGTCATCATTATTTTTCACCACACAATTGTATATGTTGATGATATCATTTTTGGTAGAGATGATGATGTTTGTAAGAAGTGTGTAGAAGAAATGCATAAAGAAGTTGAGATATCTATGATTGTTGAGTTGTCACTTTTCCTTGGACTTCAAATAACTCAATTAGAAGATGGTATGTTCATTTCTCAGACCAAGTATATCAAGAAGATGTTGAAGAAATTTGGTATGGAGGATTATAACCTAGTTGGAACCCCCACATGATCAGCGATTGCCATTTAAACAAAGATGATGTATCTCTTGAAGTGGATCAAAAACTTTATAGATCAAGGATTGATTGATTGTTGTATTTGATTTCTTCAAGACCGAACATCATGCATGTAGTTTGTTTGGTTTTAAGATATCAACCTAATCCAAAACAATCTCATGATTTAGCAATGAAAAGGATATAAAGGGACTCCATATTTTGGTTTGTGGTATAAGAAAGATGATGATTTCTATTTGAAAGCTTATACATATATTGATTGGGCCAGATGTGTTGATGACAAAAGAAGTACAAGTAGTCATACATTTTTCTTGGGAGATAGATTGGTCTCTTGGTTAAGCAAGAAGTAGAATTCAATGTCATTATCGAAGTAAAGTGGAATATATTGTAGTTCAAACTATTACACTCAAGTAATATAGATGAAGTAGAGGTAATTCCTATTATGTTTGATAATACAATTGCAATTAACATTTCAAAGAATCTGGTGCCGCATTAAAGAACTAAACACATTTCTATATGGTATCATTTCTTAAGAGAGATTGCAGAAGAAAGTCAAATTGGAATATGTTTCTACAAAGGATCAAATTATAGATATTTTCACCAAGGCACTATCAAAAGATACCTTTGAGTATCTCTGATAAAAGTTAGGGGTTATTGCGCATTCTACTTCAAAATATATGTGCATATAAGTGGTGTATCTTTCTAGAGGGAGATTAAAAGTCTATCTTTGGTCTCCTTAATTGATGTGGTGGTTTCTCTTTGGAGGAGCAGTGAAGGTTGTAGTTTTCTATTTGTAGGAAAATGCAGTAGAAGAGAGATATTCCTAACAAGGGGAGTGTTACATTTATCAGACATATCTTAAAAGTAGAAGAACTATTTGGAGATTTGTAGATTAATGTGTGGTTCCCTTTGTCCTTCATGTCAAAGGGGGGATGGTTATAGTTGGAGAGTTAGTTTTTTATTAATGGTGCAAGTGTTGCCATTAATGACAAAGGAGGAGAGTGTTAGTAATGGGTGTTTAGTGTTGTCATTTATGTCAACTTGATATGTGTGGATTGTTTCCTAACATGTAAAGGTATGAAAATGGGTGTTTAAAATTTTCTTTGATCTCTGGTGATGATACTGATAATGTGGTATTTCCAAAAGGGGACAGTATTAGAAGTTGAAATATGAAAGAAAGAGTATTTAAAGTCTATGAGTGAATTCTCTACATTCCTCCACTTTTGAAGATGTTGGCTTTTGGTTCTATATTTAATGTTTATGTTCTATGGATTTTGAACTATGATGTTTTCAACTCCTTAGTTGTTTAGGTGTTGAAGTTGGCTGTTGCAATCTACTGATAGTGAGGCTACCTACCAAGACTAGTTTAGAGAATGATCCACATTTCTCCATCATGTTAATTCAAGTGTTGCATTTGGGAGGACATGTTCATATTTTTTTTGCAATGTTCTAATTCAAAATTCAAGTATTATTTCATGTACAAGTGAATTTTTTTTGTTTTGTTGTTTGGCATTATCATTTGTCTTGGTTTCTAACTGACTCAAATGGTTCATCATATTTGGATCATACTTTTTTGGTTTGAATACACATTGGAGATTGAGTTAAGGTTTTGTATGCATCTTACTGTGGTATGTGAATATCTTCATTAATTAATTTGTATTGGATATTATTTTTGGGTGATTTTTTAACATGCTTTACTATATATCTACACATTTCATTTGATACTAACCTTTGAGAATATGTTGGTGTGTGGTCAATGGAGTAAAACTAGGAAGACATTTTGTAATATTTGGGTCCTCTTTATCTCTTGGAGTAGACCACATTTATTGTAGTTTCTCATGATGGTCAACTTGGTGTAAATTATGTTTATTCTATTTGTGGTTGACGTAGTAGAGAGTTTTTGTGAATAAAATGATATAAATAGATGTGCAAATGTGTGAATTAGAGATTGGATTGATTAAATATAATGTGGAAGAATATTTAGAAATAATATGCATGAATATCAATTTGTGATGAACCTTGGTGATCATATCCTTCAGTGTGACGAAGTTTTGAGGCAACAAATGTGGTGCAGGAGCACCCTAGGGGCCTAGGTTTGGCCAATAAGGCCAACATTTGAGTTTCTTGTTTATTTTGTGTTCTTTTATAAAAATAAGGTCATTTCAGGCCATTTTTCTATATCGGGACCTAATTGTGAAAATTTGAGTTCCATTGGGGAAAAAGTGTGAAAGTTGCAAAAATTTGTCATTTTGTCATGATAACTTTTGCAATATTGTAACAACTTTTTAAAAGTGTGGTTATAAAGTTGGTTTTGGGTGGTTGGTGGTTGCAAATCACTTGGATGCACATAAATATGCCTTTGGCATTCCATCCAAGGTTGGGTTGGTATATTTTTTAAGGTTTTTTCTAATAAAGTTGGAGTTTTCTATGTATTACAATACGTTGCAGACTATTTTTCTCTTTGTTCTTATTGAAATAATTCATATTTGAATTTTAAGTACATTAGTAAAGAAGGAAAAGTGATTCTACTTTATTTTTCCTTTTATTTCATCAAAATCCATTGAAATTTGATTGAGATACAATCATTTTTGTAAAAATTGCTATAAACCATAGTTAGGGTATCTAGTCACAAAAATTAATGTATAACTCTTCCTCGCATCAGTGAAAGATCACCCCAATGGGTGGGAAATTGTATTTTGATGTTTTATTTCATTCCTTTTTGTTTGCAGGACTCCAAATTAAATATGGCACATGTTTGGGCATGAAGATAGTCTGATATCCTCATGTATCAGACAGTATAAGGTAGTGAAGTGGATAATTCATTTGAAAGACCATGTGAGTGGTCTCATTGAGGGAGTTGGTGACAGAGAGAGGGATGTTAGGACCCTACACATCCTTTGGAATAAGTTGAAAGAAATAACAATAATTGAGCTATATTGAGATGACTGTCCTAAATGTTGACTGTCACAATCACAATTTCTAGTCATGTATCTGTCACAAAAAGTGAATTAGTAGAAGTCAATCAACAATTGCTGCAAACAGTAACTTGTAGAGGCCTTAAAACTATTGTTGAACAAATATAAGGGTGTATCCATCTTGTGTAGGTTTCCCTTGTCCTAACCTAAAGGATTTTGGTGATAAGAGCATAAAATTGTTCTTCATGTCCTTCTTATAGATAGTATTACTCATAAAGGTTGATTTGTCTCAAAAGGGGTGTGTAAGTAGAAACTTGAAGATCTCAAGTTTGGTTGAAAGGAAATGTCTCAATCCTCTAATGGTGAGATCATTCTATATAAGTTGATGTCTAAGGCCTAATGGGAAGCCAAGCCAAATTGTCACAGGGATGCTAAGCCAAGTTGTCACAAGGGTTCAATTCTATAGAGACCAATTGTGGAGTCTAGCCAATATGATAAAAAAAAAAGTTATCTTTGAACCTTGTAAGGTAGAAAACCCATATGTTGAAGGTTTCATTGTATGTCTAATCCCCCCTATACTGCATCAAAATATGTGAGATGTGTTTGTCATGATATTGGTTGCTTGAATCAAAGGTTCAAGGACTATTTCATTATCAAGATATCTTGCTCATTTCAATTCATCATTCCTCTATACCTATGAAAATACAATTAGTCCCTTTTGATTGTTTTTGTAGATCTGTATCTTTCCTTAGGATCATGTGACTCATCTTGCAAGTTCTTTATATCTTACACTAAGGTTGTGCACCTTAGCTCACAAGTCTAAATTAGGAGTAGTGAGCTTCCTGGGCCTTGTGCCTAAAAACCTATACAAAATTATTCATATAGTGATTTTGATTCTCACCATAGTTATTCTCATATTGGGTTTTTCACTAGTCTAAATTAGGAGTAGTGAGCTTCTTGGGCCTTGTGCCTAAAACATTGTACAAATTATTCATATAGTGATTTTGATTCTCAACATAGTTAGTGATTTTCATTTATTTGGTTTTTTTTGTTTCATCTTTAATTCATGTTTAGTTGGTTAAAAATAATTGATAATTATTTTTTATTAAAAAATTTTAAGAATTTTCTCAAGACTATTCACCCCCCTCTCAATCTTGTGGTGTGTTGAACACTTTTATATTGGCACTTTCAACAATATTTTACAATATATTGTTGTAAGATCTATAGGCCTTGATCCTTGATGAATAAACAAGTAATATATCTTCGTCAAATCTAGAATCAAATATTCCCAAATCCTCATCATCTTTTCTTATTAGTACATTCTTCCAAACACTTTGAAGTATTTGACTTCTATAGGTCTACCCTTTGACAATTCATAAGGTATTTTGTTGTTATTCACTATAATTTATCCTTTGTTTAGAATGTATATTGTTGTGTAAATAACTTATTTCCAAAATATGTCTAATAGCTTCGATTCATTCAACATAGTTTTGCCCATCTCTTGTACAATTCAATTGTTACTTTCTACCATCCATTTCACTACAGAGCCCTTCCAACTAAGTAATATCTTTTCATACCATGATACTCACAAAATTCTTCTAACTCATTAGAGGTAAACTCACCCCCTCTATCTAATCTAAAGTAGTTAATATTTAAACTAATTTCATTTTTAACCAAAACTTCAAAAACTTTTAATTTCCCAAATGCCTCAATTTTTCCTTTCAAGAAAGTAACCCATTTCACTCTAGAATAATCATCAATAAACAACATAAAGTGCCTTTCACCTTGTAGACATTTTGTTCATATAGGACCACATAGGTCTGTATGAACAAGTTTTAATGGTCTTTTTGTTGAATACTCTTTTTTCTTGAATCTTGTTCTTGTTTGTTTCCCATGATTAACTTTCTTGCAAAGACTGTTTGAGGTCTTAGAAATCTTTTTCATATCTCTTCTAGCTTGATTGATACTAGTCTTCACAAGATTATCAAAGTTCATATATTCTATAGCCATATTTCATTTTTTTGTACCATGTGGTAGTTTCCTCATTTAATCTCACTAAGATTATACAAGTTATTTTCTATTGCACTTTCCTGTGCAACAAGTTTCCCTATACTTGCCTTCATGATCTCACATATTTGAGCATGAAAAGTGAGATTGTATTCTTGATCACACATTTGACTAACACTTAGAAGATTATGTTTCAAACCTTCGACATAAAAATCATTTTCTATTTTGATCTTACCATTATCAAGGCTAAGAATCCATTTAGCAACTATCTTGGCTATAACGTTATCACCATATTTAATAGTGCCACCATCTGCCTTCTTCACACACATGTATATATATGTACAAAAACATGTATATGTGTGTATGTATCTATGTATGTGTAGTATGTAAATGTGTGTGTACATATATGTGTATGTGTCTATATTCCAAACTTCTATTATGTGTATGTGAGACAAACAAATCATATGAAAAATGATTTTGAAGACATTCACAAATGTTTTTTATATCTTAAAACGTTATTAAAAATAACTTTATGAAATTATATATATTTCTCAAAATAGATGCACTACTTCTACAACTAATGATTAATTAAAATTTAACTAATAATCTTAAAAATGTAGAGCTTACTTTCCAATATGACATTGCATTATACCAAAGAAATTCAAATAAAATTAGCAAAATTGAAATCCACAAAATTTTCATAAATAACCTCAAGCAAGGGACTAAAACTATTGATTCCATGAATTCAACAAGTGTTATGTTGTCCACGATTACTTGTTTTCCAGGACCTAGAAGTTTGCTTCTTTTCCTCAATAGATATAGCTTCCCAAGAAGCAATATTATTTATTTCCAGAATTGACTCTGACCAATCAATGTCTACTACTTCATCTATTTCATTTTTTATATAATCTATACCACTCTCCACATATAGTTCATGAAATCCCGGTAGCACGTCCAATGGAAGAGATATTGGATCTAGTATCTGAATTGCATTCCAAAGAATATGTAACACATGACTTGATGCTTCCATGTAGTCATTAGTGATCAGACCAGCCTCCTCGCCATATCTATGAGAAAGGGAAAAGATAAGAAATTAAATTTAACTATCTAACATTGATGTTTATGTAATGAGAAAAAATTATAAGGAGTGTAGAGAGAACTTGTTAAACATAAGTGAAGCCGTCACACTGCCAAAGTTTTCAAGTGCTTCTTTGCTTCCAAGTTTTAATGCAACAATAAGTTTTCCTGCTCAAGTTAAAAATGAATAAATGAATAATAAATCTTTTACAATGCCAAGAATTAAATGCTATCACTTTATGCTATCATTTAAGAAAGTGTGCAAATAATCATCACATCTCCCTTTATTAATATAATTTTTTGACATGACTTAGAATAAAAGTTATTTGGTAAAAATATTGAATGGTGAGAGGAAGATGATGAGGGTTTTCTAGTTTAATTGATAATTGATCTTCTATTGTCAAGACTTTCTTTTAGTCTTATTATTCTAGATAAGGAAGAGGTGGTAGGATTGCACTTGTAGATTAAAAGAACTAAAAAGAAAAATAATGTTAAAATATTTGTATTAAATTATTATTTTTATATCAGATTCATTTGTATGAGATTATTTTTAGTGAAATATTTAGTATATAAGTACTTTATTTTAATGTAATATTGATAAATAATTTAAAATTTCTTTAATTCTATTTATACATATTTTTAAAGATTGGTCTTAATTTTTGTTTAATTCTATCTATTGATTCTCTTGGATTAAATTCATTATTGAGAAATTGAATCAATTGAGTTATGTAAGTAGATAATGATCTTAGATATTGTAGATTTAAAGTTCATTACATACCCAATCCACCTTTCTTGAATCAACTATTTTAAAAATATCTACATAAATTTTGTGAACTTTCATACTAAAATATTGTATTTAAAGACATACTCAAATCAAAATTTAAGACCACAAAAAAAAATCTTGTCATACATTCATAAAATATAATAATTATATCATCAACTTAACTAACCAATAAACTATTTCTTATGAACATTACCCACCAAAATTCAGTAGTCTCATGCCTGAATTATTTACCCATGAGCCATTCTCACACAAATTATAATAACTAGCCCTTCAACAAACCTCAATGATCACGTACATAAGAATGACTTATGAACACAAAGAAAATGGACCTTAGGGCATTTCCCATGTCAGCATAAGACCACCAACGAGATTTCTCATTTCAAAATCAAATGATTTTTTTTTCCAAAAGTTCAATTTTCATTTTTCTTACATTCAAATTTGTCTTTTAATCATTTGATAATTGAAAGGCATGAAATAGAACTACTTTTAATGTGAATGAGTTCTCACAGTCAAGAATATGACTTTGATTTTTTTTATTTAAATTAAGTATATGACGATTGGTAGATCTTCCTTGACCTTAACACTAATTTTAGGTAAAATATTACCAACTTTAAGTAAAATATTATTTTAATATCTTAATAGTACTATTTTATGAAGACTATTCTTAAGCATTATGTATTTGAACGGTCAATTAATATTTCCTTTAGCTTTCTTTACATTGCAAAAGTAATGTTATGAAGTTCGTATGATAGTCACTATTTAAGGTATGATGTTAGGTAAGAAATGATGTTTTTACTTTTTCTCATTTTCTTATTTTTGAATTTGTCATTCATTTTTTATTTTTATTTTTTTTGTTATTTTATTGTTTTTTTTTTTAATTTTTAAATCTTATTTTTTTATTTTTAATTTTGCTTTCGTTCATTTATTTTGTGATCTTTCTTATCAATTTTATTTTTTCACTAAAGGGTAAAAATTTATTCAATCAAAGAAAGACATACAAAGAAAGAAAGGCCACACATCCAGCTAAAATATCAATTCATTTTATTATATGTCTTCATCATTTATTTTTAATTTGATTTTTTGTTCATTTCTTTCTTATTCTTTTAAATATGTTTGTTTTAATTTAATTTGATTTTTATTTTTCTTCTTAATATCCACAAATCTTAAAAGGTTTTATCAACACTCCAATTTTATTGTTTTATCTTTCATAAATCAAATGATGAATAAAAAATTATACAATTTAATCTAAAAGCTGCTTGCATTCTATAAAAAAACAATTTCCCACTAAAAATAATTAGCTAATCTAATCGGATGCTCTCAAGCCTATTTTAAAAGGTGAACTTGAGTGTAAATCTTGTATATAAATTTAAAATCAATTTAAAATAAAAACTTACATCTCTTCAAAAGCGAGCATAATGAATATTCAACTTTATTGGCACCCTTCAAATGCAATTTTGGTAATAAAAAGTTATAAAAAAAATTTAAAAAAAACAAACATTCATATGCATACCAATTATTACTCAAGAATTTTGTGAAAGGTTTGCAATTGTAAAATAAATTAAATTATAAGAGACCTTATTCGTGTTCTAATCAACTATGATTATAGATTCAATATTTAAAAATCAATTAAATTTCTTTTAATTCAAATTCAAGAATTTTAGATTTGTTTTATTTTAAGGCTTTCTGTAAGATTAGCAAGTCAATAAACATTTTTAAAATATTTATTTACAAAATTCTTGACCCCTACATTAACCATAATCCACATAATCATTACACCTCCTTTCAATGTAAATGCTAATAGTAATATAAGATTATAACAATATTTAAAAGAAAAACTTAAATAATTTGGTGCCTACCAACAGCTATGGAAAGTTCTATAGTTGCTGCTCCGAATGGTAATTTCTTGACAAGATTCCTGCCCCCTTCAAAATGTAAGAGAGGAACAGTCAGCAACCCATTGATCTTTTTAATAATTCCCGTTGCCTTTGTCGTCGACCAATCCACCTTTCTCAACAGCTTAACAGTCCTGCAGATTGTGAAAAAAGCAACAAAATTTTGGGAATTACATATGAGTGATTAGAGTGTTTGATAATTTTTGGAGCAATGTTTCAAATTGGATTTTACGATCTATTATCAAAATATTAGAAAGTTAAAGGATTTTATGTCTTTTAATTCTTTTAATTCTCTAATATTCTGATAATAGATCGTTGAATGTAATTCAAAAACGATTACATAATCTAATCTAATCTAAAAATCTAAAAACAAAATATACATAATAATTTAATTTTTTTTCCTATATCAGACACCGTACCATTTTAATGCTATCTTGTGACGTCGACGGATATTGGCTGGTTTCTTTGTAGGTTGGATCTTGGTGGCCAAATCATTTTTAAGTCGATCTTGTAACACAATGATTTTGCTAGAAAAGAGGAGGATTACTTTTACACAGTGATTTGTTGTCGTCCTTAATGGATATGCTAATATTCCCTTCGCTCTCTCCTCTTCAGCCATGTTTTCTAATAACTCCGAATTATTTCAACTCTGTATATTTTGAAGGTACTGAAATGTTAAATAGTACAATGATCCCTTCCAAGTTATGCATTGGTCTTTGTTACGTTTATAAAATATTACAATAATTGAACAACTTATTCCTTTCTTTCCGTGCCTGTTAAACCATTCAATTTTCTTGTCAATATTGGCTGCCATTTACAAAGACAATGTTCTCTATTCAATATTGGCTGCTATATACAGAGACTAAAGTGTGATCGGAGGTAAAATATTTGTATGGCCAACAATTGAACATTGACTTCACCGTGGGAGCAGTTAATGAAGACACAATACTTTTAATAGTTTAAATTTTTGGACATGACTATCGAATTTCTAGAATGTACCAAGATATAAGACAACTACTATTTTAATGGCTATAATCTTTTGAGTGTTGAACAAGCCATTAAAATTTATAATATAATTATTGACATTATACCATTTTATATAAGATTAGGTCTCATCGAGATATACTGGTTTATATTAAGTTATTTTTAATGGGATGATAATTGTTTGTTTTGTTTTTAGATTATTTTTGTAAATTAAAGGAGAGATGGAAAGGTGGCCTTTGCAAGTAGATAAAATTTAGCAATGGATACCGAAAAAAAATCTACCTGGTTCGATTCTAGACCCCTGTGAGCTGCATAAGAAGAACATAATAATGTTACACCCAAAAAAATAGCATGGTGAACTCAAAGAGGAATCAGGATAAAAAAGTTCTTCTCATCTGTTGAAATTACAACATAGATTAATGGTTAGTTATCTCGGATCACATAAGGATGAAATGGTGCATGCATGTTTTTCTACTATACTTGTTTAAATACAATAAATTAAAGACTTTATGGAATCAATATAATTAGCCTAATTTTAGAACAAAATAACATCCACCAAATATAAATAAAAAATATTTTAAGAGACATAACTTCGAAACATAGATTTTGAAAAGAATGTGAGAAGTAGGACTAAGAGAGATAAAATTGTAAAGAAAAGAAAATAGATGTGTTTGGGAGACAAATATTATCAATTGTATGGGCTGACAAAGAATATGGGAATTACATATCTGAATTTAGAAGCTACAAGAGGTTCCCTCTACCAAAAGTGTGATATATATGGTGCAAGTGTGATATATATGGTGCAAGTGTCTAGATAGGGGCATTATGTACATAAAAATTACAAAGGTGTCTAGTATGGATGAGATATGCCCACCCTCTATTAATAAGTCAAGTCTAGTAAAATCCAAGTTTTTACTATATTTATCTTGTCTATTGTATTGGCTATACATTTAGACTTAGGAACCTAAGTTGCATAGAAAAGAGAAATGGATCAAAAAACTATAGGGAAAGAAGAGTGCATAAAACGCCATCCAAATGTTAATTTCTTAAAGAAGTAAAGCAGATGTGTGTTTCAATTCAAATTACAACAACTTAAGATGCACAAGACAAGATAAACATAGCAACATGAAAAACACAATCATAGAGCAGTACGATAGAATTCACATGGGAAAACCCTTATGGGTAAAAAACCCACACACCAAAGTGATCTCTTGTATTACAATAAAAGTTTTTACATAAAAGTCATAGATCTTTTATCTGATCTCTGTTCGCGTAGTAGCAGTTCAGAAAATTACATTCACTATCGACTTTCCAATTCAACAGTACAAAATTACCAATCGATGCTTCAAACCTATATGCACAATGACAAGAATTATCTTCTCACCATCCAACCACATCCTTCAACCATTTTCCAGACATTTATATTTCTGTCAAAAAATTGTTTGTTTCAGTTCCCATGGCTTCCAACTGTTTGATTCCCAAACTATCGAACAAACATACAGAACTCACTGCAAATTCTCATTTATCCAGCTCGAATGAATCATTGGCATCCACCTCAGCAAGTCAAACTAAGTCACATTGTGGTCCCACTAAGCTTCAAAAGTTATTTGCAAGATTTCTTCATTTCAGCTATGTCTTAAGCTTCTCTTATTGAACTTCATTGTCTCATCAAAATCATCTTTGTCGTTTAGACAACCCTCCTATCTTATCGAACTTCATTCTTGTCTTTGGCAGAGGAGATCTTCAGGCTTTAGGTCCGACCTATCTTACATGTTTCATTTTCCTGTCTTGGAGAATGTAATCTTTTGTGGCCGACCCAGATGTGTTCTCGATGTTATATATCTTGATGTATGTATTCAATCCATTGGGCCACAACGAAAAGATATGATGATAATGATTCATGATCTGTAATTTGGGATACCTCTTGGAGGTCTGGATGGATTGTAATTTGGGATGTAGGCTATAACTAGGCATGTAAGCCTATATGTTTATCGGATGTTGCCAGCTAAGTTGTGATAAACCTATGATGTTGCAGATGTTTGATTATACATTTCCTATGTTGTGTTGTTACTTTTTTGGGGTTACTCTTGCTGCATGACCTAGATTATTCTCTTTGAGGATCCTCCGGATCATGGCTATGTTAGATGGTAGATCAAAGAACATTGCGAACCTTGATGCATTCATTTGGGTGAACAGATCGCCAATTTGAGATAGGTTGCAATGTGTTCAATAGTTCACCGAGCTGAGGTATCTATACCAGATCAAAGGAGGAGAAGTCTCCAAGAAGGATGAACTCTAGAAGGGTAGAGTAGATGATGGAGGATTACAAAAATGAGATAAGCAATGAGATCCAAAACATGTTAGTTGGTTTGTAGATGAATTTGGAATCAAAGGAAGAGTATGAAGAGGCAAGGGAAGAGTTGGAGGTCAAAGAGGATGAAGGACCGATAGATGAGAGAGAGGATAGATTTCTTAAAGTGATGGCACAAGTGAGTAAAGTTAATAAATTTGAGGTTTCTAACTTCTTAGGCACATTGAATCTGGAAGACTTGATAGATTGGATAGGAAAGTTGGAGGAATACTTTGAGTTTGAGGATATTTGGTACTTGCAGAGGGTTAGTTTAGCTCAAACTAAATTGAAAGGGCATGTTTCTTTATGGTTGAAAGAGTTGTAGAAGGATAGAGTGGATAATGGTGAGATGAAAATCACCCGATGGAGGCAGATGGTTGCAAGATTGAAGGCTAAATTCATTTTGAGAGACTATGAGTTGGAATTGTTCAAGAAGTTGTAGAACTTGAAGCAGAGGAACATGAGTGTAAAAGATTATATTAAGGAATTCCATAAGATGACAATCAGATCTGGACATTGAGAGATGGATAGGGAGAAGGTGGATAGATACATAAATGGACTTGGATTTAACTTTCAATATGATATGAGTATGCTGAAGATTTATACAGTTGAGGAGGCTTACCAATATGCTTTGAAGGCAGAAGATAAAGTGAAAAGAAGACAACATAATAACCCTAAGGGTAGAGAGATATATGTAGTGAATAAAGGGAAGATGAGTGGTAGTATGGAGAAGAAAACTACTGAAGAAGAATCAAGATCTAAATGGAGTAAAGAACTAGATCAGAAGACACAAAGAAAAGGTAGTAGCAACAGGGAATTCTTTGGTAAATATTTTAAGTGTGGAGAAACTAGACATAGATCTTATGAGTATTCTTAAGGAGCTAGTAAGGCCAAAATGGTAAGGAATTGCATAGCATGTGAGGATTAGGAAACTGGGGTTGTAGATGAGAATATGATAGAAGCACAGAAAGGAGAATCCCTTATGTTTAGAAGAGTCTTGGTGGAGTAGAGCAGAGAAGAGACCGGACCTACACAAAGGAAGAATCTTTTTCAAACTGTATGAAAATTAGGAGGTAAGTGTCATAAGGTCATTGTGGATAGTGGAAAGAGAAGCTTGGTTTGAAGAGGCTTGAGCATCCTTGTCCTTACAAGGTGAGTTGGTTGCAATATGATCATAAGGTAGAGTTGAGAGAGAAGTGCTTGGTGAATCTTAATATTGGACCTTTCAAAGATGAAGTCTTGTGTGATGTCTTTCCTATGAGTGTTTGTCATGTTTTTTTGGGTAGACCTTGGTAGTTGGATAGAGGAGCTATCTATGATTGTAGAAGAAACTTGATCGCTATTGAGAAGGATGGGCAGAAGTTTACTTTGGCTTCTTTGAAGGAGAAGGAGAAGGAAGTGAAGAACTTGAGTCTTGTAAAGAGTTGCAGTGTTAAAAAGTAGGATGCAGAGGTTATACTGAATAATGACCTAGATTTGAAGAAGGATCTTGTGGATGGAAATGATAGAAAGGTGGTACCAGATGATAGTAAAGTTAGAGTTATGGTGGCAGATAAGATGAATTTTGGTGGAAGAAATTCACCAGAATTGCAGAGGAAGGAGAGTGGTAGCAAGAGATAGTGTGTAGGCATGAAGAAAGGAAAAAGAGGGGAAGAGGAGAAAAGGTTGGAGAACCTAGCTAAGGTATCGGAAGAGGTGAGGAGGAAGAAGATTGTAGACAAAGAAGACGGTTGGATTAGAAATGAGCATGGGATCTATATCATAGATCCTTTCCAATGTTCATGAGTTCCCTCTCATGGAACATCTTTTCCTACCCAGGGTGTCTGATGCAGGAGCATAAACGGTTGATGAGCAATCCTTCATCAACCAAAATATTTGTTTTCAGTTTTGTTCCTGTTCTATGCTGTAGTTTATGTGTTTCTTTTGGAATTCTCTAGTAGTTGTTCATTTTCTATTGTGGATCATATTTTTGGCTTCTAGACTTTTTTTCTTGTTCTTTATTCCATCTTTTTAGTTTATTTGGACTCTTTTTTGGCAAGTTACCACTTTTCAAGTGTCTATTTCTTGGTTCCCGGAGCAGTTTGAGCTTATCGACTAGTTGGAGATTTCTTCTCTTGTGAAGCGATTCCTTGACTTGTAGATCTAATTGGCACCTTTCTCAATATTTCTATACCCTTAGTCGACCTTCCTTGGTGGTCTGCACTTCATCCTTTTCTTTGGCAGAGGAGATCTTCATGCTTTGGGTCTGACCTAGATCTTACACATTTTATTTTCATATATTGGAGAATGTAATATTTTGTGGCTGACCTGGATGTGTTCTGGATGCTATATATATTGTTGTATTTGGTCCATTGGGGCATAGAAAAAAGGTATGATGATAATGATTCATGATCTGTAATTTGGGATACCTCTTTGAGGTTTGGATGGAATGTAATTTGGGATGTAGGCAGTAACTAGGCCTGTAAGCCTGTATATCTATCGGATGTTGCTGGCTAAGTTGTGATAAATATATGATATTGTAGATGTCTAATTATGCATTTCCTATGTTGTATTGTTGCTTCTATTGTGTTACTATTGTTGTATGACCTGGATTGTTCTCTTTGAGGACCCTTCAGATCATGGTTGTGTTACTCCTTCAGATGTCTTACCGAAATGTCAAGATACACCGAAATATTCGTCTTTGCCAAGACTTCACCAAACCTATATCAAACTCAGGCTTGTCGGTATAGCAAAATAACTTTGGTTGACTATTGTGGGAGACATACCAAAACTATAAGTTATACCAATATCCCACTTTTTGCCAAGACAATGTGACTCGTATCGCCACGATATGTAGCTTTAGTCATCCACTTGGCAAGTCTTACCAACATCAAATGTTACATTAAAACAATTTCATATTGTCAAGACTTTGGCGAAGTCTCCCTGACAACCGCTTATCGCTTAGAGTATGAGACTTCGGTTGACTACTTGGAGAGTCGCACCAAAATCAGATGTTACAATGAACTCGCTTGATGTCTATAATACCCATCAACTATCTCGACAAGATCGATAAGATAAGTGACTTCTACGAACCCTAGAAGAGTATTATTGAACCAGAATGTTACACCAAAATAAATGCTCTGCACAGTGCTTGTTCAGGCAGGGGTATATATAACATGAAGGTTATCAACTGCTTATCAATAACACGAAGGTTATTCAATTCCCTTCAAAGATCAGTAACACTAATGTTATCAACACTGAACTACTAACTTCAAAGACCACGTGCCATCTATTCAAGATTTCAACCAGTAAGTTTGAGACACCCTTTCTCAACATTCTCCCACTTGATGAAGAACTTACTAGTATCTCCAGAACACTTAGAGATTATAGTGAACTATGGGCTCCAAGGCCCATCGAGTTACCAGACTATTTGAACTTATTTATGCTCACAGGTTTCGTCAACGCATTTGCAACATTCTTCAGAGTATCCACCTTTTCCAGATTAACCTTTCCATCTTCCACCATGTCACAAACAAAGTAATATTGCACATCATCAAGTTTTGTCCTGTCATGGAAAATGAGATTTTTCACCAAGCAAATGGCACTTTGACTATCACAACAGATAGCAATCTTCCCTACATTAAACCCAACATCAGAACACAAACACTTAATCCAAATAGCCTCTTGACAAGCATGAGTTGATATCATGTACTCTGCCTCTGTAGTAGATAAAGTGACTACAACTTGTTTCTTGCTCATCCAACTAATTGCACCACCATTCAATGTGAATACATATCCACTAGTGGATCTTCTGCTGGCAATATCCCCTACCCAATCTCAATCCACATACCCTTAATTGCTTATAGTCTTTTGTGATCCAGCCAAATTTCTATGGTAATATAGAGCATACTAATAGGTACCTCTTAGGTATCTAAACATTCTCTTCACAACATCCCAATGTGGTCTTCTTGGATTTGCCATAAATTGGCTCAATACTCCCACTGCTTGAGCAATGTTGGCCTTGTTCAGACCATTGTATATATTAAGCTACCAACTGCACTTGCATAAGGCACCTTGGTCGTGTCCTCCTTCTCAGTAGAATATTTTGGACAATCTTCAATAGAAATTTTTTTTCCCTACAACACTAGAACAACTAACTACTTACAATCTGACATGTTAAATCTCTCTAAGATAGTACTAATGTACTTGCTCTGACTGAGCCAAATCTTTCTATTCTTTCTATCCCTATTGATTTCCATCTCTAGAATATACCTAGTTGCAGCTAAGTCTTTCATTTCGAAGCATGCTAACAACTGAGATTTTAAGTCAGAAATCATACCCTTATCATTCCCAATAAACAACATATCATCCACATACAGAGCAATGATAACTAATTGATCATTCTTAGCCTTGTGATAAACACAATGATCATATTTTGATCTTGCAAATCCCAGAAACAACACAAAGGTGTCAAAATTCTGGTACCACATTCTAGGAGATTATTTTAAACCATAAAGAGACTTTTTCAATTTGCAAACTAAGGATTCTTTATCTTTTACCACAAAATTCTCAAGCTAGTACATATAGATTTCTTCCTCCAAATCCCCATGAAGGAATGTTGTCTTCACATCCATCTTCTCCATCTCAAAGTCATATGCTTCTACAAGTGATAGAAGAAACCTAATAGATGTCAACTTTTCTACAGGAGAAAAGATTTCACCATAATCAATTCCCTCAACTTGGGAATAGCCCTTTGCAACCAATCTAGCTTTATACTTTTCCACATTACCATCCAAACCGATTTTCTTTTTAAATACCCATTTGTAGTCAGCAAGTCTTGTACCTTTAGGAAAGGGCACTAGATCCCAAGTTTTATTCTTCTTTAGTGAAGCCATTTCTTCGTTCATGGTCTCCAACAAGGCATTTGAATCAAGAATTTGTATTACCTATCTCATAGCCCTAGGCTCATCAGTGTTAGTAATCAAAGCATAGACACAATTTGTATCCAGCATTAAAAAACCATACCTATCAGGTTGTCTTCTCTCCCATGTAGACATCCTCAATGGTTGAGGTAGAGGCTCTTGTTCTTGTTCTTGACTAGAACTATCAGAGATATTTGAGCTCTCCTCACTTTCAAGTACACATGGAGTTCGAAGTTCCTTTTTTTCTGGAGTTAGAGGAATTTCAACTTTTGCTTCCTATTTCTCTATCTTTTTAGACTACATATCAACTGAGGTAGTCTTCAGATCACAAAATATTACACTTTTGTTGTACAATACCTTCTCAGTCATAGGATTCCAAAGCTTGTATCCTTTTACTCCCAAGTCGTAGCCAATAAAGATACATTTAACATCTTTGTTATCCAACTTAGATCTATTTGCATCAGGAACATACGCATATGCCTCACACCCAAAGACACAAATATGTCTTAGAGGGGGCTTCTTACCATAGCAGGTTTCCATGGGTGTTTTTTCCACCAACGCTAAAGTGGGAGATCTATTTTGTAAATAAAATATTGTAGACACGACCTCAACCCAGAACTTCTACTCCAAACCAGCACTACTCAATATGCTTCTCAACTTTTCCATCAACGTTCTATTCAACCTTTCAAAAACTCTATTTTTCTATGGAGTGTAAGGTGCGGTCTTATGCCTTTTAATTTCATGGTCTTTACAAAATTGATCAAATTATGCACAACAGAAATCACCACCATTATCAGTCCTTAGGCATTTAATTTTCCTACCAGTCTAATTTTCAACCAAGGTTTTAAATTCCTTAAACTAACTGAACACTTCTAATTTATTTTTCAAAAAATACACAAATTCCCTTCTTGAATAATCATCTATAAAAGAAACATAATATCTAGAACTCGACAATGAAGGAACATTAAATAAACCAAATATATCAGAGTGAATATAACTGGGTAAGTGCAAGAAGTTGAGTCCACTTTTTGGCCAAAAAGTGGAGTGTTTTCCTTGATTTTCAGATTTTGCAATATTTGAGCTAAAAATTTGAAGCACTTAGAGATTGAATCTTGAAAAAGTCAGTAATAAAAAATATAGCACTCAGAGTCTAGTTTCCCAATATATAACTTATTTTAATACCTATATAATATAAATTGACTTTCAAAAGGGGTTTCTAAAACCCATTTTTTAAATTGCATATTTCAGGACCATGCCATGTGTTAGTCCCAACCGGTGCTGAGAGGGGAAGGGTGAATCAACACTTTATTGGTTATATCAAATTTAATCTTAATCAAGTTTTCTATTCAAAATTAATACTTGTCAAAATAAGTAGCATTAATAAACTACGTGCACACACATGACCATTCACACAAGAACACCAAGATTTATCTCATGGAAACCCAAATGGGAGAAAACCATGGTGTGAGTAGAAACTCACAAAATGTGCACTCTTCTGGAGTACACCTGGTGAGGAGCCATCCCTCTTAAGAGATTACAAAGACACTATTAGGTGCCACCCGATTAAGGGATTTTATTTAAGGCATGTTAGTGCTTTTACCCTGTTAGAGGTAGTCTTGTTAAAGGACTTAGGATCATCAATTAAGATGTCACCCGGTTAAGGGATTTTACAAAGGGACCTGTTAAAGTCCACCTGATTAAGGGATTTTCAGTTGCAATGGTTAGAAAGAAACATGAAGTTGATCTGCTCGAATAGCTAACGATAGCTTGATTAGATCACAATGAATCTCATACTCTGTCTGCACCGGTTGTGTCTACTCAGCACTACACCAGTTCTTTGTTCATACCCTTGGCTCTACACTCTATCAGTCCTTTTCTCATACCCTCGGCTTTGCACTCTATTGGTCTACTTCACACACACATTACTCTACTAAATCACTTATCACTTCCTCACTCTTCACTCTGCACTTTGGGTCACCTCTCACAGGATTTTCACTTTACAATTTTTTGATCAAAATGTTTTGCATGAACTCAAAACACATTATACTCCCTTTGTCCTCACCTTCAGGTGTTTCCTTAATCAATGCAATCACAAATTTTGGTAGATTTCAAATTCAAATCTTTCTGCTCTTTCTTTACATGACTTGCAACAATTCCACCAACTACTCATCCAAATCTACCACTGCGTCCCCCAAAAATAGCGACTTCAGGGTCGAGTTCAATCTTTTAAATGTGAACTAAAAAATCCGCAAGAAATCATGGCTTAGCTGCATGATGACTAAGGTTGACTTCAGCAACCTTTAGTTTGGTGTTCTCACAAACTAACCAACTCACCTTTTGCCATTGCAACTTTGTAACCGATCACCGCTCTTAGATTTACGGTGACCACCTATATTCCTTCTGCTTCACCATCCTATAGGTATACTACTACGCTCTTCACTACCGATCCATCTACTTCTTCGGCCTACCAGTATACCATTGTACTTGTTACCAAAATTTTGCACATGCCAAATTTGGTTCCCTAATGAAGCCTTGCATTCATTCATTCTGAAAAGATCAAATCATGAACCAGGAAGAAATGGACTATTTTTTCTAACTTGTTTTCTTGATGTGCAGATACAAGAAAGTAAGATAGCATGTGGGTTAAAATGTGGCCCCCACGAGGGTTGAGCTCAGCATGTTGTAGATCGCAGAGATATTATGCTCCCTTATAGATGAAATGGTGTGGCTATTAAAACATTAAAGCCAAAAGAAACTCAGAGAAAAATGCAATCGGCCTGTATAAAATTTTACTTGGGTGCCAAAGTGGGTTTTAAAAAGGCCTTAGAGTTTCCAAGCAGTTTTAGTTGCCAGGCAGGAAGACCTTTTATCCCACATTGGCCGTGCGGAGGGAATTTATCACATTTAAATATAAGGCCACATATAACTATAGTGTCAAAGCTTATGGGCTTTTGGCAAGAAGAGGCAGCTCATGGCTTGGTGGACCCCATGAGCACGCATCTCAAGGCATCCTCATTTTGACACATGGCATAAGATAGAAGATCAGTTGAGATTAAAGGACAAGAAAGTTGAAGAAAGATCAACGGTGATCGCAGAGATCTAACGGTTGTTGCTATGTCACAATGAAAAGATACACACCAGATTATCGTTGTGACTTAGTGACTGATGATGTGGCATAACAAAGAGTAAAGATCAACCATCAGATCAAGAGAGATCGAACGGCGGAGTGACATTCCGGGGCTATCCATGACTGTCACTGTACCGTGGTTATGAAGTGCCCGGAATGAATACCCTCACAACAGGTGGCAAGCCAGGTGGTGCTGAGGTGGAATCTGAGAAAATCATAGGTTGACACATGGTGACATGCGGCAAGACAGGTGGTAGTCTAGTGGCTGGTGACATGGCACGAATGGGCGACATCGAGCAGATCTTGGCCACGATGAGTCCCAAAAGAGTTTCACCAAAGGCTCAGTTTCATCGATATAATAATATCGATGAAACCTTAAGTTCGACGAGACTGGTAAACGGCTGGCCGATAGAGCAAATTGGCCAAAAGAAAGAGATCCGAAAGAGTAGGACGCGTGGTGGCCTGATAGATGGGTGGTTCTCAAGTGGATCTCATGATCCAATCAGA
The DNA here is from genome assembly GCF_030272615.1 of Cryptomeria japonica. NCBI lineage: Eukaryota > Viridiplantae > Streptophyta > Pinopsida > Cupressales > Cupressaceae > Cryptomeria > Cryptomeria japonica. The sequence continues at coordinate 663,316,571 of NC_081407.1, read as the reverse complement.
GGGTGACACACATTGACATGGTGCACAAGAGAGAATATTAGTCAGGGTTAAAGGTCGAGCAACTATAGGAAAGATCAATGGTAATCTGAAGGATCTAAGGGCCATCGCTATACCGCTATAGGAAGAAGCTTGCCAGTTATCATAGCGACTTGGCGACTAAGCACGTACGGAAAAGGCAAAGGGGAGGTGAGCAGCTAAGAGGTTAAAGATCAAACAGTTTGAGGTTAGATCAATGACCATTGCTATACTACAAGATAAAAATTCTCGCTGGTTATCTCATGTGACTTAGCGACTGATGATGTGGTCATCTAGGTGGCCATCCAAGTGGGCTCAAAGAAAATGAGGATGTGCCACATGGTAGAGAGAAGATAAAGAACCATGGGCAGACCAAGGGTAAAGATCGAGCAGATTGATCACATCCAACGGTTAGGAAAAAGATCAAACGGTGGTTGTTAAGGTGCTAATAAAAGATGCACACCAGGTTATTGCCACAACTTGGCAACAAGGTGGGTCTTGGTCCAGATTGAAGACAAAGTGGACCCACGCGAAAATCAAAGGTTGACATGTGGCAAAAGTCTACAGATGAGCGGATGTCTAAGTCAACCTTGAACTTGAACTGGTTCAAATTGGTTCAAGGCTTCAAGATGGTTCAATGGTTAAAAGTTCAGTGATTCACTGGTTCAAAGTGGTTCAACGTTTCTAAATGTATCAATAGTTCAAATTTCATTAGCATCGCTCATTCTCGTGGGCCCAGGAAGATAAAAGAAAACAAGCAGACTAAAAGGCAAGCAAGTTTCTAAACAATCAATGGTCGTCACTATACCTCAAGATAAAAATGCTCAATGGATAATCATAGCGACTTGGCGACAAACGATGGGGCTCGCTAGAAATTAAACAAAAATTTCATGCAACTGATCTAGTGACTAGCAAATAAAAATTGCATGGTGGACTCAGAACTGGTTGTTACAACGGTGAAAAGCCCATCAAGTAGGGAGATGAATTTTTGCATGAAAGATTAATGCAGATGCTTATTGATTGTTAGAACATGCAAATGTTACATGCCGTTGGAAATCTCACGAAATAGAGAGATGCACTTTTTCAACCATTTTTAATAGAAGCTTCAACACAGAGAGCACATACAAATTTTTAAATAGGAGGTTCATTTTTTCAATGGAGCTATTCAAGGTGAGAATGGTAATTCCACATTTAGTAATGAGGGTTTCTCTTCATGCAGGATCAATGGAAGTCTTTTTGAGCAAAAAGTATTATTTTACAGTATTATGCATGATTTTTTATGCCATTTTGGGGTAGATTCACCCAAGGCTTTTCTCATGCAGTCACTTTAGGGTTTTGCAGGAGATTCATTATGATTTCTACATATTCCTTCTCTCCTTCTTTTTTCCCTCTGGTTCTTTCTTTTTTGCATACACATTTTTGCAAAAAAGCATTGTATCTCAGAACTTTTTTTTAGTTTTCAGCATTGTAATAGAGATTATTTTCAGTTTGCAATAGAGAGTTTCAGTTTCCTTGTCAATTATTTCTTATTTTTCCATTGTCAGATGAATAATTTGACAAAGTTATTGTGATTTAATTTTGAATCCTTTTCTTTGTCTCATTTATGCTTTGCAGAGATAGGAAGATTTCATAGTAAATTCAGGTTGTCGGTTATGTTCATTTGGTTTCTAATTCTTTGCATGTTTGTGAAAAAACACTTTTCCTACATGCAGAAGTTAGATAAATTTGAGCCTTCACATGAAATGTTTATGAATTTCATGATCTTATTTGATTCATGATATAATGTTTGGGTCTTGTTGCAGTTGGTTATAGTTTTAGGATAGCAAGTAGAACTGCATTATTTTCGTGTATCACCTCCATTGGGATAGGGTTTTTTATTACATGCAACACTTTTACCCTTTTCCCACAAGAATTTAGTGTAGGAGATCCATCAGAATAGGAAGCCAGCCTGATCTCCAGAGATTAACCTTCACTTTGAGCAACCCATAGGCTCAAAGGTGTTTCCATGTTTCACGGGATTGCCTGTTTTTGAACCTAGCATCATGCGTGCAATTCTCGGTGACAACAATTTTTGGCATGCTCGGTGGGACACATTTGAGCTATCACAACTAAAAGAAAATCCATTTTTTGTTGTTGTTTTGATATTGACAGCAGTATTTATGCCTATTGAGGTTATTTATTTAAAATACCTGGCAACTTTATTTTCTGGTTTTATGTGCAGAACAGGTCTTAACAGCATATGAAAAAGTATCAAACCAGATAGAGTGAGGATCCAGTTGAGCATATTGAGCTACCACCATCACAGAGAAGGTCAAGGATAACGAAAAAGATAGAAAAAGAAACAAATTTAGTAGTTGATTTTCCAGAAAGTTTGTCAGTTGAAGTCTTTCTTGAAACTCCAGATTCTAATCTTTTGTCTAATTCTTATCCTCTACCTAACAATTCTCAGCCCAATTTTGCTACCCGCATAAATCCCCATTTTGTAACTACTCCAATTCAGCCATCTATTACCCAGAATCCACCAGTAAATCCTCCAGCATTTACAATGATCGTACCAAGAGCACATGCTTTTGTACCCTTCAATGGAGGCAACCCTTTGAATTTGACCCTACATGATCCTATACTAAGAGGAGCTCTGAAGAGTCTTCCTAGTTTCACTGGTGAAGACCACATCACACCCATTGAGAACATAAGAGATGTAGCATCTCTATGTGCAGTTCACCATATAACCCAAGAAAATGTAGCACTCGGGCTACTAGAAACATCATTCAAAGGCAAAGCATTACAATGGTTCAGGGGCTTGCAAATTAATTCAGTTACCGATTGGGATGATTTGGGTGATAAGCTAACAAAGCAGTTTGCAAATAAATCTGATCACCTATCATTGGTTGAGCAGATGACCACTATCAAGAGGGCACCGCAAGAGAAGATGACTGATTTTAATTACCATTTTGAGAAAACCTGGATTAGAATTCCTACAATGGTAAAACCCTCTCCTGAACATGCATTTTTATATTATTTGAGAGCTTTAAATAGAGATATTGTTGTTATGATTCAATCTATGGGTGGGGTTATATTACCAGTAGCTTATGATTTATCTATTAGAGCATAAAACAACCTTATACAAGCTGGTAAAATTTCCCCTAGGCCTCCTATGCCTATTTTTCCTAATATATAGTCATTGATGCCTTTATAAGTACCCCCTATAGCTCCAATACATATTGTTCCAGCACTAGGTTTTCAAAATTATTTTCAAAATAGTGTTGTAGAAAACTCGTCAAAGCAACTACAAACATTACAACAAATGTTTATAAAGAATGTTGAAGCAACTCAACAAATCCAGCAGGTTATGCAAAATTTTGGCAATGAATTGGTGAACATCAAGAAAAACCAGAACCAAAATCAAAGGTATCAAGCCCCATATCAAGTTCCTTATCAACCCAATAGGCCTAACTACCAAGTTGATGCTCAAAATCAAAGGATGAACTACAACAATAGGCAAAACCAATAGTATATTCAAAATACTACTAGCAATTATAAAGAAATTATTCCTTCTCAAAACAATATGACACAAGAGTGGTGTTTTCCTTGCCAACAACCTCATAATCAAGCATCATGCCAAAATGCAATGAATGCTCAATCACAAGATTTGATGGTTCAGAATAACATGTCTTATCAGGATGTAGGTATAAATGAGGAACCAAAAGGTCTTGAGGTGGCTATGATGAATTAGCAAGGTGAGGAATTTTGTGGAGTTAATCATCTGCAAGCACAAAATAGACCTTTTTCACCTGTTGCAGAAAATACAAGGTCAAAGAAACGTGCTATTGACATTGGACAGCAAGTTGTAAATAATCAACAGCAAGTTGTAAATAATGGATAGCAACAAAATAAATCCAGACAGCAGCCAGATAAAGGAAAACAACAAGCTTCTACAAGTCAAAAAGTTGTTAGTACACCTCCACCTGTCCAAAATGTGCAAATTTTACCAAGAGGACAGCCTACAACACCTAAAGAATAACAGAAAGTTCAATCTCACTTAAAACCAGCTCATCAAGAGCCTGTTGTCCCAAAAGTACAACATAAGATTAGTGTTGTTCTATTTAATATTATTGAATCTATGGCAAAAACCAATGTTTCCATGACAATGATAGATGCATTGCAAATTCCTGGACAAAAGGAATTGCTGAGAGACAAATTGCATAATCTTTCCTTGACTAAGGAGCCTCAAAAAGATAAACCTAGAGTTGCATTAGTTAATGATATCCCAGTTAAGAATGATCAGCCAATCCAAACACAAAAGCCTCCTCCATTTTTTGTAACATTGATAATTGGCAACCATCTAGTCCACAATTGCTTGATAGACTCAGGAGACAATAGTTCAATTATGCCCAAAGACCTTGCAGATAAACTTGGTCTTTATGAGCCTATTTCTAGAGGAGTTGTACAGTTAGATGGAACATCAGTTAAGTAAGTTGAATTGGTCAAAGATCTTGGTTTGACCTTGCATGCTTGTCCTAATTTTGTAATACATCGGGACATGTACATAGCTGACTTACCTCCACATTTTTCTATTTGTCCATCTAGAGATTTCACAGCAAAATTAGGAGGATACCTTTCTGCTGATTGGTCACACTTGTTTTTTAGAACCCAATATGGTACTAAGGTTACCATTAAGTCAGAACCCCAAGCCACTTGCTAGTTAGAACCATATACCCCAAGTCCTATAAATGTAGATCTTACCATCAGAGACCATGAGGAGTTACCACCTATCCAAGATCCAGATACACCTATTCAAGGCATACCTGATGTGAATTTGGATGAGTGGGTAGCCCAGAATACTGCATAAGATCCTTTCATCAACATGGATGAAATAGGTCTTGGTGTTTATATGATTCATAAGGGGGATTATGTTATTCCTAAGCTTGAAAAAGAAGATATTTTGTTTGACCAACAATTAGAACAACACCAAAATTAGGTTTGACAACTTTATTTTGATGGTTCAAGAGGTAAGAATGGTTCTGGAGGTGGTGTTATGCTAGTTTCATCCGAAGGTATGAGATACTACATTGCTTTCAGATTTTCTTTTAGCTATACAAAAATACAGTTGAGTATGAATCATTAGCACATGGCTTAGAATGGGCTAGGCAGAAAAATGTTAAATGTTTACAAGTTTTTAGTGATAGTGAACTAGTTGTGAACCAAGTAAGGAATGTCCATGTCACCAAAAATGATGTTTTGAATATGTATAAGCATAGAATTTGAGATTTAATTTAATATTTTGATGCATTTAATCTATTGTCCATACCTAGAAGTCAAAATAAATAAGCGGATAGGCTTGCTACCTTGGGTGCTCAATTTGACATACCAGATGAGGTAGGAAATATTAATAGACAACGATATGTTAAAGTTGTAGTAAGGCCTTCAATTCCAAATAACACTATTAATTGGCAATTTTTTTACTCAAATGAGCAAATTACTAATTTCCTAATTGAAGAAGCTGAGTTTTCTGCTGGAAATCAGCGTAAGTTCAATGATCAATATGAAAATCAGTTTCTCCAATTGAAAACTAACAAGTTGCCCAAGGGTCTAGTAACCCTTGAATCTATTTTTAATACATATGATCAGGTCAAAAAGGATAAAGACAACATGTTTGTGAAGGAAGAATATTATGAACCTGTTGAAATATTCAAGGACAAGCTACTGAAAATGGGCAAGGTATGTACCCTTGAAGAAAAACATGCTTTTGTAAAACTTTGTCAAGAATTCAATGACATATTTGCATGGAGGTGTTATCACTGTTTAAAATTGGGTTCTTCTTTTCCCATAATTGGCTATGGTTCATTGATTTTTCTTCGAATAGGGTGTAATCTCAAGTGCTTCAGCTTTGTTCTAAACCTTAGGGGTTTAAGGGTTTTGATTTTTAGATTTTATCCTTTTGTTAAACCATCTGGTTTCTAATCTTCTGTTACTTTATTCACTTAAGTTATGGGTCATGGGGTCATAGGAGGTGTTCCCCCTTATTGTTTGCCTAGGCGGTTACGTTGATTATTTGAAAAATTTATGCCTTGTATGCTTTTCTTCTAAAGTTGTCGGGCCCGGTAATTAGTGATCAGTTTGAGAAATGATCCAACGGTCCGCGCTATTTCACAAGGGTAAAATGCTCACCCTTTAGGCCCACGAAATAGCGAGAATTAACGAGGACCATCCATGTGTCATGACGGAGGAAGTAAAGGGTATAGCTATCAAAGGTGGTTGAAGCCCCGTGGCTTTCTTCTGGCGTATTAAAAGGTAACACATGGCACAAGGCACCACAGTCGGCGGGTTAGGATTAAAAGTTCAAAGTGGGCCCCAGAGATGACCTGGCAGGAACAGCTGTTAACAATCTATTGAGACCCCGTGGATTCCTTCTGGCAAGTGACAGAGTGACAAGTCAGCTCCGAAAGTGACGAGGCGCCAGGTGTTAGTGACGTGTCCGCAGGCCCACCGTTCCTGAGAACCTTTTCAGAGGATTAAATGCCAATTAACTGCAGGGATGATCCGACGGTCCGCGCTATTTCGCAAGGGTAAAATGCTCACCCTTTAGGCCCGTGAAATAGCGAGAATTAACGAGGACCGTCCACGTGCCATGATGATGATGTGAGAGATAGACCTGTTGAGACGAAAGTGGGGCCCCTCGTGGTTTCTTTTGGGCGAATGAGAAAATGACAAGTTAGCGCCGCAGGTGACTGGATGCCAGGTGTTAGTAACATGTCCGTGGGCCCACCGTTCCTGAGAACCTTTTCAGAGGATTAAATGCCGATTAACTGCAGGGATGATCCGATGGTCCGCGCTATTTCGCAAGGGTAAAATGCTCACCCTTTAGGCCTGCGAAATAGCGAGAATTAACGAGGACCGTCCACGTGTCATGATGATGACATGGTCAAAAAATGAGCCCGTCACAGTATAAAGAAAGACACGCAATCAGTATCAAGTGGAATGCGAAGGGATTTTTAAGGCCAATGGTTGGATGCCGTGTGGTATTATGTAGCCAATAGAAAAGCGGGACCCAGACTAAAGACAAAGCCGTCAGTAACCAAAGGTAACAGTGAAACACTTGCAGGAATGTTATGACCCGTTGGAGTGAAAAATACGAATTCTCATATGAATTCGATTTTGAAGGGATGGCCGAAGCATGCGGAATCAATGTTATAGTTAAGGCCCTGAGTACAAGTATTTGATTTCCTAACAACCTAGTAAAGATATCTTTTAAAAGATTTTGCAGAAGAGCAGACGCAGAGTTATCTTTTTCAGATACAAAGCAAGCGGTTCAGTTGCAGAGCAAATTTCAAGCAAGCATCAGGTTCTCTCATATTTTGTAGCAATTCTTGTGTGGTGTTTTAAATAGAATCATTCTCGTGTTGTAGGATTGTTCAAGAGTGATATTCATTTTCTTAGATTTTCAAATGGCTTCTAAAAGGGAATTTTCCGGCAAGGTTAATTATTTAGAAAGAAGTGTATGTGATGATTTTTTAGAACAATTGACGTTGTCAACTAACTAGGCATCAAAGGCCAAAGAGTTAGTGCCCAGGGCTCCCCGTCTGAAGATAGGAGAAGGGTTGTATGACAAAGGTAATTGGCTGAGAGACCCACGGGTTGGACTGTCCGGGTTGGGGCTGTTTAGAGTCGGATTTGGAATGAGAAATTCTCCTGGTCCTCAAAACAGTATTTGGGAACTAGATGTTGGGAAATTAGTAGTCCCAGGGGTATTCATGGATACAAACCTGCTAACCCAAATGGCATTGAATTATGATCCAGTCACAAGATGCATCCGGGATGTAAATGGAAAAACCCTTGTGGAAATTAATGCGGAAGAATTAAGGACAGCATTTGGGCTCAATGAGTTCACAAACTTCCTGGAACCCATAAATTTCACATCACTAGCCCAAGTGTATAGTGCACAGAGGAATCATCTCAGGAATGGGCCTCTTAAAGAACTTTTTCTGAAAGTAGGAGGGTTAGCAGTTGTAGGGCCCAACACACAAGAGCCATTTTCATTGAGTATGTTTACCTTGAGGGCTAAAGGAATGTATTGGGCACTTTGCCAGGTTCTAGGAGAGGATGCTGAAGCAAATATGCCAAATCATTACCTGCTAATGATTGTTCAGATTTTGAATCCTTCTCTTGCTATCACATTCGACTATGCTTCTTTTATTGCCGATGCTATCCATGGAGGGTTGATAGGAATAAAAAATGGAAAGGTGGATAGACCTTTCGGATGGTATTCACTCTTAATGCACCTTTTTCTGTTCAAAGGTGGTGATTATTTCGCCAGTGGATTAGACCTGGTTAAAGAGAAGGAAGGAGAGAAAATGCCAGTGCAATTATGGAGCACTGTGTTGTCATGGGATAGAGAGGATGCTAGTTTCCTAAAGTTTGATAAATATTTTGCATCCAAAATAAGGACTCTCCTTTGCTCTGATAACCCAAGAGTCCCCAAGGTTCTTCTGGAGTTCATAAGGCCAAAAGAATTCATAGAGAACATCAAAATTGTTCATAACTGGGGCGATATGTATTTATATCCAGTCTCCACGGTTTTCAAAGTTTTTGGTTTCAGGGGTACTCCATTTTTGTTACCTTACCAGGTCCCTCTCAAAGTGGGAATAGCTGAGATTCTTAGATAGATTGGTGGCCTACAAGAGGCAGAGTTAACAGGCAGAGGTAAAGGGACTATTTTCCCTGCAACTACCATAGCCCACCAATTCATAATTACAAAAGGAGGCTGGAATTGCTTTGAGGATTTCCTCAAACCTTACCATTTTATCCATTGTAGGGTCCAGGTGTGTTGATCTAGAGGACTTCTTCAATGGTATGTTCAGGAAGAAGGTAGCATGCAGAGGTAGGCCTCATCAATTCTAATTTCCTGAAGATCTCATCAGAAATGAATTTGATTTAGATGAGCAGGAATTAAGGAAAGAAAAGTGGGTGGCTTATAGGAAAGCCTTGGATTTTGTGCATCAGTTTGATGCTAGCTATGACCCATTGTCTAGCTTCTTCCCATTGGAAGAAAAAATAAAATTTTTGATTGTTTGTTTTGAAGATGTGATGCAAACACTGAAGGAGAAGAGGGAAGCTGTGATTAAAAGTGACCCTGAAAAAGCCAGAGTGATCCTAAGCAGGTCAGCTTCCACCAAAGCAATTCCTCCTGGTGATTACACACTGCGAAAGAAATCGGGTTATAGTGTGCTGGTGCCTACTACAGGGGAGCCCTCCTCATCCAAAGGAAAGAGGAAAGTACAAGATGTCATTGACATCCAAGACAGCCCGAAGAAGCAAAGGGTGGGGAAGGAAGTGCAATCAGATACACCCTTGTATTCCCCATCCCAATCCCCTATCCACATAGGAGATGAACAAGCAGCAGTTGCACATCTCTTGCAGTTGGGTAGCTTAGGTGAAATTGCATACACCTATGATGAAGTGGAAGAAGGGATGCCAGAAGAGCCCATTGATGCTGAAATGGACATCACCTCTACTGAACTTAAAGGCCAGGAGTGGGATCCTGAGATAAAAAAGGCAAGTAGTGCCTTTTTAGCTGATGACAACTTTGTCACATCAGAAGCATTCATGCAGTTCATTTGGAAACAGCATATAAATAGATATAATGCTAGATGTGAGACAAGGAAGGCCGAGCAGCCTGATAAAGACCCAGCCTCAGTGGAGGAAGAAATAAAATAGGAGATGATGGAAGAATTCAAAACCATCACTCCTGAACAGGGAAGAGATCTAGTAGCACAAGCTGGAGTGCTCATCTTACCAGAGTGGGATATCGCTGATGCTCTGGTGCTAGATGCAGTAAGAAAAGAAACTAAACCCATGGAAGGGGTTACATTCAGTAAGGATAATGCTGCACTAGTTATGTGGTCCCTCAAGAGAAATGAGGGCAAGAAAGGCAAAGACACCCCAGGGTCAAGCCACCTTGGTGGATTAATGGTAAAAAGAGTGCAAAGTACAGGGGTAGTAGAGGCTACTAGCACTGTGCTAGAAACTGCAAAATTCAGTGTTGCAGTGGCTGAGAAGGAAGCCAAAGAAAAGGAGGCCCTCCAAGTTAAGTTGGAAATAGTTTTGAAGGCCTATAATAATGCCAAGGAGGAGGTGAGAGGTAAAGATAGCATCATTGCTAGATTACAAAACCAGTTGATGGGACAGCACCAACAAGGTGAGCCTTCAACATTGATGATTTCCTCCTCTCCTGCAAGACCTCCACCTACAAGCCCTATCATCGAATTTCCACCATCTCCAGCACCTTCCAGCTCCCAAATGATTGAGATTACTCCTCAAGAACTAGAAAACCTGAAACAAGCTCAGGCTTTGTATGTAGGAAAATATGAGGAAAAGGTAAAGGCCACAATCTCCAGTTTTGCAGATATGATAAATGCCTCATTGCTTCACAACAATGTGGGAAAATTTATGGAGATATGGAATGAATTGAGGAGAGATAAAGCCATTTTGACACCCATTTTTAACAAATGGAGGCCTAGGGAGCAAGATCTAGAGTTCATGTGTGTATCCTATGATGAAGCGAGAGCCAATCCCATTATCAAAACCACTTCTGATGTCGCTAAAGTTTTAATGCAATTGGCAGCAGATGTAGATAATGTGGATAGAAAGGTCAATTTATGTAAGAAGGAATACACTGATCAAGTTTTTGAGTTGCTCCCAGGAATTTTTGCCAATCCGGATCAGTTGAAGGACAAGCAAATATGGCTCAAAGAGATAGAAGGCAAATTGTCAGCAAGGGTTAAGGGAATCATTGATCTTGATGATACCTCTTTCTTTGTTATAACAATACAGGAAATAGAAAAAATTAAATCACATTATGGTTTTCTTAATTCAGAAGTCAACAAACTGAGAAATTCTTGGAAAAGGTTGACTAAAATTAAAGATGATGTGATTAATTTTTCATGGCCGACAAAGGAGACATATAGTGAGTGGGAAGTTAAATATTCCACCCATGATCTGGAGCAGTTGGAGAGCGCCCCTGAAAAGATAGAAGAGGTTGCAACTGAACAACCTGTTGAACAAACTGCAGAGGCTGAAAAGAGCGCATAACTACCTTCACGCAAAAACTGCAATCTCTTCAATTTTTGAAATTTTTGTAACAAACTCTCCTCGAGAAGTCCGAAGCTTTGTGCATCCATGTTGTTATAAATGGATACCAGGACTAGAGGGAGAGGTATCACAAATTTTTGTAAGAAAATGCTGCAGAAATTTATCTGAGTCTTTCCAAAGTTCAATGGAAAATCAGAATTTCTTGTAATATTTCTTGAAATGAATATCAATATGCAGGCCATCGGTTTTGAGTAAAGCTTTGTGTTGTCTTCAAGTTTGTTCACAAATTTATTTACTGTCTTTATTCTGAATAATCCAGGGTTGTTTAGTTTAAATGGAATTGCAAAGCAATCTCAATATAAGTGTTTGTTAGCTTTTCTCTTCAGGGGGGAAATTAAATACGCGGGATCACTCATACCAGTAAATTCTTTGGAAGGAACTTTGAATTTTGAGGACCATAGCTTAGTCTAGAATGATTGAATTCTTGTATGTGTCAGGCATGTATAAGGATAAATGGAAACCAAGTCGACGGGAAGCATAAAGATATATTGTTTCAGGAGTTTTATTTGATTTTAGGTGACTATGTAACCCTGGATAAGGCACTGGTATTAATCAAGGTTGTTTATTGCATACTTTGTTGATCAAAAATGCTGAAGTTAAGTATAGTTTCCATTCTTTGTTTTCAGTTGATTTCAAGGTGAACAAATCCACTGGTTTTCTGGACTGGTTTGCTGTGGGTTTATTATTTGAAAGTGTGAATTTAATTCACAAAGGTATACCCACCTGGGCTCTAAGGAAGCCCGAAGTGTAGAAGGTCTAATCAAACCTTGTCATATGTTGTCTCTAGAATTTCCTTGCCTTTGATGTCTTCTCGGCACCCAGTTTAAATCATATTATTCTAAGGACATTGAAAGGAATCAAATTTTGAGGACAACAGGAGGTATGAATATTTGAAAGGATTTTATCCTCATTTAGCCTAGCATACAATAGAGCTGGTAGATAATGCAAAACCAGTAAGGCAAAAACAAATGCCTCTTAATCCAAAATTAGAACATCTTATAAGGATTGAGTTAAATAAGCTAATTGAAGGAAACATCATATTTCCAATGAAGCACACATCCTGGGTATCCAATCTAGTTCCCGTGAGGAAGAAGAATGGTGAACTAAGATTATGTGTTGATTTTAGAGACCTAAATAGAGCATCCCAGAAAGACCATTACCCGTTGACCTCAATGGAGCAAATTTTGTAGGTTGTATCAAGCTTAGAGAGATTCTCATTACTTGACAGTTATTCGGGATATAACCAAATTCTGGTCAAAGAAGAAGATCAATACAAAACAGCATTTACCACCAAGTGGGGTACAATGGCTTATAATAAAATGTCATTTGGAATAACCAATGTAGGGGCAACATTTCAGCGTGCAATGGATATGGCATTTCAAGGCCTGATTAACAAGTTTGTTTTGGTTTACCTAGATGATGTAACTATTTTTTCTAAAAAGGCTAATGAACATCTTGACCATCTTAGACAGGTATTTGAGAGATGCAGGGAATATGGAGTTTCATTAAATCCCAAGAAGAGCATATTTGTTGTTCATGAAGGCAAGTTGCTGGGATATATTATTTCAAAGCAAGGGATTTCAATAGATCCTGACAGGATCATAACCATACTTGCATTGCCATTACCAGCACATAAGAAGAGATTCCAGAGTTTCATAGGTAGGATTTGTTGGCATTTTTTATGATTATGTTATGATTGTCATTGATGGACACACACTTGCATTGAGATCATGTATCAATTAAAGCTCAACCGGTACATGTTCCAACCGGTATGATGCATTATAGTCCTTAGACTATTGGTGTTTTGCAGAAGGTGATTACCGATCTGAAGCGGTATGTTAACCCCAAGTGGTTTGAGGATCTCAAGTGGTACGAAGGATCAAAGTGGCAGAACACATATTTCCCAGTCTTCATTTTGTCAAACCGGCAACCAACATTTTGCTTAAACTGGTATTTTGTATGAACCGGTAATACTCTGTGATGAGCTACCAACTGGCATTTTGTGATGAGTTACAATCCACCGATTGTTTGATGATGCTGACACTTTAACGGTGTTTTTTGTGTCATGTTACAGAATATGTCTAGATGCGTTGAACCTAGGAAATTGTAATGTAATTCTATTGGACGGACATGAAATCAGATTCCTTTATAAGGACATCATGTCTAGGGTTTTAGGTTGTTGGTGTGGTTGAAGTTGTTGCTAGGGTTTAAGGTGGTTGAGGAGTTAGAGAGAGTATGAATGTGTAGAAGATTGAAGTAATGCTGGAATGCATTAGGAACAAACTATCAAGGATCTAACCAAGCAATATGTGCTATTAGCTAGATCACTCACTTGTTGATTACTCACATCTTCAACAAGTCTGTAGCCCTTAACCGGGTAGGCCCAAAAGCCTTTTGTAAATCCTCTATCAAGGTGGTTCACATCTGTGGATCTAAAATCCTCTAGCAAGGTAGTCTTTAATCAGACTTATCTCCTAATAGAGATTGAGATTCCTAACAGGATCTGTTCTGGTAATGAACATTGTAAGACCTTAACCGGTTTGACCTTAACCAATCTGGTTCCTATTCTGCAGATAGTTACTTGTGAGTTCCATCTCACTGTGGTTTTTCCCATTTGAGTTTCCACATCAAAATCTCTTGTGTTATGGTGTTTGTGCTTCTGTGGGTGAATGCATTATTTTCTATTTGGTTTGCATGTGTGCTAACCGGTTTTTCTGCTAAACTATTTTATCGGTTTACTGTTAGTCTAGCAAAGTGTTTAAGTGCAAAGATTTTTGGCATACTAATTCACTCCCCCCCTTTTAGTATTCATCAATTGGTATCAGAGCCAACCTTTCTATAAGTTTAACCACTTGGAAAGAGATATGGGGGAATACACATTGAGGGAACTTACTCATTGGCTCACTCAATCTGAGCAAGCCTATGATGATCTTATGGTCAAATATAAGGCCTCTCAGGCAAAAAGGAGAGAACATGCTGAAAAGTTGATGGAGCTATCAGAAAATAGTTCCTCTAATGAAGCAGACATGGAAGCCCTGATTCAAGAAGTAGAAAAGTTGAATGAATCCAATTCCAACTTGAGAAAAGAATTGGAAGGACTAACTATCTGAATGTGTCAAGAGCTTGAGAACCAGAGGAAAGCTGAAGATCTAGTCAAAGATAAAGATCATGAAAACTCCAAGTTTAAGAAAGAGATAAGTGCCCTAACTGCTCAACTCCATGTGAGCAAAGTGGAAAAGGAAGACATACAATGAGAACTGAACATTGCCATCTCTGAGAATGAAAACCTAATGGAAACAAATGCTACTATTTCCAAAGAACTCTCTGAGTCAAAGGAAATACTTGCTAAGTTCAACAAGAGTACTGTCAAGCTAGAGCAAAAGCTCGAATCTGCCAAACCTATCAAGAATACTGATGGAATTGGTTATTATGGTCATGAGGAAGGTGAGACCTCTAGTACAAATGGTGGAGCATCAAAGAAACAACCGGCATCAAAGGATAAAGGTAAGAAAAAGTTTAAACCTATTTGCTTTAACTGTCTTAAAGAAGAGCATACTGCCAATGTGTGTAGGAGTAAGGCTTACAATAATTTTCCATATTTTCTAAATGATAAGCCTAGATCCTATAAATTCAATGGTAACTATTATGCATGCAACAAGTTTGGGCATAGAGCATCTGAATGCAGGTCTGTTATAAATAACAATGGAAGATATCCTTAGAGGACCCAAGGAGTTGGTCCTGAACCTTTTGTGAACCGGAATCACAATCGGTTTAATGCCTTTAATCATCAGTCCGGAAGCGGTGGCTATCAAGCGGCAACCAAATGGAGAGAAAACTATTTGATCTATCATTGCCATGGTCACACTGTTGCAACATGCAGGAGGAAGAATGACAACATGAATAATGGACCTTGGAGAGCACCTGGATTGGTCTGCTATCACTGCAACAAACTGGGTCACATTGCCAGATTTTGTAGATCAAGAAAGAACATATCAGATGATATACTAGTCACTCCAGAAGGAAAGATTGATATTGACACTATTCAATTGGATATGAACAAAACCTGGAAGTAGAAACCAGTGGTGTTACAAGAAGAACCGGTTTCTGCACCTAGTGTGGAAATATCAGATTTGGCAAACTAAGCATCAGAAAAGGTTAGGGGGAGCAAACAAAAAAATGTTTCGAACCCTCGGTTTACACCGATAAAAGACCTTAACCAGTATACGATACCTACCATTTGGCGAAAGACCAGAAATGGTAAAAGGAAAATTAGGGTTTACGCCCTAATGGTGGAGCATTAATTGCGGTAGGTAAGGAATATGTTTAAAAGGAATTTTCAAATCACTTCTCACTATCATTTTTCAAAGTGAAGAAGGTTTTCAAGTGTAGAGTGACGATAAAGTGATTTGTGCTATGATTCAGAGAAAGTTGGAAACCTTGAAGGAGATTCAAAAGCAAATTGCAAACGGTTAAGAGAAGAACTCAAACCGATGATTCAGCAACCGATGAAGAGAAAGGTGAAGTGGAATTTGTAAAGCCCTAAATTCTCGATTTTCAAAAGGTATTTCTCAAGCTTTCTATTTTTTCATGGCTTCCGCATCACATGATAGTTCTAGTGCAACTGTCGATTCTATGGATTGCATTCAAAGAAAATCAAAATATAATGCTTTGTCACAAGTACCGGCTAGGGTTATAGTAGAAGAAGGGATTTCAGATTATATAGACTGCAAGATCGAAGACCTAGGGTCTCTTATGATCCATTCAAAGCTAGGTCTATTCTATAGGAAAGCTAAAAAGATCAAACCAGAATATAGCATTTTAGAGAAGAAGAAACTTCACAATGTGGTTTACTTCCTGGAGGATTTCACAGATGACCACATTAGAATCATTCTGAGCAGAGTTCATGGTGACAAGATGTACCTAGAGAGAACGCATGATATCACTCCTCAAGCTATTCATGTCGTTACTGGTTTCTACAATATAGGGGAAGTGCCAGCCCTAAGGAAGGTCAACAAGATGGAAATGTCCAAGCTCACTGGTTCAGTGAGTGACTCATGAGGAATGACTATTAATTCTATCAAGGATGACCTCATGAAATATGCATGCATGGTGATTGCATACCGGATGTTCTCAGCCAGCAGAATTAACTTTGTATCTACTACAGCGATAAATGCCGCTTACCGGATGATCAAGGAAGATGCATCATTTGACCTCTGTACCGATATGCAAAGGCAACTCCTGTTGATTCTGAAAACAATCAAATAGGATAATGCATTGAAGTTCAAGTTTGGTCAACTACTGGTCAGATTATTCTTTTATTTCCAAGGTTACTTCCCAGGAGTGGGAGATATTCAGTGGTCTGTGGACCAACCAGTTACCAAGCAGATCAAAGAAATCCTGCAAGCAGTTGGAACCGGTTACCTTGATGTTCTGAACAAGTACTTTGATGAGTTTAGAAGCAAGATGAGCCTAATAATGAGGATATCCAGTGACATAGTCAAGAAGTATGAAGATGATATATGCTTTATCATCAAAGTTGATCAATGCATAATGGAGGCTGTTGAGGCTAGACAGGAAGAAGTGGAGCCTATGGGCTATGAGGTGATGTATGATATGCTGGATGGGTATGCATCTACCCTAATTGCCTCACCCCTAGATCCCAAGGCAAAGAGAACTGGAACCTATCTGGAAAGGGTTGCACCGGTTGTAGAACCTCCTGAAAAGAAAGGAAAGGCAATGCCTTCGGCATCGGTACCGATTACTGTAGCCAGTCCCAAAGTGACCAAGCGCTGACCTACAAAGAAGAAACTGGTAGTGGCACCTGCCAAAGTCTTCGAGAGGAAGAGGAAGACAAGGAATGCCTCACTAGACTCAGAAGAAACTATGTCCGAGGAAAAACCTAAGAAGACAAGACAAGCAAAGAAAAAGACAAAGAATGAACTAGCATCATCAGCATCAGTAAATATTGACATCTCCTCCTACAAACCTTTGACACATTGTTAAAGAACCATCAAAAATATTAGGAGAAAAGTGTTGAATGATTTGATTGATTGTTTTGATGATTTCAATGATGATGAAAAAGAAGCTATTGAAAAAGAAATCATTAAGTATTTATGTGTTATTGACCGATCACCCTCAGAAAGTAGATTTGACACACCAGATTCTTTGTATAAGTCCCTAGATAATAAATGGCGCATTGCCATAGAGAAAGAACAGGAAATCAGGGAGAAATTTTTTGTTTAATACTTTCCCGACCTGTCCAATTCAGAGTTATTTGATGTCATCAACCAAAATAAAGGACTCTTCTTCACCAAAAGAAGAAGACTCTAGTTGTTGGAAGGAAGAATTGATGATGTTGAAAAAGACACTCATCTGCATATGACAATAGTGGTTCATACGCATAAAGTGCTTCAAGCTAGCAAGAAGGTTGAACAAGAACCGACAGTAATAGAACTGGATGAAGTGTTTGACGATGAAGGAAATCTAGTTGTTGAACCTATCGACACTATTGATGTTGATGCTCTGGATGGAGAGGATGTTGCTCAAGGTACACCATTGGAAGCAATAGGACAAGAGAAGTAGGTAGAACAGGTAGATAAGCAAAAGGAAACTGCAGACAAAAAGGAGGAAGCAGAGAAGCAAGCAGAGAAGAAGAAAGCAGAAGAGGAAAAGAAGAAGGATGAAGAGGAGAAGAAGAAGAAAGAAAAGGAGAAGAAGAAGAAGGAAGAGGACAAGAAGAAGAAGGATGAAGAGGAGAAGAAGAAGAAGGATGAAGAGGAGAAGAAGAAGAAAG
This sequence comes from Cryptomeria japonica, assembly GCF_030272615.1. Lineage (NCBI taxonomy): Eukaryota > Viridiplantae > Streptophyta > Pinopsida > Cupressales > Cupressaceae > Cryptomeria > Cryptomeria japonica. The sequence continues at coordinate 663,298,615 of NC_081407.1, read as the reverse complement.
AAGAGGACAAGAAGAAGAAGGATGAAGAGTAGAAGAAGAAGAAGGATGAAGAGGATGAGAAGAAGAGAAAGGAAGAGGAGAAGAAAAAGGAAGAAGAAAAGAAGAAGGAAGAGGAGGATAAGGAAGAGGAAAAGAGAAAAGAAGCAAAGAAGAAGAAGGCAGAGGAGGACAAGGAAGTAGAAGCGGAAAAGAGCACACAGATGGAGACTCCAAAGGCAACTGGTAGTCAAGCCAAACTGGCTGACCTCACCAGTCCTATTGACCTCCAGTCTGCAAGTGAAATGGAACTACTGCAGAGCATCAAGGTTGGTCAAGAACACCTTGAAGTGATACGGAGGAAAAAGGAGCAAGATGTGATCCAAGCTGTGGTGGACACTCTTACCAGTTTGTTACCCGGCACAAACCTCCCCACCACTGACTCATCATTTGCCCAATTGAAGCTCCTATGCACAATAGTGGATGATCAAGTGTAGAGCTTAGAGGAGGTAGCAGACGTAAATGCCAAGAAAGAGCATCAAAAGGCTCTCAACATTGCCCTGGTGAAGAAGCTTAATGAGCTCCGGTCTGAACTGCAAAAAGCATAGAAGGATATAAGGAATGCTCTAGATGAGGGGAATCTTCTACTCAGCAAGATTTGCCAGCCCCAACTATTCTGTGGCGATGTGCTTGCATAGAAGCAAAAGCTTCAATCTAATTTATAGTGATACATGAGCACCTTCAAGCTGCCATATGACTCCTTTACAGCTTATGGGCAAACCGTTCACCGGTTTCATATCCAGTCTACTAAAATAGAGCATGAGATCAACACCCGGTCATGAGATTTGCAAGAGCTACAACTAGTTCTACTCCCACATCTGCAAATACTTCAGAAGTGCTATCTTAATCTGGATGCCTTAACGACAACACAGGAGATGAGCACAATAGACGCCATGGAAGAACAGGTCTCCCAGATGCAAATAGAAAAAGAAGTAGCCACCTCCCTACTTGAGTCCTGGTCTTTATCTATGAAACAATTCTTGCAGGACTTTAAATCTGTTTTTGACAAGTTTTATTCCTTATTATCATAAACTCTTATTCTTTTAATACTAATGACACAGGTGTTAGTCTGTAATATTTTGTTGTCATTGTTGGCAAAGGGGGAGGTATAAATTTTGAAAGTTTTGATGTATACTTTCATGTTATTTCTATTAAGAAGTAGTATACATTGTATTTTCTGCAAAAGGGATAGTGTATATGCTTAGGGGGAGTAATTTTGATTCTGGCATATTTTTATTGTAAAACACTTAGATGTCAAAATTTCCTAAGTGTTGCCATCAATGCCAAAGGGGGAGATTGTTGGCATTTTTGATGATTATGTTGTGATTGTCATTGATAGACACACACTTGCATTGAGATCATTTTTGTATGTATCAGTTAAAGCTCAACTGGTACATGTTCCAACCGGTATGATGCATTATAGTCCTTAGACTATTGGTGTTTTGCAGAAAGTGATTACCAATCCGAAGCGATATGTTAACCCCAAGCGGTTCAAGGATCTCAAGTGGTACGAAGGATCAAAGTGGCAGAACACATATTTCCCAGTCTTCATTTTGTCAAATCGGCAACCGGCATTTTGCTTGAACCGGTAATACTCTGTGATGAGTTACCAACCGGAATTTTGTGATGATTTACCATCCACCGAATGTTTGACGGTGCTGACACTTTAACGATGCTTTTTGTGTCATGTTACAAAATATGTCTAATGCATTGAACCTAGGAAATTGTAATGTAATTCTATTGGACGGACATGAAATCAGATTCCTTTATAAGGACATCATGTCTAGGGTTTTAGGTTGTTGGTGTGGTTGAAGTTGTTGCTAGGTTTTAAGGTGGTTGAGGAGTTAGAGAGAGTATGAATGTGTAGAAGAATGAAGTAATGCTGGAATGCATTAGGAACGAGCTATCAAGGATCTAACCAAGCAATCTGTGCTATTAGATAGATCACTCACTTGTTGATTACTCACATCTTTGATAAGTCTGTAGCCCTTAACCGGATAGGCCCAAAAGCATTTTGTAAATCCTCTAACAAGGTGGTTCACATCTGTGGATTTAAAATCCTCTAGCAAGGTAGTCTTTAATCGGACTTATCTCCTAATAGAGATTGAGATTCCTAACAGGATCTGTTCTGGTAAAGAACATTGTAAGACCTTAATCGGTTTGACCTTAACCGATCTGGTTCCTATTCTCCAAATAGTTACTTGTGAGTTCCATCTCACCGTGGTTTTTCCCATTTGGGTTTCTACATCAAAATTTCTTGTGTTATGGTGTTTGTGCTTCTATGGGTGAATGCATTATTTTCTATTTGGTTTGCATGTGTGCTAACCGGTTTGTCTGCTAAACTATTTTATCGGTTTACTGTTAGTGTAGCAAAGTGTTTAAGTACAAAGATTTTTGGCATACTAATTCACCCCCCCCTCTTAGTATTCATCAGGATTAACTTTATCAGAAGGTTTATTCCTAATATTGCAGCATTGATGTAGCCACTTACAACCATGCATAACAAAAACATTCCCTTTCAATGGACTAAGGAAGGTAAGAACAGTTTTGAAGAAATTAAAGAAGCAATTGCAGCACCCCCTACTCTCATTAATTCTAATTTTAAGAAATATTTTATTCTATATGCATTTGTGAGTGAGGATACTATTTCTGCAATGTTGTGTCAGCAAAATGATGAAGGCTTAGAACAACCTTTCTTTAGTCAAATTTTGCATGATTATGAGACTAGATACTCATTTGTAGAAAAGCATGTGTTAGTAGTAATAAGAAGCCTTAAGAAATTTAGGCACATGCTTTCTAACAATAAAATTCATCTTATGGTTTCTCATCCTATAGTGAAAGAGTTTTTTTCTCAGCAAAGACATAAATGACAAAAGAGGAGGTTGGATTACTAAGGCAATGGAATATGACATATCTATCAAGGTAACCAAGCTAGTTAGAGGAAAGTATTTATGTGAACAACTTGTTGGAAGTACAGAAAATAGTAAAGAGGTGGAGCAACAAGTTGAAACAATTCTTAATAATGAAGAACAACCTGTTGCCCCAGCTTTGCCAGTCACTTGGAATCAACAAATTGTCCATTATTTACAAACTGGTGACTGTTTGGAAGAATTGGACAGATTAAAATGAAGGTATTTCAGGCTGCAAGCCCTTCCTTATGCTTTAATAGATGGTATTTTGTTCAAAAAAGCTTATAATGAAGTTCTATTAAGATGCATTGAGCCAGCTCAGATAGAAAAAATTTTAAAAGAATTTCATGAAGGACTTGCGGGAGGTCACTTTGCAACAAGAACAACAGCTTTGAAAATTATGAGAGTTGGTTATTATTGGCCTGAAATGTTTAAGAATCCTCACTCATGGGTAAATAAATGTAAAAAAATGTTCACTATTTGTAGGCAAACAGAGGTTGGCAGCCTTGCCTTTGCAACCAATTGAAGTAGAGCAGCCTTTTGCAAAGTGGGGGCTTGATTTTATAGGACCTATTAATCCACCTTCAAATGCAGGTCACAAATGGATTCTTATAGCAACTGATTATTTCACAAAGTGGACAGAAGCAGTTCCATTGAAAGAAGCTAATGAGACTTCTATTTTGAATTTCTATCAAGACTTAGTGTCCAAGTTTGGTACCCCAGAATTAATCATTTCTGATAATGCTTTAGCTTTCATTGGTCTTAGAGTTTTAGATTGGTTGGTTAAGCATAATATATATTTGAACACTTTATCCAATTATTACCCTCAGGGTAATGGACAAGCAAAATCAACTAACAAGAACTTGATCAACATCATTAAGAAAACCATTGTTGAGAATCAAATAACTTGACATGAAAAGCTCAAGTTAGCCCTTTGGGCTGATAGAATTACACAAAAGAGATCAACAGGTTACTCTCCTTATGTTTTAACTAATGGCAAAGAAGCCAAGTTACCTATTTCAATTGAATTCCCAAATTTAAATTATGTACAAGAGTTTGAGTTACTTGAAGAACAACCAATGTAGATTAGGCTTGCTCAGCTTGTGGAGTTAGAAGAAACTCACAGGGATACAGAAAATTAGAAATTCACCATGATCAGATGAAGATAACCTTTGATAGAAAAATTGCACCACGCATATTTAATCAAGGTGATCTTGTTTTCAAGTGGGATGAGTTAAAGAACAAACCTAGTAGGCATACCAAGTTTGATGCCATCTGGGATGGTCCTTATGTTATCACAGAATGCAAATAGCATAATTCTTTCTAGAATGCTAAATTGGATGGAGAAGTGTTTCCAATCTCTATCAATGGGATTCACCTCAAACTATGCTATTGAGTACTAACAGTTTGCATATGTACATAGTAGAATAATTGTAGTTCTTTCTTTTCAGCAATTTGCAAGCCCAGCTATAAGCAGAGCTATAGTAGTTTAAATTAAATAAATGCTTTCAAGTACATCACAATTTGATTTTTCAAACCATTTTTGTTTCTATTTTGCTTAAGTACAGATTGCATAGTTTGCAAGCTCAGCTGTATGCAGAGCCTTTGTATTTTCCTTTTCAGTTTTGTTTAGAATGCTGAGATGCATTTCCAGATCTTGAGAAAGGAAAAATTGACTCAATGCCCAATGGATATGCTAGGCTACTGGATTCTACTATTTCGCAGGCAAACACCCCTGAGAGGTTGCCAAAAATGTTACCAAAATTTTGCACATGCCAAATTTGGTGCCCTAATGAAGCCTTGCATTCATTCATTCTGAAAAGATCAAATCATGAACAAGGAAGAAATGCACTATTTTTTCTAACTTGTTTGCTTCATGTGCAAATATAGGAAAGTAAGATAGCATGTGGGTTAAAATGTGGCTCCCACGAGGGTTGAGCTCAGCATGTTGTAGATCGCAGAGATATTATGCTCCATTGCAAATGAAATGGAGTGACTATTAAAACCTTTAGGCCAAAAGAAACTCAGAGCAAAATGCAATTGGACTGTGTAAAGTTTTACTTGAGTGCCAAAGAGGGTTTTAAAAAGGCCTTAGAGTTTCCAAGTGGTTTCAGTCACCAGGCAAGAAGACCTTTTATCCCACATTGGTCGCGCAGAGGGAATTTATCACATTTTATTATAAGGCCACATATAACTATAGTGTCAAATCTTACGGGCTTTTGGCAAGAAGAGGCAACTCGTGGCCTCATGGACCCCGTACGTGCGCATCTCAAGGTGTCCTAATTTTGACACATGTCACAAGAGAGAAGATTAGTCAAAGTTAAAGGTCAAGCAAGTTGAAAGATAAACGGTGATCGCAGAGATCTAACGGATGTTGCTATGTTGCAATAAAAATATACACATCGTATTATCACCACGACTTGGCGACTAATAATGTGGTAGAACAAATAGTAAAGATCGACCATCAGATCAAGGGAGATCGAATGACGGAGTGACATTTAGGGGCTATCCATGACTGTCACTGTACCGCAATTATGAAGTGCCTGGAACGAATACTCTCGCGATAGGTGGTAGGCCAGGTGGTGTCGAGGTGGACGCTAAGAAAATCACAAGTTGGCATGTGGTGACATGCAGCAAGACAGGTGACGGTCTAGTGGCTGGTGACATGGCATGGATGGGCGACATCGAGAAGATCTTGGATGCAATGAGTCCTGAAAGAGTTTCACCGAAGGCTCAGTTTCATCGACATAATAATATCAATGAAACCTTAAGTTTGATGAGATTGGTAAATAGCTCGTCGAGAGAGTAGTTTGGCCGAAAGAAAGTGATTCGACAGAGCAGGACACGTGGTGGCCCGACAGACAGGTGGTTCCCAGGCAGATCTCATGATCCAATCAGAGTGTGACACATGTTCACACGTAGCACAAGTGAGAAGATCAGCCGAGGTTAAAGGTCAAGCAAGTTTAGGAAAGATCAATAGTAATCCAAAGGATCTAAGGGCCATCGCTATACTTCTGTAGGAAGAAGCTTGCCAGTTATCATAGTGACTTGGGGACTAAGCACGTGCAGAAAAGGTACAGGGGAGGTGAGAGGCTAATAGGTTAAAGATCAAACAGTTTGAGGTTAGATCAACAATCGTCACTATACCACAAGATAAAAATGCTCGCAGGTTATCTCATGTGACTTGGTGACTGATGATGTGGTCATCTAGGTGGTCGTCCATGTGCACTCAAAGAAAATGAGGATGCGCCACATGGTAGAGAGAAGACGAAGAACCATGGGCAAAACAAGAGTAAAGATCGAGTAGATTGATCAAATCCAACAGTCAGGCAAAAGATCAGACAGTGGTCGCTAAGGTGCTAATAAAAGATGCACACCAAGTTATCACCCCGACTTGGCGACAAATTGGGTCCTGGTCCAGATGGAAGACAAAGTGGACCCGCAAGAAAACTAGAGGCTGACACTTGGGAAAAGTCTACAGATGAGTGGATGTCTAAGTCAACCTTGAACTTGAACCGGTTCAAATTGGTTCAAGGCTTCAAAATGGTTCAATGGTTAAAAGTTTAGTGGTTCACCGATTCAAAGCGGATCACCATTTCTAAATGGTTCAATAGTTCAAAGTTCATTAGCATCGGTCATTCCCATGGGCCCACGAAGATAAAATCAAACAAGAAGATAGGCAAGCAGGTTCCTAACAAACCAACGACTCTCGCTATACCACAAGATAAAAATGCACGATGGATAATCATAGCGACTTGGCAAAAAATGGTGGGACCCGCTAGAAAGTAAATGAAAAGTTCATGCAAGTGATCCAGTGACTGGTAAATAAAAATTGCACAGTGGACTCAGAACTGGTTGTTACAATGGTGAAAAGCCCACCAAGTAGGGAGATGAATTTTTGCATGAAAGATTAATGCAGATGCCTATTGATTTTTAGAACATGCAAATGTTACATACTGTTGGAAAGCTCATGAAATAGAGAGATGTATTTTTTCAACCATTTTTAACATAAGCTTCAACACGGAGAGCACATGCAGATTTTTAAATAGGAGGTTCATTTTTTCAATGGAGCTATTCAAGGTGAGACTGGCAATTCCACATTCAATAATGAGGGTTTCTCTTCATGCAGGATCAGTGGCAGTCTTTTTGAGCAAAAAGATTATTATTTTATAGTTATTGTGCATGAGTTTTTATGCCATTTTGGGGCAGATTCGCCCAAGGCTTTTCTCATGCAATCACTTTAGGGTTTTAAGGGGATTCATTATGATTTCTATATATTCCTTCTTTCCTTCTTTTTTCCCTCTGGTTCTTTCTTTTTTGCATACACATTTTTGCAAAATAGCATTGTATCTCAGCACTTTTTTTCAATTTTCAACATTGTAATAGAGATTATTTTCCAGTTTGCAATAGAGAGTTTCAGTTTCCTTATCAATTATTTCTTATTTTTCCATTGTTAGATGAATGATTTGACAAAGTTATTGTGATTTAATTCTGTATCATTTTCTTTGTCTCATTTATGCTTTGCAGAGATAGGAATATTTCATAGTAAATTCAGGTTGTGTTCATTTGGTTTCTAATTCTTTGCATGTTTGTGAAAAATCACTTTTCCTACATGCAGAAGTTAGATAACTTTGAGCCTTCACATGAAATGTTTATGAATTTCATGATCTTATTTGATTTGTGAGATAATTTTTGTGTCTTGTTGTAGCTGGTTATAGTTTTAGGACAGCAAGTAGAACTGCATTATTTTGGTGTATCGCCTCCATTAGGATAGGTTTTTTTATTACATGCAAGACTTTTACCCTTTTCCCACAAGAAGTAAGTGTACAAGATCCATCAAAACAGGAAGCCGACTTGATCTCTAGAGATTCACCTTCACTTTGAGCAACCCACAAGCTCGAAGGTGTTTCCATGTTTCATAGGATTGCTTGCTTTTGAACTTAGCATCACGGGTGCAATCCTTAGTGACAACAATACTCTTCACTATTGGTTCATCCTTTGCTACCAGTTTGTAGTATTTCTATCAAGCCTCTTTTCCTATTTGCCAATGAGGTTCTATTTTGCATAAGACCTCAAGCCTTCTTGCCTAAGTCACCTTATGTGACTACATTATTATCAAAATCGCCAACTTGAAGATTTGACCTTAACACCGAACTTCTTGAATGACAGATCGGTTGGCTTATTATGTCTTCCCTTGAACCGATTGAACCTTTATCATATGTCTCTTATGTTGCTTCCATGTTGTTTGCAAGCCATCACCTTTGCTACTGAGATACACCACTCCACCGGTCAGTGTTAGTCATCAATCACAAATCTCAGCTAATATACCAGTTCACTAGATTAACTAGTTATGTCAATATTAGTAATGCCAACAATCTCCCCCTTTGGCATTGATGGAAACACTTCAAAATTCATCTTATCAGTTGCTCCTGCATGTAATTTCTTTATTTCTTTCTTTATTTCTATATCGGTCATTACTTCTTCTCTAAGTAATGAATATCTCCTCCTAACACTGGAAATACTCTATTTTCATCAAACCAATCTAACCACTTCTAACTCAGCAATACTCAAACACTATAATAATCTCCCCCTTTGACATCAATGCCAAAGATGTATTTCAATACACTGACAAGACTACTCCCCCTAACCGGAGTAGTCCACACTTATCAATCTAGTCTTAGAAATTATTCATAAAGAAAGCATACCAAATTGATGTAGAGCCCTTCTTCTCTTACTTTAATGTAGGTAGGGGTATTACCCCTAGATAACCTCTAAGATATCCAAAGGTGTCCTTTGGTAGTGGCTTGGTGAGGATATCAACCACCTATTCTTTTGTTGGTATATACTCCAATCTTACTTCTTTGTCTTGAACCTGTTCCCTGAGGTAGTGGTATTGATAGCTATATGCTTTGTCTTGGAATGCATCACCAGATTCTTGGATATGTTGATAACAATGGTGTGGTCATAGTGAATCACCATAGGTTAAGTCACATTTGCTTGGATACCTTCCAATATCTGCTTGATCCATACTACCTGTATACAGTTGATTGTAGTAGCCACATACTCTGCCTCAGCTATGGGTTAAGAGATGCAATTTTGTTTCTTGCTTGTCTATGAAAGAATCATGTCTCCAAGAAAGGATGCACCTCCACTAGTGCTCTTTCTGTCATCAATGTTCCTAACCCAATCTGCATCAGTGAAGACACTTAAGTTGAAATATCCCTTATGTGGATACCAGAGACCATACTCATTAGTTCCCTTAAGGTATCTAAATATTCTCTTAACCGCCACCATATGAGTCTCTTTTGGATTTACAAAAAATATAGCAACCAAGCCAACTGCTTGTGCTATATTTGTTGTATTGTGTACAGCATACTGCAACTTACTGATCATGGATCGGTAAAGTGTCTCATTCACTTCATTAGCCTCATCATTTTTGGAGAGCTTGCAACCTATAACCATTAGAGTTCCAACAGGTTTGGAATATTCCATTCCAAATGTCTCTAATATTTCCCTTATGTACTTGGTCTGGCTAATGAATATACCACTCTTTAGCTGATACTTGCAGATCGATGAAGAATTTTATTTCACCGATCATGGATATTTCAAATTATTGCTTCATTTCATCTGTAAAACTTTTTCTCATCTCATCATCTCCCCCAAAGATGATTTCATCTACAAAAATATTTGCAATTAGATGTTTTTCTTTTTCTCTGGTTTTTTAATACAAGTTGTTGTTTTCATTGGTTCTCATGAACCCTATACTCATCAAATATGAGTGCAACCTCTCATACCAAGCTCTTGGTGCTTGTTTTAGCCCATACAGAGCCTTCTTCATCTTGCATACCATGTCTCTTCCATCTTCTGATACAAATCCTTCTGGTTGCTCAATGTACACTTCTTCCTCTAAAATACCATTCAAGAATGTTGATTTGACATCCATTTGGTAAACTTTGAACTTCTTGTAAGCAGCATAAGCAAGCAATATTCTGACCCCTTCTAGCCTGGACACCGATGCAAAGGTTTCTCCATTATCCAAACCTTCTTCCTGAGCATACCCTTTGCAAACTAATGATAACACAATGATGAACAGTGAGTACCAAACCGGTATTAAGATGGGGGGTGAATCAGTATAGGTACAAAAACTTTTCCTGAATCGATTTGACTGCAAATAGTGAACTTGACTGGCAATCACTAACACTGGTCATAAACTAGATTACTGTCAGTTAAGCACAATGAGACTGTGAAAGATATAAACTAGAAACACTTATCTTACCACACAACCTACACCCTCATTTCCACATTATCCTTGTGCATAAACATGTAATCTATCATCAGAAATATAATAACTTGCTAGATCAACATGATTCACCTCTTGACAGTAAACAACAAAGCATCACATGAAAAAGACATCACATATGACACACATATTTTTTACATGGAAACCCAACTGGGAAAAACCACAGTGGGGATGAATACCCACAAGCTGTTTTTGAACTCTTTAGAAGTCCACTTTGTTAGAAGCCTAGTCCGGTTAAAGATTGTTACAACGGGTTTTGTTAGGAACCGACCCTGTTAGGGATCACCCAGTTAAGGGATGGCTAGAATACCCGGTTAAGGGTTAAACTTTGTTAAAGGTTACCTTGTTAGAGGATTTTATGAACTCAATGGCTTTGAGTTACCCTGTTAAAGGATTTACAGCAAGCTGGTTAAAGCTACCCTATTAAGGGATTTTCCAACTGTTGAAGTGGTTAAAGATCAACAAGTATTACAATGATCTGGTAATAGCACTCAATGCCAATTCAGATCTGCTTTAGTTCCTTCCGTCTACACACACTCTGCAAGAATCAATTCTCTTATTTGCTCTGGCAAGAATCATGTATCTCTACACTTAGATACACACATAACATTTGCCAACAACTTCAACATGAAACACAACATTGACCTTATAGGAAATAGATAGGTCGGTAACATAAACCCTAAACCCTAAACATCTAGGTTGAGAAATTTAGTCGGTTCAATCCTGACCATTGAACACTTTGCATTTGAATACAACAGTCTTGAACAGATCTCAAGACATTCTCCATCATTCGTTCTTCACTACTTCATGGAGGCGATAACCCATCATGCATTCTCCACCGTTTGCAGAGACTTCACACATTCTCGAGGTAGATAGGATCAATCTCCTTCATGCAAGATCCTTCACGTGCATGAGGCTGACATGGAAACATGATCTAATCTCCATTACACTTCTAACTCATCACACAATACCATCGATTGAATCACACAGGCTCGAAACACTTCAACCGGAAACCCTAAAGTTGAGACTACCAATCGGTAGTCATACCATATTAAACCTCGATAGAAAACATTCCATATACCGGTTCACTTGAAAAAACATACCGGTTCACTGTTTCACATATACCGGTTCACTTGAAAAAACATACCGGTTCACTGTTTCACATATACCGGTTCACTTTTCCAGTTGATAAACTTCAATAAACCGGTTCACTCTTCAACATATTACCGGTACACTCTTCAGCATATTGACATCAATGACAATACAATATCATCATGTCAACATACTCTACACATATGCCAACAATCTCCCCCTTGGGCATTGATGGCAATATACAAATATATCTCTCCTTTTGCATCACATCTTCTCCTTAATACTACAGATATCTTCTTCGCTTCACATCTTCTCCCCCTTTGACAACAATGTCAAAGTGGAGGCACAAGTTTCCCTATTCCACTATGCTGCTCCCCCTGAGGAGTAGCATCCTTCAACACATCAATCTTGAAAAGATATAGAAAAGTAATAATTGATTGATGTGGAGCACAAAGCTTTAGTTTACCTCTTGAAGGGGCAACACCCCTAATTCACCTCTCAGATAGGTAAAAGTAGCCTTCGGTAGAGGCTTGGTGAATATGTCTGCTAACTGCTCCTTACTAGAAACATGTTCCAATACTACCTCTTTGTTCTGAACTTTTTCCCTCAAGAAATGATACTTGAGTTCAAAGTGCTTAGTTCTAGCATGTAAAACTGGATTCTTGGAAATGTTAATTGCACTTGTATTGTCACAAAATATACTTACTGTTTATGGTGAAAATGGATAACAACAATAACAGAATTGAAAGGCTAAATGAATTCAACCACAAAACCCTAGCCTAACAATCAACAAAGATCCACCATAACATATGAAGATTACCTAAGACAATGCAAATCAAATGAAATCACAAAGATTATACCATCACATGTCCAATAGGGTTTTGATCTCCATTCTTCCTATCTCCATTGATCTTGCTTGATATATTTGCTCTCATATTTTATGTGCACAAGAGCTCAACAAAGAACGGAATGTGGTTGCAAGTAGGATCGTAAGTGTAGTCGAGTCCTCCAAATTGTCGATTAGGGTTTGATAATGAAGGAAGCATCTCCTTAAATAGAAGACACAATATGAAATGGAGGGATAAGATTGAGAGGTGTAAAAAGGAGGTCGGCTATGATTAGAGGGTAGGTAGAAGAAATAATAAAATAATGAAAGGGGTAGGTAGTGTAGGAATTAAGAGATGAGTGACATGTGTCATGTGTAGAAAAGGACAATGAATTAATTAAATAAATAAAGATTTATTTAATTAATAGAAGAATTAGGCTTAGATAATTAAATAAATTAAATATTTATTTAATTAGATTGGACAATTTTAGGTGTCTACATTTTGCCCCTCTTTGAGACAATGTGGCTTGTCGTGTTGTTTCAAAGAAGATAATATGAACTGATACAGAGTTGCCCCAGAATGGGAATGATATGCCCCCTCGAGAGATTGGATGAAAATGTCTAAAAATATTGCAGACAATCTCTTGATAAGAAAGACGGGATAGAATGGACTAACTGGATAAAGTGACAGAGTCACGAGATAATGAAGACTGACTCGGGAAACGAGGGCTAGGGCAGTCTATAAGATAGACCACGGGGGAAAATACATCCTCATTGTCATCTACACCTTCACGAGATCAAAGTGCAGAGCGAGAAAAGAGCAGGAGCAGTTAGCAGCGATGGCTTTCGTGCATAGATTCGATAGTGTTCACCGATTTCAGAGACCAGCAGAGGTAGGAGAGCCGGTAAGTACCACCAAACCTCCTTGTACTTTGACACATTCAATTTTGTCATTAATGCATGTCGAATAAAGTAATAAATGCGCTTAGAAGTAGAGTTAAAAAATGTCAAAAATTGTTGAAACGTGTCTGTGTCAGTGCTAGGCACGTCTGTGTCCGCCAGGCGCGTCTGTGTAGGTGCCAGGCGCGTCTGCGTCTAGAACCGCGTTTGTGTCGGATGCAGGCACGTTTATGTCATTCAGGGGTGTCTGCGTCGCCAAGTCGCGTTTATGCACGATATAAGCACGTTTGTGTTATACAGGCGTGTCTGTGTTGTACGGGCGCGTCTGTGCAGTCTGTAGGTGTGTTTATGTCAGTCAAGCATGTTTACGTTGAAAAATACAAGTTTTGGTCTTCTAGGTCAAATCGACAGTTCTGTGATGAACATATGCTGTCAATTGGATAAGCTGCTAAGAGGATACACTCAAGCAGGTCCTCTAGGAAGACTAGGATAGATCAAGGCACTTTGTGATGAACAGGGAGTACCAAGATAGAGTAATTTGTGATGAACAAGGAGTACCCCAAAGTATGAGCAGCACTTTGTGATGAACAGGGAGTGCAAATGTGAATAACACTTTGTGATGAACAGTGAGTGTCACACACGTAGTACTTTGTGATGAACAGGGAGTACCATTAGGATAGAAGCAAAACTTTGTGATGAACAGTGAGTGTCACTAGGATAAATAGCTATGTGCATTTAGATAACGAGTAGCATTTTGTGATAAACAGTGAATGCCACTATGACTGACATGATTTGATTTGCTTGACTGCAGGAGTACTTGCCGATGCTGGAGTCACGGGAGAGATTCTTGTCGATGCAGAGGTTACGACCTGAGCTGTCGGTTGGAGACAGAGCTACCATCGAGGAGATGGGTCTGAGACATGTATTGTATGTGCCTGAGTTTTGGGAAAACATGGGTTTACTGACTGCGCTTGCTGAGAGATGGCACTCTAAGACGTGCACATTCCATTTACCGATGGGTGAGATGATAGTCACCCTTGAGGATGTATATAGGATTCTGCGGGTGCCGATCGATGGAGATTTGATCCCCTACGATCGAGATGGAGACCGGAAGGCATTGAGATGGGTATTTCAAGACCCTGGATTAGAGATGAGGGCAGGACATGTGGCATGAGACACCATGACCGCTACAGGGTTAGCATTGTCGGCCGTGATCGGATGAGCGATCAGTGGATTCCTATGTCCAGACAGGGTGACACGGGGATTGGCTGTGGGCTGGGGGGAGCACTGGAGACATTGGTGACATAGCACACCAGATATGCCTGGGGACCATGTGTGCTGGCCCATTTGTATTACGAGCTTCACCAGTTCGTTTATCACGGGTCAGTGAGATTGGGCTGCGGGGTGACACTATTGCAGGTTTGGGCTTATGAGCATCTGCCAGTGACGAGGCCGATACACTTCAGAGGTAGGGGACATGGATGTAGTTTTGTGCATCTGTACAATATGATCACCTCAAAGCCACGGATTGGCAGGTTGGAGCATTGGCGGCGGGTGCTAGATGATATCGATGTGGTCATATGGAGACCATATCTAGGCTGCGAGGAGTGGGAGGATGATGCAGTGGAGCTGCCCTACACCTTCCAGAGCAGGTACCTGATTGGGCGGATGCCCTATGTGCTAGAGAGGCAGCTTGTGGACAAGGTTTGTAGGCAGTATGGCAGGATTCAGAGGATGCCCCGGGGCTCGGGCATGTATGCCCGCACAGTCAGAGATCAGGCGCAGTTTGGGCCGCTACTGTCATATGATCAGGTGCTTACACAGCTGGCAGAGATGGTGCCCCTACCTTGGGACATGTGACCTGAGATTGAGGATGCCGGGATGGATGCTAAGTATTCAGCATATTGGGCAGAGCATCCATTCCCACGATTGACAGATCCAGGGGAGCTATTGGATGGAGATGGAGGTGGGGACGATGATGATGATGGTGGAGGTGATGGGGGTAGAGGCCGACGGAGGTAGAGGGAGTAGTTGGAGAGTGGCGAGTTGCACCTCGGAGGGAGGGTGGGGAGGAGAGACAGGCTCAGGTGGTGAGGGGTCGCGGTGGATTGCCCTTACAGGTACCAGTAGCACAGGGTCACAGGCAGGTACAGAGACAGGGACGGGTATAGGGACAGGTGCCAGTACAGGCACAGGAGCAAGGACGGAGATAGGTATAGGCATAGAGGCATGTATAGAGATAGGTACCTCTACAGGCACCAGTACAGGTACAGGTATAGGGGCAGGCACCCGCAGAGGGGGAGCTACAGGCAGAGGCAGAGGGGGCTGACCCAGAAGAGGATGAGCTGATTGAGCTCAGGGAGATCTGCCAGGGCCAGGCAAATGAGATACAGGATTTGGAGAGGGAGAGAGATCAGCTCAGGATGAGGCTCAGAGATACTGAGCGGGAGAGAGATCAGGCTATCCAGTGCTATACAGAGGCTGAGACAGCGTTGAGGGCAGGGAGACAGGCAGCGGAGGACACGGGGGCAAGATATGCATATGTCCTATGGGCCGAAGAGGAGATAGGGTACTGGAGGGACCTCTACTACGGTGTAGTGCCAGCAGATCAGCGGGCAAGGAGATTCCATAGACCGTCACGTACAGCGATAGCTACGGGAGGGAGTCGGAGGAGGCAGGCATCTAGTGGTGGGGTAATGGGTCCTCCACCACCACCAGATAGGGGGGACAGGCAGGATGATCCTGGGCCAGGTCCCTCAGGGGCTCAGATTCCACCGAGGTCAGGCGGCTCCGAGGGAGGGAGTTCATCATAGCCATAGAGGGCTCCCATTGTATCAGTGTTGTACCATTTTTTTTTGTATGATGATGTAGACACCTTCGGGTGATTGTAGCCATATGTATTTTTGACATCATTGTATCATGACACTTATGATTATATATATGAGATGATTCATTTTTGCGGTAGCTATATGCATGTGTACCTATGTGATGAGATGTTTATTGATGTATGTTTTGTGTGATGCTTATAATATGGATGCAAATATGTATATGATGCAATGCAATATATTTTGTTCTTTTATGTTTTATATGCATATGCATGATGCAAATGTGAATGTATGTAATGCAGATGAATATGATAATGCAAATGTAAATTGTGCTAACAGGTGTTGTGTGCAGGATGTGATGCAGTTGTGATATCTATATGTATGTATGAAATGCTTATATGTGGTAATGTAGGTGCAACTATATGACATGCAAATTTTTTTGGTGTGTCATTATACTCAGTCATGTGATAGCAAGCTACACGGACTCAAGAAGGATGATGGGAGTCAATCAAGAAAGGGGGATGAAAGATAGAAGATATTAAAGTGAAAGAGCTTCTTGTGCATTATCATCATTGAGCTTTATTATGGCAAGTAGGTTATGACAATCGAGGCATTTTGTTCAACCCAGAAAGTCATTGTACCTGTTTGCATGGAGATAAGACAGTCACAAACAAGGAATGCCCCAGTTCACACTAGACTTACAGTGTCCTCATATCCTTGGACAAGTCATAGCATTACTAAAAGACAATCCACAGACAGCAAATACAAATAGGTGACGATACCCCATCCTCGCCTTTCTAGTCGAAGACATCCTGAAGATAGAATCTCTAGTCAGAGACATCCTGGAAAAGCTAAAAGACATGTCACCAAAAGATAAAATCAAAAGAAAACCAAGACTCGACACCAACATCCACTGTAGTCCTCAAGTTTAGTGTCTCTTGTCACTTGTATAAGTCTTATTCGATTGTGGTCACAATGTTTACTTTCACAGAAAGGATAGATAGCACTGAACCATAATATTGTCTGAGTCTATTGAAAGATTTGATTTGTTGAAGCTCATTGTTGCTGCTGTCTCATCTGAAACTGACTGAATCCATGAAGCTGATACTTTATTGCGGAGAAGATGAAACTTTATTGCGGATCTGTGATGCAAATGTTTCTTTATTGCGGATTGTGCGCGAATAGACTGAAGGAAGCTGGAAAAAACTGTACTCCTCGAAACATGTGATGTTCTCAGTTCCACACCCATCACTAGACATAGGATTTTCCGTAGCCATAAATAGGATTTGATTTATTATGGATGAATTGGTCGTGAGTGTGTGCAAAGTGAAAGGATGAAAGTGAATCCTGAAGGAGGGAGGAGCAATGTCTCTACGCATGGCGCTGGTGACCCAGTTTTCACCATGGTACTTGCCCAGGGCGCCACCAAAGTGGTTTTCACCGTTGGACGAAATTATTTCTCTTTACTTTTTTTGATTTTTCAATTTTTTTTGTGTCACAAGGCGCCTGTTTGCCAGGTTTTCACCAAGTAACGATTTTTTTGTTTTTTTTTTTTCTTTTTTGTATTTTTGAATTTTTTGATTTTTTTGTATTTTTGAATTAGGATATTCCGAAGAGCTATGTGTAGAACCTACGAAGGTGCATGTTGTTAATAGGATCCTCCAAAGCTTCACCTTTTGTAGTTGAGAGCTAATATGCCCCAGATCCATATGCTGCTGTGATGATGTAGGGACCAAGCCAGTTTGGTTCGAACTTGCCCTTCTTCTCTCTGTCTTGCTGATTCTTGGGGTTTCCTCTGAGAACCAAGTCACCTACCTCAAATGTGAAAGGCTTGACCTTGTGATTGTAGCTGCGACTCATTCGTTGTTGGTAAGCCTTGAGATGATTAAAAGCAGTTTGTCTCCGTTCATCCAGCAGTTCTAGTTCTTGTAAGCGAGAGACCCTGTAATCTTCATCAGTGATGATGTTTTGCAAAGAGACCTGTAAAGAGGGTAACTTGACCTCAATAGGCAAGATGGCTTCAGTGCCATAAACAAGTGAATAGGGTGTAGCACTACATAATGCACTACATAATGCAACTTACCAATCACTTATCGGTATTCCTTCTCATTTACCAATGCTGAGTCATCCTCTTTTGATAGTTTACAACCAGTCACCATTGGTGTACCAACCGGTTTGCTATCTTCCATGCCAAAGGTCTTCAACACCTCTTTGACATACTTGGACTCAGTAATAAATATTCCATCTTTCATTTGTTGAATTTGCAGTCCAATGAAGAACTTAATCTCCCCTATGAGTGACATCTCAAACTCCTTTTTCATCTCATCTGCAAAGTCATGACTCATCTTGTCATCTCCACCAAAGATTATGTCATCAACAAATACTTCCCAGATCAGAATCTGATCTCCTTCTGATTTAAGGTAGATATTGCTATCTTCACTTGTTCTTTCAAATCCAATCTTCACAAGATGGGAGTGCAAGCATTCATACCATGCTCTAGGTGCCTGCTTTAGTCCATACAAGGCTTTATGTAGCCTACACACCATGTCACTGTCTTCTGAAAGGGAAAACCCATCTGGTTGCTCTATATACACCTCCTCTTCAAGTATTCCATTTAGAAATATAGATTTTACATCCATTTGATATACTTTGAATCCTTTAAAAGCTGCATATGCAAGAAGCATATGAACTCCTTCCAATCTTGCTACTAGAGAAAAGGTTTCTCCATAGTCTTCCCCTTCTATCCTTTACATACCAGTCTGGCTTTATTCCTTACAACTGTGCCATCCTCATTCAACTTATCTCTGAAAACCCATTTGGTTCCAATGACATTTTTATGCTCTGGTTTGGGTACCAAAGACCATATACCAATCTTTTCTATCTAATCAAGTTCCTCTTCCATTGCCTTGATCCAGTCTTCATCTTTTTGTGCCTCTTTGAATGACTTAGGCTCAAATTCTGAGATCGTACATGAGTTTTCTCTGACCTTTCTTATTGTAAGAATTCCTGCATCTTTGTCTCCTATGATCTACTTTGGATCATGATTGAGTTTGACATACCTAGGTATATTCTTAAAAAATTCCTCTTTTTTTTCTTCTTCATCCTCATCTTCATTAGCATCAGCATCCACCGATGTAGGAGCACTATTACTGGTGCTTGGCTATTTTGCAACCGGTTCCCAGAAGGTTACTACCGATTCATCTCTTACTTGCTCACTGTTGGTTTCCTCATATTTCTTAGAGATTTCATCAACTCTAACATTGATGCTTTCAACAATTCTCTGAGTCCTATTGTTGAAACATTTGAGAGCTTTGCTCTTTGTGGAATACCCTAGGAATATGCCCTCATCACATTTAGCATCAAACTTGCTTTGATGTTCACTCTTCTTGATATAACATTTACTTCCAAATACTGTAAAGTAGCTTACCACTGGTGTCTTACCGATCCAATACTCATAAGGTGTTTTGTCCTTACCCTTTTTGATGAGTACCCGGTTCATTGTGTATACTGCAATGCTCACCGCTTCTCTCCAAAAGGTGTGAGCAACCTTTCCTTGGATTAACATAGTTCTATCCGCTTCAACCACAGTCTGGTTGTTCCTCTCTGCTAAGCCATTCTGTTGTGGAGTCCGAGGGGCAAATAGTTGCCTCTTGATGTCGTTCTCTTCACAATATTTTTTGAATTCACTAGAAGTGAATTCCCCTCCTTGATCAGTTCTAAGGAATTTAATTCTTCTACCGCTTTCCTTTTCTACCAGTGCTCTGAAAGCTTTGAACTTTCCAAAGGCTTCAGACTTATCCTTCAAGAATGTGATCCACATCATTCTTAAGAAATCATCTATAAGAATGATAAAATACCTATCTCCCTACACACTCCTAGTTTTCATAGGACCACACAAATCAGTATGCACAAGATCAAGTAAATTGTCTGCAGTGAAAGATTTACCTTTAAAGGTTGAGGAAGACATTTTCCCCAGTTGACACTCTCTGCACAGAGGATTTTCCAGTTTTCTCAGCATCGGCAATCCTCTAACTACCTTGATATTACTGGCCTTCACAATGTTATCAAAGTTTACATGGTAGAGTCTCCTATGCCATATCCAGCTATCATCAAACTTAGCCATAAGACATGTACTTATATTTGCATTCAGTTGAAATAGGCTACCTTTGGTCTGCATACCGGTGGCCATCAGTTCACCATTTTTTCCTTTGATTTTGCACACTCCATTTTTGAATTCTAGAGTGAGTCCACTATCATTCAACTATGCAACACTCAATAAGTTGTGTCTAAGACCTTCCACCCAATACACATTGTTAGCACTGCTCTTTCCATTTAGAGAGATGGACCCTCTGCCTTTGACCATACATGGTGCATCATTACCAAAACAAACCACACCACCATCACACTCTTCCAAAGATAAAAACTTGCTCCACTCACTAGTCATACGATGAGAACAACCACTATCAATAATTCACTCATTGGAATTATCAAAGTGGGAGACAAGAGCCTTCTTGTCTAACACATCTTCCTTGACTACAAAAAACACAATATCTTCATTTTCTTCATCTTCTGATTCCTCATCAACGACACCTTCATCAACTACTACAAAACAGTTTCTTTGGTTTCCTCCTTTTAATTTCTTGAACCTTTCCGGTTTGTCCTTGTTATCACCATTAGGATAGTTTACAGCAATGTGTCCTATCTGGTTACAAGAAAAGCATTTCAAAGGGAGCTTACCTCTGTATTTACCGGTTCCCTTAGGAATTCTCTTGGCAAGAAGAGCTTTGAATTCTGTCAGGATCTCCTCATCATCCATTTATCTACTCTACCTTGGTTCACCACTAGTACTAGCTTCTTTTCCTTTTCTAGATGGTGCAACAGATGCTCTAAAGGTTGATTTAGTCTTCTAAACACTGCCATCAAAACTATTTAACTCATAGGCTATCAACTTTGCAATGATGGAGTCTAGGGATACCTTAGTCTTGTCTATTGACCTCAACTCCTGAATAGAAGCAACCCTTATTGCATAGACCGATAATAAGGATCTCAATACTTTACTAACAATAGTTTTGATTCTTATTCCATATTGTTGAATGGTCTCTCCTTCAACCATCGGCATGTCTTCAAACTTTCCCCTAAGGCTTTCTTCCTTAGCTTGTTTTACATGCTCATCACCGCCATAGATATTCCCAAGAGTATCCCATACTTCCTTGGGATTTTCTTTATCCTGGACATCAATAAACTCAATTTTAGATAAGTTGCTGATTAGGGCTTCCATGACTTGCCCATTCTCCTAGACCTCTCTCTTTTGATCATCAGTGAGAGTATCGGGAATAACATAAGCATTCTTAAAATAGCTCCAATGTTGAGCACCCATGCTTCTGATGTATATCTTCATTCTATCCTTCCATATTTTGAAATTATCTCTATTGAACTTTAGACCTTCCCTCTTCATCATTACAATAGGATCTTTCCCTCAAGCGGTTAAGCTTACAACACAGAGGACCTGGAGAAAGCTCCGATACCAATTGATAACACAATGATGAATAGTGAGTACCAAACTAGTACTGAGAGGGGGCAGTGAATCAGTATAGGTACAAAAACTTTTCCTGAACTGGTTTGACTGCAAACAGTGAACTTGACTAGCAATCACTAACACTGGTCATAAACTAGATTACTACCGGTTAAGCACAATGAGACTATGAAAGATATAAACCAGAAACACTTATCTTACCACACAACCTACGCCCTCATTTCCACATTATCCTTGTGCATAAATAGGTAATCTATCATCAAAAATATAATAACTTGCTAGATCAACATGATTCACCTTGTGACAGAAAACAACAAAGCATCACATGAAAAAGACATCACATATGACACACATATTTTTCACGTGGAAACCCAACTAGGAAAAACCATGGTGGGGATGAATACCCACAAGCTATTTTTGAACTCTTTAGAAGTCCACTCTATTACAAGCCTAGTCCATTTAAAGACTATTACAATAGTTTATGTTAGGAACCGATCATGTTAGGGATCACCCGGTTAAGGGATGGCTAGAATACCTAGTTAAGGGTTAAACCTTGTTAAAGGTTACCTTGTTAAAGGATTTTATGAACTCAATGGCTTTGAGTTACCCTGTTAAAGGATTTACAACAAGCTGGTTAAAGCTACCTTGTTAGGGGATTTTCCAACTATTGAAGTAGTTAAAGATCAATAGGTATTACAATGATCTGGTAATAGCACTTAATGCCAATGCAGATCTTCTTTAGTTCCTTCCTTCTACACACACACTCTACAAGAATCAATTCTCTTATTTTCTTTGGCAAGAATCACGTATCTCTGCACTTAGATACACACACAACATTTTCCAACAACTTCAACATGAAACATAACATTGACCTTATAGGAAATAGATAGGTCGGTAACATGAACCCTAAACCCTAAACACTTAGGTTGAGCAATTCAGTGGGTTCAATCCTAACCATTGAAGACTTTGCATTTGAATACAACGGTCTTGAACAAATCTCAAGACATTCTCCATCGTTCCTTCTTCATCGCTTCATGGAGGCAATAACCCATCATGTGTTCTCCACCATTTGCAGAGACTTCACACATTCATGAGGTAGATAGGATCAATCTCCTTCATGCAAGATCCTTCACGTGCACAAGGCTGACGTGGCAACATGATCTAATCTCCATTACACTTTTAACTCATCACACAATGGCATCAATTGAATCACACAGGCTCGAAACACTTCAACCAGAAACCCTGAAGCTAAGACTACGAATCGGTAGTCATACCATATTAAACCTTGATAGAAAACATTCCATATACCGGTTCACCTTTCAATATACTGATTCACTTGAACAAACATATCGGTTCACTGTTTCACATATACCGATTCTCAATAGCATACCGGTTCACTCTGCAACATATTACTGGTTCACTCTTTAGCATATTGACATCAATGACAACACAATATCATCATGTCAACATACTCTACACATATGCCAACAACTAACCTTTCTTTGTTTCTTACTACTTAACCGATTTCATCTATTTTGTTTCTAAACACCCATTTGGTGGCTATCACATTTTTGTTCTCCGATCTGGGCACAAGAGTCCAAGTTTCATTTTTCTCAATCTGCTCCAGTTCTTCCTCCATGGCTTTGATATGATCTTCATCTTTTAGAGTGTCCTTTGTTATTTTGGGCTCAATTTTTGAGAGCACACAAGTATTCTCTCTTGCTCTTCTTCTAGTCAATACTCCTGCATCTTTGTCACCAATGATATTGTCAGCTGAGTGATTGTTTTTGAAAAACCTTTCTAGTACTGGTTCATTTCTTGGAGCTTCTTCTATCGGTTGTGCAGGTTCTACTTCACATGCCTCCTCATTTTCCATTACAACAGGATTCTCTTCAGCAGGTTCGACCGGTACAATGTACTCAAATCTTTGATAATCCTCTGGTTCACTCTTGGTATCCTATTCATTTTTCTTAGAGAGCTCATCTACACTGACATTGGCACTCTCCACAATCTTACCAGTCCTTTTGTTCAAACACTAATATGCTTTACTCTTTTTGGAGTAACCTAAGAAGGTTCCTTCATCACTCTTGGGATCGAACTTTCCAAAATATTCATCCCTCTTGATTTAGCATATGCTTCCAAATACCTTGAAATAGCTCACATTGGGTGAGTATCCACACCATAATTCATAGGGAGTCTTATTTGTCCCCTTCTTCACCTATATCATGTTCAAGGTATCATAGCAGTACTTACTACTTCTCTCTAGAAGACATGTGGAATATCCTTTTGTATCATCAAAGTCCTCACATAGTCAATCAAAGTTCTATTTCTTCTTTCAACAACCCCATTCTACTGAGTTGTTCTGGGTGCAGACATCTGTCTCACAATCCCCTATTCTCCATAGTAATTTATGAACTCTTGAGAGGTGAACTCTCCTCCTTTATCTGATCTCAGACATTTCAGACTCTTATCGATTCCTCTCTCCACTCGAGCCTTGAAGACTTTGAACATGTGAAAGGCTTCAGACTTCTCTTTCAAGAATACAGCCCACATCATTCTTGAGAAGTCATCTACAAACAACATGAAATACCGGTCCCCATAGAAACTCTTGGTCCTCATAGGACCACACAAGTCTGTATGAATTAAGTCCAGCAAATTCTCAGATCAATAAGATTTGTTACTGAAACTACATCTGGTCAACTTTCCTAGTTGGCATTCTTTACATATAGCATTTTCAGGTTTCATAATATCAGGCATGCCTCTGACAGACTTCAGTTTACTAAATTTTTCTATGCTATCAAAGTTAACATGACATGGTGTTTTGTGCCACAGCCAACTATCTTTTACGTTTTCCATTAGATAACTACCTACAGTGGTGTCTAGGTGAAACAGATTACCTCTAGATTGTTTATCGATAGCAATTAGACCTCCTGATTTATCACTTATTTTCCATATTCCTTCATCAAATTCTAACCGGTAACCCTTATTGTTAAGTTGTACAACACTTAATAGACTATATTTTAGCCCTTCTACCCAATAAACATCTTCACAATTTTTTTTATCATTTAGGGTTATAGATCCCTTACATTTTACTACACAAGGAGCATCATTGTTGAATCTCACCGTTCCTCCATTACACTCCTTTATGTTGAGGATTTTTTTTTGTCACCGATCATGTAGTGAGTACAACCACTATTAATTAACTAGTCTCCATGCCGATTTAAACTAGAGATCAGTGTCATTTCACTTTCCTCTATGTTATCTTCCTTTAACGCTACAAATTCAATTCCATCTCCATCAGATTCTTTTGATTCTTCATCGGTAAATCCTTCTTCTGCAAGATAACACTCCTTGCTCTTGTCTTTGTAGCTTCTAAAATTATCCTTCCTATCATTGTCAGGACATCTAGATGCAATGTGACCTATTCTATTGCAAGAGAAACACTTCAAGGGAAGTTTACCTTTATACTTTCCTTTTCCTCTTGGAAACCTTCTTGCTAATAGAGCTTCAATCTCATCTTGTTCCTGTTCTTCAGATAACAGGTTGTCACGTTGATGAGAATGACTAGTTCTTGTAGTAGAATTGTTTCCGATTTCTTTTCTTCTCCTTGTTGGTGTAGGTATCATGGAAGATTTGAAGGCAGCATCAATATTTGGCATACTGTTACCATATTTTCTTAGTTCAAAGGTAGTTAACTTACCGATCAGTGAGTCGAGTGAAACACTAACTGTTCCCAAGGATCTGAGTTCTTGAATTCTAGAAACCCTTATGGCATATTATGGTAGAAAGGTTCTCAAAATTTTGTTGACCACATCATCTTCTTCAAGCTTTCCTCTAGCACTTCTAATGGAATTTACCACATCCTTTATTCTTTTTCTATATTGTTCTATATTTTCTCCTTCTTGCATCCTCATCTCATCAAATTTGCCTCTTAAGCTATCCACCTTAGCCTTTTGTACATGAGGATCTCCTCCACAAACAATCTTCATCTTATTTCACATCTCATAGGCTATTTTCATATCTTAAACCTCATCATATCATTATCAGATAGTGTGTTAG